>NW_027205603.1:80952632-81579417 GCF_024711535.1 Dipodomys merriami
TAACAACAATTATTAGTATAATGCTGAAATAAACTGAAAGTTGTCAGTTCACTCTCCCTGCTTGCGAAAAGCATGTGCCAGTGCTTATTAGAGCAAGTTCCAATTGGGCTCATTAAGTAACTAAATAAATAGATACCCAGGGCCTTGCAAACCTGGGCCTAAATTAACTTTCTTCATCTACCCTATAACATTTGCCTGTGATTCCTGCATTCCTTATCGGATGGTACTTTAAGGCTACGCTTAAAGTGGATTAAAAAAGGTGCTCGGTTAAAAATAAATGGGTATGTGCGAGTGCATTACTACCACCATCTTTTGAGAGACTCTGGCTGACCTGGTTTTTACAAATTCACATTTAAACTACCCCCACATTCCTGTAAGTTACTCAAGGACTGATTTTAGAAAAGAAACCTGTTTTTTTCTGACTACATTTTCTCTTCCACTGATGACATAACACTATTTTTAGCCACTGTGTGCACCTGTTCTTTAGAAATCAGTGTCTGTCAAAATACCTCACTTCTCTCCCTGCTCATTAAGCTTACCCTTGAGTTATACTTGTGTTCACTGATCTAGGAGACATTATTTTTGTATTGCTTTAAAATTATAATTTGAAAACATTAGGACAAAGTTCATCTTTTTAGAAGGATATGGCGTAATTTTGTAATCTTCATAAATTCCCTTCTTTCCTCTGACATGTAAATAGTTAGAATAAGGAATTGGCTTTATTCACAGGGCACATTTTCAACTCTGGAAAGTCAAATGGGCAGCTGAGGCAACACAAGAGCCCAGCACTCACAGGCAGGGATCACATATCACACTCTTGCCCAGGACTTTCACGGAGCACTTCCTTTTGATTTCATAGCAACCCCAAGCCAGACACTTAATAAATGCAGTGTTTACCTGAGAAAAACTAGGCCCTAGAGTTTTAGATGATCCACCCAGACTGCCCTACTTAGCACAGTGGCCAACATGTTCTTTGCACATAACTCCTTCAAAAAGATGTATTATTCTTTAGTTACTAGCCTAACAACTTGCTGGCGTGGACTGTGGCCATTTAAAAATCTCCCACATACTCATCTACACTGAGATAATGCTATCCAGAGTCTAAAGTGGGTTGTTGGTTTGTTGTTTTTTTTTAAAGCATGAAAAGCAAAGACTTGTCTGAGTCAAAAGGATCAGTTAGCTTAAAATTAAGAATCTAGGGGCTGGGAAGGTGGCTCAGTGGTAGAGCGCTTGCCTTGCATGCATGAGGCCCTGGGTTCGATTCCCCAGCACCACATAAGCAAAAAGAAAACAAGCTGGAAGTGGCGCTGTGGCTCAAGTGGTAGAGCGCTAGCCTTGAGCTGAAGAGCTGAGGGACAGCACCCAGGCCCAGAGTTTAGGCCCCACGACCGGACCAAAAAAAAAAAAAAAATTAAGAATCTAAGGTCAGAGGCATGGCTCAGGTGGCAAAGTGCTAGCCAATGAGCAAAATCATCAGATCATCAGATATGAGTTTGGGGGGGGGGGGGGATGGTGATGATGAGAAGGGGGAGGGGGGAGAGAGGAGGAAGGGGCAGTCCCCATGGGTTACCAAGCAAGAAAATGATGAGTTCCTGTACACCAAACACTGTTAGTAAACTGTGTCCTACTCCTTCAATTTAACACCATCATCTATTAAATCCCTCTCTTGAATCAGGACCTGTAAATAAGTCTGAGTAACAGTAGCACACTAATTTACTAATTTTTTTTAAAGACCACGCCCAAGAAAAGGTCCTTTAAATTCACTTTTAAGAATGAAAGGCAGGTGGGCGAGAGTGGTTCACACCTGTAGTCCTAGCTACTCAGGAGGTTGAGATCTGAGGATCATGGTTCAAAGCCATAGCCAGCCCATGCAGGAAAGGCTGTGAGATTCTCATCTCCAGTAAACCACTCAGAAAACCGGAAGTGGCACTATGGCTCAAGTGGTAGAGCACGAGCCTTGAGCTGAAGAGTTGGGGAATAGTGCCCAAGCCCAGAATTCAAGCCCCACAACCAACAAAAAAGCTAAGTCTCTGCATTCAAGCGTTCAAGTCCAAGATGGCGGGCACGCACACGCACGCACGCACGCGCACACACACACACACACAAACAGAGGCAAGGTGCTGGTGGCTCATACCTATAATCCTACTCAGGAGGGTGAGATCTGAAGCTCATAGTTCAAAGCCAGCCAGGCAGGAAATTCCCTGAGATTCTTATTTCCAATTAACAAAGCTCGAAGTGGAACTGTGGCTCAAGTAGCAGAGCGCTAGCCATGAGCAAAAAAGCTCAAAGACAGCACCCAGGCCCTGAGTCCCAGGACCAGCACAAACAGAGAGAGAAAGAAAAAGGGAGGAAGCATTCATTATCAACTGCACAAAAAAGCAAACCTGTGTGTACCAAAAAGTACCTATGTTAATTAAGACGCGTGAACACTCATGGTAGCACTATTTAAAACAGCCCACTGCATATATACAGAAGATCCATTATAGAGTGTATATAAATCATGATATATTCACACAAAGGAATAATGAAGATCAGCACTCCACAGGTGACTGTGATTCTCCTACACAGTTGATAAAAGAAACTAGACCTGGGGCTGGGAAGTTGGCTCAGTGGTAGAGTGCTTGCCTTGCATGCCTGAGGCCCTGGGTTCGATTCCTCAGCACCACATAAGCAAAAAGAAAAAAGCTGGAAGTGGCACTGTGACTCAAGTGGTAGAGCGCTAGCCTTGAGCTGAAGAGCTAAGGGACAGTGCCCAGGCCCAGAATTCAGGCCCCACGACCGGACCCAAAAAAAAAAAGAAAGAAAGAAAGAAAGAAACTAGACCTAAGTCCACACACTGTGCAATTCCATTTATAGAAAGTGTAACACTTGCTGGGCTTGCTAACACATGCCTGTAATCCTAGCACTTAGGAAATAAAGGCAGGAGAAACAGGAATTGCAGGACAGTTTGAATTATGAGTCCCTGTCTCAAAGAAAGTAGTGACCAGAGGGAGCAAAAGGGAGTTTTAACAGAGCTGGTAAAGTCCTGTTGCTTGAGCTAAATGCTTGGTATTACATTTTTGAAAATATAAATATATACTAGCTATAACTATATACTTTCCTGTATATATTTCATTGCATCGTATATATTTATTACATTGTAGTGCAACAAAATATATAAAGAAATATATACATATTTTGTTCCATTACATATAATATAGTACAATACTACATTGTAGTACAATACAATATATATAGGAAATACATGATAAAACAAAAAGTTAAGGATCTATCAGGTAGCCTTACTACAAAAGAGGTCAGCAATGTCTCATATGGACAGGACTGGTAAGGAAGGACTTTAAACTGTCCATGCTAAAATGCTAGCCACTAGGACTTTAAGTCCAAACCCTCCTGTTACTACATTGCTCAGCTCACAGCTCAAGTTCATTCTTTCTCCAGTTACATGTGAAAGTCTCTTTGTCCTCAAATACTCATAAATCAGCCTGCTAGGGTTGCAGTCATTAGGTTAAATGTGATCATCCAAGGAAAAGCATATTCATGCTTTAATAATCCAGCACTCAGCAAGCTGAAGCAAAGGGTTGTGGGTTTAGGCCACCTGGCTATACAGCAAAAGCCTTTCTCATAAAAAGGAATCTTACTAACCATGAAGAGAAGATAGTAAGGCTTAAATTACTACTGACTGGTAAATAAAAACAGGAAACTTTTTGGGGGGTGGGGTTGGTCATGGGGCTTGAACTGGGGGCCTGGGTGCTGTCCCTGAGCTCTTTGCTCAAGGCTAACACTCTACCACTCTGAGCCACAGCTCCATTCTTGGTTTTCTGGTAGTTAACTGAACATAGGAGTCTCTTAGACTTTTCTGGCCCAGACGGCTTTGAACCATATCCTAAGAACTCAGCCTCCTGAGTAGTTAGGATTATAGGTGTGAGACACCAGTGCCTGGCAGGAAACTATTTTTTTATAGCCTGCCTATCAAAACTATTTACTGTGCATTCTATTCATAGAGGTAGGAAGAAGATAACATATTTCTTAATTTGAAGGTACTTGTTTTTGTGGTTTTTGAAATGAGAATGTTGTCTCACAATTAGCTTACTCATTTAATGCAATTTCTACTTCTCCCCACTCCCACAAAAAAAAAAACCTGCATTAAATTGATAGAGTTAATATGGTTTTATATTATCCTCATTTTTAGGGAAATATATTGAAGCTCAGAACAGATAAATAACTTGCCTTAAGGGGCACAGAACTAGTGAAAACATTATTGAAATTCTATGATCTTACTACTCTAGCAGGAAAGAAAAAATAATTTGCTATCCCTGATTAAAAGAGATCATCTTCCAAAATGTTGGCTACTTTTTTTTTGGAGGGGGGGGGGGTAGATATTTAGCAGAAGACTTAAACCACACAACTTAAGATCTGTCTTTGACTCACTGAAATAGAAAAACTGTAATTGTCTATAAAATGGACTAACACTGATCTTAAGATTTTGGGAACTGAACGAGATAGTATATGGAGAAGCACAGCACAGATATTAAGATGATATGTTATCTTGTTCAGAGAGATGAATACCCCAGTGCAGGCAAGTACAGGAAACACAATCTCAGAAAACACTAGGAGAGCAGGAAATGCCACCTCTCTTGTAACCAGGGACCAATATGAAGATGTTACATCACTGTAAACTTTTTGGGTATAAGAACTAGGAGACTGAGGATCTGAGAATAGAGGGGGAACAGTGGGCAGGCATGTAACAAGTTTTGATAAGGAAAAAAATAACTTACTTCCTCATTTTTTAAGCTGTTATAGATCAAACTTCCAAGGAAAGTTCCTTGCAGTTACTTTCCTTGCAGAAATTGAGAAAGCATACCACATAGTCCTTACATGATGCAGATTTTCCTCCACAACGTAATTTGTAAATGAATTCCTCCAGGTGGGATGAGAGCTCAACTTGCCCAGAGTGGACCAGAATTGGAGTCACAGGAAACAGAGGCAAGGTACAGTTAGGAGTTTTTCCACATATGGGCAGTCAGTGCACTGGCCTGCCTCCTGCCAGCTGCTTCTCCAGGTAACAAGCCTGGTAGAACCAATGTGAGGAAGATGGAAAACTATGGGAGGTGGAACATGAATGATGATTCTTTCTAATCAGTTCCCCTTTTTTCATATGTGCCAGTGGCAGGGCTTGAACTCAGGGCCTCATGCTCTTGCTCAGCTTTCCCCCTCCTCCCCTCATGACTGGCACTGTACCTCTAGAGCTACATCACTTCTTCCAGCATTTTGCTAGTTAACTGAAGATAACAATCTTAAGGATGTATCAGTTTGGGATAGCTACAAACCTCTATCTTCAGATATCAGCCTCCTGAATAGCTAGGATTATAGATGTGAGCTACTGGTACCCAGCAAGTTCCCCACTGCTAACATTACATACCTGCAGGCTATTACAAAGTTTTTCCGTGCCAGGCACCAATGGCTCACATCTATAATCCTAGCTACTCAGAAGGCAGAGATTTGAGGATCACAGTTTGAAGCCAGCCCAGGCTAGAAAGTCCCTATGAGACTCTTATCTCCAATTAACCAATCAAAAACTGGAAATGGAGCTGTGGCTCAAAGTGGTAGAGCACACTAGCCTTGAGCAAAAGAGCTCAGAGACAGCATCCAGTCCCTGAGTTCAAACCCCACAACTGACAAAATGAGAGAGAGAGAAGGAAAGAGGGGAGGGGACAGGAGGGGAGGGGACAGAAAGGGAGGGGAGGGGAGGAGGGCTTCCCCTCCCCTGTTCTTTTTGGTCAACTATTCTACTAATCGGACAACACAGCAAGATTTTGCAAGAGTTGAAGAGCAAATTTTGCTCAAGTCTTTCTCACAAAACAATATAACCACTGCTCCCTATGCACACCATTATCCGACACCAAGGGCACAACATACCCTGTGCCAGCACATATTTACTAAGATAAATAACAGGAAACAGCCAAGCACCGGTGGCTCATACCTGTAATCCCAGCTTCTCAGGAGGCTGAGATCCTAGGATCACAGTTCAAAGTCAGCCTGGGCAAGGAAAGTCCGTGAGACTCTTATCTCCAATAAACCACTAGAAAACCAGAAGTGGCACTGTGGCTCAAGTGGTAGAGCACTCGCCTTGAGCTGAAGAGCTGAGGGACAGCACCCAGGCCCAGAGTTCAAGCCCCATGATTGACAAAAAAAAAAAAAAACAGAATAGTAAGCCATTTTTGCTGTGCTCTACAGTCTTATTCTGACATAAACCACCTGTTTGACATCTCCACCGAATACCTAAAAAGCACCTTAGACTTAACAATGAGCCAGGCAACAGTGTAATCCTAGCTACTCAGGGGGCTGAGATCTGGAGATCATGGTTCAAAGCCAGCCAGAGCCACCCAAAGCCCATCATGACGCTTTTATCTCCAATTAATCACCAAAAAGCTGGAAGTGGAGTTGTGGCTCGATGGCAGAATGCCAGCCTTGAGTGTAAAAGCTAAGGGATAGTGCTCATGCTCAGAGTTCAAGCCCCAGGACCAGCAAAAAAAAAAATGCTCAACATAGCCGGGCGCTGGTGGCTCACGCCTGTAATCCTAGCTACTCAGGAGGCTGAGATCTGAGGATCGCGGTTCAAAGCCAGCCCGGGCAGGAAAGACCGTGAGACTCCTATCTCCAATAAAACCACCAGAAAACTGGAAGTGGCGCTGTAGCTCAAGTGGTAGAGCACTCGCCTTGAGCTGAAGAGCTGAGGGACAGCGCCCAGGCCCAGAGTTCAAGCCCCACGACCGACAAAAAAAAAAAAAAAAAAAATGCTCAACAGGGCTGGGAAGGTGGCTCAGTGGTAGAGTGCTTGCCTTGCATGCAAGAGGCTCTGGGTTCGATTCCTCAGCACCACATAAGAAAAAAAAAAGAAAATATAAGTGGTGCTGTGGCTCAAGTAGTAGAGTACTTGCCTTGAACTGAAGAGCTGAGGGACAGTGCCCAGGCCCAGAGTTCAGACCCCACGACTGACAAAAAAGTAAAAAGATAAAAATTAAAAATAAAAAAGCTGAACAATGACCAAAGCATAACCATTCATCCATACTCCTCACCGAACCTGAGCCTCCCTACATTCCCAGTCTCAGTAAAGGGCTGTGCCATCTACTCAGCTACTCCTGCTATCTTTGGGCCTTCTTTCCTTCACCTTCTTACACATTCAGGGGCAACCTTTTCAGTCCACCTGCCAAGTCTATTACATTCCTCTACCTTCTGTCATCCTACCTGCATCTACTCTAACTGAGTACTCTCAGTAGCCTTTCCCCACACACCAAATCCATCCCATTCAGTAGTCAAGGCAAGTAAGTCAGTCTTCTGTTCAAAAGGCTGTTCATCACCCTCAAAATACAGGAGAGGCTTGCCTGCCTAGCACATACAAAGCCCTAGGCTTGATCCTCAGCACTGCAAAAGTAAAAATAAAAGTAAATTTAAAAATGAGTAAAGTTGGGGCTGGGAAGGTGGCTCAGTGGTGGAGTGCTCGCCTTGCATTGCATGAGGCCCTGGGTTCGATTCCTCTGCACAACATAAGTAGAAAAAGCCAGAAGTGGCGCTGTGGCTCAAGTGGTAGAGCGCTAGCCTTGAGCTGAAGAGCTGAGGGACAGCGCCCAGGCCCAGAGTTCAGGCCCCACGACTGGACCCAAAAAAAAAAAAAAAAATTAATAAAGTTGCCAGGCACAAGTGGCTCATACCTATAATCCCAGTATCTCAGGAGGCTGAGATCTGAGGGCAGTGGTTTGAAGCCAGCCTGAGCAGGAAAGTCCATGAGACTTATTTCTACTTCACTACCAAACAAAAAAAAAAAAGTAAAGTTCAAGCCTTAACATGACCCACAAACGCCTCTATGATTTACTCCTAACAGACTCTGCCACCTTCACTTTACCCTGGCTAACTCCCTGTCCTCCTCTAGCAATCCTTACCCCGGACCAGCCACAGAGTGTTCTGTCTAGTCTGAGGTCCTGCCTCTAAGCCTTTCACTTACTATTCCTTCTATCTGGAAGACTGTGTCCAAAACCCCCTCTAACAAAAGACATTCTTTGGAACACTCTCAAATATTACATCCTTCAGTCACTCTCCAACACATGCCTTTCTGCTATTTGTTTTTCCATCGAAGCAAGAATGTTTTCTGTCTTATTCACTAATATAGCTCAATCATTATTATAGCTCTACTTGCAAAAAGAAAAGTGCCCAACTATTTCCCATATATAAACACCTGCTATGCACCAAGCACTACTTTAATTTAATAAAGACAGTGGTAGACAAGATAGAAAGATCTGGTTGTCATGGAACCTCATGCTGAAGAGAAGCAGACTAACAAAAACCAAGGGGCTAGGAAGGTGGCTCAGTGGTAGAGTGCTTGCCTTGCATGCATGAGGCCCTGGGTTCGATTCCTCAGCAACATAAGCAGAAAAAGCCGGATGTGTCACTGTGGCCCAAGTGGTAGAGTGCTAGCCTTGAGCTGAAAAACAGCACCCAAGCCCAGATTCAGGCCCCCTGACTGGCAAAAAAAAAAAAATCAAGGCATGGCCAGGTACCTGTGTCTCACACATACAATCCTAACTACTCAGGAGGCTAGGATCTGAGGATCATGGTTCAAAGCCAGGCGGGGCAGGAAAGTCCATGAGACTCATCTCCAATGAGAGTGGTGCTGTATCTCAAGAGGTAGAGTGTTAGTCTTGAGCACAAAGAGGCTCAGGGACAGGGCCTAGAGCCTGAGTTCAAACTGGCCAAAAAGAAAAGGCATGTACAAGAAAAATTAAAGGTAAAGAAGATGGAGTGAAGAAAGGGTACTATTTTATGTAGGATTATCAAAGAAGGCTTCTGCCAACAAGATAGCATCCGGACAGAGACCTGAAGAATATGAGAGGCAAATGAGTATGTCAAAATCCGAAGAGGGATCCAGTTAGGGGCTTAGAACAGGTGATCTTTTCAGTGGATTTCAATGTGTTCTCAACTGGGTGAGTTGAAAAGACATTATAGAAGTCTAGGCAAATTCACAGGACATAATTTATGCTTTTTTTAAAAAAAAATCACTCTAACTGTCCAGAGTAGACTGAAAGATATACAGATAAAATGAAAATGGCTTGCAATGGAGAGTGAGAAGGATTTGCATTCTGGCTATATTTAAGGTAGAGTTGATAACAATAGGATATTCTGATAAGATTGTGAGGTGTAGCTGCCTGCAGGAGGCTGACACCTGTAATCCTAGCTACTCAGGAGGCTGAAATCTGAGGATCCCAGTTGGAAGCCAGCTGGATAGGAAAGTCTGTAAGACTCTACTCTCTAATAAACTACTCAAAAAAGCCAAAGTGATGCTGTCGCTCAAGAGGAAGAGGGCTAGCCTTGAGCAAAAGCTCAGGGACAGCACCCAGGACCAGAATTCAAGCTAGGATGGGCAGGAAAAAAAGCGGGGGAGAGGGATTTGAGGTGTGAGAGAAAAAGAAGTCTAAGCTGGGCATGGTAGCACATCTCTAGGGCCTCGTGTCAAAGATAAAACAAAAGCCAACTCTAGCATGTTGGTGCATGCCTGTAATCCCAGCACTTGAGAGGCAAAAGGAAGAGGATCATGAGGTCCAAGCCAGTCTGGGATACAGAAACAAACCTTGTCTAAAGAGTCACAAACCATACCCACTCCATTCCTAAAAATAGTCAAGAATGACTCCATGACTGTGAGTTTAAGCTTCTCTAGTGATGGAGCTTCTAATTTACTTCTAGGGCAAAGGGGGAAAAGAGGATGATTTGGCCACATTGACTTGAGATGTTGCTAGCCATCAGAGTGTCAATTTCCAGAAACCTGATGGATATACAAATCTGAAAATCAGGGAGACATCTATATTATATTTGTGAAGTGATCAGTCTTCTGTTGATATGGAGTTTTAAAGCCATGCAGCTGAATGAGATGAGGTCTTATAACTCCTCTGGAACACATTCAACCATTTAAATCAGGACAACGAGAACAACCAGCAAAGGAGAATATGAAATTAACACCAGGGAAGAGGGGAGGAGGATAACAGTGCGTAATCCACAGGCTAAGTAATGCTGGAATTACTATCACTTCTGGGAATCTGACCTGCCAACTGGTTACGGTTTTAATCACAGAATCCAGTGGATTAAAGACGACCTCCAGAAAGCTAACATCTCTTGCCAAGAATGATCTTCTGAGCTGTTTTCCCTCACGCTTAAGAGACTAAACAGGTCTTCCATTTCTGAAGCAATTTACCCTTTACTCCATCCCTCGTATAAGTCAATTACTACAGGCCAGATAGGAGTAGAGGTGGAGAGTAACGCAGGGACAGACGCTCAGTCATTGTGTAGCTGACTTTAAACCCCTCCTGTGGGACGGTAAGGAAAGACTCCATTGACATGAAAACCACCCAGAAGTCGGTCCAGTGGACCACCTCTGCCCGAGATGGCACCACAGCGCCCACATGGATGACAGAGGGAGGTCCCTGGGCTCCGCTCCAAGTGGACCCAACCTGCGAATCACCGCCGGCCCACAGAATGACAACACTCCCCGACCGATGGGTGAGTGCGGGAGGCGGGAAGCCCCGCCAGGCCCCTGCCGGCAGGCCAGGGCCCACAGCTGCGGGTACCCCCGGCCTCGGCGCCAGACCCCGGGCCCCTCCCTGCCCCGCCCCCGGGACCCTCCGGAGCGGAGCCCGCCCCGCCACTGCTGGATCCCGTCGAGCTGCACGCCCCGCCAGCCGCGGCGCGCCCGCCACCTGCCGGCCCGGCTCGGCCGCCGCTGCCCGACGCCAGCCGGTACCTGGAAGCGGTAGAGGAAGGCTTCGGGCCACAGGAAGAAGTAGGCCGGGCTGATGAGGCCGAGCTTGCCGACCAAGGGAACGGCGACGGTGGCGGCGAACCAGTAGCGCGTGATGGCGGGGATGCTCCTGAACCAGTCCCCGATGTCCGACATCTTCGCCCTTCACGTGGCCGCGCTGCGCCCGCCGCCCGCACCGGCTCCCCGCGCTGCGCGGCGGGCTCCGCGACTGGAGAGGTCGAGGCGGAAGCCGCCAAAGCTGCGCTGCAGAAGGCGGAGACCGGCGGACGTGGCGCCACCGAATTCGGACAAGCGAGGCAGCGGCGGTCGGCGGCGAAACTTCCTCTTCCGGCGGAAGGAGGACCACGTGACCAGAAGTCCCGCGGCTTAAAGAGATAGCGCCCGTTTTCTTTTTTTTTTTTTTTTTTTAACGTTGCGGCGGAGTTTCAACATCCTTGGGGCGGGGCCAGAAGGGGTGGGGCGGGGCCACAACCAGACTGGTGGGAAGCGGGTTGCCAGGGGCAACGGCAAGCGCTCGCGTGGAAGGCCGAGTCCGGTGAGCCCTGGAAGGTATTTAAAGCGGCAGGTGTGAAAGACTCCCTCATTGCTCAAACGTTTGCGGGACAGGGATCTAGATACAGCAAATACGGCAGCCGACCATACTGATCGGATTCTCTCCTGGAGCTCACATTCTCACGAGGATAGATAAGCAAATGAGTGATGGTGTTAAAGAGAGAAAGAGAGAAAAGAATAAGGAAAGCACATGGGGTAGGGTAGAGTAACAGGGTAGGGATGGAGAAGTATGGAAAAGAAATGAGTTATTTATATAAGAATCCAACGCTGAGCTATTTCTCACCTGTCAGATTGGAAAAATAAAAAAAAGAGGGGGATTCACAGGAATAGAAACAACACATACTTACCCACACTGTCAACTTTTGTCATTTACCTTGAAAATAACTTTTCAATAGTATACGAAAAATCTAACAGTTATTTAATGTTGCATGATATAGAATTGCAGCATATAAAAGCTATTGAGTAAACAATAGTACATGAAATATCATGCAGCTGAAAACAAAGAATAGGAAGCCTCTGTGAACCCATCAGAAGTGATTTCCAAGATATCTTGGTAAACAATCCAAAGCAAAGTACAAAATAGTACATATGATATATTGCTAAATTTCATGTGAGGAAGATGAAAAAGTAAAAGTACATTCATAGATACAGAGTGCTTGTTTGGGATGCACAAGGTCCTACATCAAGTTCCTGGTACCAAAGAATACATATGCTTAAACATGTATTTTTTAAGTGCATTTTTTTTCATTTTGTCGGTCATGGGGCTTGAACTCTGGGTTTGGGCTTGAACCCTGCGCCCTTCAGCTCAAGGAGAGCGCTCTACCACTTGAGCCACAGTGCCAATTCTAGTTTTCTAGTGGTTTGTTGGAGGTAAGAGTCTCACAGAGTTTCTTGCCTGGACTGGCTTTGAACCAAGATCCTCAGTTCTCAGCCTCCTGAGCTAGGATTATAGGTGTGAGCCACTGGCGTCCAGATGAAGTGCAATCTTTTTTAAATAAAAAAATGCATTTCAAAAAGAAATTTAGGGGGCTGGGAAGGTGGCTCAGTGGTAGAGCGCTTGCCTTGCATGCCTGAGGCCCTGGGTTTGATTCCTCAGTACCACATAAGCAAAAAGAAAAAAAGCTGAAAGTGGCGCTGTGGCTCAAGTGGTAGAGCTAGCCTTGAGCTGAAGAGCTGAGGGACAGTGCCCAGGCCCAGAGTTCAGGCCCCACGACCGGACCCCCCCCCAAAAAAAGAAATTTAGTGTTTTAAATCCCTATGAATATTAATGTAAAAGTTTAGCTATTACAAACAGGACTTTCCATTTTCAAGAAAGATGAACTCACAAGGTGCAGACCCATTTTACATTTTTAAATGTGTCTGTCTGGCACCCCTGCTCTCCTAAATGCCAATTGGCCAATTGTGACTGTGATAACTCAAAACAATACTGTTGTGGGCCTCAAACATACCAATATCCCAGGACCTGTGAATGAGACTTTCTTTTCAGATATACGCTTGGCAGAGGTAATGAAGTCAAGCTGGGAGCATATTTGATTAGAATTAGCACCTTTTCAATGACTGGAATACAAAAAAAAAAATTAAAAATACATAGCTGAGTGCCGGTGGCTCACACCTGCAAGCCTAGCTGCTTAGTAGGTTGAGATCTGAGGGTTGTGGTTCAAAAACAGCACAGGCAGAAAAGTCAATGAGACTTTTGTCTCCAATTATCCTGAAGAAAGCTGGAGGAGAAGTGTAACTCAAATGGGAAATCACTAGCCTTTAGTGGGAAATGCCGATGAGAGTGTAAAGTCCTGAGTTCAAGCCCCAGTGCTGGCACACACACAAACACACACACACACAAAGATACACACACATAGGGGCTAAGGCCAAGTAAGGACAGGAGCTGACATCACCCTGAAACATCTAGAAACTGAAGAACTTCAGTACTTGCCAACAACTATAGAAACTGTCTAGAACAGATTCTCCTTTAGTTTCTCAAGTAGCAACCTATCCTGCCAACATTGATTTTGAAATTCTAGCCTTCCAAACTGAGAGAGAAATTCTGTTTAAGCCATTTAGTATGTTCTGTTATGATAGCACTAAGGAATGAATACAAGCCCCCACGCCATGTAGTGAACTATTAATAACTTTTCTTTGGATCTTCTGTGCCATCCAGACAATATGCCTCAAATGCACCCACTCCATCATTCTTACCTCTTTATTATGCACAGATTTGTCCTACTTTTCATTACCTAACATAATGTCTTTACTTGTTTTCTTCTTTGTTTCTCTTAACTAGAAAGCAAGTTCACTGGGTGCCTACTCCAAAGTCTGAGATCTGAGGCTTGAGGTTCAAAGCCAGCCCAGGAAGACAAATCTGAGAGACTTTTTTTGTTTCTTTTTTGTCAGTCATAGGGCTTGAACTCAGGGCCTCAGCATTGTGCCTGAGCATTTTTGCTCAAGGCTAATGCTCTACCAGTTTGAGCCATAGCACCACTTCCACTTTTCTGGTAGTTAATTAGAGATGAGTCTCACAGACTTTCCTGCCCCAGCTAGCTTCAAACCATGATCCTCAAATCTCAGCCTCCTGAGTAGCTAGGATTACAGGAGTGAGCCACCAGCACCCAACCCCAAGAAGCTCTTAACCAGCAAAAAGCTGAAAGTGGAGGTTTGACTTGAGTGGTACAGCATTAGCCTTGAGCAAAAAAAGCCAAACAAGAGCTCAAGACCCTAAATTCAAGCCCCAGTACCAACACACACACATACACACACACACACACACACACACACACACACGCACGCACACACGCACGCACACATATTCAGTTCAGGGCAACTTCATTTTGTTCACTACTGTAGCCCAGTAACAAATAGCCCTTTTACACAGTGGTATCTCTGTCAACAATGACTGAACTAATGAATAAAGATCTTGTTCGCAAAAAGAGAGCAAATGAAACCTTAGCATCATGAGAAATAGAATGATTTGCCTGGAGAAAGGAGCAAAGAGAGACACCCAGAACACTCTGGAGCCAGAAGATTTCATGAAGTAAGTGATTTGAGATGTTTGGGTAGAAGTTGGATGTGTACCCTTGTTTAGTCACAGAATATTATGGCTGTTTGATGTGCAAATGTTCATATGCTCAACTGGCAAGGCATTTGAGCCAGAATGCTACATCTGACATGTTTGTTTGAAAGCAATCCAAATAGGCTGAACGCACATTTAGAGAGCTCGGAGAGAATTTTATATCTTGTACTTGCTGTCAAAAGCGATATGGGGGAAATGTGTTGGCAAGAGAAAGCATACATATTAAACAGGCCAAGTGGTGCCTGTGTGAGGTTGCCCGGGGAATTTCTCAGCCTAGACCTGCCCTGTTTATACTTTGGGTTGGTTTGTTCTTTGCTTCTAGAAAGTTGTCCTGGGGGCTGGGAAGGCGGCTCAGAGGTAGAGTACTTGCCTCTCCTGCATGAGGCCTTGGGTTCGATTCCTCAGCAGCATGTAAACAGAAAAGGCCAGAAGTGGCTCAAGTGGTAGAGCATTTGCCTTGAGCAGAAGAGCTCAGGGACAGTGCCCAGGCCTAGAGTTCAAGCCCCATGACAGACCAAAAAAAGAAAGAAAGAAAAAAAGTTATCCTGTACATCCTGGGCCATCATAGCAGCACACTTCCCCAAGTTATGACAACTGAAAAATATCTGTGGACATAATCAAATATCCTAAGCAGGTGCAGTCACTCCTAGTTAAGAAACCTGAGTTGCCAGGTGCTAATGGCTCACACTTGTAATCCTAACTACTCAGGAGGCTGAGATCTAAGGATCGTGGGAGACTCTTATCTCCAATAAACTACTCAGAAAAAGCCAGGAAGTGGTGCTATGGCTCAAGTGGTAGAGCACTAGCCTGGAGTATAAGAAGCTTGGGGCCTGGCATGGTGGCTCACGCCTGTAATCCTAGCTACTCAGGAGGCTGAGATCTGAGGATCACAGTTCAAAGCCAGCCCGGGCAGGAAACTCCGTGAGACTCTTATCTCCAATAAACTTCTAGAAAACCAGCAGTGGTGTTGTGGCTCAAGTGGTAGAATGCTCGCCTTGAGCTGAAGAGCGCAGGGACAGTGCCCAAGCCCAGAGTTCAAGCCCCATGGGGAAAAAAAAAAAACTAGAAGAAGCTTAGGGACAGGGCCCAGGCCCAGAGTTCAAACACCAGGAATGGAAAAAGAACAAGAAAAGAAACATTGGGGCTGGGAAGATGGCCCAGTGGTAGAGTGCTTGCCTTGCATGCATGAGGCCCTGGGTTCCATTCCTCAGCACCACATAAGCAGAAAAAGCTGGAAGTGGTGCTGTGGTTCAAGTGGTAGAGCACTACCCTTGAGCTGAAGAGCTGAAGGACAGTGCTCAGGTCCAGAGTTCAGGCCCCATGACCCACCCCCCCCCCAAAAAAAGAAAATATTTGTGATGCTCATCCCCTCCCCTCCTTTTTTACTAATTGCTTCACATCCTAGCCCAGAAGCTAGTGTGTTCCTTACATAGGATTTTGTGCAGATGGAAACATGCTTCTAAGACCTGTAAATTAAATCAAAGAACCTTCCCAGTGCATAAACTAACCTATCTTTCTCTTTTTTCACCAGAAAATTGCTAAAGCCAGGTGCCAACTGGCTCTCAACTGTAATCCTAGCTACTCAGGAGACTGAGATTTGAGGATTGCAGTTTGTGGCTACCCTACGCAGGAAAGACCATGAGACCTTGATCTCCAATCAATTAACCACCAAAAAGTCAGATATGGTGCCATACTTCAAGTAGTAGAGCATCAGCCTTGAACAGAAAAAGCTAAGGGAAAGTGCCTAGGACCTGAACTCAAGCCCCAATATTGGTACATCCTCCTAGCACCCACCACACAGGGCAATTCATTAGCCACCAAAAAGTCAGAATGGAGATGTGGCTCAAGTGGTAGAGTGCCAGCCTAGAGTAGAAAAAGCTAAAGGAGAGTGACCTGAGTTCAAGCCCCAGGATTGGCACAAAAATTAAAAATAAAGTTGGAAGTGGAGATGAGGCTCAAGTGGTACAGTGCCAACCTTTAGCAAAAAAGCCAAATGAGAGCAAGAGGCCCTCAGTTCAAGCCCCAGTTCTCTCTCTCTCTCTCTCTCTCTCTCTCTCTCTCTCTCTCTCTCTCTCTCTCTCTCTCTTTCCCTCTCTCTCTCCCTCTCTCTCTCTCCCTTCCCCTCTCTCTCTCTCTCCCTTCCCCCCCCCCCTCTCTCTCTCACACACACACACACACACACACACACACACACACACACACACACACACGGAAGTTGACAAAAGTGTTGCTCGAATACAACACTATGCACATAACAGAAATACGTGGAAAAGATCATTTTTCCTGCTGGTAAAGGCCACAGAGAAAATGATAGGGATCGACGAGCCCCTAAATGTCATGTAGTTTGGCTGAGAAGTGGTGCTAGGTGCTGGATGACCCTCCTGGTGACCACCCTTAGATGGATCTGTGGCCTTTTTCCCCCACACTGCTCAGAATGGACCCAGAAAAAGGTGTGGCCCTGGAATACTTTACTAGATAATAGATGTTTAGCTCAATAGGTTTGTCTTCCTCTCTTACAGCAATTAGATGCATTTTACTCATGGCTTACTAGCGTCCTGCCACGCTTGATTGATAGCTTGTCTTCTAAACCCAGAAGTTATTAGGAGGCTGCAAACCAAAGCTAATGATTTGGTATTCTGGGCATTGAGCTTAGACTCCCTTAGCCCTCTTTCCAGGGAGGACTTGCAAAGTGTAATAACAGTTGAAGCTTCACCTACACAAGCTACTCATACTTGTACTAGTAGTGCCTATGATAGTACAACTAGAAATTAATTTACCTGGCATAAACATTGCAAATAATCCAGCAAACAACAGTTAGGGAAAATTATAAAAATCATGTTTCATCTGTAAAATGGAATAGTATGCAGTGAGGCTAAGGCACAAATGGCTCTCGACTGTCCTTCCTAAGACAGCTTTACACGTGACAGTGCCTGCAAACTCCACATGGAAAGGCTGTAAAGCTGAGGGATTTCTGTAAAGCTGAGGCCCTTCTGTCAGGGCCTCATGCTCTGATTTCCTCCTTCCTTTAGTCTGCAGGTGGCATTTTAGAAGCCCTAATCTATGTTGGCAGTTTTCTCATTGAACATGGACATGAACTTGCTGTCAAGATCAACTTCACATTCCTCCTCCTCTGATAGTGTAACATCTCAGCTGTGGGTGCCACATCCTTTTGATTATACATGAAACATTGCCCTTGGTTGCTTTCATGTATGTTTTATGAGAACACCGAGACGTGAATATTTATTTAAGAAGCTTGGAACACATCCCTTTGATATTTTTTTTCTGACTCATGTTAAAGAGGGGGTGGGGTACCCTGTGTCGCAGTTCACCTGCAGTGGCTTCTGTCTCTTGCCCCCGCCTTGCAAGGCCACATAGCTGAGTCATCTAGGAAAAGGAAAACATTGCCTAGATTTGCATCCCTTAGCAGCGTGACACCCAGTTCTGCTCCACTGATGAAACAGAATTGTTTCTGTTGCAATGTCAGTTTTCCCACACAACATGTCAATAAACTTTCATCATCCAGCTGTTGCCCGTCTGGATTCCTACTACAGTGACTGGCTCAATCAACTTGTTGTCTCTTTTGGCCTCATTAGCAACATTCATTCTACCCCAAGCCTCCAACTCTTACGTGATTTTCCCCACTACTATCAGAGGTCTCTGAGTTTCCCTAGGATCCATTTGATCACAAGATCAAACTCCTAAGAATAAGTACACTGGATCCTTTCATATTATGACTTATGCCTATCTTTTATTCTGTCATTCACCCACACAATAATAATGGTAATTTTTTTTACTATTATTGTTATTGATAGTTTTGCAGTGCCAAGCAATTTGTTTGGATAGTGTCTCACAATAGTCTGAGGTAGGTGAGGTAGACCAGGGGACTTGAATTTCCAATCTTCTTCCCTCAGCCTCTGAATGCTGGGATTAAAGGTATGTACTGCTGGTTTCCTTTCTGCCTTTCTACAGATGCTGTTTTCTTCCTTTCTACTACCTCATCCTTCCAACCTGAGCCTATGTATCATTACCTTCTGAAATCTCCCCTTGCTCTTTCTTCCCCCCTCAAATTTCTTTTACTCTAGAAATAGAGGACAAAACTCTAGCTCAAGTAGCCAAGAAATAGGGAAGACAAAAGGTCATTTGACGCCAGGCGCGGTGGCTCATGCCTGTAATCCTAGCTACTTAGGAGGCTAAAATCTGAGGATCATGGTTCAAAGCTAGCCCGAGCAGGAAAGTCCATGAGGCTCTTATCTCCAAAAAACCACCAGAAACCAGAAGTGGTGCTATGGCTCAAATGGTAGAGCACTAGCCTTGAGCTGAAGGGCTGAGGGACAGCACCCAGGCCCAGAGTTCAAGCCCTGCGACCGACAAAAAAAAGAAAAGGTCATTTGAGCTTTTGGACAATTCAAATATGGAACATAAGTGCTACCAGAATGTCCCCTTGCCATGGGGTTTATTTTGTTCTAATGCCTTTTTCTTGTATCCTCTGTTCACTCACCATCAAGAGAAAATTGGAGCTATTCTGACAGAAGGGACTGAGACTGTGTTCAATATTTCACTTAAAAATTCCACAGGAGCATTCTGATTGGCTTAGCTGAATCACGCCCCATCTCTGGACCAGTCATTCAACCACTGAGTGGCAGGCTGAGATTCCTGGCCCAGAAGTATAAGAAGGCAGTGTAGTTCTTGTGATGGGGTTGAGAATCTGTAAGGGGAACTGTGAGTTTTGCTGAGGAGGCAAAACTGCCCATGTTTAAAATCCTCCCCATCCCTCTTCCAGTCCCACTTTAATCAGTTTTGTTTTCCGTTTAATGAGACAAAAATGTCATGCATCCTAGTCTGGCCCCCAACTCACAATCCTGCCCAGCCTCCAAGTGCTGTGCCATCTTGCCTAGCTTCCCTAATCCTTTAATGATTCTTCCCTAAATCCTAAATTTTAGGATTCACAGAGCCCAGAGGGCATTTGTAACTCCTTTCCTTCCTAACTTAGTGAGGGCAAAGTCTATTGAAATATTCTGGAGAAGACTCAGGCCCCAGCTGACAAAGGCTGTGCACCACCTGTAGCTTCACTAGGCTTCCTTTCCTTTCTCCAAAGTCCTTCAAGCCCCTTAAAGACTGGTTTGACTGAGATTGAGCCAGGCAGTGATGGCTCATGCATATAATCCTACTCAGAGGGCTGAGATCTGAGGATTGCAATTTGAAGCCAGCCTGGGTGAGACTCTTAGCTCTATTTAACCACTAAAAAAAACCCCAAAAATGGAGCTGTGACTCATGTTACAGATCTAACCTTAAGCAAAAAAGCTCAGGGACAGTGCCCAGGTCCTGAGTTTAAGCCTCATGGTGACAACGTTTAGTCTCAAGCAGCCAACTCTTTCCTAGTTTAGTGAGATTCCTACATAGGAATTTCAATACAATTATAATTGAATATGGTTATCCACACACCTATGATCTCAGTATTTGGAAGCTGAGACGGCACACAAGTCATAGCTGGGTTTTTGTTGTCAGTCGTGGGGCTTGAACTCAAGGCCTGAGTGCTGTCCCTGAGCTTTTTCACTCAAGGCTAGCACTTGACCAATTTGAGCCACAGAGCCATTTCTAGTTTTCTGGTGGCTAATTGGAGATAAGAGTCTCATGGACTTTCATGCCCAGGTAGGCTTCGAACCATGATCCTCAGATCTCAGCCTCCTGAGTAGCTAGGATTACAGAAGTGAGCCACTAGTGCCCAGGGTCATGGTAGTTTTGAGGACCACTCAGGCCACATAGTGAATTGGAGTCTAGGCTGTAGAGAGACTGGGACCAGATCCAGATTGGGTCAGAGTCAGAAAGCTGTTGATCTCATTAGAGAAAGTACTGAAGGACAGAAACAAAATATTTCATCAGCAAGAGCAAGCTTAGTAATAAAAAGTGAAAGGTCACTCTTAAGGGGAGAACATGGGCAGACTTGAGAACAAGTAACTTCCATAAGGATTTCAAGACCTCAAGACTTCTGTGGGGTGTGATGGCATGGCAATGGTCATCCCTGAAAACTAGATTGTGTGACATTCACTCCTGAACATTGGGTTATATGTCATTAGCTCCTGCAAGCCAGAAGAGAAAGCTTTTTGACCTTGATATGGTCAGCCTAAGACTGTCATTATCTGCATGCTACCATGGCTTTGGGTAAGCAAGTTCCTGCTGCATCAAAAGTCATCCCATTAAAACCAATGGACTAGGATATAATTTTTTAAAATTAAAATCAAAGTCATTATTCTCAATCACCACACTATCAGGTTCCCTAGCTCCTTATGGCTTTTGGTAACCTTATGTCATTCCCTCAGCCAAGAAGTGTGAACCCCTACATTAATTTTTAAATATAATTTTATTGTAATTAAGGTTTTGTACTGAGGGAGAGTCATTTCGTAATTCGGGTAATGTGTACATTTCTCTTTTGGACAAGGTTACCACTTCTTTTACTTTCTCCCAGTTTTCCACTCCTGTCCCTGCCTACAAGCCATATAGTTCACTGTCCTATTAGTGTATACCAAATGCTTTTATTGCATTTGTTCACCCTTCCTCCTCCCTTTCTTTTCTCCTGCCTTTGTCCCCCCACACCCCCCAAAATCAGGGAAAAAATGCACACATGACATCAACAATGGCCAATGGGCTGGGAAGGTGGCTCAGTGGTAGAGTGCTTGCCTTGCATGCATGAGGCCCTGGGTTTGATTCCTCAGCACCACATAAGCAGAAAAAGCAGGAAGTGGTGCTGTAGCTCAAGTGGTAGAGCGCTAGCCTTGAGCTAAAGAGCTGAGGGATAGTGTCCAGGCCCAGAGTTCAGGCCCCACAACTGACCAAAAAAAAATAGCCAAGACTGAGATGGTAGGATACAATGGTAGGATTGATCTAGAGGTTTTGACTGCTGCTGCTGCTCTTGCAGTATTAGCTGAAAACCTTAGTATACTGTTGTTTGCAGTTGAAACTTCTGAAACCCAACAGTGTGATTCATAGATGGTTGTGCTGTAGTCCCTGACCATTATAAGAAGTTTCCTTTGACTATAGCTGGAAGCAACAGTAATCTCTCAGCAGACACCAGTTTAGACAGCAGTTTTACTGATTCATTATCTTGAATTAAGAACACAATTACAGTGGCTTGTCTGGGTCCTGTGACTTTCTGAGCCACAGGTTCCTGACTTACAGTACCAAGCATAGGTTCTCTTCTGTGGAACAGGCATTAAGTCCTATTGAAATGTGGTTGGTTGCACCATACTAGTTGTGACAATATGGTACAACCTGCAGGACATGCTACTAGGGTAGCAACATTCAAGGCTAGTAGTCAAGCGGGACCACTGGTGACAATGGACTCCTGGCAGTATCCAGCCCTCCTGCCCTACAAAAATAGTAGCTATTGAGAAAAAGCTTCCAGTTTAGTGTGAGCTTGATTTCTCCTTATCCTGTATCCAGAGCATGGATGTCTTTAGCAACAGAGAACTGCAGTAGCAATAACCATAAAGTATGGAGGCAAATCACAGAAAGGTGCGTGCACCCGTGGCACTGGGGTTTAAGTACGTGTGCCACTTTTATAGCCATTTGTTATAATGGTCATTCGGATTACATGTCCTGGCAATCCATACTTCTTGGTACTAACCGCCTTGTGTGAAGCAGGCACGCATTGACTTCCATTTCTTTTTGGACTGTGATTGGCAGGTTGTATACCAAAATGTAGGAGCCTCTTGCCAGATTATGGAATTGAAAAAACAATCACAAGGATGGTGAAAAGGTCAAGAAGACTAGACTACTCATCCTTACGGTTCTTTGGGGTCTAAAAGTTCCAGGAACCTTTCAGTTCTCAATGCACTTGCCTCATGATTTTCTATTAGTTGCCTTTATACATCCCTAATCCTAAACTCAATTTAAAAAGGAATGCGAGGACCCGAGGGAAAAAAATCTTTTTCCTGTTTTGGAGCATAAAATCCCCGAAGACTCCTAGTGTGCAGAGTTCCCACACGCTTATCTCCAGAAAACTACGCTTCCCACAAGGCTATGGGCCTGGGGAGCCGGAGGTACGCACGGGAGGGCTGCGATGGAAGAGAGGCGGAGTCTAGAAGAAGCTAGTTGGTGAAGTCTACTGTTGGAAGCCGCAGGGGTGAAGTAGGCGGGGAGTGAGCAAAATTCACTTTTTGATTGGTCAGAACTAGAAAGGTCCCACGAGTGATTGGTACGGCCCTCAGGGGCCTTGGAATGCGCGGCTGGCGCTTGAATTTCCCGGGCCCGGAGCGCGGGGCCCGCTGGGAGGGCGCCGGGACGGTTACCCACGGGGCTGGCGGGGGTCGCGAGTGCGCTTCGCCATGCAGAGCACAGACCTGGGCAACAAGGAGAGCGGCAAGATATGGCACCGCAAGCCCTCTCCGGCCAGTCGGGACGGGTAAAGGCCGCGGCGCGAGGGCGGAGGCCGCGTCTGGGGAGGGGGTGCGGGGCTCGGGGTCGGGCTGTGACCCTGCGGGGTGTCGCTCCGGTGCGGCCTCGGGGGGGGGGGGGAGGCAGGCGGCCGGAGGATCGCAGCGCGGATCCCCACGCGCGCGGGCGGGCGGGCCGCAGAGTCAGGGGAGGCCCGGCGCCGCTCTTGACTTTGCTGCGGGTTCTCGGCCCTCTTTGAAAGGCTCGGCCTTTTCAAGGTGTGACCTGGATGGAAGCCTCCGCCCCCCGGTGGGCGTGGCCTGAGATGGCCCTGCGCGTCACCGCATCGCCTGGAGTCGGGTGGGGGTTGGGGGATGCTCTTGTTTTCTGTTAACAAAGTGTAAATGTTTACTCCTTTATAGGCCCAAAGGAGCGGTGCTAGACTTGTTCACGACACTGTCAGTTCTCTTCCTAAGCACGGATGCTGCCCCATCCACCCCACTGAATACACGTTCTTGTCTGGGCGCCTGTAATCTTAGCTCCTCAGGAGGCTGAAATTTGAGGATCACAGTTCAAAGCCAGCCGGGGCAGAAGAGTCCCTGTGACACTCATATCTCCAATTAACCACTCAAAAAACTGGAAGTGGCCCTGTGGCTCAAGTGGTAGAAGGATAGCCTTGAGCACCAAGAGGTTCAGAGACAGTGCCCAGGCCCTGAGTTCAGGTTCCAGCACTAACACACACACACACATACAAAGCAATGTGAAAAGTATCTTATTTTCCTTAATGAGTCTAAATTGTTTAAAAAATGTTTCTGTTATGAATTTTTTTCTGTGTTGCTGGAGGGTCCGAACAACCTGGGGCCTTATACATACAAGGCGCGTGTTCTACCACTGAGCACATTCTAGCTCAATTCAGCGCACTTTAATGAGAAGGAAATTTCTAATATTAAAATTCAAAATTGTTCTAATTAAAAACGTATTGCAATGAAGACTAGATTTTTTTTTTCTGGTCTTCAGGAACAGAATAAACACATAGGCATTATTCGAAGGAGTTATTTTGTGCCACAAATTCCATAAACAGGTTTTTTTCCTTCCAGCAAATACATAGTACAGGATCTTCCTCTCAAATAAATAACTTTAGAGGAAAGGGGAGAAAAAAGCAGTAACTTCAGACAAATAGGCCTATGTGTGTGTCTATAAATAGAAATGAACTTAGAGCTCTGCACTTACTAGTCTAGTTCTACAACTTGAGCCATGCCCAACCCATTTTTATTTTTTTGGATAAAGCCATGGTTTGCGGAGCTGGGAAGTTGGCTCAGTGGTAGAGCACTTGCCTTGCGTGCATGAGGCCCTGGGTTTGATTCCTCAGCACCACATAAGCAAAAAGAAAAAAGCTGGAAGTGGTGCTGTGGCTCAAGTGGTAGAGCGCTAGCCTTGAGCTGAAGAGCTGAGGGACAGCGCCCAGGCCCCACGACCGGACCCAAAAAATAAAAAAAGCCATGGTTTGCTAGGGGTCTGGCCTCCAGCCTACTTCTGCCTCCCTTGTAACTGAGACTATAAGGTACACCACCACTCTAGGTCTATGTGAATACTGTAATAAAGTTTGAAACAGTAGTATGAAAGTAGTATGTATACACAAATATGTACACAAATACAAGACAGTAGAAAGAAGGTGGAGAAAATAACTCATATTCCTTTTATACCTGGCTGCTATTCAGATGTGTCCACCTTTTTTTCCCTATATGTACATTTTTTCTTTTCAATGTGTTTGTACATTTGTTTGTATATATGTGCCACTTGTTTAAAACCTAAAATTAGAATGATTTCTTTTTATATAACTTGTTAAAGTATTCTTTGTAGGGGCTGGCAAAGTGGCTCAGTGGTAGAGCGCTTGCCTTGCATGCTCGAGGCCCTGGGTTCGATTCCTCAGCACCATAAGCAAAAAGAAAAAAGCCAGAAGTGGCGCTATGGCTCAAGTGTAGAGCGCTAGCCTTGAGCTGAAGAGCTGAGGGACAGCGCCCAGGCCCAGAGTTCAGGCCCCACGACCGGACCCAAAATTTAAAAAAAAAAAAAAAAAAGTATTCTTTGTAGTTCTATAAGGTATTGAAAGTTCCTAAATCTTTTCAGTAGAGCTGTAATTCATGTGGGTTTTAAAAGAAAGACTTAAAGCATTCATTTATTCAGAGGGCATGGTCTGGGTTCTTCTGCATTGTAGGTCAGGTGCAGAGGCTAAGTGCTGGGTTACAGCAACCAGCAAGCTCTGGTTCCTGTCCTTACACAGCATCTTCTTTATTAATTTTTGAATAAATTTTATATCACAAGAACAATCTGACACAGTATTGTTGGCCTTTCAAGCAATCATACATAGTTCATAGATGTTGATACATTTTTTTTGTCTTTTACTTACTACTTTACTTACTAAACGGTAAGTTCGCGTGTGCAGTGGAACACGTCTCCCACCTTGTCAGTGTCTGACATAGAGTAAAGCTTCAAGCACTTGAAGAAATGAACAGTAGCTACTTTCATAAGAATAATTTTCTGAACTGTTTCTAAAAACGCTTGTAAAGCCGATTGTATGGAAGAAAAGGAATATTAATAGGAGAGGAAGGGAAGAATTGGCAGAAAGCCTTCAAATATTGGAAATATTTCCTATAAATGCTATATTTTACATATAATAGTTGATGTAGAACTTACTAATATCAAGTTTCTTGTTTTATTTTGACAGAGTTATAGTGAACATCATTCACAGTACTTCTGATTACCATCCAAAAGTTTTGCGATTTTTGAGTGTGGCTTTTAATGGCTCAGGTGATTGCTTAATTGCTGGAGACCATCAAGGAAATATCTATGTTTTTGACTTATATGGAAACAGGTAAGCAGATGTGGGTTTTTTGGTTTGTTTTTATAATACCTTGTTTAATAACTTAATTCCTTGGCTCCTTGCTATTCATTATGCATTCAGAAAGCTTTATTAGTTTTAGGTTCCTTAGAAAACAATGCTGAAGGAAGAATATAGGAAAATAATAGAAATATATTGTTCAGTTTTGGGGATTTTGGTGAGAATTTAAAGTGCTGGTTCTCACAGTGTCTCTAGTAGCTTGTTTTGTCTTAAATTTTCTTTCTTTTTTTTTTTTTTTTAATCAGTTATGGAGCTTGTAACTCTGGGCCTTGGTGCTGTCCCTCAGCTCTTCATCTCAAGGCTAGCACTCTACCACTTGAGCCACAGCGCCACTTTTTTTTCTGGTTTTCTGATGGTTTATTGGAAATAAGAGTCTCACAGACTTTCCTCCTAGGCTGGCTTTGCATTGTGGTCCTCAGATCTCGGCCTCCTTTGAGCTAGGATTACAGGCATGAGTCACCGGTGCCTAACTTAAATTTAAAATTTAATATTGCTAATTTATTTGTTCATTTCTGGTATTACACTAAGCAATTTAGAACAAACATATTTACCTTTGAGCATTCCTACAGTATACTAAATCCAAGAATTTTTTTTTAAGTCCAAGAATTTTAAAGAACTTGTCTCTACTCTTCTTCCTCATCTGTTCCCATGTAGAAGAATTTAGTCGTGAATCAGTCGTGGGACTGATTAGGTAGGTGTCCATGCTGCAGGACTAGGAATGAGGGAGCACTGCAGCAAGGGTGGGATTGTCTGTGTGCGGGATGTGCCAATGATGGGAGGTTTGGTCAAATAAGTAAATATATCCAGGAGAATGAAGCCACATGAAAGCTTACATGAAAGAGAAAATTAGAATGAATCCTATAGTATTAGATTGGAGTTTGATATACCACTGTGAACTCCTGGTTTGAATATATATATAGAGAGAGATAGCAGTAATAAGAATAAGTGAATTTGTTTATTTTTTTTTTATTTTGGGGGGTCCAGTCGTGGGGCCTGAACTCTGGGCCTGGGCGCTGTCCCTCAGCTCTTCAGCTCAAGGCTAGCACTCTACCACTTGAGCCTCAGCGCCACTTCCGGCATTTTTCTTTCTGCTTATGTGGTGTTGAGGAATCGAACCCAGGGCCTCATGCATGCAAGGCAAGCGCTCTACCACTGAACCATCTTCCCAGCCCCATAAGTGAATTTATGTAAACATGTATTTCCTAGCTTTATCCTTACAGAGTACCTGAGAGCAGTAATACACTGGTAATAATGAAAATGCCTAGTGCTCAGTTCTTGTTTTCTAAATACCATTCTTTACTAAAAAGAATCAAAGATCCTTGCAGCAATGGCTGGGCACCAGTGGCTTATGATACTTGTAATCCTAGCTACTCAGAAAACAGGCCAGTCTGAGCACAAAGTCCTCAAGACTCTTATCTCTAACTTAAAAGTAGGACTTATAGTATTGTTCAAGTGGTAAGAGTGACAGCAGAGCCAGAAAGCCAAGCAAGTATATGGCCCTGAATTCAAACTCCAGTATTTACCTCCCCACCCCATTAAAAAAAAAAAAATGGATGCCAGTTTGAAGGATCTCTGCTTTTGTGGTTAAGAACAGAAATGATGATTACTAAGTCTCCGTGGTTCCTCACACCTATCATTCCAGCCTTTTGGGAAGCAGAGATGATGATAGATGACCTCTTCCATGTCCACCATCCTTCACCTTCACCCTTTGTCTGTCCCACTCCTGCGGGTACTCACCCCCAACACAGTCTGTTTTATTTTCCTGTCATTATTCTTTTAGTGTACATTTATTGTACAAATGGGTATCACTGTGGTATCTCTCACACATATTAATCAGGTTAACCCCTTCTATTCCTCTCTTCCCATCCTTCCTACTTATTACTCACCATTTTTCAATAGTGTCTTTTTTTTTTTTGGGTCCGGTTGTGGGGCCTGAACTCTGGGCCTGGGTGCTGTCCCTCAGCTCTTCAGCTCAAGGCTAGCGCTCCACCACTTGAGCCACAGCACCACTTCCCGCTTTTTTCCTTTTGCTTATGTGGTGCTGAGGAATCGAACCCAGGGCCTCATGCATGCAAGGCAAGTGCTCTACCACTGAGCCAACTTCCCAGCCCCTCAATAGTGTCTTTATACTGTCTTCATATATAGCATAATGTATTTCAATCTTATTCATCCTCCATCATTCTTTCCCTCTTCCCCCTCCCTCATCCATTCAAACACCTAATTATGTTTTAGATAGATAGATAGATAGATAGATAGATAGATAGATAGATAGATAGATACTTTTTCTTGTGTATATATTTTAGGTCTAGATTCCACAAAACATGTGATACTTTTTTTTAAACGTGGCTCATCTCATGCAATATACTCCCCAGTTCAATTCATTTTACTGCAAATAACAGTTTCATTTTTCTTTATGATGGAGTGAAATTTTATGATATACAGACCATATTTTCTTTACTTATTTATTGGTTCTTGGACACTTCAATCAATTCCACAGTTTACCCATTGTGAACAGGGCTATAATAAACATAGGTATGCAGGTTTACATATATATATTGCAATATATGTTTTATTGTTACAATGTAATTGATTTACACTCATTCAGAATATACCCGAGTGGTATGGTGGGGGTCATAAGATAGATCTATTTTTAGTTTTTTGAGAAACCTTTTGCTGATTTTATAAGCTTTAGCTTACATTCCCTCCCAGCATTTGTTGTTGTTTGTTTTCTTGATAATTAACATTCTAACAAGGGTGAGATGGAATCACACTGTGTAGTTTTAATTTGCAGTTCCTTTATGGCTAAGGATTGTGAACATTGCTTTATATATTTATTAGTCATTTGTTATTTCTTTTTCTGAAAACTAATTGGTTCATTTACTCATTTATTAATTAGGCTATTCATTCATTTACTGTTTAATTTATTGATCTCTTTGTATATTCTGCATGTTAATCGTTCATGAGTTGAATAGCTGCTAAGATTTTCTTCTATTCTGTGGGTAGTCTGTTTTGGAAAATGTTTCTTTGTTGTTGTTGTTGGTCATGGGGCTTGAACTCAGGGCCTTGGTGCTATCCCTGAGTTTTTTCACTCAAGGCTAGCTCTCTATCACTTTGAGCCACAACACCACTTCGGTTTTCTGGTGGTTAATTGGAAAAGCAAGACTTACGGACTTTTTCCTGTCCCAGGCTGGCTTCCAACCGCAGTCCTCAAATCTTAGCCTCCTGAGTAGCTAGGATTACAGGTGGGAGTCATCAAGCACCAAGCTCAGAAAGTTTCTTTTGCTGTGCAGAAACTTTAATTTCTTACAGTTACGTTTTTCAGTTTTTGCTCTGATTTTCTGAGCAATTGGGGTCTTAATTCAGAAAATAATTCCCTGTGCTTGTATCTCCCAGAATTTTCCCCCTTTTTTTCTGGTAATATTTTCAGATCCTATAGTATCTTCTTTTTTTTTTTTTTTTTTTTTTTGCAAATTCTTTATTGTGATTAAGTGATTACATAATTTCACAAATTTCACAGTATTGTGGGATAGTGATGCTTACATAAATACATTCTAACTCTCATAGGGCAAATTGTCTATCGTGGTCTATAAAGTTTATGAGCTTTGACAATAGTTATTTCTTCTACATCGGGTGATATGTAGGTTTTACATAGCATCAGCTGTTCCCTCTTTCCCACTCATTCCCTTCCTCCCATCGCTGCCATTGAGTTGCTTAGTTTGTTTTGATCAATGTCCAGTGCAGCTGATGGGTCCCACTGTTGTATGTTTTCCCGTTTCCCTCTAGTTCTGTGTTCTCCTCCTAGTTTCCCTCCAGTGTGCACATATATGCCATATATGTGATCAGCAGCATGGGGTTATTTAGTAGTGATTCGACCAGATGAGTAGAGGTCCTTTGTTTCTCAAGTCTTGTTAACTTTGTTGTTGAAAGTATCTACTTCTTAAAATTGTTTTGTTTATTGAGATGGAATATTCTGCAACACAGCTGAGCTGAGCAGGAAGTGACCCAACGAAGACTTGAAATCAGACAGGTGATAAGGCCCACTCTGCTGGGAACCTCATTGTCAGTGATGTCTTTTCAATTGTCTTTTTACCAAAGGACTTTTTAAACAAAATCTTGGGCTTCCTTCTATATTCCAAATGCTCTCATAGAGTTTCTGATAACCATTAGCTGCTACCTGTGGCTTTTGAGCACTTGAAAGGTAGGTAGTCCAAATTGAGATACAGTATGTATGTGTATAACAAAAATATACTATGAATTTAAAAGAATTAGTATGAGAAAATGTAAAATTCAATTAAATATTAGAATAATAACTTAGAGATATACTAAGTTAATAAGACTTCGCTGATAAAGCAATAGAGAGCTGAAGTCTGTGTATATAATATATAGACGTCGGAATCATGATAAAACCTTTGGTGTAATTAATACATTAAATAAAAAGCCAGGCACTGGTGGCTAGTGCCTGTAATCCTAGCTACTCAGGAGGCTGAGATATGAATATTGTGGTTCAGAGCTAGCCTGGGCAGGAAAGTCTATGAGAGTAATCTGCAGTTAACCACCAGAAAACCAGAAGTGGCACTGTGGCTCAAAGTGGTAGAGTGCTAACCTTGAGTAAAAGAGCTCATGGACAGTGTCCAAGCCTGGAGATCAAGCCCTATGACCAAAAATTAAAAGTATGGCTAGGCACCTGTGGCTCATCCTATAATCCTAGCTACTACTAGGAGGCTGAAACCTTGGAGATCACAGTTTGAAGCCAGCCCAGACAAAAAAGTCTATGAGACTCTTATCTGCAGTTAACCACCAAAAAGCCAGAAGTGGAGATGTGGCTCAAGTGGTAGAGTACTAGCCTTGAGTAAAAAGGTCAGGAAGGGGCTGGGAAGGTAGCTCAGTGGTAGAGTGCTTGCCTTGCATGCATGAGGCCCTGGGTTCGATTTCTTAGCACCACATAAGCAGAGAAGGTCGGAAGTGGTACTGTGACTCAAGCGATAGAGCGCTAGCCTTGAGCTGAAGAGCTGAGGGACAGCACACAGGCCCAGAGTTCAGGCCCCACAACCAACCAAAAAAAAAAAAAAAAAAAAGGTCAGGGAATATGCTCAGGCCTCCAGTTCAAGCCTCAGGATGACACCCACACACAAAAATGACAGGAAAGTAAAAAAGGCTCTGTTGAGGGGATTTACCAGTGGGAAGGAGGAATACATTTAAAGATGTATATGTTGGAGGTAGTTTGTTTGAATGCAAGAAAATGAAACACTGAAAACAGTTGAAAATAGGAAGGATTATAAGGGAGAGGGGATAAGGTTGATTGAGATTTTATGTATGCAAGTGTGGAAATGTTACAATGAAACCTTCCTTATATAACTAATTTATGCTAATTAAATATTTGTATGTATTGTGATGCTGCTCCTAGTGCTTGTAGTACTGAGGCTTAGTTTTTTCACTCAAAGCTGGCTCTCTACCACTTGAGCTGTACCTTCACTTCCAGCTTTGTGCTGGTTAATTTGAGATAAGAGTCTTTGGATTTGTCTGCCTGGCCTGGTTTTGAACCTCAATCCTCAAATCTCAGCATTTGGATTAGATAGGATTACAGGTGTGAGCTACCAGAGCCTGGCTTTTCACTTTTTTTTTTTTTTTTTTTTTGTCGGTCGTGGGGCTTGAACTCTGGGCCTGAGCGCTATCCCTCAGCTCTTCAGCTCAAAGCTAGCACTCTACCACTTGAGCTACAGTGTCACTTCTGGTTTTCTGGTGGTTATTTGGAGATAAGAGTCTCACGGACTTTCCTGCCCAGACTGGCTTTGAACTGTGATCCTCAGATCTCATCTTCCTGAGTAGCTAGGATTACAGGCATGAGCCACCGGCGCTCCGCTTTGGCTTTTCACTTTTTGAATGTAGCTCTAGAATTTTTTAAATTATACATGTGACTATATTATATTCCTTATGAACAGTATAGCTCTACATGTTTTATTACTTGAATTGAGACAATGTACTTTTACCCTCAAACTTGTTTTCTTTTGTGTAAGCTCAAAGCTTAGTTTTGTTGTTTTTTATACTCTAGATATATGTAAATTTCTCTACTAAGTGGTCAACATATATTATTTAATTATATCACTTCTTGAGATTCCTACTCTTGCCTTCATTTCACATGTGAGAAATATCCCAGTTCTTCTGTCTTGCACCTTTATTTATTTATTTATTTATTTATTTATTTATTGGGGGGTGGGGGGTTCGGTCGTGGGGCCTGAACTCTGGGCCTGGCGCTGTCCCTCAGCTCTTCAGCTCAAGGCTAGCACTCTATCACTACTTCTGGTGCTACTTCCACAGCGCTACTTCTGGCTTTTTTCTTTTTGCTTATGTGGTGCTGAGGAATCGAACCCAGGGCCTCAGGCATGAAGGCAAGCGCTCTACCACTGAGCCACCTTCCCAGCCCTCTTGCACCTTTATTTAATGCATTCCAAGTCTGTTTAAATTCTGAAACTTCTGCTTATCTTTTCATTATGAACCCATATCTCTGGTTGAGACTCTTAGCTTAGTGACCTCCCTTTGTTCCTTGCCTTTCTTTCTGTCCATTTATGTTGCTATCAAAGTCATCTTCCTAAAACATATGCCTAATCCTAATTCTTACATTCTAAAACTTTGCCATCGGCTTTCTAATTTTTAAAAGTAAAATCCTTCTTTAATATGGCTCCTAGCATCTTTTATCATCTGTTTTTGGCCTGTCAAAGTGGTAGCTTATTTTTAGGGGAATTATTTTATTTTTTATGATCAGAGTAAACTTTAAGATCATTGGTAGAATTTCTAATACTAATAACAGTAATCTCTTAATAGGTTTAATCTTGTTCAGCGAACAGCACAAGCTTGCACAGCTCTGGCCTTTAATCTTCGTCGAAAGTCTGAATTCCTTGTGGCATTAGCTGATTATTCTATTAAATGTTTTGATACAGGTAAATGTTCTCTTATTTGTCTTTTGAATTGTTTTTCTTTGACAGTACACACCTTCACTCCTCTTAAGTGTGTTTGAAGCAGAGTAATATAGACTATAAAGAGCTTTGTACAGTTTGAAACATCGGTGGCCACATGGCTGCCTTCACATCAGACAGAGCCAGAAGCTTGTGGATCCAAGTACCATCCTCGCTTCAGATTGTCTGATTACCATTTCGGGTTCGCTACTAACTTCAGGTTCAATAATTCACTAGAACACTCACAACTGTGGAAAGCATTATATATGTGATGAGTCTAAAATAGCAGAAGGATATAAATCAGCCAGCCATACAAAGGGTGGAATCAAGCTTTCTTCGTCTTCTCTGCCATTTCGTGCCTCCTCATAGCATCCTTCGAATTCTTAATCTTCTGCTTTCCTCCATTCCATACTACAGCAACTTCTGTTGACATCAGAAAAGGTCATCTGATTTCATTTCATAGAACAAGGGCTTTTAAAATTATAATACTAGATTAAAAAGTAATATAAATGTAGCTTGTGAAAAGTTGCTATTATCAACCTTATTTTTCTCATTTCACTCAAAGCAGATGAGCAATAATCATTAACTAATTCCAGACTCCAGGCTGGTATTTAGAAGTTACTACTATTTCCCTAAGAAATTTGTTCCTTTATCTTGAGTTCAGCCCTACTTTGTATCTTAAAATTTCTCACATTTATGTCTTGCTTTCTGACTTCTTAGTTACATCTTTTTTTCTTTTCTTTTCTTTTGTGCCAGTCTTGGGGCTTGAACTCAGTGCTTGCACTGCCCCTGAGCTTTGTTGCTCAAGGCTAGTGCTCTATCACTTGAGCCATAGCCCACTTCTTGCTTTTTGATGGTCAATTGAAGATAAGAGTCTCATGGCTGACTTTGAACTTCATTCCTCATATCTCATCCTCCTGGGTGGCTAGGATTATAGGCATAAGCCACCTACCCTCAGCATTGATTCTATCTTTTGGGGGGAAGAATTCTGATTATAAAAGTGAAACATGTTGTAGGAAACTTGGAAACATGGAAAAATGTTAAGATAAAAAGTTATATATAGGGGCTGGGAAGGTGGCTCAGGGGTAGAGCGCTTGCCTTGCATGCCTGAGGCCCTGGGTTCGATTCCTCAGCACCACATAAGCAAAAAAGAAAAAAGCCAGAAGTGGTGCTATGGCTCAAGTGGTAGAGCGCTAGCCTTGAGCTGAAGAGCTGAGGGACAGCGTCCAGGCCCAGAGTTCAGGCCCCACAACTGGACCCAAAAAACATCAACAACAAAAAGTTACATATAATATTACTCCCTAATGAAAGTTATCATGAATAGTTTCTATTTGTTATTATTACTGTACAAAGGGGTTATAATTCCTTAAGTCAGGTTATGAGTACAATACTTGTTGGACAGTGTCACCCTTTCCTTTGTTGTCTCTCATTTTCCCCCCTTCATGAGTAGTTTTTGGTGGTGTTTTCTGTGTGAAACTTTTTTTTTCTTTTTTGTCGGTCGTGGGACCTGAACTCTGGACCTGGATGCTGTCCCTCAGCTCTTCAGTTCAAGGCTAGCGCTCTACCACTTGAGCCACAGCGCCACTTCCAGTTTTCTATTGGTTTATTGGACATAAGAGTCTCACGGACAACTTTCCTGCACAAGCTGCCTTGAACTGTATCCTCTGATCTCAGCCTCCTGAGTAGCTAGGATTACAGGCATGAGCCATCGGCGCTTGGCAGTGAGACTGTTTTCTCTGCACATATATACACAAACACATACACAATACTTCAGAACAAATTTTTTACTTTCTTTTTGAGACAGGGGCTAGTCCAGACTGTCTTTGAACTTACTATACTCCTGCCTCAGCCTTCTAAGTACTAGTATTACATGTTTGTTTCTCTATGCCAAGCTCAGAATCAATTTGTAAAATTTAATTCATTGTCCTTTTATAAACACTACTATTTCTGTTTTTCCTTGTGTGTTACTTACATGAATTACCAGCAACACCATCTGTTTATATAACTAAACTAGACCACTAGAGTTGTTGTTGTTGTTGTTGTTGGGTTTGAACTCAGGGCCTTGTACTTGATTGACATGCATTCTACCACTTGACCCACTCCCCTAGCCAATCACTGGAGTCTTGCCTGTTTTATTTTTATTTTATGATTAAGCAGTTGTGCTAGAAGTTACAATTCCAGAAGTCCAGTTATGACTACCGTGCATCTTGATCCGTGTCACCCTTCGCTCTCCCCACCATATCCCTCCTCCTGTGCCTGCCCTCAGGTTGCATAGTTCAGGGTTTATATATGGAGTCTTTACTCTTTTATCTTAATACATTGAGTCAATCTCTAAGCTAAGTCTTTTGATATTTATTTCTTTTTAATAGCTTTAAATGTGTTTCTTCATTGACATTTTCTTAGTTTAAACATTTATCTCTTGCCTGTATTATTACAGCAACATGAAAATTAGTTTCCTTGTCCAATCTCTTCCCTTTTTCCAGTATTTCTACCATACAATGTATTCTCAGTGTTCTTTGTATAATATAGACTAATATAGACAAATATATATTGTTCTACATAAAATTATTACCCATAATACTCAGACTCCCTAGTGTCACATTTGAGGATATACTTAAATCCTCTGTAGGGTTCATCTTGGTATTTCCACAATACCTGTCACTAGTACATCCATGGTGCACTTTATCAGCTAGCCACAGGTTTCCATCAGTTGCTTCAGTTTATGGGTAGTGCTTATGCATAGTGTTACTCAGAGATGAGAGAGGTTTACTTGTGTGATAACTTTTACTTTTTCCACAGTCACCAAGGAGCTGGTTAGCTGGATGAGAGGACACGATTCATCGATATTTTCGATCTCTGTGCATGCATCAGGGAGATACGCCATCACTACTTCTTCTGATACAGCACAACTGTGGGACTTGGATACCTTTCAGCGGAAAAGGAAGCTGAATATTCGCCAGTCTGTGGGTATTCAGAAGGTCAGTAACGGAGGATATCTTGGCTTATTCTGTATCTTGGGTTAGTTTCTTGGTCAGCAGGATTTCAAGATGATAGAATAGTGACAGTGCATGTTGCCTCACATAGCTATGGTCTCATAACTCAGGAAAAGACAAAGTGGCCAACTTGATTAACTGTGTTACCTACAACATTTTGTTTTTAAAGTATTGAGCATTTTATTTTCTTTTTAATGTTACAGCTATGAAACTTTTTTTTTGTCGGTCGTGGGGCTTGAACTCGGCCTGGGCGCTGTCCCTCAGCTCTTCAGCTCAAGGCAAGCGCTCTACCACTTGAGCTACAGCGCCACTTCCAGTTTTCTGGTGGTTTTATTATAGGAGTCTCACGGTCTCTCCTGCCCGGGCTGGCTTTGAACCGCGATCCTCAGATCTCAGCCTCCTGAGTAGCTAGGATTACAGGCGTGAGCCACCAGCGCCCGGCACAGCTATGAAACTTTTAACTCTCATAACATGATCAGTTTTTTCATTTTGTTAACTCCTCCCCCCAATTTTGTAACTCATAACATGATCAGTTTTTTTCATTTTGTTTAACTCCTCCCCCCCCAGTTTTGTTATAAGTTCAAACATATTGCAGATATGTAAGAATTTAAAGTGAACACATGTACACTCACCTTGTAGTCTATGATTAGGTTGTTAACTATACAATCCTTTACTGTACCTTACATGTTAAGTCCTACATTATGTGCATTTATGCTTTTATGCCTCTGTTCATTGTGTGTTTTCAAGTAATCATAGGCATCAGTGTACTTCCCCTTAAATACTTAAAGCTATGTTTAATTGACTATAGCTAACATTTGTTATTGTGAGGTTTATATATATAAATGTCTTAAGTAGGTATATATATATATATATATGTATATATATATATATATATAGACACAAGTATACACATATATGTATTTTATATAAACATATATATGGATATACCTGCACGCACACTGTTCTTAAAATGATTCAAGTCTTAAGTATTCATGTTAAGTTTGTTAAATATTACTGGTACCTCACCTGTATAACCTGGCACATCCTATCATTCCCATCACTCCAAAATCTTCCCTTGTGTCCTTCTTGGATAGGCACTCTGCTGATGTTTTCTACTATAGATTTTGCCTGTTCTAAAATTTCATACAATTTTTTGGCCCATTTAGTGATAGCTTATAGTTTTTGAGATTTGTCTATATTGTATGTATCAGAAAAGTTACACCTTTTATTATAGATTAGTATTATATTGTATATGTTGTTTATATATATCTATTGTATGTATATATATACACACATACATTTATATATATATATAAATACACCTTTTTAAAAAATATCCATTTCTTTTACTTTTTTTCTGTTAGCTAAATACTACTTTCAGAAGTATCTGGGTCTCCCATATAATTAATTACTTTGCTTTAAGTTATACTATACACTCGCTATTGCTTTTAATTTCTTGGTTATTAATATGAACAGCTAGTAATGCATGTAAACCAAAAATTTATTTTGTAGTCTCCCTGAGAAATCCCAGAGTTGTTTAGTGTGCCTTTAGTAATTAAAAAGAAGATAAATGTTGTAGATAGCTTATTCATTAGGGGTTTAGACCAAATGTCTTAGTAGGTCTTTTTTTTAAATTGCTTTAGCACTTAAATTGAATTTTAAATTTGTTTCAAAGAAAGACTATTGGGAATTGAACCCACAATGGAAGTAGTTATGAAACAATGACCTAGGAACCATCTGTTCTTTTACAATGAAATTAAAATTGTATACACTGGGTAGTCACAAATGCTAATCTTGCTTGGTCGTTTAGACATTTTAGTTTAAAAAGATGGATGACTCTAAATATTAGCAGTATAAGAATAAAATTAAATATATTGGTCTAAAATAATAAAGTGCCATAGTCTAATTACCAGAAAATTTTTAAGGGAGCAGATAGTAAATTTTTTTGGCCAGGTAGGCCCACAGTAAAATTATATAACCATCAAATTATTTTTTGATATTTTACCTCCTGAGCTATGCAAAATTTGGAGGTAGGCTACATGGTTATCACTTCTGGCTTACACTATTGAAAATAAAAAAAAACAGATATAACCTAATCTTAACGTGAAACCTTAATTCAGCCAGGCGCCAGTGGCTCATGCCTGTAATCCTAGCTACTCAGGAGCGAGCCCAGGCAAGGAAAGTCCATGAGACTCTTATCTCCAAAAAACCACTAGAAAACTGGAAGTGGCGTTGTGGCTGAAGCGGGTAGAGCACTCACCTTGAGCTGAAGAGCTGAAGGATAGCGCCCAAGTCCAGAGTTCAAGCCCCACGACCTACCAAAAAAAAAAAAAGTAAAACCGTAATTCTTATTAAGTTTTATTAAGTTTTTTTCTATTTTGTCTACTCAGGATTGAATCTGCAGCCTGGTACATTCTAGGCAAGCATTTTGTCTGTTGAGCCATACCTCAAGCCCTTTGTTGCTTTCCTTGTTTGATTTGGGTCTCATTTTTTGCCTGAGCTAGTCTGGACTGCAACCCACTTATTACTACTCCTTAGCTATGAAGATAGACACACAATACCATGCCCACATTTCTTTTTTAATTGGTAAAAATGGGGTTGTGAACTTTTGCTTATGTTAGCCTCAAATCAATTTCTTCCCAATTTCAGCCTCCTAAGTAGCTAGAATTATGGGCATAAACCATCACACCTACTGGCTTTTGTTATTTTAAAGACAGTCTAACTGGTGGAGTGGGACAAATGGTAGAACATTTTTCTAGCAAGTGCAAGGCCCTGAGTTGAAACCCCAGTGCTGCCCAGTCACATCAACAGAAAACAGGTTTTACTTTTTGTCCAGTTCCACCTAGACCATGATCCTCCTAGTGGGATTCCCACATAGAAGGGATAGCAGGCTTATGTACCAGACCCAGCTTTTTATTAGTTGTGATAGGATTTATCAAATGTTTTGCCTATATTGCCTCCTGCTTTCTACCTCCCTTAAAACTAGGATTACAGCTATGCCTTGCAACAGCTAGCATTTTATGAAGTTATTTTTGAGCTTAAATCATCCTAAGAGATACATACTGTTTTCTGCCTTTTACAAGAGAGGAAATCAAAGTTCAGAAACAATGAGTAACGTGTCCAGTGTCACAATAGCTTATAAAATAGCTGTACTTTGAATCTAACCTGTTCTACTATAGAGCAGTTCCATCACACCATACCAAATCAGTTGCATACCTCTTTAAATGAATACATTTTGATGCTTCTGTTGGTGATTATTGGCAGGATATTCAGTTCTGAGGGTTTTGAGGATTGATTCTGGGATTTGTATTTACCGTGGTTCAACATTCATGAGAAAGGGCTCTGGGTGTGAATGAACTCAAGTCATTCTCTACATGCAGTGAGCACTTCCTGACTTTCTGCTGAATTGAACGTTTGGCTTCACATCCTAATATTACTGTCTTGAACTCTTTCAACTTTTTTACTTTTTGCTTGGTGATAGTTGCTAGCTTTTGCTTTTCAGTATTATACAACCAATATCAACTGTGATATCCTTGTAAGCTTCTGAACAGGTAAAACTCTAAACTTTGATCAGATTTCACCCACCTCTCTCAGCTGAGTGGGGAAGTACTGGTTTGGATATGGTTTGAGTTGTGCCACAAGTTTGGTTCTCCATGTGGCTACATTAGGAGGTAGTGGAACCTTAAAATGTAGGGCCTAGTAGAAAACGAGGGGGTCCATCCTTGGAAAAGGTTATTGTAGGCCTCAGGGACCCTGTGAGAAGGGAGAAGAGACTGGAAAGAGATGGCAGGAGCTTTACCCCTGAATCTCTGTGGCTTCCTGCCTCATCATGTGATACTTCCCATCCCACACCCTGCCACTATGACACCATCACTCAGCAGACACAAGCACTGCTCTGAGACCTCGACAACCCTGAGCAAAATATACCTCTTTTTTTTTTTTTTTTTTATTCACTCATTTGTTTGTTTATTTGGTGCTGGAGACCAAACTCAAAACTAGGCAAATGCTAGGCAGGCACTCCACTATTGAGCAATATCCCCAACCTTTTTTTTTTTTGATAACATTAAATTTATTATTAGAAAAATGTTACAGAAATGTAATATGTTTTTTTATATATCTACATTATTGTTTTTTTTTTCTCCCTCATTTCTTTAGAACTCAGACTGAGAAAAACATGTTATTCACTGGAACTCTTCTAGTTGAACATGAGATTTGAGCCTTTAGCTATATAATTTTTTTTATTTTTTTTTGTACTAATATATTTTTAAAGGCAACATCAACATTTCACAAAGCATTTAAATTTACAGTGAGAATTAGATTGTAATTCAATTTTATCTGAAGTAATTTTACATGATATACCTCTTTTTTTTCAGACCACCTAGTCTCAAGTATTTTGTTATAGCAACAGAAAATTGACTAAAATTTAAGCCTTTCTTTTCTTTTCTTCTCTTTTTTTTCTGTCAGTTGTGAGGCTTGAACTCTGGGCCTGGGCACTGTCCCTTAGCTCTTCAGCTCAAAGCTAGCGCTCTACCGCTTGAGCTACAGCATCACTTCCGGTTTTCTGGTGGTTTATTGGAGATAAGAGTCTCATGGACTTTGCTGCCTGGGCTGGCTTTGAACCATGATCCTCAGATCTCAGCCTCCTGAGTAGCTAGGATTACAGGCGTGAGCCACCGGCACCTGACTAAGCCTTTCATATTCTATGAAGGAAAAATGTAGTCCTGGCCTTGTACTCAATCCCCTAGAAGTACATTTTGTTACTGCTTTTGAAATTTTTCCTGTTTTTTTTTAATGTTGTCAGGAGGTGACACTATCTAAATAATAATGACATGTTTCATTAGGAACAATTTTATAATCATTAAGACGAGCAATTAAAATCACAAATCTAGTAATGAATAATCATGCAGGCAATAATCTATCACAACCATTCTCCGAAAATAGCAGTTGATGCTCATTAACTTTTTAAGCTTTTGCTTTTCCCAGTAGGAATAAACTTTATTACTTTTCTAGAAAAAAAAATGGGACTGCTAATTATAATAAGAATTTGCTTAAATCAATTTCTGACATCAGTTTTGATAGTGTCTTAATGCAGTCATTACAGATTAGAATGTATTTATTGCAAATTCCTTCCATAAGATCTTTGCATTAAAAACTCATCCTAACATACAATCTGTTAGCAAAGGTCTCCTAGAGATTGTCCTTGACAAAGTGAGCCAAACAGGAGCAGGCCCTTGCCTGGTCTGCAGCATCTTATGTAGTTGTGGTGGTGGTTGTTGTTATAGTGGTGGTGGTGGTAGTGATTGTTTTAATCATCCTAGTAGATGATTCTCATTGGCTAGTATAATCCATAGTGCCCTATCTATGTATATTTGGTGCAGATATATTCACAGAATCATATTTGAGGCCATCAAAGCTTTTATGAGAAGATATTGGTCAATTTCCTGGGATGTTTTCTTGGCACTAGAGATCAAAACCAGGGCCTCACCAATGTTAGGCAGGCACTCTGCATTAAGCCACAACCCACGCTGCTAATAAAAAATTTGTATCATAACAAAGACACATTGATCCAAGCTCTGATTGGCTCAGGCTTTTAATCCTAGCTACTAATGAGGCTAAACTCTCAAGATTACAGTTTGAAGCCAGCCAGGGCAGGAAAATCTCTGAGACTCTTATCTCCAATTAACCACCAAAAGAGCTGGCAGTGGAGTTATGACTCAAGTGGTAGAGTACTAGCCTTGAACAAAAAAGCTCAAAGCTCTAAGTTCAAGCCCCAGGATTAGCACTCACCAAAAAGAAGCATCATTGTTTAGAGCTTATATAATAAGAGAAAAGCAAAAAATAGAACAAAATGACATTTTCAACTCTGATATCAATGTATTTCATTCTTAGTCTTTAATTGAATTGAGTCTCTAATAAAAATATATATGCAAATTCAGCATTTTTTGAGAAGTAAGGTTTGAGACAGGGTGTCACCGAATATCCCAGCATGGCCTAGAACTCATTAGCTAGCCTAGGCTGACCTCAAACTCCTGATCCTCTTATCTCTCAAGTGCTATGAGTACAAATATCGCCACTAGGCCTTGCTTCATGTTCAGCTTTATAATCTTACAACTAACTATGGTATTTGTTTTTTTTTTTTTTTGTCTTTTCTTTTTGGCTACTGGAGATTGAACCCAGGATGTTGCACTTGCTAGGCGAGCGCTTTGGCACTGAGCTACATCCCAGCCGTAATGATGGCATTTATCTTAAAACATCTTACCAGTTAATCCCAAAGGACTTAACTCTTGCAAGCAAATTGATTCAAGAGAAATTCTTTTTTTTGGGGGGGGGGAAGGGTCCAGTCGTGGGGCCTGAACTCTGGGCCTGGGCGCTGTCCCTCAGCTCTTCAGCTCAAGGCTAGTGCTCTACCACTTGAGCCACAGCGCCACTTCCGGCTTTTTTCTTTTTGCTTATGTGGTGCTGAGGAATCGAACCCAGGGCCACATGCATGCAAGGCAAGCACTCTACCACTGAGCCACCTTCCCAGCCCCCTCAAGAGAAATTCTGAGACAGGGACTGGGAAGGTGGCTCAGTGGTAGAGTACTTGCCTTGCATGCATGAGGCCCTCGGTTCGATTCCTTGGCACCACATAAGCAGAAATAGCTGGAAGTGGGACTGAGGCTCAAGTGGTAGAGCGCTAGTCAACAGCTGAATTGCTGAGGGACAGTGCCCAGGTCCAGAGTTCAGGCCCCACCACCTACCAAAAATAAAAAAAAGAGAGAGAGAGAGAGAGAGAAATTCTGAGACATTCTCTCTCAACATCTTAGTACAGGGGCCTGAACTTGGGGCTTCAACATTCTTGATTAATCTTTTCCATTCATGGCTGCCACTACTGTACTACTTGAGCCACAACTCCAGTCCAGCTTTTTGCTGGTTAAGTAGAGCTGGATTCTTATGTACTTTTCTGCCCGGACTGGCTTTGAACCTTGATTCTCAGCTCTCAGCCTCCTGAGTAACTAGGATCATAGGCATGAGCCACTAGCAGCTGGCTGACATGTCAAGATCTTTAACTAAGTTTTGCTCATAGCAACAGAGTATGGTAGTACCCCTTTCCTATACTTTCACCAACAATTAGTATTCAATAGTGCTTGTATTAGTATAGAGTCATGTACTGCTAAAGAACAAGGATATTGTCTGAGAAATAAATTCTTTGGTGATCACATTGTATGAGCACTGTAGCATACTTATACAGTACTAGATGGAACTGACCAGTTACCTGACAGGGCCTGGTCTTGATACCATCAAGGGCCAGATGAACACAAGCTGTATGAGGCTGCTGCAATTGTAAAAAAATAGTATATCCCACGATCCCAAAAACTCCATCCACAAACTCTTAGAAATCATAAATCACTTCGGCAAAATAGCAGGATACAAAATAAACCCACAAAAATCAGTTGCCTTCCTATACACTGATAATGTACAGGAAGAGAGGGAAATAAAGGGAGCAACCCCATTCACAATAACCTCCCAAAAAATAAAATATTTAGGAATTAACCTAACCAAAGATGTAAAAGAACTATTTAATGAGAACTATAAAAAGTTAAAGAAAGAAATTGCAGAAGACACTAGGAAATGGAAAGACCTCCCATGCTCCTGGATAGGCCGACTTAATATAGTAAAGATGGTAATACTTCCAAAACTAATATACAAATTCAACGCAATTCCTATTAAAATCCCAATGACGTACACTGAAATACAGAAAACAGTCCAAAAATTCATATGGAACAACAAAAGACCTAGAATAGCCAAAACAATTCTAGGGGATAAAGACAATATGGGAGGGCTATCCATGCCAAACTTCAAACTCTACTACAGAGCTATAATAACAAAGACAGCATGGTACTGGCACAAAAACACCCGAAGACCAATGGAACAGAATAGAAGATCCAGAAATAAATCCACAGGCCTACAGCCAGCTGGTATTCGACAAAGGAGCCAAAGACATACAATGGAAGAAACACAGCCTCTTCAACCGCTGGTGCTGGGAAAACTGGGCAGCCACATGCAGAAAACTAAAAGTGGACCCCAGCCTATCACCATGCACCAACATCAACTCAAAATGGATTAAAGACCTTAACATTAAACCTGAATCTCTGAAACTACTGCAGGACAGAGTAGGAGAGACACTTGAACTAATAGGCACAGGAAGGAACTTCCTGAACAGAGTCCCAGGGTCACAACAAGTTGGAGAGAGACTCGACAAATGGGACTACCTTAAAATAAAAAGCTTCTGCACAGATAAAGCTATCGCAACCAAGCTAGAAAGACAACCAACTAATTGGGAAAAAATATTTACCAGCAATATATCGGACAAGGGGTTAACATCCTGTATATACAGGGAACTCAAGAAACTAATCCCTCCCAAACCTAACAAACCAATCACTAAATGGGCAAGGGAACTAAAAAGGGACTTCTCAAATGAAGAAATAAAAATGGCAAAGAAACACATGAGGAAATGTTCATCATCCCTGGTGGTGAAGGAAATGCAAATAAAGACAACCCTGAGATACCACCTTACCCCAGTCAGAATGTCCCACATCCACAAATCAGCCAACGACAAATGCTGGAGGGGATGTGGAGAACGAGGAATGCTATTACACTGCTGGTGGGAATGTACACTTATACAACCACTTTGGAAAGCAGTCTGGAGGGTCCTTAAAAAGCTAAAGATTGACCTCCCTTACGACCCAGTCATACCACTTCTAGGCATCTACCCTGAACAACAGGAACCAATATACAAGGACACGTGCACCTCCATGTTTATTGCAGCACTGTTCGCAATAGCTAGGATATGGAAACAACCTAGATGCCCCACCACAGATGAATGGATCCAAAAATTGTGGTATCTATACACAATGGAATATTATGCAGCCATTAGAAATGACAAAATAATGGCATTTGCAGGGAAATGGATGGAGCTAGAAGGAATCATGTTGAGCGAGGTAAGCCAAGAACGAAGAGACAAACAGTACATGGTCTCCCTGATAAGTGGATGCTAAATCCAAAATGTTAGGTGATATGACAAAACTAACAGGACTTAAGAAACAAAGAACTCCCACTCATCTGGTTGAACCACTACCAAATATCCCCATGCTGCTGATCACATATATGGTATATAACATGTGAGCACCGTTATATATTACAGACTGTGATAGACAATTTGCTCCAGGAAAGTTAGAATGAACTTGTGACTTTAAATGAGCATCATTATTCCACAATACTGTGAATTTCCGGAAATTATGTAATCACTTAATCACAATCAAAAAAAAAAAAAAGAACCTCGGGGAAGAGAGGGAGGGAGGGGATGGTAGGGGGAAAACAATGGAGGGGGTAACTGTTCAAGAGGAAGTGTACTCATTACCTCACTCATGTAACTGTAACCCTCTGTATAGTATCTTTACAATAAAAAAAATTTTTTTTACACTGTATGAAAAAAAAATAGTATATCAAGTAGGAGTAATCCAGTCTTAACACTAAAAAATATAGTAAATACAATAATGAGAAGCAATTATTTATTACTATCAGGTTATGTACTATCCTGTATATGATTGTATGTGTTTTACTTACACAATTGGTAGTGTAGAATGTTTGTTTTCATCAATATCATCACAAACATCGAATAGTAAGTTGTACTACAACTTTACTACTGCTATATGTCACTGGGTGATGCTAATTTTTCAACCCTATGAAATCTGAGATAACAGTTGTTGAAACATTATGTTGAAAGATGATTGTATAGTTTATCATTGCATATATATTTTTTATTGTGAAAATACTGTATAGAGGGGTTACAATTACATGGGCATAATTGCATATATTAGTGTATATAAACATGTTCATTAGTGTAAATAAACAAGTTTGTTAGTCTAAATTGTATCTCAATTTTGGTTGAATTTTTTTAATATAAGATAAAGAAATTGTAATTGTTATATAGAATTTTGTAAATTTCCTACTCATTCTAGTCAACTTTTTTAGTTGAATGGGCTTACCATTTCTTTTTAGTTGATTATAGTTTAGGAAATAACAATATTATCCTACTGTATATTATACATTGATTTTTTTTTTTTTTTTGGTCGATCGTGGGGCTTGAACTCTGGGCTTGGGTGCTGTCCCTCAGCTCTTCAGCTCAAGGCAAGCGCTCCATCACTTGAGCCACAGCGCCACTTCCAGTTTTCTAGTGGTTTATTGGAGATAAGAGTCTCACGGACTTTCCTGCCCCGAGACTCACATCTGTAATCCAAGCTATGCAGGAGACTAAGATCTAAGGATCATGGTTCAAAACTAGCTGGGCAGGAAAGTCACTGAGCTATTTATCTCTAATTAATTATTAAAAAAAAAAAAGCCAGAGGTGGAGCTGTAGCTCAAGCTCAGTGACAGTGCCCGGCCTCTGAGTTCAAGCCCCAGGATTGGCACAGGAAAAAACAAAAAACAGAAAAAGGTAATTTTAAAAAAGACTGTATAATTTCCAGTTTAATAGTTGTATCTGAACCTAATGTGAATAATAACTTTTTCTATCTCCAGGTTTTCTTTCTGCCTTTAAGTAACACCATCCTCAGCTGTTTTAAAGATAATTCCATCTTTGCTTGGGAATGTGATACTCTTTTTTGCAAATATCAATTGCCAGCTCCACCTGAAAGTTCTAGTATAATATACAAAGTGTTTGCTGTAACCAGGTAATTATTAATTTTCTGAAAGTATATAATAAAATCTATTTAAAAAGAAAAAAGCAACAGCCAGCACCTGTAGCTCACATCTATAATCCTAGCTAGTTGGGAGGCTGAGAACCGAGGATTGAGGTTTGAAGCTGCCCAGGAAGAAAAGTTCATGAGACCACTTCTCATAGCCAGGCTTGTTGGTATGCATCTGTCATCATAGTTTTGTGGGAGGCTAAAAATTGTTCTAAATCAGCATGATCAGAAAAGTCCTTGAGACTCTGTCCCAACAGAAGCAGTTTGGTGTAGTTAGCATGCACCTGTCATCCCAGTTATGAAGGGAACCCTAAAACAGGTAGATCATGGTCCAAGTGTGTGTCTAGCAAGAAGTGAGACCTGTCTCAAAAGTAACTATTGTGAAAAAGGGCTGGAAGTGTTTCTCAGTGGTAGAATGCTTGCCTACTAATACAGGGAAAATGAGTTTTTTGTCAGTTGGGATAAAGTTATTCATTTGTTAATTTGCCTTCCCTAAACTGAACATCTTGTAAGAGCAGGATTGCCAGACTCGTTCAGTTTACTTGACTTGTTCACTAGTCTGATCCTGGCTCCTGGAGTGATAACTGACTGTACCAGACCTTTTAGAATTAACAAGCAACAGCCTGGCAAGTCAGTACAGCTTTTAAACTCTGCTTCCTACCCCTCCTTCCTCCTCCCCTCGTCTTTTATTGAGGATCAGTAAGGACCAAACCCAGGGCCTAGGGCATGCTAGGCAAGTGCTTTATCACTGAGCTATGTTTCCAGCCCTTAACTTTTGTATCTTATAAAAAATAACTTCCGGGCTGGGAAGGTGGCTCAGTGGTAGAGCACTTGCCTTGCATGCTCGAGGCCCTGGGTTCGATTCCTCAGTACCACGTAAGAAAAAAGCTGGAAGTGGCGCTGTGGCTCAAGTGGTAGAGCGCTAGCCTTGAGCTGAAGAGCTGAGGGACAGTGCCCAGGCCCAGAGTTCAGGCCCCACGACTGGACCCCCCCCCCAAAAAACAAAAAACTTCCTGAGCAGGAAAAAAGTTTGGCTCTTTTTAGTTTTCAAATAGAAATGTACTCACTACCAATTCTTTTTTTTTTTTTTTTTTTTTTTGTCAGTTGTGGGGCCTAAACTCTGGGCCTGGGAGCTGTCTCTCAGCTCTTCAGTTCAAGGCTAGCTCTACCACTTGAGCCACAGTGCCACTTTCAGCTTTTTATCCGCTTATGTGGTGCTGAGGAATTGAACCCTGGGCCTCACGCATTCAAGGCAAGCACTCTACCACTGAGCCACCTTCCCAGCCCTTACTACCAATTCTTTTTTTTGCCAGTCCTGGGGCTTGAACTCAGGGCCTGGGCACTGTTCCCAGCTTCTTTTGCTCAAGGCTAACACGCTACCACTTGAGTCACAGCGCTACTTGTGGCTTTTTCTGTGCATGTGGTATTGAGGAATCGAACCCAGGGCTTCATGCATGCTAGGCAAGCAATCTACCACTGAGCCACATTCCCAGCCTTTACTGCCAATTCTTTATGGAGAAATACAGAGAGTTGGATAGTGTTGAGTTACTTTGCTGTTATTTAATAAAGTGTAAATGTTACTCAGAAACTCTCCAAATGGTTGAACTGATGCCTTAAGGCAATATGTAAAAATGCATAAACCTGAGTTGTATGGTGGGCACTGGCTACCTGTGACTATTTAATAAACGTTTAAATCTGTTTCCTCAGTAGTTCTAGCCACTTTTCAAGTACCCTGGTAGGCAGCATGGATTAGAATATGTTTACCATCACAGAAAGTTGTACTGGACAGTGCTGCAATAAATAATTCAGCTAGTCTGGCTTCCTCACCTTTTGTTGTATAGAGATGGGCGGATCCTGGCTGCTGGAGGCAAATCAAATCATCTGCACTTGTGGTCCTTGGAAGCTACACGGCTCTTCAGAATTATCCAGATGCCTACCAAAATACGAGCCATTCGCCATCTGGAATTCCTTCCTGATAGCTTTGATGCTGGTTCTAATCAGGTTAGTAACAGAAATGTAGAGTATTGTACTTTTTGAAAAAGAAATGTATTAGAACTTAGCTATTTAACTTACACTGTGACTTATAAGAATTTGAAATTACCAAGATATTATTTTTGTGAAGTTTAGAATTGAAAATTACCTATTCTTTTTTATTAATTACAAATGGTTACTTTAATATTCTTATTTTAAATTGCTTATCATGATGTCATATTCTTTTTTCTTTTTTTTTTTTTTTGTCAGTTGTGGGGCTTGGATGCTGTCCCCAAGCTCTTTAGCTCAAGGCGAGCACTCTACCACTTGCCATTTTCATGTCCTATGGAGTTGAAATAGTGACATAAAGGTTTTCTGACTGTGTAAAATTTGGAATAGGATCTTTCCAGGTGTCCTCCAGAAAGGTTGTATTCACTGCTAATGAGGGGGTTTGTTCCCTGCCAGCCAGTCAGCCGAAGAGCGTGCTTTTTACATTGTCCCTTCCAAACTGCCTTGTGTGTAACAAGTACAACATCAGAATTGCAGCAGTAAGAGGGTTGTCATGTTTATGAAGTCTTAGTAGGAAACCAACTTGTACCTAAGGTACAGGCGAAAGAATTTGTTTGCTTGAACTTTTGATTACATGCTTTACATTTTCAAACTATGTGGAAATAATGTTTTTTTCTTTAAAAGACTAGTTTCCCACCCAGTTCTCTACCACTGTCCTTGGAATCCACAATCTCTCTACACTCTCCAATATTAGTTATAATAGCTGAAGGGGAGCAGATTGTAGGAAGCCCCACCAGGAATCACAGGTCTGTGTTTAGGCAGCAGGACAAACCTTCCACCCTCCTCCATTCTGTCACCCAGTGTGAGGTAAAAATGAACTTCATCCAAGCTTAGATGACCTCTATATAGTTCCCTGTACATATTCCTTACTGTTTGAGGTTATAGTTGAGCTTGCCTGGCTTGAAGAAGGCAAATCAACCTAAGCCATAATTAGTGAGTTTTAGATGCATAGGGGCTAAATAAGAATAGAGTCTCCTACAGTTTTTTCTTCTCAAAAAAAATATGTACATGTGCATATACAGAATATATGTGTATGTAGTTTCAGATTTTTTAGCTTTTGAATGTCTTACAAACTCATTGTCTCTACTCTTAGGTTCTTGGAATACTAAGTCAAGATGGTATTATGAGGTTCGTCAATATACAGACCTGTAAACTTCTTTTTGAAATTGGGAGCCTTGATGAAGGGATTAGTTCATCAGTAATCAGCCCACACGGACGATATATTGCATCTATTATGGAAAATGGAAGTCTAAACATATATTCAGTTCAAGCATTAACACAAGAGATAAACAAGGTATGTTACCAAGCAAACAATAACTTTTTTAGAAAACATTATAATTTAATAAAGCTAATTTCATGCTTGGGTATTAATCTTATTGCACAAAGACATTTTTAAACCCATAGGTGGACTTGGACACATGGCATGGATGGTAGAATACTTAAAGCCCTGAGTTCAGCCCCCAGGACTACAAAAAAATATAAACACCCACTGATATCTTCAAGTAGGACTCCTAAAACCTGCCAGACTTACAAGAAGCAAATACACTTACTGTCATAAACCAAAAATATCAGAGCAGGGCTGGAAATGTGGCTCAGTGGTCAAGTGCTTGCTTAGCATGCATAAAGTCCTGGGTTTGATTTCACCGTACTACATAATCAGAAAAGGCTTGAATACTGTATATAGGAGTTACAGTTATATGAGTAGGGTAATGAGTACATTTCCTATCGAGCATTGTTACCCCTCCTTTGTTTTTCCCCTACCATCCCTTCCCTTTCCATATCCCCAACTCCTCCCTCCCCCACCCAACTACATCTTTTGTATCTAGCAGAAACTGGCTTTGATTTGTTAGTCAGCAAGATAACATTCTTAGCAGTTCACTTGGACTTTCTGCCTGAAGAATAATTATATATAATAAAGCATGTCATTCAAGCAGATTTTAGAAATTATTTATTAACATGTCTGTTCCAAGAATATCTACTAGGAGTCTTTTTTTTTTTTCTTTTAGCCACCTCCTCCGTTAGTCAAAGTGATTGAAGATTTGCCTAAGAATATACCAACTTCTGGTGATGTTAAGATGAAGATGACATCAGGAAGAGTGCTTCGGCCAGCAAGATGTAAGGAGCACAAAACTCAAACTAGAATAATAAAGCAAGACCTGACTGGTAACTTAGAAAATAAAGAGGTAAGAAGATCTGCCTAACTTGTGTTCGTCATCACTCTTCTCTAGCAAGGCTCATGATTCCTAGGTCATCATCATTTTTCCCTCTGTAGGGGCCTACCAGGATTATTATATAAAGATTATGAATAAGGATGATTTTATATATTACATATTCTTTATTATATAAAGAAGAGAAAACTGTAACTAGAATTACAGTATGCTTTCTAACTCTTTTTACATGGATGTAGTATATGTTGATGGTTTTTACAAAGTCTATAAAATTAGACTGTAATATGCTAGTAAGTGGTTAATGTGTGGTAATAAGAATCAAGAGACGCCAATAATGTGAAATACATGGTAAGACCAAAATCATGTAAAACATCTCATTAATTAGTGATTTTGGTATCATGTATTGAAAGGATATTTTGATAATATTGGGTTAAATAAATTGTATTCAGTTAGATGTACAAACCTGCTTCTTTATCTTTTTCTATGTAGTTTTTAGGAAGTTTTAAATTACATTTGTGACTATATAGATAAGATTATAAAAGGAAATAGTAAAAGTATGCTTTTCTTCCATCTTGGTCCCTGTTCCATTGGCACTGAACCAAGATGCCATATAGTAGGATTACATTGTGGGAACAAATTTCAATGAGTTTTTTTCTCTTTTTAAATTATCTGCAAAACACATTACTTTAGAATAGCCAATAAATACAAATATGAAGAGAAGTTATTAACATTATCTTAAGGAATTTTGTCTTTACTAGCAATCAATATACATACAAAGTATATACAAGTATAATGAATTTTCACAGACTGAACATACCCATATCATCTGCACTCATATCAAAAAGTAAAACATGACCAACACCCTTCTTCTCCTTTCTAGACATCGCTCCTTACCTTGATGATAACTTCTCTTTTAGGAAGAAGAGTGAGTAAAGGTACTGGAGATTGAATTTAGAATCTAACACATGCTAATAAGCATTCACTCTGCTACAGACCTATATCTCAGCTCAGAAAATTATTCTCATGATAGTACCATAGACTAATACTGGCAAACAGTGGTTTCTGAATGGATTTGCAACTTATACTCTAATCAGCAGTATTTGAGAGTTTTAGTTGTTCCATATTCTCACCAACACTTGATATTTTTCACATTAATTATTTTGTGTGTATGTGTGTGTGTGCACACACACACACACACCAGTATTTGGGCTTTGAGTTCTTACTTGGCTTTGTTACTTAAAGCTGGCACTCTACCACTAGTAATTTTTTTTCTTTAAGAATTTTTTTTTCGGTCATGGGGCTTGAACTCTGAACTTGAGCACTGCTATTCCTGAGCTAATTTGCTCAAGGCTAGTGCCTGCTGCTTTGAGCCACAGCACTACTTCTGGTTTTTGAGTGGTTAATTGGAGATAAGAGTCTCATGGGGACTTTTCTGCCTGGGCTGGCTTCAACTCACAATCCTTAGATCTTAGCCTCCTAAGTAACTGGGATTTCAGATGTGAGCCACTGGCACTTGGCTTTCTTTATAAATTTTTAAATTATGAACTCTACATGTACAGAAGAGTATATAAAGCAGTATATAAAACAGTAAAGCTTAATTAAAAAATAAAAGATCACACATATAACTTGAGTTAGGTGCTCTCACAGTTTGTTCAGATTTCATGCTTTGTTAGGGTTCAGTGTAGAATCATTCATATTAGAAAAATACAAAGCAAAATCAGCAAAGGATAAGTGTACATGAGTTGAGGTCCAGAGAAATCAGGCACAAGCTTCCCCAAGTCTTCATCACTATTTGATCCTTCTAGCAGTGAATTGTAACATACAATACCAAGTATTGTTTGCTAAGGAAATCATTAGAAACTCAATGCCTACATCTTTTACATGAGGCTAGTTATGTAGGCTTCTTGGCCTCCTGAGTGCAGGGATTACAGGTGTGTACCATCACACCTGGCGTACATGTTGTATTCTCAGGTTGGAAGTAGATTACCATGTTTTTACTTGCCTGTCACTTGTTTATACTATCTTTTTATAGAATGAATTGTCAGATGGATTAAACAAAAAACGTTTACAAATCTTATTAAAAGGCTATGGTGAATATCCAACAAAATACAGGTAAATTTTTAATTCTTTTTTTTTTTTTTTTTGTGGGTAGGTGGGGGGAAGCAGCGGTAATCTGGCACATTTTTTTCTCAATCATCATCCGAAAAGAAAACATTCTTAAAAAACACCAGGAGCCAGTGGCTCACGCCTGTAATCCTAGCTACTCAGGAGGCTGTGGTCTGAGGATCTTAGTTCAAAGCCAGCCAGGGCAAGAAAGTGTGAGACTCTTATCTCCAGTGAACCACCAGAAAACTGGAAGTGGTGCTGTGGCTTAATTGGTAGAGTGCTCACCTTGAGCTGAAGAGCTGAGGGACAGCACCTAGGCCCAGAGTTCAAACCCCATGACGGACAAAAAAAAGAAAGAAAACATTCTCAACTAGTATCATTACAAAAAGCTCTGATAAGCCAGCCACTGGTAGCTCAGACCTGTAATCCTAGCTCTTAGGATGCTGAGATCTGAGGATCACAGTTTGAAGCCAGCCCAGGCAGGAAAGTCTGAGATTCTTATGTCCAATAAACTTCTAGGAAAAGGCCAGAAGTGGTGCTGTGGCTCAAGTGGTAGAGTGCTAGCCTTGAGCAAAAAGAAGCTCAGGGACAGCACCTAGGTCCACAGTTCAAGCCCCAGAACTGGAAGGAAGGAAGGGGAAAAAAAAAAACAGCTCTGAGAAAGCCATCACTATGGTGTGTCATAAAGCAGGTACAAGGTAGTTTGCATCCAGGGAGGTAGGATACAGACCTGTCCTACATCTATACTACTAGAAGGTACAATTAACAAGGTATTATTTGAGACTTGATTCTACTTTTCCCATTAGAGGGCCCAAAGAATGGTTTGACCCAGCTCTGTAAAATTCACTTTCTTAGATTAAATTCTTTACACTAAATCATTTTTGCTCAAAAAGTTTTGATTTAAAATTACATTTTAATTTCAGGATGTTCATTTGGCGCTCTTTATTACAACTGCCTGAAAATCATACTGCATTTAGCAACCTACTAGATAAGGGCACTCATGTGGCATTTCTCAACCTTCAGAAGTTATACCCCATCAAAAGTAGGAAACTACTCAGAGTTTTACAGAGGTATGTTGCAGCTGTGGACATGAAACCTATAGATAGTCATTGCAATGTTTTAAAATCCTTTGTCACTTTGATTATCCTGTGTGACATGTTGGCTCATTTGAAAATCAGACATATGCATGTATATATAGTACATATGAATATTAGCTGTGTTCTAGAAAACAGGAATCTTTTAGATTACTTAAAGGAACAAAGCAGTATAGTAGAAAGAGCTTAGAATTTAAAGGCAAAAGACCCAGCTTTGAAATCTTATTCCATAGCTGAGTAACTGATGTAGGATGTGTCATTATCTCATCATTAATTTCTTACACCAGCTTAACACCAGCTTTCAAGGATTTCTGGCATAATTAGAAGAAAATCTCTTAGAATTTAAGACATTGATACCTGTTCCTAAGATCCATTACTTCCCCAGAAATTAAAGTGCTGACAATCTAATTCTATTAGTCCTTCTCCTTTTATGAACAGGGTAATTTCTATAAGGAAGAACTTTTTTGTTTTCTTTTTTTTTTTCCTTCTTTTTTTTTTGGGGGGGTCCGGTCATGGGGCCTGAACTCTGGGCCTGGGCGCTGTCCCTCAGCTCTTCAGCTCAAGGCTAGCACTCTACCACTTGAGCCATAGCGCCACTCCGGCTTTTTTCTTTTTGCTTATGTGGTGCTGAGGAATTGAACCCAGGGCTTCACGCATGCAAGGCAAGCACTCTACCACTGAGCCATCTTCCCAGCCCCTAAAGAAGAACTTTTTTGTTATCAACTCTTAAGATACACTCTACATATAAAAAAGTTGAATAGGGGCTGGGAAGGTAGGGCTCAGCAGTAGAGTGCTTGCCTTGCATGCATGAGGCCCTGGGTTCAATTCCTCAGTACCACATAAGCAGAAAAAGCCAGAAGTGGTGCTGTGGCTCAAATGGTGGAGCACTAGTCTTGAGCTGAAGAACTGAGGGAAAGTGCCCAGGCCCAGTATTCAGGCCTGTGACTGACCAAAAAAAGAGAAGGAAAGAAAATAAATAAAATAAAAAAGTTGAATACTTGGAATTGTTTTCTTTTTTTAATTTATTAGTTTTAAAAATAGTAAATTAAGCCGGGCGCCGGTGGCTCACGCCTGTAATTCTAGCTACAGGAGGCTGAGATATGAGGATCACGGTTCAAAGCCAGCCCAGGCAAGGAAAGTCCGTGAGACACTTATCTCCAATAAAACCACTAGAAAACCGGAAGTGGCGCTGTGGCTCAAGGGATAGAGTGCTTGCCTTGAGCTGAAGAGCTGAGGGATAGTGCCCAAGCCCGGATTTCAAGCCCCACAACCGACCAAAAAAAAGAATAGTAAATTAATTACTTTAAAGAACACCAGAATGAAAAATGTATTTATGCTAGGCACTGGTAGCTCCTCATGCCTCTAAATCCTAGCTACTCAAGAGGCTGAGATCTGAGGATCACAGTTTGAAGCCAGTCCAGTCAGGAAAGTGTGAGACTCTTACCCTCCAATTAACTACCGAAGGCCAGCAGCGTAGCTATATAGCTCAAGTGGTAGATTGCTAGCCTTCAGCTCAAAAGCCCATGAGTTCAAGCTCCAGAATTTGCGCGTGTGCACGCGCGCGCGCGCGCACACACACACACACACACACACACGCACATACACAGTATATTCATGATAAATTCAGATTTAAATGTACAGACATTTCCAGGAAACAGAATCAAAAAGGAGTTTTTCAAAGTGGTATTTTCCATTCAGATTTAGGACTCCAAAGTTTTTGCATAATTTCTTTGATTTCATATTTGAATGCTTTCCTCATTGGCTTAATTGTTACCTTTGTATCCTCATCCCTCTTCTTCCTCCTTCCTTTACCTCCTCCCCTTTCTCCTTTCTCTCCTTCTCTCCACCCCCTCCCCCTTTATTGCATGCAAGGAATCCTACCAAACCCAGGTCCTAAAGCATTACTAGGCAAGATTTTTATCACTGAGCTACATCTCCTGAAAATATTTATTTAAAGTTTTATTTTATCTTATTCTTTCTTTCTAATAAAGAAAGTTGTCTTTCTAAATCAAATGTTAAAAAAAAAGATAACATTCAACTCAGTCTGGTTTCTATTCCCTCCATCCTATTCCTATCAGTAACCTTTTTAATGTTTATTAATTTACTTTATTGTTATTATAGAAGTGATGCACAGAGGGATTACAATTACATGAGCTAGGTAATGACTACATTTCCTTTCATACATCTTCTGTTCCCTCATTCTCTCCCAGTCCCTCCCTCCCATATCCACCCACAAGTTGTATAGTTCACCTTCATCAATGTCCAGTGAACTCCACTTTTTGACCCCTTTTGCCTCAAATTCTGTACCCTTCTCCCCACCCTCTTGAAGATACACATGTGAATACATCATACATAGGGTAAAGAAGACAGAATCATAAAAACTAAAAAAACAAAGTCTCTTATTTCCACATCTTAGAGTTTGTTTCAGTATGTATTGTTTGATATTAATATGAAGAGACACTTAGGCATTGCACCTTTGTGTTTCTCTCCTCAGAGAATCCTCTTTTGGTTGAACTGTGTAACATCCTGAATAATTTGTTATATCCCTGTGCATTTGAGATCTGATTTCCACATATCAGAAAAAAACATGCGTCATTTGTCTCTCTGAGCTTGGCTTACCTCATTTAACATGATTTGTTCTAGGTCCATCTATTTCCCTACAAATGACATTATTTTATTCTTTCTAATGGCTGTGTAAAATTCCATTGTGTATAGATACCACATTTTTGGGATCCACTCATTTATTGTGGGGCATCTGGTCTGTTTCTTAATCTTGGCTATTGTAAATAGTGCAGCAGTGAACATGGATGTGCAGGTATCCTTATATCCTGGCTCAGGCCGTCAGTAATAAACATCATAGATTTATATTCTTCCTCCTTAGGTAAATAGTTGTATCCTATTGCACATGTGAGTATATTTTTGAACATTTGTGTACCTTTTTAAATTTAACAAAATAGTTTTAGATATTTCAAAGCAATGTGTAGAAAAATTTCTCTTTTCCTTTTATATCTGCTTTGTTCTCCATTGTACAGTTATAGTATAATTTATTTCATCAGTCCCCTATTAGTGAACGGTTGGATTATTTCCAGTCTTAAGAGCATGCTCTATTAATTAGCTCTAAGTCCATTATTAAATTGAAATGTAATGTGTATCAAAGGGTAAATGTGTAATATACCACTCTTGAGTAAGAGAAAAAATAAGATTACTTTAAGACCGGACTCAGGGAAAGATGGAATTTTATTTTTCCCATTGATCTTCACATTTACTGTGCTTTGCTGCTGTGCATAAGCCTATATAAGATAACATCACAGCTCTGACATTTGTCCAAATATGATGGTGGTATAAATAGACACTTTTGGATTAGGATTTTTTTTTGCACTGGCTGGTTTTTTGGTTTGATTTTTGGTTTTTAGTGTTTCTTTGTTTTTGTTTTTGTTTTTGGCTGTTCTTTTTGTGTGTGTGTGTCTGTCAGCCCTGAGGCTTGAATTCAGGGCCTGGGCACTATACGTAAGTTTTTGTGCTCAAGACTAGTGTTCTGCCACTTGAACCACAGCTTCACATGAAGCTTTTTGGTGGTTCATTGGAGTCTTAGAATTTTCTGCCCGGGCCAGCTTCAAACTGCAATGTTCAGATCTCAGCCTCCTGAGTAGAATTATAGACAGTGCTCAGCCTGTTGATATTATAAGAGAGAGAGAGAGAGAGAGAGAGAGAGAGAGAGAGAGAGAGAGAGTGTGTGTGTGTGTGTGTGTGTGTGTGTGTGTGTGTGTGTGTGTGTGTGTGTGTATCCTTTGACTCAACAATTCCACTTATAGGAATTTATTCAAATCTGTATTTTCACATGAAGCATGAGCACAGTATTGTTTATGAAAGGGTAGAAAGATCTTACAGACCCAAGAATACAGATCTTGTTTAAAAAAAAGTTATATCCATAAACAGTTCTCATATATCTGCAAAATACCATGAGGATATTTTCTAGTATACTGATATAAACTTTTCCCAAGAGGTTCTTAATTTAAGATGATGGAATACTGGATGTTGTGGTACATGCCTGTAATTTCACCTACTTCAGAGGCAGAGATTGGGAGACTTGAGGTTCAAGGCTGTGTTGAGCAAGACCTATCTCAAACAAGCCTGGTATGGGGTTGCTCACCTGTAATCCCAGATGAATAGGAGTTTAGATAGAAGGATCACAGTCCAAATCTGACCCTGGGCAAAAATCAGAAGATCGTATCTGAAAACTAAAGCATAAAAGGGTAGGTAACAGGACTCAGGTAGTAGAGTGCCCGGTGGGCGGAGAGAGAGGGCAAAGTATGCAACAATGTTTATATTGAACCCGCCATTTATGTGTGTTTTGGTTTGGGTTTGTTTGTTTTATGCCAGCACTGAAGCTTGTACTCTCACTTAGCTTATTTTACTTGTGGCTGGTGCTGTACCACGTGAGCCCTATCTCCAATCAGGCTTTTTGCTGGATAATAGGAGATGGAATCTGGAGAGCTTGCTTGCCTAAACTGGCTTTGCACCTTGATTCTCAGGTCAGCCCCCTAAATAGGTAGGATCACAGGCATGAGCCATGGTGCCTGGTCATATTTGTGAATTTTATAATAGGATTTAGAGTTTTAGCTGTGGTTACTTCTAAAGAGGAGCTATATGGTAAAAGAACAATTTTTGCCAAATGTATGTTTTGTACGGAACTTTTTATGGTGTGAATATGTTGTTTATACAGATTTCAATAACGTTACTGTTCTCTGGTCTTTATTTCCTTCTTCTGTTTGCAGAACACTGTCTGCTTTAGCTCACTGGTCTTCTATCTTTAGTGACACACCATATCTTCCACTCTTGGCATTTCCATTTGTAAAATTATTCCAGAACAACCAACTCATCTGTTTTGAAGTTGTTGCTACTCTCATAAGTAAGTAGTTATTATAGAATGAAACCAAGAATAGATTCTCACACATTTTCCTGATGTCTTCATACCTTTGCAATATTTAACGATTCTTGACATCTTTACTTTTAAGTTAAAGTGTGAAATAATCAAGTGTAAAGTATAAAGTAGATGTTTCTGTCATATCTATCTAAGCCTTTATTTGCAAGATTTTTTTTATTTTTTTATTTTTTTTATTTTTTTTTGTTGGTTGTGGGGCCTGAACTCTGGACCTGGGCGCTGTCCCTTAGCATTTCAGCTCAAGGCTAGTACTCTACCGCTTGAGCCATAGTGCCACGTCCAGCTTTTTCTGCTAATGTGGTGCTGAGGAATCGAACCCAGGGCCTCATGCATGCAAGGCAAGCACTCTACCACTGAGCCACCTCCCCAGCCCACAAGGACATTTGAATAGCAAGAATTGAAGAGCTATAAATTTTATTTGGAGGGGAGGGGTTGGTTCCGGTCGTGGGGCCTGAACTCTAGGCCTGGGCACTGTCCCTCAGTTCTTCAGCTCAAGGCTGGCACTCTACCACTTGAGCCACAGCACCACTTCCAGCCTTTTTCTTTTTGCTAATGTGGTGCTGAGGAATCAAACTCAGGGCCTCATGCATGCAAGGCAAGCACTCTACCTCTGAGCCACCTTCCTAGCCCCAAGAGCTATAAATTTTAGAAGATCATTATAGACAGATTTGAATATAGACAGATTTGAAGCAATTCTCTTACCTACTGAAAGTAGATTACGTTCAAAGAACTGTTCTAAGTATATAAAACACTTTGTATACCATGGTGTTTTATTTATATTTGTTTTATTTAAATGCTCAACAACAAATTAAATAATGGAATTGGAAAGCCTTTATAAGTCATATGTAATACAATTTTGCCTTCTCTCGATAATTTGAGCTATGAGCTCTTTGTTTTGTGAGACAGGGTCTTTTTGTGTGGTCAGTGCTGAGATTGCCAGCCTTGCCACTGCCTGGCTAGGCTAGGAGATCTTAATATCAAAGAATGCAATCACAGTTTACTACATTGGGTATTTCCAATCCAAAATCCAGAATCAGAAGCTTCTTAAACCCTTTTAGATTTTTGCATTTTAGAATTCAGGATTAAGGATGCTTACCTGGTAAAATCTATTCAGATATTCCAAAATCAAAAAAAAACTTTGAAGTCCAAAAATATAGTCAGCAGAAAACATAAATACTTCAGACTTCAAATAGATGTGCTTGTTCATTGGATCATTTTGACCCAATTTTACTGACAATTCTGAAGAAACCTGCAAAATTTCTACCCGCCTAAGATGTTCTGTTAACATGATGGAATTTGTAAGTCTCTTGCTTAAGAATTTAGAAGTCTTTTTCTTATTTATTCAGTCATATTTAGAACCAAAAAAGAGTGAATTCCTTTAAGAATTACCAAAAAAAAAAAAAGAGCACTGTTCATAACCTGCCAGCCTGGCTTGCTGTGGTTGGTGGGTTCCATTCCAGTGCTACAGCATTTCCAGTGACACACGACTGGCTGACTAGCTTTCAGTTTCAGGTCTTGGGGACATGTTATTAAAAACAAACTAGGAGAGGTTAACAATGCTCAATAGGAAATGTACTCATTACCTTACTCATGTAACTGTAACTCCTTTGTATAGTATCTTTACAATTAAAAAAAAATGTTAAAAAAAAAAAAAAACTAGCCAGCTGCCAGTGGCTCATGCCTAAAAGCCTAGCTACTCAGGGGGCTGAGATGCTAGGATCATGGTTCAAAGCCAGTCTGAGCAGGAATGTTTGTGAGACTCTTATCTCCAATAAATATTCAGAAAAGGCCAGAAGTGGCAGTGTGGCTTAAGTGGTAGAACACTAGCCTTGAGCACAAAGAGCTCAGAGATAGCATGCAGGCCCAGAGTTCAAGCTCCAGGAACAGCAAAAACAAACAAACAAACAAAAACCTGGGTGTGCTGTAAGCAGTCCCAGCACTATGGAGGCTACTTCAAGGGGATCAAAAATTCAAGGCCAGCTGGGTGTCAGTGGCTTAGGCCTGAAATTCTAGCTCAGGGACAGGGCCTAGGCTTGAGTTCAAGCCCAAGGACCAGCACAAAAAAAATAATTTCAAGACCAGCCTCGACTACATAATGTAATCAGGACACTATTAAAAATAAAAGAAGAAGCAAGAGCTGGTGGCTCACACCTGTAATCCTAGCTACTCAGGAGGCTAAGATCTGGGATCATGGTTCAAAGCCAGCCAGGGCAGGAAAGGCCATGAGACTCTTATCTCCAATAAACCACTAGAAAACCGGAAGTGGCACTGTGGCTCACGTGGTTGAGCACTTGCCTTGAGCTGAAGAGCTGAGGGACAGAGCCCAGGCCCAGAGTTCAAGCCCCACAACTGACAAAAATAAAAGAAGAAAGAAAACACGAGGGTATTCAGTATGTATTATGGAAAAAGAGCTATGCAACTTGTGGGCAGAGACGGGAAGGGGAGATTGGGGGAAAGCAAATGAAGGGGTGACATTGTCTAAAAGAGAAATGTGGCCGGGCGCTGGTGGCTCACGCCTGTAATCCTAGCTACTCAGGAGACTGAGATCTGAAGATCATGGTTCAAAGCCAGCCCGGGCAGGAAAGACTGTGATACTCCTGTCTCCAATAAACCACCAGAAAACCGGAAGTGGCGCTGTAGCTCAAGTGATAGAGTGCTCGCCTTGAGCTGAAGAGCTGAAGGACAGTGCCCAGGCCCAGAGTTCAAGCCCCACGACCGACCAAAAAAAAAAAAAAAGAGAAATGTGCACATTGCCTGAAATTTGCACTGGTAGCCCCTGTATAACACCTTAATAATAACAATAAAATTATATTCTTAAAAATCAAAGGTCAGGCACTGGTGGCCCATGCCTATAATCCTAGCTACTCAGGAGGCTGAGATCTTGAAGATCATGGTTCAAAGCCAGCCCAGGCAGGAAAGTCCCTGTGAGACTCTTATCTCCAATTAACCACCAGAAAACTGGAAGTAGAACTGTGGCTCAAAGTGGTAGAGTACTCAGGGACAGCACCCAGGCCCTGGGTTCAAGCCCCATGACTGACCCCCCCAAAAAAATTATTCTTTGATATAGAAAGATACTTAAATTTCCTTTAATTTTTTTTTCTTTGTAGTAAATTGGTGTCAACACTGGTTTGAATACTTTCCTAACCCTCCCATCAATATTCTTAGTATGATAGAAAATGTTTTGGCATTTTGTGATAAACAACTGCTCCAGCACTTCATAGATCATGATATAACTTCCCAGGTAAGAAGTATAGGGCTTTTAGAAAGATTTAATTTATTTGGGGACCTAACATTGATTCTGGTATAAATAAAATAGTACTTCTATGGAGTAATAAAAACATACTATGCTTTGTATTTTTAACACAATTTCATTTTTTTCTTAATATATTTTTTATTGTAAAGATACTGTACAGAGGGGTTACAATTACATGAGCAAGGTAATGAGTCCATTTCCTATGGAGCAGTGTTATACCCTCCTTTATTTTTCCCCTACCATCCCTTTCCTCCCCAGCTCCTCCCTTCCTTCCCCCCCCCCATTCTTTTTTATTATACCAACTTACTCAAAGTCTATAAAGAAGTGGAGCTGTGGCCCAATTGGTAGAGTGCCAGCCTTGAAGGAAAAAGCTAAAGGATAACTCCCAGGCCCTGAGTTCAAGCCCCAGTGCTGGGGGGAAAAAAGTCTATAAAGAGAATCTCTGTCTTCCCGATAGTATAAAATGATGTAGCTCAGTGATGGCCACTTGCCAGTACTGAGGGGAAAGTGGGAGTGGTGTGAAAGTTCCAAATTAAGATAGTAATTCTTTTTGTTGTTGTTGTTTTGTGCTGATCCTGGGGCTTGAACTCAAGGCCTGGTTGCTGCTTAAACTCTTTTGTTCAAGGGTAGTGTTCTACCACTTGAGCCACAGCAACACTTCTGGCTTTTTCTGAGTCGTTGTTTGCTGGCTTTGAACCACAATTTTCATATTCCAGCCTCCTGAGTAGCTAGGACTACAGTCATGAGCCACCGCACCTACCAGATACTGTTTTATAACAATGTGCTTAATATGCCTTCACAGATGAAATGTAAGAGATTATTGTCAGTGACTGTGTTTTGACTAATTTATTATTCTTCACTTTAGCTGTACGCTTGGCCTCTTCTTGAAACGGTGTTCTCAGAAGTGCTGACCAGAGAGGAGTGGCTCAAATTATTTGATAATGTCTTCTCCAATCAACCTTCCTTCCTTCTGATGACTGTGGTAGCCTACAGCACATGTTCTAGAGCTCCTTTGCTCAACTGCACTCTTAAAGATGATTTTACGGTAAATACCCTGTTGTTAAGAGGGTTGGGGTATATAGCTGAGTGGTAGAATACTTACCTAATACTTACCTGAGACCTTGGGTTCAATCCCCAGCATTACTAATAAATAAGTAAGTAAATGAGAGGCTCAAATTTCACTCTTTTCTATTAAAAATTGTACTGATTGACTTCACACCTACTATTCATCAAGCATGGATGCTCTGTGGTAGAACTAGAATAGATCATCACATTTCTGACCTTTATGTAAATATATAGACAAAATTTTAGCAGATTGTTCATCTTAGAATCATAGTATAGCACTGGGGGTGTACCTTGAGGCCTATAAAAAGGATGTTGGACACTTCTGGTAGTTTATCCCGGTCTACCCCAGTCTGGGTGCTTAGCTTATATACAAGAAAACTTTGAGGTTTGGTAGGAAAATGACTGAGAGAGGGCTGGGAAGGTGGCTCAGTGGTAGAGTGCTTGCCTTGCATGTATAAGGCCCTGGGTTCGATTCCTCAGCACCACATAAGCAGAAAAAGCCAGAAGTGGCACTGTAGCTCAAGTGGTAGAGCACTTCCCTTGAGCTGAAGAACTAAAGGACAGCGCCCAGGCCCAGAGTTCAGGCCCCACAACTAACCAAAAAAAAAAAAAGAAAGAAAGAAAGAAAATGACTGAGAGAAAGCAAAAGCATCAGAGGTAGCTTCATAGGAGCTTGGTAAGAGGCTTAAATAGTTGGGGTTTTCCTGTATATATCTGACTTTTTTTATTACTGTTAATTCATTCTGTTTGCTTTCTGGTCACACAACGTACAATGCATGTTTTAGAGTTTGGTTCTGCCGGCACAGATTATATGGACCATTTCAGATACTATTAAGCAGCCAAGCTAACTTATTTGCAAAGATTCATTCACTTTCTAAGTTGATTTAGATTTTGTGTTTTAAAAAACTTGAACAGAAAAAGATTGTTTTTTGCTGAAGCATCTTTTAAATTTTATAATGGAGCTTTCATTTTGAGTTAAAATATTTGATTTCAAAATTTCATATTATAGTGACATTTTACTACTTTTTGTGGCATAGTACTTGGGTTTGAACTTAGGACCTCATGTTCACTACAACTTGAGCCCCATCCCAGCCCTCTTCTGCTTTCTTATTTTTTGAATAAGGTCTTACATTTTTGCCTAGCCACCCTAGACCACAATCCTCTTGTTATACTTCTCTTGTAGCTGGGATCACAGGCATGGTACCACCACCCAGCTTATTGGTTGAATTGTTTGCCTAACTAGCCTTGAACTATGATTCTCCCTATCTTTACCTCCTGAGTAGCAGGAATTATAGGCATAAGCTATCATGCCTAGCTAACATTTTAACAATATCAACTTGAATCTTTAAAAAATAAGTTTAGGCCTGGAAAGGTGGCTCAGTGGTAGAGTGCTTGCCTTGCATGCAGGAGGCCCTGGGTTCGATTCCTCAATACGACGTAAGCAGAAAAGGCCAGAAGTGATGTTGTGGCTCAAGTGGTACTGTGACTCAAGTGGTAAAGCACCAGCCTTGAGCTGAAGAGCTAAGGGACGGCACCCAGGCCCAGAGTTCAGGCACTACAACCGACCAAAAAAAAAAAAAAAAAGTTAAAAAAAAGCTTCAGTAAACTTGCAGAAAAGAAGATGTTGAATTAAAATTCTAGATAATTTTCAAAAAAGAAAAGAAGATTATTCATATTTTATTTTTTTTTATTTTGGTCCTGCATCTTGAACTTGGGGCTCAGGTACTATGCTTAAGCTCTTCTTCTGGTTTTCTGGTAGCTACTGGTGCTAAGAGTTGCAAGGACTTTCCTGCGGCAGATGACTTCAAGCTGCAGTCCTCAGGTCTCATTCTCCTGAATAGCTAGGCGTGAGCCACAGGTGCCAGCACATTTAAACTTTTGAACTCTTATTTTAGTTAATTCTACTTTAGCCTTGCTTTTAAGTAAATCTCAAGTTTTCTTGCAGTATTTTTTTCATCATCGGAATAACTTGGATATAAATGTTGTGATTAGAGAAGCTTATCACCTCATGGAGACCACACCTGCTGATATTCATCCAGACAGCATGCTGGATGCTTTTGTTGCACTGACAAAAGGGCAGTATCCAGTATTTAATCAATATCCAAAGTTTGTCGTGGACTTCCAGACACGGGAACGAGAAAGAATAAGGAATGATGAGTTGGATTACTTGAGAGAAAGGTAATTATGGAGTACTTTTTGTGTAATAGAAGTGGAATCTGTTGTAAATCTAAACAAGAACTTTAAGAAAAATTGTATTTAAGCAGGACACTGGTGGCTCATATCTATAATCCTAGCTACTTAGGAGACTGAGATCTACAGATTATGGTTTGAAGTCAACGTGGGCAGGAAAGTCCATACGACTCTTATCCCCAATAAACTATTCAGAAAAAGTTATGTGTGGCACTGCGGCTCAAGTCGTAGAGTACTTGCCTTGAGCACAAAGAGGCTCAGTGACAGTGCCCAGGCCCTGAGTTCAAGTCCCAGTACTGGCCAAAAAAAAAAAGCATTTAAATTATTAAGTATTAGTGTAGAACCAAAGTTTTAAGATATGAGATGTATTTATTTATTCTCATAGCTGTAAATAAAATCAGGTCTTATACACTAATCAAATGTATATTTTGTGTCATGGTTTACCTAAGTTTGCTTTTTTGTTCATATTTTCATAATAACAAATATTGTATACTTAAGGCAGACAGTTGAAAATATGCAAGCTGAAGTAGATCAGCAAAGACTTGAAGATGAAGCTTGGTACCAAAAACAAGAAGAGCTCCGTAAAGCAGAAGAAGCAAGAAGAGAAATGCTCTTGCATGAGGAAGAGAAGATGGTGCAGCAAAGACAGAGGCATGTGTTACTGTTTTGAAAATGTCCGTGCATGAGTTAGTGAAATAACTTTCATTTTATTTCATTTTCTCCTTTAGAAATAGACTATGTGGAATTATCTAGGTTCATTTCCACTAAGCAAATAGTTAAGTTAATAAAAAGAATAAAGGGCTGGGAAGTTAACTCTGTGGTAGAGTGCTTGCCTTGCATGCATGAGGCCCTGGGTTCGATTCCTCAGCAAGCACCACATAAGCAAAAAGAAAAAAGCCAGAAGTGGCGCTGTGGCTCAAGTGGTAGAGCGCTAGCCTTGAGCTGAAGAGCTGAGGGACAGCGCCCAGGCCCAGAGTTCAGGTCCCACGACCGGACCCAAAAAAAAAATAAAAAATAAAAAGAATAAAAAATATGAGGTAGAATTAATTCTAAAGCTATACTGAATATTGCACTTAGTTTTTTGTTGTTGTTGTTGTTTTTGTTTTTTGTCAGTCGGGCTTAAACTCTGGGCCTGGACGCTGTCCCTTATCTCTTCAGCTCAAGGCAAGTGCTCTACCACTTGAGCCACAGCACCACTTCCAGTTTTCTGGTGGTTAATTGGAAATAAGATCTCATGGACCTTGCTGCCTGGGCTGGCTTTGAACCTCGATCCTCAGATCTCAGCCTCTGAGTAGCTAGGATTACAGGCGTGAGCCACCAGCGCCCAGCTTTCACTTAGCTTTTTTTTTTTGCACTTAGCTTTTAAAGTAAAAGATCTAGATGTATGCTCTGAAGGGCATTACTTAGAAACATTATTTTATAGTAGGCAGAAAAAGTTAAACCAACATTGGAAAATGCTTTATTTTTAATATGTTTTGAATTTAAGACTAGCTGCTGTGAAAAGAGAGCTGAAAATGAAGGAAATACACTTACAAGATGCTGCCAGAAGACATTTCCTGAAGCTTCAGCAAGCTCAGCATGAAATGGAGCTACGAAGACTGGATGATGAAATTGAGAGGAAGGTTAGTTATTCTAACTAGAACTCATACGTCTCTGCCTACTCTCACTTAGCTGTAACGCTCACCCTCATATGAAATAGTAATCTTTAAAAGGGCTTCATAGCCCTTTTAATTTTACTTACTTCAACCCTCCACTATTTTTATTATCTTTTATATCTCATTAATGGTAAAATATTTAATACTAAGAAGATTAGGCAAGTTGACTAGTGTCCTTGATAACTACAAAAAAAAGTATCAGATAACTATTAATATAATTGTGAAAAAAATTATAAAAATTTGTACATGACCAATTGAAAAGAATTTCAAGTACAAGATATATAGGGTTAAATGTGGATCAGAGGTAACCTTAAAAAGTTAGTTATCCGAGCCGGGCGCTGGTGGCTCACGCCTGTAATCCTAGCTACTCAGGAGGCTGAGATCTGAGGATCGCCGTTCAAAGCCAGCCCGGGCAGGAAAGACCGTGAGACTCCTATCTCCAATAAACCACCAGAAAACCGGAAGTGGCGCTGTAGCTCAAGTGGTAGAGCGCTCGCCTTGAGCTGAAAAGCTGAGGGACAGCACCCAGGCCCAGAGTTCAAGCCCCATGACTGACAAAAAAAAAAAAAAAAGTTAATTATCCGGCACCAGTGGCTTACTCCTAGTGAGCCATTTAGCTCAGGCCTAGCTACATGGGAGGCTGAAATTGGTAAGATCATAGTTCAAAGCCAGTCCTGGCAGAAAAGTTCCTGAGACCTCTCTCTTCTCAAGAGTGAGGTGAGCCAGGCACCCATGGCTCACGCCTGTAATCCTAGCTACTCAGGAGAATGAGATCTGAGGATCATGGTTCAAAGCCAGCCCCAGCAGCAAAGTCCATGAGACTCTTATCTTCAGTAAAACACTCAGAAAACTGGAAGTGGTACTGTGGCTCAAGTGGTAGAGCACTAGCCTTGAGCTGAAGAGCTTAGGGACAGCGCCCAGACCCAGAGTTCAAGCCCCACAACTGACCAAAAAAAAAAAAAAAGAGGGGAGGGGAGGAGGGGAAAGAAGTGGGCGCAGTGGCTTATGCCTGTACTCTAGCTAAGATGGGAACTCTGACACAGGTAGCTCATGCCTATACACACACCTAGGAAAGAAGAAACATCTCAAAAATAACCAGCTCAAATAGCTCAAGAAGTAGGTGGCTTGGCAATGTTGCCCAGCAACCACAAGATTGAGTTCAAGCCTAATATACAAAAAAAAGGTTAATTGCACAGTTATTCTCTATTTGTTTACTTATATTTCTGTATTTATATGAAATGGGATTTTTCTCCCTGTATCTTGTTTTTGTGTCATGCTTGGAAAAATGATATAGCTGAATATGCTTTCAGATTGTTAACCTATTTCTTTTTTTTCATTCTTTTTTCTTTTTTTTTGTCGGTTGTGGGGCTTGAACTCTGGGCTTGGGCACTGTCCCTGCACTCTTCAGCTCAACGCTAACGCTCTACCACTTGAGCCACAGTGCCACTTGTGGTTTTCTAGTGGTTTATTGGAGACAATAGTCTCACAGACTTTCCTGCCCAGGCTGGCTTTGAACCACGATCCTCAGATCATGTAGCTAGGATTATATGCATGAGCCACCAGAGCCTGGCAATTATTTCTTTCCTTGTGGTCATTGAGTATATTTTACTGATGATTATATACCAAAGTTTACTTAATTCTTGGCTATTAGACATTGAAGTTATAAAAATAGTTTACATTTATTAATTTTAATTTGTTATAATGTAATTACTTAAAATTGTCTAGTGAATCATATTCATATCTCACTATTAAAAAGTATATTTCTGAGGCTGGGAAGGTAGCTCAGTGGTACAGTGCTTGCCTTGCATGCATAAGGCCCTGAGTTCGATTCCTCAGCACCACATAAGCAGAAAAAACCAGAAATGGCGTGGCTCAAGTGGTAGAACACTAGCCTTGAGCTGAAGAGCTGAGGGACAGTGCCCAGGTCCAGAGTTCAGACCCCACGACCAACAAAAAAAAAGGTATATTTCTTCACCAAAAATAATGCACGTTCTGACACCTGACACCTTCATTTCAAACCCTTTGAGATAGGGCAAGGTGTTTCTTGGCCAAGAGTCCTACAACACTTTCAACATCATGATAAGGCCTCTACCTGCCCTCCCGGCCTCCCCATGACCTCGTAGGCTCCATCCAGCTACCTTTTCCTATGTGCGCTTACCCTGCCTGATTCCAGAAGCTCGGCTCTGGCTCCTGCAGGAAAAGCTGAGTGCAAAATTATACACACACACACACACACACCTATGAAAACACACACACACGCACACGCACACACACGCACCTATGAAAAAACTGCCAGCAGCAAGCACAGTAGATTTGTTTTGGCTCTAGTACATAGCTGTTAGTGTGTCTCAGAATTCATAAGCAGAAGAGCTGTAGCTGAAATTCCTAAAAATTGTTTGATGCTTTTCCAAATCACCTGGAGGTATCCTCTGCCTTCTGGTGCTATCACTGCTGCTTTGGAGACTCAAGGTTGAGCTAGCTGCTTTTGTGGTAATTTACCCTTAAGGTAAATTTTACCCCTTGGATGTGCTTCTTTGGGTCACACTGTATTTTATTTTTGCTACTTCTCCTATTAGGAGCATTTGGTAGCCTGTCTTTTAGCCACTAACACATGGTAGTATCAAAGGTAGTAATGTAATCATTAAATGTTTGCCAAATGAATGATGATAGGTGATTGAGGGTTGTTGTTATTTTGTTTTATGTACTTTATTCTAATCCAAATTCATAACTGGCTCTTTAGGCAACCAAATATTTAAGGTGACTTTTAAGATTGTCTAGACCATGCCTTATCCAAACCCTCTGTGATACAGGAAAGAAATGCTTTCAAGTATTCAAAATTTAGACAACTCTGAACTAACTGAATTTGAGCAAAGCACATATAGGTTGAACAGTCCAAGATAAAATTTCAGCTTGGAGTTACTAGGTATTAGATCAAATCTATTTTTTTAACTCAAATAAAAGTTATAGTTAATAAGATGGAACATTCTGCCGGCTCACACCTGTAACCCCAGCTACTCATTTCCGGCTCACACCTGTAACCCCAGCTACTCAGCAGGCTGAGAGTTGAAGTTCACAACTTGAAGCCAGCCCACGCAGGAAAGCCAGTGAGACTCTCATCTCCAGTTAGCCACCAGAAAATTGAAAGTGGCTCAAAGTGGTAGAGCAGTAGCCTTGAGCAAAAAAAGCTCAGGGACAGCACAGAGGCCCTGAGTTCAGGCCACACAACTGACAATAGAATAAAATAAGTAATTAATTAAACGTTCTGTATTTTTAACCAATCCCAAATTTTAGTTGTTGAAGTTTTTCTACTTCGTTATTGGCTACTGTAATCTGAAGAGCCACCCCTTTTCTTGTAGTTGTTAGTTTTAGTGCATGGTAATTGCGCTTTTTTAAATTAAGCTTATCCCAGATCATTTCTGAATTGGTCAGTGAATACTAATTCCTGCTGGGTGCTGGTGGTTCATCCCTGTAATCCTAGCTCCTCAGGAGGCTGAGAGCTGAGGACTGTGGTTCAAAGCCAGCCTGGGCAGGAAAGACCGTGAAAAACTCTGATCTCCAATTAACCACCTAAAACCTGGAGATGGAGTGTGGCTCAAAGTGGTAGAGCACTAGCCTTAAGCAAAAATGTTCAGGAACCGCACCCAGACCCTGAGTTCAAGCCCCAACACCACCAAGAAAACCCCATAATTTCTGGGTCTTTTTTTTCAATGTCCATATAACCACATAACTAAGCCAGTCCTGATGTCACATGCCTGTAACCCTAGCACGTGGGAGAGGGAGGGAGGAGCAGTAGGAACCTATCTTAAAAAAAAAAAATGTTTTATAATTATTTTTAGTATTCACAGTTTGATGTTTGCCCATAGGTACAAATGAGGGATCGAGAAATCGCTACCACAGCCAGAGACCTAGAAATGAGACAGCTGGAGCTTGAATCACAAAAAAGACTTTATGAGAAGGTATAAATTATTTCTAATGTAGGAAAGCACAATTTGTACAAACTCTTTTTTAGACTATATTAGTGGTTTATAGTATTCATTTCATTCCATTTTTAAGCACAATATATTGTCATCAGGATTGTACAGTAGCCAAAATGTCTGGATATACAGCTTATTGTAATTCTTTTTATTGTTACTGTAATTCATGTTTCTGTAGCAGCTTAGTCTAGTGTCTAAAGCACCAGATGTAAATCCCAGACTTTGCCTCAGGATTTTTTTTTTCTTGCCGGTTTACAAGTTTCTCTATAAGTATACAATAGTGAATGAAATTATCCTAATAAAAATGGGTTGTCCTTAATTTGAAAAACAAAAGTAACTTACAGTTTTAACACTAAGCAAATGGATAACTAAATATATTCCCTAAAACAAAAATCTGAAGTGCTCTGTCTAAAACTCTTTGGGTGCCAACTTGATGGCCAAAACATTTCAAACTTCACAGCATTTCAGACTTTGGAGAAGGTTGCTTAACCAGAAAACTCTATGCAAGTATTCCAAAATCCAAGAGTCCATCTGAAACATTCCTAATCCCAAGTATTTCAGATAAGGAATAGTCAACCTGAAACTTTCAGGAATCTTAGGAGGAAAATGAGACAAGAACTATGAAGTAATTTATATTAGAATCTTCTAGAATTAGATCAGCAGCAAATACCTGCTTAGCACATGAAAGTCAGTTTTTAAATCACTGGAAAAAGGTATAAATACAAGATTTTTTTTTTGGGGGGGGGTCCAGTCGTGGGGCCTAAACTCTGGACCTGGGCACTGTCCCTTAGCTCTTCAGCTCAACGCTAGTGCTCTACCACTTGAGACACAGCGCCACTTCCGGCTTTTTTCTTTTTGCTTATGTGGTGCAGAGGAATCAAACCTAGGGCCTCATGCATGCAAGGCAAGCGCTCTACCACTTAGCCACCTTCCCAGCCCCAAAATACAAGATTTTTTATTTGGGGAAAATATTAGTTATTCATTTGCTTAGTGTTAAAACCATAAATTACTTTTTTTCAGCTTTCTTAGTGTCAAACGTTGATTTTGAAATTAGACTTATCCGCAAATTCATACCAGGTCACACGCTTATTGTTTGTTGTCTATTTTACGTAATATTTAAAACATAGCATCTAGTAATACCTGTAACAGTTTTTACATTTCCACACTGAATTTCTTGTAAAAGTGAGCAGAGAATTTGCAGTTTGCCCAGTAAGTCTCCTGTGCTTTTGAATTACATATAATTCACTTGGACTAAGCTAAAGCCTACATTTCTCTGTCTGTCTGTAGTGCTGAGGATCCGACCCGGCCTCGTGTGTTGGTAGGAAAGCGCCCTACCCGAGCTACATGTTGGTAGGGAAGCACCCTACCTGAGCTGCATGTCTAGCCCGGGGAGCTTAATTTTTGCTGTTTTTTCTTTTTCTCCGAGGATGAGGGTGGTGATGAGGGGAATGGCTTAAAAATTCATAGAAGCTTTGCAAGGAAAGAACTAAAAACTTCCAGATGTTTCTCTCTCAGAGTATCAAAATTAACATTCTGCTAAACATACTTCTCTGTGTGTAAGACATACATACAACACACTTTTTTCTGCACCATTTAAGAGTTAGAAGGAGTTGTGGGGGAGGGAAAGTGGGAGAAAAATGAGAGAGGGGGTAACAAGTTTGACAAGAAATGTACTCACTACCTTACTTATGTAACTGCAGCCCTTCTGTACATCTCCTTGATAATAAAATTAAATTTAAAAAAAGTTAGTTGTAGACATAATGCTTCTCTGCCCCTAAATACTTCAGTATAGAAGGAATGATTTAATGTAATTGCATCACAGTTCCCCAAATCAGTATTATCTGGTGTATAATCCTTATTCAGATTAGATCAGTAGTCCCTTTCTAAAAGCCTCTCTAAAGAAAGTCTAAGATTTTTTTTCAAGTGTCCCATATTTATTCTTTGCAATTAAAAGTGTTCCTAAAGCCGGGCGATGGTGGCTCACGCCTGTAATCCTAGCTACTCAGGAGGCTGAGATCTGAGGATTGCGGTTCAAAGCCAGCCCAGGCAGGAGAGACCGTGAGACTCCTATCTCCAATAAACCACCAGAAAACTGGAAGTGGCGCTGTAGCTCAAGTGGTAGAGCGCTTGCCTTGAGCTGAAGAGCTGAGGGACAGCACCCAGGCCTAGAGTTCAAGCCCCACGACCGACAAAAAAAAAAAAAGTGTTCCTAAATCTTTATCTGTGTTTCATAACATTTATTTTATCTTATTTTAGAGCTGGATTTTGAACTCAGAGCTTCTAATTGAATGTTGTCACTGATATTTGGGAAGCCAGATAGAATGGCCCCTAGTTGTTACTTACCTGTTGTCTTTTCGGGGTAAGATTCTTGGCAGGAATGCCATGGAAGTGGTGCTGAGCTTCTGTCTGAGCATCAGATTGGAACAAATGTTTATTACATTCTATACTGCCTTCTGACAGAGGTGTTTCTTTAAGCAGACGTACTGAGCTAGAAAAGAGTTAACTGCTTAATTCTGCTTAATTAGAAACAAATACTTTTTTATCACCTTTTTGAAATTGGCACTTTATCTGCCAGGCTTACCTCTTACATTAAGTTGATTTTCTGTTTCCTAAGAAAATTTGCCCTAGAGTACAGACAATATTATTATTGCCTTTTGGAAATATGAGCCAAATATTAAGTATACATCTAATTTGAGCTTATTTTTCTATCTTTATACTTTTGTATAATTGAAAAATATTTTTCTTTTTAGTTTATTTTAAAGTGAATTTAGCTGCCTATAGTAATCAAATAAATAGAAGAAAGTTAGTCAAGAAAACAGATTCTTAGCTGGGCACTAGTAGCTCATGCCTGTAACCCTAGCTACTCAGAAGGCTGAGATCTGAGAATTGAGGTTCAGAGCCAGCCCAGGCAGGAAAATCCACGAGACTCTTTATCTCCAATTAACCACCAGAAAACTGGAAGTGGTGCTGTGGCTCAAGTGGTAGCATCCAGTTCTGAGTTCAAGCCCCATGACTGGCCAAAAAAAAGGAAGGAAGGAAGGAAGAAGAAAAGAATAGATTCTAACGTCATTAATGATGATAAGGGAGATTATTTGACACATACAATTTGTATTTTCCTTTTATAGCACATATTCATGAAGGCAGTATTGCTATCCTTTGTCCCTCAACCATTATAGTCATTTGCTTTCACTCCATTCCCTCCCCCTCCACTCCCCCCCAACCACTAACTTTTTTTGTCTCTACAAATTTGCCCATCCAGAAATTTCATATAAGTAGAATTTTATAGTGTGTGGTCTTCCATGGTTAGCTTCTTTCACTTAATGTTTTCAAAGTTATCTATATTATAGCACAAATCAGTACCTCATTCCTTCTTTATGGCTGCATAATAGTTCAATGCATGAGAAGAAAACACTTGCTTTATCCATTTGTCTCCACAGTTCTGTTGGTCAGCATTCATGTGCACCTTATATGGTCAGGTTTTTGGTTTTCAGTTTTATGAATGCAAACCTAGGAGAGAGAGAGTTCAGATTTCTCATAAACAATTACTGTTTTCTGTCTTTTTTTATTTCCATACAAGAAGTGTTATCTTATTGTGGTTTTGGTTTCATTTCTTAAATGGTTAATGATGTTAAGTATCTTTTCATGTTTATTGATTCTTTTTTCATTTTCTTTGGAGTTTATTATCTGTTTACATTATGTATCAGTCATACTTTCTTGGTGTTTTTAGTCATGTCATTTTTTTGTTAAAAACCTTTTATGTTAATATAATGTGCAGTCATGGAAATCAAGTTACTCCTCACCACTCCTGAAGTTTCTTGCTATTTGCTTAGTGACTTTTCCAAAGCAGATCTGTAAAGTCCCTGTTCTTTGTAGTATATAGCCATTGAAGTCTCTGTTTAGTTAGCTTGTGGTCAGCTAGCAACTGGACAGAGATTTTCTTATTAGATTCTTTGAACAAGAAAGTCGTGCTGAGGGCTGTGTGTGCATGTTGTGCATGTGCGTGTCTTTGATGCTTAGGAAGACAGTACAATTCTCACTTAGATCTCACTTCCTGGTTATGCAAAACCTCCACAATTACCAGAAGTGAGAGCTCTCAGTACCTTCTCAGGTCTTGAGCACACACAGCCCTTGCCATGGGCACAGCCTTACCCATGCACCTGTGTTCTCCTGGAGTCCCAGAAATACATGGGAGTTCTCAGGGCCTCCTGTGAACATATAAATCCCCAGCTTTCCCTTAAACTGTTTGATTATCCATAATCCACTACCTCAGCCAAACAAGATGTGCTGAGTGTCCTCCAGTTCCTCTACACATGTTCCCAGAAAGCAGGCTGGCTTTTACACTGGGTGAGTTCCGAGAGGGCCCATCGAGACAGCCTGGGACTGGGGTCTTGGCAGAGAACCGCCCTAGGAAGCCTTTGCTTAGTTTTGGCAGTACTGGAGGTTGACCTCACTGTCCTCAACTCCATAGGAGCCATGCCCCTAACCCTCTCAGGGAGGTGCCCGCTCTGTCTTTCCCTCACCGTCGGCTGCTAGGATGCTGGTGGTCAAAGCCAATACAGAGCTCAGAATGGGTGAGTGGGAATTTTGTGGCATGGAGCCTGTTCTCTGTGGTTCCATCACTTCAATGAACGAAGAAGGCTCTCCAGACTGCTACAAGCTTTGATTCAATTTCAAAATTCTGAAGAAGTTGAACCTGACAATTTTTGCCAATATTCAGCATTTTTATGGAGGAGAGAATCTTCTGAAGTCTTTACTTTGTCATTTTCACTGATGATAGTACCAATATTTGTTTTCTGCTTTGAAAATTAAATGGTACAGCTTGGGTTTGGGTTCTGTTTCATTTTCTTTTGTTTTTTAGTAGGACTTGAACTCAGGGCCTTTAGCTCTTGCTTGGCTTTTTCAGCCACAGCTGGTACTCTACCACTTGAGCCACACCTCTGTTTCTAGCTTTTTGCTACTTAATTGAAAGTAAGAATCTTTTCTGATTTGTCTGCCGGGGTTTCTCCAAACCTCAGTGCTTAGATCTCAGCCTCCTTTATAGCTGGGTTTATAAGCTTGAGACTCTTGCATCTGGCATTTTAGTCTTTAGTTGTATTCATATTAGTAGCCTGAAAAGAGGAAAGTCACTTTATATTTTATTACTATTACATAGATTGGCTTGTTTTTTTAACAGAATTATACCAGAAATCAAGAGGTTTTTGCAAAAGAATTTCGAGAAGATGCAGATGCCTACAGACAAAAAGTGGATTTTGAAGAGCACATGTTTCATAAGATGATAGAAACTGACCAAACTCAAACTGAAAATGCTAAGAAGGTAAAAAAAAAAAAAAAAAAAAAAACCAACATTAAATTTACTGTATTTATAAAATATCATTTTTTTGCAATTTTTTTTTTTTTTTTGCTTATGTAGTGCTGAAGAATCGAACCCAGGGCCTCAGGCATGCAAGGCAAGCGCTCTATTACTGAGCCACCTTCCCAGCCCTAAAATACCATTTTTTTAAAAGAGAATAACAATAAAAGTAGGCTGGGGGTGTGTGGCTCAAGTACAAGATTCTGCATTCAACCATCCCACTACCCAAAAAAGTGATAAAAGTTTATGGCCAAGCGCCAGTGACTCGTGCCTATAATTCTAGCTATTCAGGAGTCTGAGATCTGAGAATCATGGTTTAAAGCCAGACTGGGCAGGAAAGTCTATGAGACTCTTAAACTACCAGAAAACCATAATTTAAAAAAATAATAAAAGTTTATGAAATTGAGACCATTTATTCCTTTGCTTTATTTGTCAAAGTGCTTAGAGCTTTACATTGCTTTATTTATTTGTAAGATACTTTATTGATAGTTAAATAGTGTTCCCTTTTTTTTTTTTTTTTTTTGCCTGTCATGGACGCTGCCCCTCAGTTCTTCAGCTCAAGGTTAGCGCTCTACCCCTTGAGCCACAGCACCACTTTCAACTTATTTTTTTGCTTATGTGGTGCTGAGGAATTGAACCCAGGGCCTCACGCATGCAAGGCAAGCACTCTACCACTGAGCCACCTTCCCAGCCCCATAATGTGTTCTTTATATAAGGGAAATAGAAACTTGAATACTGTCCTACTGTGTTCTGACTTTAAAATTGTCTCTGCATGAATCAGTTGCAGAATTATCTGTGAAACAATAATAACTGTCACCCAGTAAAAGTAGGGATAGTCAAGTAAGTATTGGAAATGGTGTCTTAAAGTTGGGGGAGGGGGCCTGAGAGGGGAGAGGGCTGGGGGTGACCTGCCACTGGTGTTCATGCCTATAATACCAGCTACTCAGGAGGCTGAGATCTGAGATTGTGGTTCAAGCAGGAAGGCCTGTGAGACTCCTATCTCTAATTAACCACCAGAAAACCAGAAGTGGCACTGTGCTTCAAAGTGGTAGAGTGCTCACCTTGAGTGAAAGATTTTAGGGATGGCACCCAGGCCCTGAATTCAAGCCCCAGAACCAAAAGAAAAAAAAAAAAGTGGGACAGGGGAGTAATGCTACATTTGAGAATATTGTACATTGTGAGTTTTTAACAAGTTTTCAAAACTTATTTTTTTGAATTTCTTTTGGAGCACCTTTTTATTTACTTTTTAATTTTTTTTATTTTATTTTTTGGTCAGTTGTGGGGCTTGACCCCTGGGCCTGGGCGCTGTCTCTCAGCTCTTCAGCTCAAGGCTTGTGTTCTACCACTTGAGCCACAATGCCACTTCCAGTTTTCTGGTGATTAATTGGAGATAATAGTCTCATGGACTTTCCTGCCTCGGCTGGCTTTGAAGCACAATCTTCAGATCTTAGCCTCATGCGTAGGATTACAGGCATGCACCCATATTGATTTATGTGAACTAAAATAGGACTTGAGGCATTCAAAACAAAACTTTCACTAGTATTCCTTTAGTAAAATGTTAAATGAGCCATGTACTAGAGGCTCACGCTGTAATCCTCGCTACTCAGGAGGCTGAGATCTGCCAGCCCTGTCAGGAAAGTCTGTGAGACTCTTATCTCCAGTTAACTACCAGAAAAAAAAAGCTGGAAGTGGAGTTGTGGCTCAAGGGGTGGAGCACTAACATTAAGCAAAAAAGTTTAGGGATACAGCACTGACCCTAGTTCCCCAAATCAAGAGCAGTGCAGAGAAATCTTCAGTTCTTAACTGGTTCCCAGAATATCCCTGGGGGGGGAGTTGTGCATTTTTATCTTACAGACTTTTTTTTTTTTTTTTTTTGTCTGTTGTGGGGCTTGAACTCTGGGCCTGGGTGCTGTCCCTCAGCTCTTCAGCTCAAGGCTAGCGCCCTACCACTTGAGCCACAGTATCGCTTACGGTTTTCTGGTGATTTATTGGAGATAAGAGTTTCATGGACTTTCCTGCCCGGGCTGGCTTTGAACCGCGATCCTCAGATCTCAGCTTCCTGAGTAGCTAGGATTACAGGAGTGAGCCACTGGCACCTGACCAGACTTTTTTTTTTAATAAATTTTTTATTGTGAAAATACTGTACAGAGGGGTTACAATCACATGAGCAAGGTAATATTTCTTATCAAGCATTGTTGCCTCCTCCTTTGTTTTCCCCCTACCATCCCTTCCCTCCTATCTCCACAACTATATTCCTCCCCCTACCTGTCGCCTAAATTGTAAAGTTCGTTTTTCGACATAGCATCTTGTACATCTCATTGTTGCAATAGGTCTACTTGTATCCCTATTTAAACAAAAAGTCTTACAGACTTTTGTCTCATTTGCAAACTTAGGCTCTTCCAATTCTTTTTCAAAGTGTTGAATACATAAAAGTTTGTTAAATCCCACCCATCCCCTAGCCAGGAGTTCTCACCTTTGGCTATTAAAAGTGCCATTGTCATGCTGCTCGTGGAGATGGGTTTAATTGACTTGTGGCGATCCTGGAAGTCCGTTAGTTTTACACTCTGGGGTGATTATGCCAGGCCACCAGAGTTATGAGCAACTGAGACACTTGGATGTATTGAATGAACGTTCCACAATTTTAAATAGTCTAACCCTGTATCTCAAATTCAATTTTTCTCTTAGGTAATTGAAGAAAAGTTGGCAAAAGCTGAGCAAGCATGCCTGAACACCGACTGGAAAATTCAAGCTTTACATAAACAAAAATGTGATGATCTACAACGAAATGAAAGCTACCAGGAAATGACCAAACTCCTTCGAAAAAACAGAAGGAAGGAAGTAGAGCTATTAAATGCCATGATGGAGGAAGAAGCTAAGAAGGTAAGAATCATGTTAGAAACTTTTTATTTATAAGCATTTGAATTTTTAAATGGTACATAGTCAAATGGTAAAACATATAGCCAAATAATTTTTATTGAAAAAGATCATGTAATTTTAATGGGTGTTTTTCAGAGAAGTCATCAAATGTTGATGTTTACTAAAAATGATTAAGCTAAATGTTTTCTAAAAATGTTTATAGTAGGGGCTAGAAAGCTGGCTCAGGCCGGGCGCTGGTGGCTCACGCCTGTAATCCTAGCTACTCAGGAGGCTGAGATCTGAGGATCGCGGTTCAAAGCCAGCCCGGGCAGGAGAGACCGTGAGACTCCTATCTCCAATAAACCACCAGAAAACCGGAAGTGGCGCTGTAGCTCAAGTGGTAGAGCGCTCGCCTTGAGCTGAAGAGCTGAGGGACAGCGCCCAGGCCCAGAGTTCAAGCCCCACGACCGACAAAAAAAAAAAAAAAAAAGAAAGCTGGCTCAGTGATAGAGCGCTTGCCTTGCATGCATGAGGACCTGAGTTCGATTCCTCAGCACCACATAAGCCGAAACAGCCGGAAGTGGCACTGTGGCTCAAGTGGTAGAGCACTAGCCTTAAGCTGAATTGCTGAGAGACAGCGCCCAGGCCCAGATTTCAGGCCCCAGGATGGGCCAAAAAAAAAAAAAAAAGAAGTTTATAGTAGTACACAGCTTGCCAGCTCCTGGATGCATTCTGCCTGGTGGGGTAATATTGCTACTTTAACTTATATAATTTCTTTTTTTTTTTTTTTTTTTTTTTTTTTTTTTGGTCATGGGGCTTGAACTCTGGGCCTGGGCGCTGTCCCTCAGCTCTTCAGCTCAAGGCTAGCACTTTACCACTTGAGCTACAGCACCACTTCCGGTTTTCTGGTGGTTTATTGGAGATAAGAGTCTCACTGACTTTCCTTCCCCACGCTGGCTTTGAACAGCAATCCTCAGATCTCAGCCTCCTGAGTAGCTAGGATACAGGCGTGAGCCACCGGCACCCAGAATATATAATTTCTTGTATAAGAAACACATAAGATTTTTCAATGCATGGAAAGTGTTTGTAGCTACTACAACCAGTTGAAAATAACTGACTAGAAATTGGATAGAAATGTTTTTCATAAGAAAGAAGTCTAAGGCAGTCTAGCATTAGTATCACAGCTTCACAGGATCAGGTTCCGTCAGCCTTTCTGCCCTATCTCTTGGTGTGTGGCTCTCATTCTCAGCTATTCTTTATCATCTAAGGTGACTGCTCTAGCTCCAGCCATCACATGCATATTCCAGACAGCAAAAGAAGGAAGCGTAGGAATGTAAAATGTTTTGCTTCCCATCTGAGTCGGCTCCTTTTTTTTTTTTTTAACTCCTTTCCAGGAGTTACATATCTCACGATAGCTGCAAAGGCTGCTGAGAAATATAGTTTTTAGTAGGGAGTATTATGATCCCAAAGAAAATTAAGAAGAATCGAAATGGAATTTAGAGGCAACAAAGGGTCTGTGTTGCATATGCATAACTTCCGGTGGTTCTCTTAGCCACTCTGGGTTCTCTGCCACCGCAGATGCTGTGGCCCACCTGGGGAGAGAGCAGGCTCTGAGCAACTCTTTCCTTCCTTTTGCTGCTAGCTCATAATGTCTGTTTCTCACAGTGGATTTCCATCATAGCCTTATCCCAGATTTATTTTCCTACTACCTCGTTTCAGTGGTGGAGGGCCGTATCTTAAAACCCTTACATTTAACAACAGGAAAAACTGGGGAGAGGTCGGGATGATCCCTAGGCTTTGCCTCAGGAAAATTGCAGTGAAAGCCTTCTTCTCAAGGTAAGGGTGTTGGTACTAAGGCTGGACCGTAAAATGTGGTACTGCTATACTTTGGGGGAAAATAATACTTTGAGAGTAGATAGAATCGTTGTAAGTGCTTTGGATGTTATGCAAAAATCCTTTGTGTCCAGTGTCCTGGATTCTAAAGCTAACTTAACTGTGTGTGGCCTTGGGAAATCACAACCTAGATAGACCTCCCTTGTCTTTCCTGTCCATATATATGTTTTTTGTTTGTTTGTTTGTTTGTTTGTTTGTTTGTTTGTTTGTTTTTGGGAGGGTTGTTGGGGGTTCTTTTGGTCCATAGTGGGGTTTTAACTCAGAGGCTAGGCACTATCTCTGAACTTTTGTGCTCAAGACTAGTGCTCTCCCACTTTGAGCCACAGCTTTACTTCCAATTTTCTGGAGGTTAATTGGAGATAGGAGTCTCACAGCATTTTCTGCCCAGGCTGGCTTCAAACTGTGATCCTCAGATCTCAGCCTCCTGAGTAGCTAGGATTATAGGTGTGTGGTACCAGTGCCCAGCTATATTTTGTTTTTATTTAATACATTGGTGTTCTGTTCATAAAAATCACAAATAGGCTTCCATGTAAAAGCTATAGCATTTACCATATTTTGTTTTTATTTAATACATTGGTGTTCTGTTCATAAAAATCACAAATAGGCTTCCATGTAAAAGCTATAGCATTTCTAGAACATTAGCAAACCTGAGCAAAGATTTAGTAATTTAAATTAATTATCTTAGTTTTCTGCTGAGCTCATTTTAAGATGGCTGTTTACTCATTTTCAGGTAAAAAAGAAGGGACTCATGAAGCTTACTTGACTTCTATATGGCCTTGACGTTTTGAAGCTGGTCAGAAGCTTAGTTGTGGGGCTGGGAAGGTGGCTCAGTGGTAGAGTGCTGCCTTGCATGCATGAGGCCCTCAGTTCGATTCCTCAGCACCACATAAGCAGAAAAAGCCGGAAGTGGGGCTAAGGCTCAAGTGGTAGAGTGCTAGTCTACAGCTGAAGAGCTGAGGGACAGCACTCAGGCCCAGAGTTCAGGCCCCACGACCGACCGGAAAAAAAAAAAAAAAAAAAAAAAAAAGCTTAGTTGTTTGAGTTTTATTCACTTTATTAGTAAGGTTATAACATCAAAATTAAATAAGTTAATTGTCATTAATGCAAAGCCAGCTTAATTCATATTTGAAATCTATAGAAATGAATTGTTATTTCAGGGATGGTCAGGACTTAACCTCTGTGCTTCACAGCACTCTGAGGTACTGAGTGATATAGAAAGGTGCTCTGCTCTCTGCTCTGTTCTTCCACCATTGGGGGCTACCGCGGGTACCTCAGTTCCCAGGTCCTGCCTGGCCTGACTTTGAAGGAATGAGGAAAGACGACACAGAGGGCTATTCACTGTGGGGCCTGCATTCCACGATTTTAATGATCCTTCTCTGTCACTTAGTGGAAGGAAGCTGAAGAAAAGGAGTTTCATTTGAGAGCAGAAAAGAAAGCTTCTTCCCTTTCGGATACATCTAGAAACTGGTTTTTAAAGCAGGAGCTGAGTGCTGCTTTAGAGCATGCTGAAAGGCCATTTTCTAAAGGTGAGTGAGTCTCCAAAAGATCTCCCTCTGCATGCTCCTACAGATGCCTCATTCAACTGCAGAGTCTGCACTTGTATTTTGGCCTTTTTACTCCAAGACGCTGTTAATCACTACTCGAGATCCTCAGTGGTATTCACTACTTTTTTGTGGAGGATCAGTTGAGGATGTGGCACTGTTATAAAAACAGCTCTGATCAAGAAAAAAGCATCAGCCACCCTCCATCGGTCCAACATCCTCTCAATCTTCCAGAATGTGATTTGTTCCCACAGGGTTTTTTTCTTGTTTAAAATTAGATGCTTTTCTGGGCACCAGTGGCTCACACCTGTAATCCTAGCTACTCAGGAGGCCAACCCAGGCAGAAAAGTCTGTAAGCCTCTTTTCTCCAATAAAACTACTGAGAAGAAGCTGGGAGTGTCACTGTGGCTCACGTGATAGAGCACTAGCCTTGAGCACAAAGATGCTCAGGGACAAAGCCCAGGCTTTGAGTTCAAGCCCCATGACTAGCAAAAAATAAAATAAATTAAATAGATGCTTTATATAGAATAATATTTATCAAAATGAACTCAAGGAAATTGACACAAGAGGTTTTTTGTTGTTATTTTTCTTTTCTTTTTTGTCTCATATGTAAGTTTATCTGTTTTGGAGTGGGTAAAGCAGAGCGCAGAAATAGAGGAACAAAAGGTAAACAAATGCAGCAGTGGTACTTGCTAGATACTATGCTGTACTACTTGTGAGTGGGGATGGGACAAAAAAACTGGGGTGACATTGTCCAAAAAGAAATGTGCTCTTTACCTGATTTATATCATTGTAAGCCCTCTGTAGATCGATCACCTTTATAATAACAATAAAAGCTCAGGGACAGCACTCAAGCTCTGAGTTCAAGCCCTAAGACCAGTACCAAAAAGGGAAAAGAAAAGAAAGTTTTCTAAACAGTTGATGCCTAGAACAATAGTAAATTGAAGTACCATGAAGGCTCTTCTTATAGAATATAATCAAACATTAAGTTTGGTACAAAGCTTGCAGCAGTATTAACTGAAAAATCAAATTCTAAAATAGAGTACCAAGGTGGATACATTTATTTTAGTTTATTTTTACTGCTTCCGTTTTTTATTATGTATATTAATTACACTCGTGTAATTAATCCATATTCATACAATCTACAATAGTGTACAATGGTATTGTATTGCTGTGTGATTAGAAATTTATTCAAGCTGTGCCTAGTGGTACATACTTGCAATCCCAGCACTTGGGAAGCTGAAGCAAGAGGATCATGAGTTCAAGACCAGTTTGGGCTATATAGCAAGACTATCTACACCAAAAAAAAAAGAGCCTGGCACTGGTGGCTCATGCCTGTAATCCTGGCTACTCTGGAGGCTGAGCTCTGAGGATCGAGGTTTGAACCCAGCCTGGACAGGAAAGTCTGTGAGACTCTTATCTCCAATTAAACACCAGATAACTGAAAGTGGGGCTGTGGCTCAAGTGGTAGAGCACTAGCCTTGAGCTGAAGAGCTGAGGGACAGCGCCCAGGCCCAGAGTTCAAGCCCCAGGGCTGAAAAGAAAGAAGAAAAATAAATAATAAACTACCCATTAGTGGTCACTCCCAATTTCTCCTCCGTTCTCCCTACCAGTCTACTTTGTGTTTGTAGATTTGACTATCTAGGCAATTTCATTTAGGTGGAGTCATTTAGGTATTTTGTGTCTAGCTTATTTTACCCAGCATGGTATTTTGAGGTTTCCAATGTTGTAACGTGAATCAGCTCTATTCTTTCTTATTTCTAAATAATATTTCATTGTGAGGATATTCTGTATAAATACATTCATGATTTGATGGACATTTATGTTGTTTCTCCTTTTTGTTTTTTAGGAATAGTGTAGGTGTACTACTTTGTCTTTCTCTTTCTCACTTTGTTCCTTTTCCTCCCTTCCTTCTTGTTGAATTTCAGTAGTAATTAGGGAAAAGGGGACAAAAATAAGAACCACAATGAGAAAAAAATTGAAAGACATAAGACCATAATGGTACCAGTTCGCACCTATAAAGTTGACTATAATCAAAAAGATAATAACCAGTGTTGATCAGGACCAGAGCAATTGAAATTCTGCTGTGGGGAATTGTGACATGGTGCATTTACTTTGGAAAACAATTTGGCAGTTCCTCCAAAGGTTGTAGTGACCAAATGTCTCAACAGTCCCACTTCTCGGTATATAACAGGAGAGCTGAAAACATGGGTCCATATAAAAATTTACACATCAACATTTGTGGCATCATTGTTCGTGACAGCCCAGTGGAACAGCCCAGATACTCACCAGATGAGGGATAAGGGGGTTGTGGTGCAGGCCTGGCATCCCAGCACCATCGTGCGTTCCAGGCTACTCTGGACTACATAGCCTGGCCCTGTCTCCAAAAACAGTGATAGATTTATATAACAGAATCTTTCTCAGTCATAAAAAGAAATGAAGTACTGATCTATGCTGCAAAATGGATGAAACTTGAAAACAATATCAAGTTAAAGAAGACAGACATCAAAGCTACCTCATCTAGGATTCTATTTATATGAAAGACTCAGAAGTGGCAAGTCTATAGAGATAAAAGTAGATGGAGGGTTTTCTGGAAGTGGGAGAGGTGGTGACTACTAATAGATATGGGGTTTCTTGGGGGGCATTGTTGGATATGTTCTAAAATTAGTGATGATGGCTGCACAAATTATAGACTTTAACAGACTGAATTTTGTGGTGTGTGCATCTCAGAGACTCAACTGGGCGCTGGTAGATCACGCCTTAATTCTAGCTACTCAGAAGGCTGAGATCTGTGGATCACTGTTCAAAGCCAGCCCAAGCAGAAAAGTCCCTAAGACTCTTACCTCCAATAAACTACTCAGAAAAAGCCAGAAGTGGCACTGTGGCTCAAGTGGTAGAGTGCTAGCCTTGAGCACCAAGAGCTCAGGCACAGTGCCTAGGCCCTGAGTTAAAGCCCCAGAACCACTGGGGGTGGGGTGGGGGGAGTCAACTTGAGGGAAAATAAAGGCAGTTACCAGATAGGGCCATTAATCTAGCTTTCACATGACTGGGGCCTGGAAAGGGGGCTAGAGGACCAGGGGTGGCACTTGAGATGGGAGAAGGTGGCGGCCTGCCACAGCAGTGCCCAGCTGAAGAATGGGGTTATTGAACCGTGATCCTCAGATCTCAGCCTCCTGAGTAGCTAGGATTACAGGCATGAGTACCAGCACCTGGCTAAAGTCTGTATTTTTTTTTTTTTTTTTTTGGTCCAGTTGTGGGGCCTGAACTCTGGGCCTGGGCGCTGTCCCTCAGCTCTTCAGCTCAAGGCTAGCACTCTACCACTTGAGCCACAGCGCCACTTCCGGCTTTTTTCTTTTTGCTTATGTGGTGCTGAGGAATCGAACCCAGGGCCTCAGGCTTGCAAGGCAGCGCTCTACCACTGAGCCACCTTCCCAGCCCCTAAAGTCTGTATTTTTGTTGTTTGTTTTTGTTTTAACTGAAGGTGTTTGAAAAGATGATCAAAAAACTAGCTTAGCTCTTGATTTTTATCAACTATATTTTCCTTGTCTCCTGAATTTTGTCAGGAGTTTTTCACCAAGGACCATTTAGCATTAATAACATTCTCTCTCCCTCAACATCATCTTCACCTCACTTTCTAGCAGAAGATTCCTGTTTGCGAAGGGAGCAGAAGGCCCCAGGCTCTTTGGCCAGGACCTCACAACTAACTGACATTTCTGAAGTAGATCCCTCAACAGGACGTAAGTTGATAAATAAGGAAGATTTCATCTGTCACTTTGTATTTCACAATCTGTAAACAACAGTGGCTTAACTGGTTTCCTAGCATGCCCATGCCATTTTCCCAGGGCCCTGGCAGTGGGAAACCCGAGCTGAAGGCAGCAGGGCTTGCTCAGCCTTCCAGCCCCAGCAGTCAGTCTGCTGAGATCCTAGCCCAGCGCTGCCACCCAGAACAAGCACTGGAGCTCTTGCAGAAGGCTGCCACTGGCTAAAGCAGTAACACAACCCACACAACTACGTCCACATCATCTTTGTGAAGCGAAAAAGCTCTTCCTTTGGGCCAGGTGCCCTCTGCCAACCACAAGGAAGACGTGCTGGCTTCTCTATTCTGGTGCTCTGCTGACACGAATCGCTTCATGCTGGCCAGGCCACTTGTCATTGCTTGACTTGAAGCATGAGGGGACTTCGATGATGGCAGAGATGGGGTGGAAACATCTTACCAAATATAATCACAGCATGAGCCCCCAGGGAACTAGCAATTCTCACAGTAAAGTCTCTTGTTTATTATAAAGAGGAGGGAAAGGACAAGACTTTCAACTGACTGTCAGTAAGCTGCTGAATAGACAAGGCAGAATTTCTTGAGTCTTGTGAATTATTTTAGGACATAACTTTTGGACAAAGTCTCCGGAAGGTGAGTTTTAAGCCAAAGGTTTTTATTTGTTTGGTTTTTGTTTGTTTGTTTTGTTTTGTTTTTGTTTTTGTTTTGGGTCCGGTTGTAGGGCCTGAACTCTGGGCCTGGGCGCTGTCCCTCAGCTCTTCAGCTCAAGGTTAGCGTCCTACCACTTGAGCCACAGCACCACTTCTGGCTGAGAAGGCAAGTTTTATAAGAAACATTACTGATAACAAGTCATGAGATTCCAGTATTATGTCAAATATTTTTGCTAAATTATATTTTTATATGTTTCTGTAAGTTCTGGGCCAGAAGAAGAATTAAATCAAAAGTCATTTGTGAGTCAGATAAGAACAAGGGCTTCTCAGCTCTTCTCTATTCTGACATACCAGAACTTAAACTTAGAATTTTTTTTTTTTTTTGGTTGGTCGTGGGACCCTGAGGTCTTCAGCTCAAGCTTACTGCTCTATCGCTTGAGCCACAGTGCCATTTCTGGTTTTCTGGTAGTTAATTGGAGATAAGAGTCTCAAGGACTTTCCTGCCCAGGCTGGCTTTGACCTTCGATCCTCAGATCTCAGCCTCTTGAGTAGCTAGGATTACAGGTGTGAGCCACCAGCACCCGGCTAACCTTAGACGTTTTTTTTTTGTTTTTTTTTTTTTTGGTCGGCCGTGGGGCTTGAACTCTGGGCCTGGGTGCTGTCCCTCAGCTCTTCAGCTCAAGGCGAGCGCTCTACCACTTGAGCTACAGCGCCACTTCCGGTTTTCTGGTGGTTTATTGGAGATAGGAGTCTCACGGTCTCTCCTGCCCGGGCTGGCTTTGAACCGAGATCCTCAGATCTCAGCCTCCTGAGTAGCTAGGATTACAGGCGTGAGCCACCAGCGCCCGGCTAACCTTAGAAGTTTTTGAGACAAGATCTCACTATTTTTCCCAGGATCATTAAACAGCCTCCCTTTCTAGCCTCCAGAATAGCAGAACTACAGGCACACACCATTGTACACTTTTTTTTTTTTTTTTTTTGGGTCCAGTCATGGGGCCTGAACTCTGGGCCTGGGCGCTGTCCCTCAGCTCTTCAGCTCAAGGCTAGCACTCTACCACTTGAGCTACAGTGCCACTTCTGGCTTTTTTCTTATGTGGTGCTGAGGAATCGAACCCAGGGTCTTGAGCATGCAAGACGAGTGCTCTACCACTGAGCCACCTTCCCAGCCCCGCCCCCCCCCCTCCCCATTGTACACTTTTAACTAGATGGTTCTTAATAGTTCAGAATGAAGTGAATTGTTTATTTATTTGACAACAAAATGGAAAATATATGCAAGTTACATTCCTTTGGGGGAAGAAAGCAGTTTTTCAGAAATTGTAATTAACTGCTTTATATATCAATTTTAGCCATGTGTGTGCATTTATATGTACATACACATACATATGTATATATACATATACATACACACAAATCTATGTCATTTTATTTTTATGCTGGTCCTAGGGCTTGAATGTGGGGCCTGAGTGTTGTCTCTAAGCTTTTTGTCTCAAGGCTAGTGCTGTTCCACTTCTGGCTTTTTTTTTAAATTGGAGATAAGAGTTTCATGGACTTGCCTGACCAGTCTCACTTCAAACAGCAGTCCTCAGCGCTCAGCCTCCTAAGTAGCTAAGATTACAGCATGAACCACCAGTGCGTGCTTAGATGTATATTTTTAAGTCTTTTTTTTTTTTTTTTTTTTTTTGCCAGTCCTGGGGCTTGAACTCAGGGCCTGGGCACTGTCTCTGAGCTTCTTTTGCTCAAGGCTAGCACTCTGCCACTTGAGCCAAATACCACTTCCAGCTTTTTCTGTGTATGTGGTACTGAGGAATTGAACCTAGGACTTCATGCATGCTAGGCAAGCTCTCTACCACTAGGCATATTTCTAGCCTACATGTGTGTATAATGTATATATATATATATATATATATATATATATATATATATATATATATATATATATACATACACACATATACATATATATATACATATATATTTATTTTTTATTTTATTTTTATTTTTATTTTTTTGGTCAGTCATGGGGCTTGAACTCGGCTTGGGCGCTGTCCCTGAGCTCTTCAGCTCAAGGCAAACACTCTACTGCTTAAGCTACAACCCACTTCCGGTTTTCTAGTGGTTTATTGGAGATAAGAGTCTCACAAAGGGGCTGGGGAGGTGGCTCAGTGGTAGAGCACTTGCCTTGCATGTCTGAGACCCTGGGTTTGATTCCTCAGCACCACATAAGATAAAAGCTGGAAGTGGCGCTGTGGCTCAAGTGGTAGAGTGCTAGCCTTGAGCTGAAGAGCTGAGGGACAGCGCCCAGGCCCAGAGTTCAGGCCCCATGACCGGACCCAAAAAAAAAGTCTCACAGACTTTCCTGCCTGGGCTGGCTTTGAACCGTGATCCACAGATCTCAGCCTCCTGAATAGCTAGGATTACAGGCATGAGCCACCGGTGCCCAGCTAGCCTACATGTATATTTTTAAAGTATATTCTTTACCTCCTCAAATTCTTCCTCAGTCAGTGTGAAGCAGGCATTCCACTTGATAAATTATGTCATTGAACCTGGACTCTGGATTCCCCTGGCGCTGTAATACAAGGCACACAGTACTTGTATGACTGGCAGAGTAGTTAGAGTCCGCATTTGCCACCTGTGCTACTTGGGCCTCCTTGTCTCATTACCATAAGCAGCAGAGTGACAGAGCACTCACTGTTTTGAAGAACTCACATTCTTAATCAAGCTCTGCTCCTGATTTACAAATTCAGATGCTCAGCAACCCCAGTCAATTCTAACAGTAAGCTAGCCCTAACAGTAAGTTTAACAGATATTTAGTGGGGTAAATGACTCCACGCCAAGGAATCTGTGACTATTTTTGTTAGAGAAATTTGTTTTTTTACAATATTCATTTATTTCACCACTGATTTTTACAGCATATAACAAATTCAGCTACTAGTAACTTTGAATTTTGTTTCAAGTTCCTCTCCGTAGAAGCACAGCAGAATGGGACGGCAAGAAAGAAAATCTGCTCAAGAAAGTGCGAGACCTCCGCCAGAGACTCACCGCGCAGGCCCAGAACAGACACCTCAGCCAGAGTCTTTTGGCTACGTAGAAGGTGTCACCTTGTCACAGAGAAAGAGAAATACCTACTTACAATCAATGACACTTACTTTGAGATTATTTATTCAGAATTTTTTAATGACTACCCTTTTATATAGAAAAACATGCCCATGAAAATTATGTGTTTTGTTTAATTCTAATACTTTGGGGCTTGTAAATGGTCTCTTGAACTTTTCCCAATAAATGTTTTGGAGTCTTCTTAAAGCTGTGTCGTGATTGGTGAATCCCAGGTCCCCTGCCCAGAGCAGCCAGCAAGATCTCTCCTCTTTGCAGGTGACACGTGACCTGTCTGGCTCTGCTTCTCCAGTGTTCATCAGCACCACCTACTCTGGCCCTCCGCCCCCCAGATCATCCCACCAGGCTACATGGTGTCATGAACCTGCTTCCAGACTCCCAGACTCTGCCCATTAGTAAAGGATCGAAGAAGCCGCTCACACACTTGAGGAAGCATTATGTGTGGTGTTGCTGGCTCAGTGCTTAACACAGTCAGGGTGTAAAACATGATAGTTCCTCTGTATTCTGTGGCACAAAGGATAATCTCATGGTGAACCAAGTATTTTCAGTCAGCAAACTGCACTCTGTCCAAGGGGCAAAGTACTACAGCAAGTACTATGGTATGTGTTGTTACTATGTTAGGCACTTGTTTTCTAGTTGTTTCCCCAGCCTTATTGGCCCTGTGTTTTGTGAGTTGGGCTGTGTTTTCCCAACAGAAGTTACAAGGTATAAGCCTAGTGGGATGGATCCTTGGTGGACTAGAAACTTCTAGCTCACCTAAAAGCATTTGGACCCTAAAACACTGATTCTGCCTGTCAGAATCAACTGTATATTGCCAATTTTTTACCCCTTTTAGCTACTCTTTTACTAACATTTATACCTTTTCCTTCTTTTTAATTTGCAACTACACAGAAGTACACCTACAATCTGTAGTTTCTTTAAAAGTTTTTGTTCTTATTGACCTCCCTTACGACCCAGTCATACCACTTCTAGGCATCTACCCTGAACAACAGGAACCAATATACAAGGACACGTGCACCTCCATGTTTATTGCAGCACTGTTCACAATAGCTAGGATATGGAAACAACCTAGATGCCCCACCACAGATGAATGGATCCAAAAATTGTGGTATCTATACACAATGGAATATTATGCAGCCATTAGAAATGACAAAATAATGGCATTTGCAGGGAAATGGATGGAGCTAGAAGGAATCATGTTGAGCGAGGTAAGCCAAGAACGAAGAGACAAACAGTACATGGTCTCCCTGATAAGTGGATGATAAATCCAAAATGTTAGGTGATATGACAAAACTAACAGGACTTAAGAAACAAAGAACTCCCACTCATCTGGTTGAACCACTACTAAATATCCCCATGCTGCTGATCACATATATGGTATATAACATATGAACACCGTTATATATTACAGACTGTGATAGACAATTTGCTCCAGGAAAGTTAGAATGAACTTGTGACTTTAAATGAGCATCATTATTCCACAATACTGTGAATTTCCGGAAATTAAGTAATCACTTAATCACAATCAAAAAAAAAAAAAAGAACCTTGGGGAAGGGAGGGAGGGAGGGAGGGGATGGTAGGGGGAAAACAATGGAGGGGGTAACAATGTTCAAGAGGAAGTGTACTCATTACCCCACTCATGTAACTGTAACCCTCTGTATAGTATCTTTACAATAAAAAAAAAAAAAGTTTTTGTTCTTGCAGCAAAAGTGACTTGTGAATAGTCTCACCCAAATGATCTTTCCATCAAATTTCTCTGATCCTGTATTTCTCCCAATAAAAATCTCACAGACTTTACTGCCAGGGCTGGCTTTGAACCATGATCCTCAGATCTCAGCCTCCTGAGTAGCTAGGATTACAGGCATGAGCCACTGGTGCCCAGCTGTCCCTGAGCTTTTGTGCTCAGGCCTAGTGCTCTACCACTTTGAGCCACAGCTCCACTTCCAGTTTTTGGTCATTAATTGAAGATAAGAGTCTCATGGATTTTCCTGCCTGGCCTGACCTCGCATCCTCAGATCTCACCCTTCTTTCTGAGAAGCTAGGATTCCAGGCATGAGCCGCCAGGGGCCAGCCCAGTGATCATCTTGATGATGCCATCACTGCAGACTTCAGACACTCCCCTGAATACCTTTGGTTATGTGGGTTTGGTTGTCATTTTAAAGGATATCACATGACGTATATAAAATACATTTCCAGTTACCTCTTTTCTTCCTGACATTCTGTCCCAGTCTCACTGTGATTTCTTTATAACATGAATTCTCTGCAATTAAAAAGGGCTGACTTAGCTGGGTACTGGTGGACACCTCAGATCTGAGGATTGCAGTTCAAAGACCGTCCCAGACTAGTGGGTAAACATGCACCAGGAGTCTGGGTGCCAGGATCCCGTCCGCATGGATGGAGTGCCCTGCCATGCACACCATGTTGGAGGCCACTGGAAACAACACTCAGATAGACCATGCTGGAGGCCAGTGTTCAGAGCTGGTGGCCAAGACCCGGACCTCCCTGTGGAACACTGTGTGTTGTGTTGGGAAGACTGCAGGAAATAATCCTCAGGCAGGGACTGTGAAGGTGGGAAGCCATGCCCTCTCCCCAGGGCATAGGGACCCTGAATGTCCCCCACACCCTTTGCTGGGGGATGGGGAAGTGCAGCAGAACAACACAGCAGATCCTGTAGACACCCCTTCCTGCAGGCTCTGCTGGCAGCTTTGGAGCAGGTCACAGCAGATGAGGCTGCTGTGGCAGCTCCAGGAGCGAAGGTGCTTGTGGCATGGAGGCCCTGGTAGATGACCACGGCACTCCTGAGTCCGGAAGTGGATCAAGCTTGTGTGGTCAGTTCACAGATGTAGACGCAATGTTGCCTCAGTGCAACTGGCCAGAATTTCCCTGGTAAGATGGCAGTGTGCATAGCTTAGGAAGAAGAAGGATGTAGGGTGGACTGAGGAGGGCATACTCAGGCCCCAAAGACTCCTCAGGAAGGCACTGAGTGAAGGGGCACCCGCAAACGAGCCAGGGCACTCACCCCAGGCACCTGCGACAGCCACGGGCAGCGGGGAGTAGGAGTTTGGGGGGTCTTTGGCCTATCTATCTATATCTATCTATCTAAATCATCATCTATCATCTATGATCGATCATCATCATCTATCCTCTATCTATCTATCTATCATCTATCTATCTATCTATCTATCTATCTATCTATCTATCTATCTATCTATCTATCATCTATCTATCTATCTATCATCTATCTATCCATCCATCCATCCCCTAAGAGTGCAGTGGACTGGCAGCCTACCAGATTGTTCACTTGGTGCCTGTGACAGGAAAAGCGCCAGGCTTGATGGCCAAAATCCTGACCTGCTTTGCCGGGGAGCGGGGCCCATTCCTAGGGGAGGCCCCCCCCCCCCCGGGACCCGTAGCGGCTCCTCGAAGCCCCAGCCTCTGGGGGCTCTGACTGACACTCGAGCCTGTGGGTCTCAATCAGGACCTGAACTCCATGCAGTCAACACTACCACCGCCCAGTAAGGGTGGTTAGCCCAGGGGAAGGTTTCTGGAAGGTTCCCCCTCACCGGGTTTCCCAGGGGCCGAGCCGAGGTGGGGTGATGGCCGTTTACTGTGATTAGCTGGAACTCGCCGGGCCTCCCCCCCCCCCCGCCGCCCCGCCCCGCGGCGCAGCACACACTCCCCGCGGGCCGAGCCCACCCCGCCCGGGACAGCCCCGGCTCACGGGGCAAAGCGCGGGGCCGAGGCTCAAGGCCCCGCCACACATCACCCGCGTCCGGCTCTACCCACGCACAACTCCCTTTAGTGTCCCAGCCTAAGAGCGGTAAATAAAATCCGTTTTTTCCTCAGGGAAGGAACAAAAGTATTGTGCCCCGTGTGAGGATCGAACTCACGACCTTCAGATTATGAGACTGACGCGCTACCTACTGCGCTAACGAGGCACCTACTCGCAGCTTCCGGCTGTAGCCTAATGAGACTACAGCGGCAGCAAACGCACTGCGCATGCTCGCAGATTCCAGCTTTCTTTTCCTATTGGCCGGGTTCCAGGCCGGGGTTCCGGGAGTTCGCGACGCCTGCGCCGGCTCTTCCCACCCGCGCTCCTCTGGATGAACGGGCCACGGCGCTAATGTAGTGCTTGTAAGAGCGCTTGCACACGCGGAGGGCACCTGCGGGGTGTGCTGCCGGCCCTGCGCGGGGCTGCGTTCGCGGACCGGCCGGCGTGCGGGGTCCGGCCTCGCGCTGGTTTGGGTTGCAGCCGCTACACCACTCCCCGCCCCCAGAGCCGCCTCTCCGCGCAGAGCCACCGCGGGGGCCGCGGCGCCCGCCCGAAGCGTCCCGCCTCCTCCAGGCGCGTTTCCAGCCGCGTGCACCGCCGGGGAGGGGCGCGGGGGCGCGGGCCGGGCGCGGCGGGGGCGAACGTGGGGCCCGGGGAGGCGGATGGCGGGGACCCCCGAGCTCACGCCCCCGGGGTCCCGGCGGGAACCCCCCGCCACCCCTCCGCGCTCTGGGATCCCGACTCGGGGCGCCACCCGGCAGGCGCCGTCCCGGCCCCTGGGTCCCCCGCGGAGAAGCTGCCCCGGCCGGCCCGGGCCCCCGTGACCCCGGCTCCATCTCTGCCAAGTCCTGTGCAAATAGAAGGAAAAGAAACCCCGGAGCCCAGGTGCGGGCCACGCGACGGGCGGCGATCAGGAACGTGGGGGTGCTGATCGCTCTGCCAGAGGGCGTGAGGGGCCGGGCGCACGGAAGGAAGGTCCCCGAGCCTTTCTGCCCAGGCAGGCCTCGAAACCCTGCCCTCCCGTTCCCACAAGTAGCCAGGGCGGCAGTGGAGTTTGGCCTGGCACGTGTTCGCTGGGCGTGGCCTGGACTGCAAGAATTGGCTCTGAAACTTGCGATTCCGAGTTAGGAAGTTCAAATCCAACCCAGCTTCAGCCTAGATCAGAGTCCCCCTGATCCCAGACCTGAGAGCTAAAGGAAAGGAAGTCGGACACAAAAGGACAAATATTGCATGTTCCTTCTTCTGAGACACATCCAGAATAAGTAAGAGAGAAAAGGTTACAGGGGCAAGAGGAGTTAGATTACTTAATGGGTAGACTTTCCGTTTGACATGATGGAAAAGTTTTCAAAATAAAGAAGAGAGCGTTTGCCTTGCATGCATGAGGCCCTGGGTTCGATTCCGATTCCTCAGTACCACATAAGTGGCACTGTGGCTCAAGTGGTAGAGCGCTAGCCTTGAGCTGAAGAGCTGAGGGACAGGGTTCAGGCCCCACAACCGGACCAAAAAAAAAAAAAAAGAGTTTCACACACACAAAAGAGTGGATGCCCTTAATAATCCTGAATTGTACACTGGAAAAACTGGTCAAAATGGCAAATTGTATGTTGCATATACTTATAACAGAAAACAATGTGCCAGGTGCTTGCTGGCTTATACCTGTAATCCTAGCTACTCAGGAGGCTGAGATATTAGGATCTCCGTTCCAAGCCAGCCTGAGCAAGAAAATCCATGAGATCTTATCTCCAATTAGCCACCAGAAAACCAGTACTGTTGCTGTGGCTGAAAATGGTAGAGCACTAGCCTTGAGTGAAAAAGCTCAGGGACAACACTCAGACCCTGTCTGAGTTCAAAGCCCATGACCAACAAAAATAATAAAAATAAACAATGTAAGGCTGGGTTCCAGTGGCTTACACCTGTAATCCTAGTGGAAAAGTGGAGTAACACCTTTGAGCAAAAAAGCTACAGGACAGCCTCAGCTCTGAGTTCAAGCCCAGGTAACAGCACAATTAATAGTAATAGAAGTAGTAGTGATGTAATATATCCAGTCAGATCGCACATACTATCTAGCACATAGGAAGCCGGATGATCAATAGTTCAAGACGAGCTTGAGCTCCATAGCCAGATACTGTATTAACAAACCCTCCCCCCAAAAAACTAACGCCTCTGTACCTCGCCTTCATAGTAACAATTAAAAAAAGACTAGCAAGCTGTATTAGAAACGTTATCATTATTTTGAATGCTGCATATTATTCAATGTTTTAAATTTCTCTTTATCTGCAATATCTCTTGACATTGAAGAAAAAAAAAAGCCCCAAACTGGGCTGGGCACATTCATTTATACCTGTAATCCCAGCTATTTAGAAAGCAAAGATTGGGAGGTTTGAGACTAGCTCAGGCAAAGTGCTATCAAGATCCCCATCTCAACAAGCAAGCCAGATCGAGTGCAGGCCTATTATTGCAGAAGACCTGGGCTATGGTAGGTCTTGGGATTCTAGAATATCTAATGCTTCCCAGTTAGTAACCTATACTGTGCTGTGCATTCTTATGCCTTTCTGGTTTCCCAAAGTTTGCTGCTTCACCCCAGGAACAATCCTCCATTTACTGGAAGGCAGAGACCAAAGACTGGACCTCTGTCACTCAGCTGGAGAGAAGTGACAAAGTAAGTTCTAGAATTGGTGTACCTGGGACTCCCAGCCCCATTTCTAGTCCTCTCTGCTTAACTCAAACCAGGAACACACAACAGGGTCCCGAGCTGGGTGTGAGGAAGCTTTGGGCGGGCAGAAGGGGACTCCGGGAAGCCCCTGTGGGCTGCGGTCCTGCTTGGTGCTCTGGGACTCAGCCACGGTCCCCAGGTCCGGCCAGGGCTTGGAATATGGCAGGATTAGTGTCACATTGTATTGTTCTGGTTGTGACAACCGAGGATGCTGGCAAGAAGGGAGGCTGAGGGATGGACGGGTGTCGGGCCAAGCGGGAGGCTGCCAGCCTCCTCCTCAGTCCGGGGCAGCTGGGGCTTTGTGACCTGGCAGTGGACCTCGGAGCATGAGTCAGCCCAGCGCTGACAGCAGGGACACAGGGAGAGGGAGGTGGCCTTGTCCCTGGGGCCTGCCAGTGTCCCCTGAGAGGCTCCCTGTGGCCACAGGAACCCTGAACGCTAGGAGCAGCCTGGGAGCTGGCAGTCCATGGCAGGAAAGCTGAGCAGTCATGGGGCCCCAAGATCTGCCCTCTGCAGCAGCACCCCTCCACAGCCTGAGGCTCGCAGCGAGGTGGCAGCCAGGGGGAGCCCCCCCATCCATCTGCCACACACCCCAGTGCAGGGGCGTGGCTGTCTTCACTGCAGATCTACTCCCAGCAGAGCCCTGCTGCACCCCTGTGCAGGGCTCACAGAGGAGTGTGGGGGCATTTGAGGACGCCCGTGACATTTCCCACGCCAGGCGGTGGGGTGGGCCTGTCACTGGTGGGCTTCTGAGCCCCCAGGGCTGGGCTGTGAGCCAAGACTTCGCCTATTCCAGAAGCTGCAGGTCCTGCTGCTCTGCTAAGTGGTTCCTGCCCTTCCCCCCTACAGCACCCCCCCAGAAAGGGCGCTCCAGCCCTCACCTGGCATGGGGCCCCTTCTACCAGGTGTGGCAAGCTGGCCTGCATTCAGAGGCAGCAGCTAGGCAGGGGGGCAGAGGTCACGGGGCCTCCTGTCCCCTCAGGCTGTGCTGGGGAACAGGCTCCCTTCACAAGCCCAGGGATGGGGTGCGGTGGGGGTGGGGCAGGCTGGCAGGGCTGGGCCGCGCAGAGCATTAGCCAAAGCACATGCACCTGCACTTCAAATGGAGCAGAGCAGAGAGCTCGCAAATTGCACAACGGAGTTGCTTCACCTGATGGAAGGCTTAGCGGCTTCCAGGAATGTAGGCTGGTGGGGCCAAAGGCAGGGAGCGATTACAGAGTGGCTTTGGGGGAGGGGGCTCTGAGCCTCCATTAGGGATTGTCTGGGGTCCTAAACCCTGACATTTCAGCACACACACACACACACAGCACTCAAAGCTTCTCGGCTCATCCAGTGCCAGGGACAGTGGCTGCTGCAGGCAGGTGCTGACCATCCGGTGTGGGTCGCATTGATGAGAATCAAGCTGAAGCTGGAAAGGGGGTGCTCTGGGGGAGCTGCTTATGCATTCCTGCCTCATTCTCCCCATCCCTCCTCAATTGCTCTCGCTCCCCACCCCGGCAATGCATGAGGGAGCTTGCTGAAGCAGGCTGTGAGACTATGAAATAATAATGTACTTGTCTGCCCGGTGCTGGTGGCTCACGCCTGTAATCCTAGCAACTCAGGAGGCTGAGATCTGAGGATCATGGTTAGAAGCCAGTCCAGGCAGCCATGAGAAGCCAGCCCATGAGAATCCTATCTCCAATTAACCACCAGAAAGTCAGAAGTGGGCCGGGCGCTGGTGGCTCACGCCTGTAATCCTAGCTACTCAGGAGGCTGAGATCTGAGGATCGCGGTTCAAAGCCAGCCCGGGCAGGAGAGACCGTGAGACTCCTATCTCCAATAAACCACCAGAAAACCGGAAGTGGCGCTGTAGCTCAAGTGGTAGAGCGCTCGCCTTGAGCTGAAGAGCTGAGGGACAGCGCCCAGGCCCAGAGTTCAAGCCCCACGGCCGACAAAAAAAAAAAAAAAAAAGAAAGTCAGAAGTGGAGCAGTGGCTTAAAGCATTGAAAAAAGTTCAGGCGGAAGTGGTGTTGTGGCTCCATCGGTAGAGCGCTGGCCTTGAGCTGAAGAGCGCAGGGACAGCACCCAGGCCCAGATATAAAGACATACGAAGCAAATATTCCAAGTTCCAGGAGTATGAATAAAGAAAAGGGCAGAGAGGCACCCTCGCCCAGCCAACAGGTGTTTCTGTTTTTACTAATCACATTCTCAGCCCCCAACAGGTGTATTGGACTAAACAACCTGAGAAGGTGACCGTTCTTCAGGCTGCTGGAGAAGAAATGCTACGATTGCCTTACAACTAAGCTGTTTTTATTAGCCAGAGAGGGTGAAGTCGGGTGGAATGGGGGTGAGGGGGCTGGGGTAATTTGTCAGGAAAGAGGGCAGGATGGGAATAAGGGAAGGGGCTCTTTGTACAGAGATGGAACCTGATCCTTCTTGAGTTACAGGACAGTGTTTTGTTTTGTTTTCCAGCCTCTGTTACTAGCAGACAAGCCAACAAAGGGTCTGCGCCTCCAGTACAGGTTCTCTGTTTTACAGCCACAGGTCGAGTTTGGGGAGCGGGGAGAGGAGGGGCGATGATTCATCTGGGTGGGCAGCAAGGGCCATTCTAAGATGCAGCTGTCAGAAGGGAAAGGGGAGTGGTTTTCCTTTAAGTCAGTTTCCATCAATTACTGAGTTAGTTACGCCTGTCTGTGTTTCTCAAAGCTCACAGGTAAACATTTCCTGCATGTAAATTTTATCCATTAATTGTTTTTTAAGCATCTGCAAGTTTACCAACTCATAATCGGCCCTCGTGTGGTCTTGGTGCGTGTCAGAATCCCAAGCAATGGGTCTGAAACACGCAAGTGGGAAGTTGAGAGGGAGCGAAGGATCTGGCAGCTGGGGCCGTGCTGGGATTCTTCTGGGTGCTGAGGGTGGGGGAGGGCACACTGGGGAGGCCTTGGGTGCTGCTCCCCTGCAAAGCCAGTGTGGGAGGACTTGTGGAGTGTGGGCTACCTGGACAGGCAGCCCGGGCCCGCCCGCTGTCCATCCACCTCCTCTCCAAGCCCCAGCAGCCGGGGAGCAACTCGTCCTGTGCTGCCTGCACTCCGCTGATTTTATGCAAAAACGATTGATTGGTGTTGACAGCAGCTATTTACCTGTCTAATTAATTATGCCAACTAATTTTCAACTTAATTGCACTTCTCGGGTCACTGGGTAAGAGGATCGTGGTGCTTATCGCTGCAGGTCTTGACAGGAGGTGGCAGGGGAAGGTGGCTCCTGAGGTCACCCCACAGCCACATTCACCAGGTCAGGGGTCACAGCTGCAGCCTTTACGTGCCCCACCCCCACCTAGGCTAAGGGTCCACGCAGGGGTCATTCTACCTGGGCGAGCTGAACTCTTACTTGGCAGCTCTTCATACGCGTTCTTCTAATGGACATTGATTTCATGCCCACTGTGTGCCACCCCTGGCTGGGACAAGCACAGGGGCCGGGGCCGTGTCCCTCACTGCCACCCCAACTGCTTGCAGTGTGCGAGAGAGGACTCTCCATTACACCAGCCAGAAGAGGATGTGACTGCGGGAAGAGCGAGGGCTGTAGAAGCAAACCCAGTCCCGGCTCTGCCATTGGGAGCTTGAGGAATGTAGGTCACTCCTTGTGCCTCAGTTTCCTCTTCTACAAAAGCATTACAGGGGAGCACAAAGGATGCCCCAAGGCCCCACGTCCCCCCTGTCCCAGATGCTCTCCTGTCATCTAGTTATCTTGTACATTATCCATAAATGCTGGTGTCTGATTGTTTTATCACAGGACCAGATAACTTACTTTTGCTTTTATTTTTTTAGTGCTGGTCCTTGGGCTTGAATTCAGGGGCTTGAGCACTGTCCCTGAGGTTTTGTGTTCAAGACTAAAGCTCTACCACTTGAGCCACAGCTCTCCTTCCAGTGGAGCTTGGTGCTTCATTGAAGCTAGGAATCTGATGGACTTTCCTGCCAGGGATGGCTTCAAACCACAATCATCAGATCTCAGCTGGGTGCTGGTGGCTCACTCTTATCATCCTTCTTACTCAGGAAACTAACATATGAGGCTCAAGGTTTGAAACCAGCCGGGCAGACAAATCTGAGATACTCTCATCTCCAATTAAACAACAAAAAGCCAGAACTGGAGATGTGGCTCAAGTAATAGAGCACCATTCAAAAAAGCCAAACAAGCACACAAGGCTCTGAGTTCAAGCCCCAGTATCAGCATGATAAAAAGAGAAAAGAGAAGAAAAGCTTATTAGGGGGCAAGTGTGTTGGCCCAGGCCTGTAATCCCAGCTAAACAGAGATCAGGCTGACCGTTCAAGCCCAGCCTGGGCAAAAAGTTAATGAGACCCCATTTCAGCAAATAAGCTAGGAATAATGGTGTATCTTACCATACAGCTGGATAGGAAGCTGTACGAGGAGGATCACTGTCTGAGGCAAAAAAAATGAGAAACCCTATCAGAAATATAACTAAAGCAAGAAAAAGAGGTGGAGGAATGGCTCAAGTGGTAGAACAAGCACAAGGTCCTGAGTTCAAACCCAAGTCATACTAACAAACCAAGTTTCTTGAAAAGCAAACACAATGCAAGGAATTTCCTTCCTTCGGCACCACTGAGTAAGCTGTCAGCCCTATATGGCTCCCATGTTCTCTGCAAGCCAAGGACTCCACAGCAAAATCAGGAACTCAATAGTGACATCTCTATCTTGGTCCCAAGATGTCTTTGGTTTTCATTAGGACTCCCTGGTGCCCCGCGGTCAGGGTGATCCCCAGACTTGCCTAGACTGCTGGCTTTGGGACTTTGAGCAGAAGCAGCTACTTGTGGAATGTCCCTCTGTTTGGTTTTCTCTGGTGCTTCCTCTCTGGGTCAGATTATGGACCCATGTGTCCTCTCAGGGAACTCAAGCTTGCAATTTGCCCAGTGTTTGTATTCTATATAACTCGCCTGATAATTTTACAAATACTGTGTCATTTTTTTTTTTTTTTTTGTCCAGTCATGGGGCCTGAATTCTGGGCCTGGGTGCTGTCCCTCAGCTCTTCAGCTCAAGGCTAGTGCTCTACCACTTGAGCCACAGCGCCACTTCCGGATTTTTTCTTTTTGCTTATGTGGTGCTGAGGAATCAAACCCAGGGCCTCATGCATGCAAGGCAAGCGCTCTACCACTGAGCTACCTTCCCAGCCCCTAAATACTGTGTCATTTATATTGCATATATTAGAATTTGTTTATTTATCTTTAGTGGTATTGGAATTTGAACTTCAGATTTTGCACATGTTAGATATAGAATTTATTATTTATTAGCTTGGTGCCAGTGGCTCATACCTGTCATCCTAGCTACTCAGGAGGCTGAAATGTGAGGGCTGTGGTTGGAAGTCAGCTTAGGCAGACAAATCTCTGAGACTCTAATCTCCAGTTAACCAGCAGAAAACCAGAAGTGAAAGTATGGTTTAAATGGTAGAGTGTCAGCCTTTTAAAAAAAGAAAAAAAGAGGGGCTGGGAAGGTGGCTCAGTGGTAGAGCACTTGACTTGCATGCCTGAGGCCCTGGGTTCGATTCCTCAGCACCACATAAGCAAAAAGAAAAAAGCTGGAAGTGGCGCTGTGGCTCAAGTGGTAGAGCGCTAGCCTTGAGCTGAAGAGCTGAGGGACAGAGCCCAGGCCCAGAGTTCAGGCCCCACGACCGGACCCCCCCCCCAAAAAAAAAAAAAAAAAAAGGAAAAGTTAAGCAATAGCTCAAGGCACTGAATTCAAGCCCTACTGCTGGTGTGCACACACACACACACACACACACACACACACACACACACACACAGTATTGGGATTTAAACTCATGACTTTGCACTTGCTAGACATAGAATTTATTTTTTGTTTCTATTATTGATCTACATTGAAAACCATGAGTCAAAATCCATGCATCTCATTCTTTTCTTGTGTGAATGTGTATGTGTGTGTGTGTGTGTGTGTGTGTGTGCACGCGCGCGTGTGCATGTGCAAATGCTGAACCTGGGGCTTACATCCTGGGCCTGGGTACTGTATCTGAGCTCTTTTTTTTTTTCTTTTTGCCAGCCCTGAAACTTGAACTCTGGGGTCTGGGCACTGTGCCTGATCTCCTTCTGCTCAAGGCTAGCACTTTACCACTCGAGCTATAATGCCACTTCTGACTTTTTCTGTGATTCATTGGAGATCAGAGTCTCATAGACTTTCCTGCCCAGGCTGGCTTCAAACCATGATCCTCAGATCTCAGCTTCCTAAGTAGCTAGGATTATAGGAGTGAGCCATTGGCACCAGACTTCCCAGAACTCTTTTTGCTCAAGGCTAGGACTCTATCATTTGAGTCACAGTTCCATTTCAGGCTTTCTTGGTAATTAATTGGAGATAAGAGTCTTTCATTTAGCCGGGCGCTGGTGGCTCACGCCTGTAATCCTAGCTACTCAGGAGGCTGAGATCTGAGGATCGCGGTTCAAAGCCAGCCCGGGCAGGAGAGACCGTGAGACTCCTATCTCCAATAAACCACCAGAAAACCGGAAGTGGCGCTGTAGCTCAAGTGGTAGAGCGCTCGCCTTGAGCTGAAGAGCTGAGGGACAGCACCCAGGCCCAGAGTTCAAGCCCCACGACCGACAAAAAAAAAAAAAAAAAAAAAAGAGTCTTTCATTTCACAGACTTGTCTTCCAGACTGGCTTTGAACATTGATCCTAGCTAGGATTACAGGCATGGGCCACTGGTGCCTGGCCCATTCATCTTTAATGAGTCCACTTTTATTTTCCCCGTCTGTCATGCCCAGCCAAAATTGCTTCCAGTTGAGAACTGTTGCCTTGGTTAAATGGGATTCTCGGGAAGCCCCCCACCACCACACCGTGGCTAATAGGGGTCCAGTTTCCCATCCCTTGTCTCATGGCTGGATGGCTTCATGGACAGGTCAGATACACCTCAGATGGAACCCCAGCTGCTCCATTACCCACAATGCTCACAGCTGAGGCTTCACAATGCCAACTGTGAAGTTCCACAGCTGGCTAGACTTCCTGGCTCCCGAAGGCAATCCCAGGTGAGGCTGTTTATAACAGCCAGCGGCCCCGGGAAGGGTGATGACACTTCCCAGGGCAGGGCTGCAGAGGAGAGGAGCATCTAAGCAGATGACAAGCACTGACCAGCTAGGTGACTTGGAGAACAGTCACTTCCCCTGTCTGGGATCGTTTTTTCATCAGTCAGCTAAGGGCGAGGACTTCTCTTTAATCTCCCTAAAGTGTCCTGGGTGGATAGCGCTCTGCTCACTGGGAGAGTTTGTTGATCAACTAGTAATGTCTTGTCCTGATGTGATGTCTGCCTGGAGAACATGGATGGGCGCTGATGAACCATATCCACACTTCTACCAGGTGTTTGCTGACTGTTTTCAAAGATTCAGTTGAAATTCTTGGGGGTCAGGTGCAAGGTTCTGAAGAGGAAACTTTCATTCAAAGATTTTATTTATTTATTTTTAATTTTATTTATTTTTTGGGTCCAGTCGTGGGGCCTGAACTCTGGGCCTGGGCGTTGTCTCTCAGCTCTTCAGCTCAAAGCTAGCACTCTACCACTTGAGCCACAGCGCCACTTCCAGCTTTTTTCTTTTTGCTTATGTGGTGCTGAGGAATCGAACCTAGGGCTTCAGGCATGCAAGGCAAGCGCTCTACCACTGAGCCACATTCCCAGCCCTTTAGTTTTGTTTTTATTTCTCGCCAGTCCTGGGGCTTGAACTCTGGGCCTAGGCACTGTCCCTGAGCTTCATTTTGTTGAAGCTGGCATTCTATCAGTTGGGCCACAGTGCCACTTCCAGCTTATTCTGTGTATGTGGTACTGAAGAATCGAACCCAGGGCTTCATGCATGCTAGGCAAGCACTCTACCACTAAGCCACCTTCCCGGCCCTATGTATTTATTTTTGAGACAAGGTCTCATTGCACTGTAACCCAGGCTGGCCTGGAACGCATAACCCTCCTTCCTTGGCCTCCCAAGTACTGGGATTACAGGTATGTGTCACATATCGGATCAGTATTATTATATTACTATATATATTTTTATTTTTATTTTTGCCAGTCCTGGGACTTGAACTCAGGGCCTGGGTGCTGTCCCTGAGCCTCTTTGTGCTCAAGGCTAGCACTCTACTACTTGAGCCACAGCACCACTTCTTGTTTTGTTTTTGTTTTTATTTCTGAGTAATTTATTGGAGATAAGAGTCTCACAGATTTTCCTGCCCTGGCTGGCTTTGAACCATGATCCTCAGATCTCAGTCCCCTGAGTAGCTGGGATTACAGGTGAAAGCCCCAGCACCCAGCTCAGACTATTATTATTAATAATGATTAATGTAAGAGTTGTTCTGTGAGAAAACAGGGAGAGATGGTCCCTCCAGGCCACACTCTGATCCAGCTCTGTCTCAGGGATACTTAATCATTTATCAAACCAGCGAAGGGAATTAGGATCCAAGGAGAGAAACATCCCAGAATATCCATCCACTTCTTTCTCTTCCACACACGTTCAGATTTCTGATGCTCTGGGAGTGGACAGGGAGTCAGGGAGGGGAGAGGATTGAGCACAGTTTGACACAGCATAAGGACCAACTGAGGCTTTGGCCAGGATTCTGCTTATTAGCTGTGCAATCTAGGACAAGTTACACAACCCTCCTGGACCTTAGACTCCTCGTCTGCGAAATGAGACCCAAGAATCCACCTCATCTAGCTCTCAGAGAGCCAGCATGAAACAAGGGGTCTGTGATAGTCAAGCCAAGGGATCCGTATAGTCAAGCTGGAGTTTGTATGGGTCATTTTGTAAAGGACTTGATACTCAACTTGGCAGGCAATGGGCAGCTTTTGAACCACAGACTGAAGTAGAATATATCCCATGGATTGTTACCCCTCACCCAAGACTCTCACACTAGACTAAGGACAGAATTCAAGAGACATAGAATAAGAGAAAGAGCTGGACACCAGTGGCTCACACCTCTAATCCTAGCTACTCAGGAGGCTGAGATCTGAGGATCACGGTTCAAAGCCAACCCAGGCAGGAAAATCCGTGAGACTCTTATCTCCAATGAACCACCAGAAAACCGAAAGTGTTGCTGTGGCTCAAGTGGTAGGGCGCTAGCCTTGAGCTGAAGAGCTCGGGGACAGCGCCTAGGCCCACCCAGAGTTCAAGCCCCATGACCGACCAAAAAAAAAAGAATAAGAGGAGAAAGGCCGGGCGCTGGTAGCTCACGCCTGTAATCCTAGCTACTCAGGAGGCTGAGATCTGAGGATCGCAGTTCAAAGCCAGCCCCGGCAGGAGAGACCGTGAGACTCCTATCTCCAATAAACCACCAGAAAACCGGAAGTGGCGCTGTAGCTCAAGTGGTAGAGCGCTCGCCTTGAGCTGAAGAGCTGAGGGACAGCGCCCAGGCCAAGAGTTCAAGCCCCATGACCGACAAAAAAAAAAAAAAAAAGAATAAGAGAAAGAACAGAAGAGGATGCAGATTAGTGCAGAAAGGAGGGAGAAGACAAGCCAGAAGGGATGAGGCTGAGAGCCACTGATGCTTTGGGGAAAGGATTGCCAGGTTGGTCCTCAAGCTTCCAGGGGAAGACAGACAGTGGGACAAAAGAAGGCTTGTCTGAGACTGAGAACTGGATTCCTTCCTTGTCTTTCACGAGAGGCCAGGAATTCCTTTGAAATGGCTTTTCTCTTCTTCGGATTACTCTGGAAGCATGCTATGGGACCAAGCCACCTGGGCCACTACTCCATGGAGTGTCATGAGTGTCCAGGGCCATTTTCCTCTAAAGAGTAGCTGCACCCTGGGACACATGGGCTCCCGCCGCCTGCTCAGTCACTCGGAGACTGATTCACAGTGTCCTCAGGTCTCTGCTTTTGTCCTCTAGTCCCCACTACTCCACCGCCACCCCTCCCCACCACTCTACCTGCGGCTTGCTGGGCTTCAGGATTGCACTCGGGGAACACTCCAGCAGGCCAGCAGGCTGGGCATGGACATGACCCATGAGCGGCCCTCACCCCGTGCCAAGTAAGCAATGTCAGATACATTGGCAGCCCATCATGCTTTGGGTAGGCGCACTGAGACCAGATCGACCCCCATCAAATGGTGGTTGCTGAAGAACAAAGCCCCGGATGTGCCCACAGATGTCCATGGGGCCCAGATGGCCACAACCTAGGCATGTGTAAGTGTGCCCTGCACTGACATCCTTCCCTTCCTGTGTGACTCCCTGCACCCTTCTCAGCACTTCCTAGAATCACCCTCCAAGACACCTGTGCTCAGAGCCGGAGCGCTCAGCCAGTCCAGATGTTCTGGGCCATGGTCAAGCCACCTTCTGTGTGAAACAGGGACATGGTTCCTCTCTTTGGAGCTTAGATAGTTGACTCACAGTAAGGCCTCCTCCTCCACTAGGCCCAAGACAAGTCCCATGCATTCCTAGGCAGGGAAGCATCGTCTGACTCCTTTTGTATTTGAGGCAGTACCAGGGTTTGAACTCAGGGTCTCATACTTGCAAAGCAGGTGCTCTACCATTTCTGCCATGATTCCAGCCCTTTTTACTGTTATTTTTCAAATAAGGTCTCTTGTTTATCCGCCTGGTAGGCCTAGACTTCAGTCCTATTCACACTCCCCCTGTAGCTGGGGTGACAGATGTTGACCACCACACCCAGTTATTGGTTGGGATAAGGGTCTCACAATCTTTTTTTTTTTTTTTGTCCTGTCCTGGGACTTGAACTCAGAGCCTGGGCATTGTCCCTGAGCTTCTTTTTGCTCAAGGCTAGCATGCTACCACTTGAGCCACAGCATCCTTTCTGGCTTTTTCTGTTTGTGTGGTATGGAGGAGTCGAGCCGAGAGCTGCATGCATGCTAGGCAAACACCCTACCACTAAGCCACATTCCCAGCTGTCACAATCTCTTTTGCCTAGCTGTCCTCAAATCTCAAACCTCCAAACCCTCTGCCTCCCAAGTAGCTGGGTTACAGGAGTGAGCCACACTATAGCAGCTGACCTCTTAACTCTTTGTCCAGCCTATACTCTTAAGCAGCTCTGTTCAGAGGATGACCCTACAAGTGGGAACTCTTTGCAAGCTGTGTCAATCCAACATTCACGAACACGGGACAGAGAGGGGACGGGACAGGGAGGAGTGTGGACCTGGGGCACGTTACAAAGGAAGGAGGTGAACAGTTTTTCCAGGCCTGCTCGCTGCCTGCCTCCTCCCACCGTTCATTGTACCACAGTGTCCTTCCTCCCTATCACCCCCCTCCTCCTTGGGAAAAGTCTTGTCTCTAAATCCACCGACATCTGAGCTACGTTGTACAGAAGGGGATGAGACCCACAGATGGTCTTCCCAGGGCCTGTGCAAGCCCTGGGCTGGCGCGCTGGGGGAGGCTCCCTACTGTAACAAAGGCCTGTGGAGCTCTAGGCCTGTGGATTGTGCAACCCAGCAAGTGGGGAAAGCCAGCTGGGGCTGCGGCTGGGCTGGAGGAGAGGAAATATCCCATGGCTGACTGTGCCAAGGCGGTGACGGAGCCAGCCCTCGTGCCTGCAGGCAGGGCGGCGGCGCTCTGAGATAAGCCAGCCCCTCAGCTGCAGGTGAGAATTGTTCCAGAGAGTGGTAAATCTTGTCTCCAGCTGGAAGGAGCAGGGACAGTCCAGGGGACCAGGGGGCTGGGAGCCCCACTTCTCTGTGGGCTCCCCACATCCAGGGTAAGACCCCCAAGTGCTGACGTCTCCTGTCACTCCCAGAGTACAGGGCAACATGAGCCGGTCAAGGCATGTGGGCAAGATCCGGAAGCGTCTAGAAGATGTCAAGAACCAGTGGGTCCGGCCAGCCAGGGCTGACTTCAGCGACAATGAGAGTGCTCGGCTGGCCACAGACGCGCTCCTGGACGGGGGTCCCGAGGCCTACGGGCGGGCACTCAGCCAGGAAGGGGAAATAGACTTCCTGTCCTCCGTGGAGGCCCAGTACATCCAAGCCCAGGCCAAGGAGCCCCCCAGGGCCCCAGATCCTACAGGAGGAGCTGAGGCAGGCCCCAGGGGCCTGGACACCTGCTCCCTGCAGTCCGGTACCTACTTCCCTGCGGCCTCCGAGGGCAGCCAGCCAGCCCTGCTGCACAGCTGGGCCTCAGCCCAGAAACCCTACAAGAAGGAAAAGTCCAGCGCCACTGTGTACTTCCAGACAGACAAACACAACAACATCAGAGACCTGATCCGCCGCTGCATCGCTCGGAGCAGCCAGGTAGGGGTGACGGAGCCCAGGCCCCCTGAGTCGGGGCTGGGTGGAACCACAGAGCAGGGGAGATGGGATTTAGGAAGGAGTCTGGGGCTCTGCCCTCTGTCGTGCCCTGCATCCCTGATCTCCTGGTCCTCCTGGGGTCCAGGCCATCTCCTTCTAGTCCTGCCTGGCCCTTCTCTCCTATCTAGATCCAGCAAAGCCCTTTTTCCTATGCTTTAAGTCTCAACCTGGCCCCTTCCCAGCTTACAGCCCTCTGTGCCTCCCACTTGCCATGTGGGAAGAGCAAAACCCTTCACCTTACTCCCAGCTCCCAGCTCCCCTCCTTCCTACTATGCATTTGCAGATCATCCACCTGCCCAGCGCTCAGATCTTCACATGTTCTGTTCCTTTCATCTGGCTAATGCTACTCCTCCCAGCCCAAGTGCCCATCTCCGAGGGCCACTCCAATGAGAAGACTTCGTGTTCTCTCACCTCTGTTTAAGGTAATCTGTCAAAGAAGTGACACTAAGGCACTGAAATCAGGCTAGGAGCCAGGCAGAAGGTAGACTCAGCACCCCAGAAGGAATCCCTTTCCCTGTTTGTTGTTTGTGCTGGTACTGAGGCTTGAACTCAGGGCCTTAAAATCTTGCGTGACTTTTTTTATTAAGGCTGGCTGGTGCTCTACCACTTGAGCCATACTTCTAGTTCCCTTTTTTTTCAGCTCTGGAAGTGAACCCAGAACCTCCTTTTCCCCTTTATCACCTGGGCCACACTCCTAGCCCAGGATCCGCATCCTTTATTACTTTGTTTGTATGTTTATTACAGGGCCTTAGCACTCTGCCCCTTAGCTTTTTGTTGGTGGTAGTGGTTGTGGTGGTTGTGGGACTTGAACTCTGGGACTGGGTGTATCCCTAAGCTCCTTTTGTTCCAGGCTAGTGCTCTATCATTTGAGCCACAGTGCCACTTCAGACTTTTTCTGTGATTAAGTGGAGATAAGAGTCTCACAAACTTTCCTACACAGGCTTAGAACCACAATCCTCAGACCTCAGTAACTAGATCTCAGATCCGAGTAACTAGGATTATAGACATGAGTCACCAGTACCTGGCATCCCTGAGCCATTTTTTGCTCAAGGCTAGCACTCTACCACATTAAGCCACGGCTCCATTTCTGGTTTTTAAGAGGTTAATTGGAGATAATGGTTACACGGGTTTTCCTGCCCAGGTTGGCTTTGAACCATGATCCTCAGATCTCAGCCTCCTGAGTAGTTAAGATTACAGACATGAGCCACCAGCACCTGGCCCCTTGGCTGTTTTCCTCAAGGCTGGTGCTCTACCACTTGAGCCATACCCCTACTTCTAGCCTTTTGGTGGTTAATTAGAGATAAGAGTCTCTTGGTTTGTCTGCCCAGTCTCAAATCTCAGCCTCTTGAGTGCTAGGATCACAGATGTGAGCCAGTGGCTCCTGGCAGGATTGACAATTTAATAAGGGACTTTGGAAGGTCAACAGTCCTCTGGGACCAGTGTCTGGCTAATAGAATTGAAGACACTGTGGCAGCCCTGCCAGGCATCCCCCCAGGGTCTCTGTGTACCAGGTCTTGGCTGGCCACCAGGCCCGCTGGGGATCAGATGGAAGTCTCCCCCTCTGTGTGCAGGTGACCGCTCAGCTCAGGGCTGAGGATGGCCAGGAGTAGCAGGGGAGGGGCGATGGGCTCCAAGGACAGGCATTGGCCCTCTCTGTACAGATGGACAGACTTGCCATCTGCCTATAAAGTTTAATACTTGTCTTCTTTGGTGTCATTGAGACCATTTAGTTTGTTATACTCAAAAGCCCTACGAGGACAGGCAGTTATTTAAGCTCATTTGGCGCTAGGGCCCAGTCTCTCCTTATCCCAGAGTCGATACTTAAGGTTCTGGAAAGAGCCACGGTGGGTGGCCAGGAGGCTGTATGTGGAGGGAAAGGGAGGGAGCGGAGTGCTGGGAAATGAAGTGGAAGCTGGGGCTGGGTGGAGTGCTTGTACAGCTGGGCAGCACAGAGCAGGGCTTCATGTCTCCTGCCAGGCGGCCCCAGTGTTTGATAGATGGTCCAGGCAGGCAGTCTGGAGCCTAGGCCGCTTGGAGCTGTCAGGGCCACCCCGGGTAAGACCCCGATTTCCCAAGGCCCAGCTGTCCCCAGGCTGGACTGAGGTCCCTTCCGTTTCCCCAGGCCTGACCTCCCCTTGTGATACCCTGAGCTCTCTAAGGGGTGGAGTGGACCCCCACGGGCCTGGGGGAGGGGGACACCCCATCCCAAAACCATCTCAGAGCCTAGGAGCCCAAGCTCCTGGCGGAGTCAGTGCCCTTTCCTTACTTCCCACTTGCAAGGTTCCCCTTGGGCTGGGAAGGTGGTTTAGTGGTAGAGTGCTGGCCTAGCATGCATGGAGCCCTAGGTTCGATTCCTCACTACCACCTAAACAGGTGCTGTGGCTCAAGTTGTAGAGTGCTTACCTTGAGCAAAAGAAGCTCAGGGACAGTGTCCAGGCCCTGAATTCAAGCCCCAGTACTGGCAGAAAGAAAGAAAGAAAGAAAGAAAGAAAGAAAGAAAGAAAGAAAGAAAGAAAGAAAGAAAGAAAGAAAGAAAGAAAGAAAGAAAGAAAGAAAGAAGGAAGGAAAGAAAAGGTTCCCCTCCTCCTCCTCCATATTCCAGGGCCCACTCAGGCCTTGGAAGCAACACAGCACATTACAACACGTCCAACCTGAACCTTTCACCTCAAAGGAAGTTTTTCCACCTCTTCCTGGCAAGTAGAAGGAAGAACTGGCACCGCTGGGTCTGGGCTGAGGTCGCCTTTTGGGTGATTCCCCTCTTCCTGGGCCCTAGAAGAATTCACCTGCAGGCTGAGTTTGTGCGATGTCCCTGTGACAGGCACGCACACGTGCACAGGAGTGGATGCCTGTTTCCATGGCAACAGCAGCCACAGGTTGCTCTTCGAAGCAGATGGACAGAGGAGGAGGAAAGGTGGAAGGAGATCAGGCCTGACGTCTCCCCTTGAGAGAAGAAGGGAGGCAGCGGAAGCAGCTCTCTGTGCCTGGGAAGGGTGGTGACTAAGGCAGGCTTCTCAGAGCAGGTGGCCTCTGCGTCCAGTCAAGGCTGAGTAAGAGTTTGCCCCGTAGGGAAGGAAGGGAAAGGATTCCAGGCAGAGAGAAGCTCAGGGGGTGGGAAGGAGGTGGAAGAGGTATCTGTGTCTCCGAAGAGGGGGAAATTCTGTTTCCACCCAACAGGACCAGAGCTGGGGGAGAGATGTGGACAGGGATGGGGGCTCTGGCACAGGTGCAGCTGTGCTATGTCTGTGTGTGTGTGTGTGTGTGTGTGTGTGTGTGTGTGTGTGTGTGTGTGTGTGTGTATGTGAATCATGGGGCTTGAACTCTGGGCCTGGGTGCTGTCCCTGAGCTCTTCAGCTCAAGGCGAGCGCTCTACCACTTGAGCCACAGCGTCACTTCTGTTTTTCTGAGGTTAATTGGAGATAAGAGTCTCATGGATATTCCTGCCCAGGCTGGCTTTGAACCTCAGTCCTCAGATCTCAGCCTCTTGAGTGGCTAGGATTACAGGTGTGAGCCACCAGTACTCAGCTGTGCTCTCTCTTTTTTTTATTGTAACGATGTTGTACAGAGCAGTTACAGTTACATGAATGAGTAAAGAAATGAATATATTTCTTGTTGAGCATTGTTACCACTTCTCTTGTTGTTTTCCTACTATCCCTTCCCTCTCCCACATCACTCACTCCCCCTCCCTCTCCCCGCAAACTGAATCTTATACATGGGGTCAGACAGAAGAGCAGCAGGTGTTAAGTTGGGTTGCTAAACCTGCTGGCAGTTGTGTGAGGCTCTGACATTGTTTGTTTGGTTTTGTTTTTGTATGTGTGCCAGTACTGGGGCTTGAACTCAGGGCCTAGACATTAGATTTTTTGTTCAAAGCTGGCACTCTACCACTTAAGCCATGGCTTCCCTCCTAGCTTTTTGGTGGTTAATTGGAGATAAGAGTCTCCTGGATTTTCCTGCCAAGGCTAGCTTCCAAACCACGATCCTCAGATCTCAGCCTCCTGAGCAGATAGGATTATAGTTCTGAGCCACCAGCACTTAGCTAAGGCTTTGCCCTTTAGAACCCGCTGTCCACAGGAGGCCAGATTGCCTTTACCCAGCCAGCCCCTGGCAGCAGATTAAGGCTGGAGACAGAAGACAAATTGGCCTCCATTAAGGCAGGTGTCACAGAGATCAGCAGGAATGTAGAACAAGCTGGGTGGTTCGAGCCTGTCATCCTAGCTACTCAGGAGGCTGAGATCTGAGGATGGTGGTTTGAAGCCAGCCCAGTCAGGAAAGTTCCTGAGACTCTTATCTCCAATTAACCACCAGAAAACCAGAAGTAGAGCTGTGGCCTAAAGTGGTAGAGCACTGGCATTGAGCAAAAGAGTTCAAGGACAGTGCCCAAGCCCTAAGTTCAAGCCCCCAAACAGAACAGAAAGAAAAAGAAAAAAGAAGGGAATGTGGCTCAGTGGTAGAGTGCTTGCCTAGCATGCATGAAGCCCTGGGTTCAATTCCTCAGTACCACATAAGCAGAAAAAGCCGGGAAGTGGTGCTGTGGCTCAAGTGGTAGAGTGCTAGCCTTAAGCAAATGAAGCTCAGGGACAGTGCCCAGGTCCCAAGTTCAAGCCCCAGGACTGGCAAAAAAAAAAAAAAAAAGAAAGTAAAACAAGAGGGCTGATGTCCCTACTTGATGATAGAGCATCTGCTTAGCTTGTGTGAGACTGTGGGTTCCTAGCAACACACACACACACACACACACACATGCACACGCACACGCAAACACACACACACACACACACACACACACACACACACACACACAAGACAGGACCACTCCGCTTGCTACACTTTGTTTTGAAAATACAGGTCTTTTCACTAGCCCTATTTTTTTTTTTAACATGTAACGGGTTGACTACTGATACTCTGAAGTGGCAAAGCTTTCCATTTTTTCACTTTTAGTTCCTCAGATGGCAGCTAGCAATAGTTATAATTCACATTAACAGGAAGTGGCACTGTGGCTCAAGCGGTAGAGCGCTCACCTTGAGCTGAAGAGCACAGGGACAGCGCCCAGGCCCAGAGTTCAAGGCCCATGACTGACCAAAAAAACAAAAACAAAAACAAAAAAGCAAAACCATAATTCACATTCACAGAAGCTTTTTGAGACTGTCCATGATTTTTGAAGTGTTTTTTTAGCATATGTTACTTGTACAGGGCAAGGTGTCATCACGACATTTCCATACATCCATATGCCCATATCCCGATCCAAGTTACCCCTCCAACTCTCCCTCCCCCTCCTCCTCCTTCTAGAGCAATCTCATCTCTGTTTCCACACACGTGTATAAAGTACTCTGATCACAGTCATCTTCTCTGTTGGTCCTCCCCCACCCCTCTGGTTCTGTTCCCCAACACAACCTGTTTTACTTTCCTCTCATTCTTCTTTTTCATTGCGCAGAGGGGGTTGCCACCGCAGTTGACATATGCATTTATTATAGTTCAGTCAGATTAAGTTGATCTATGAGATTGCCAGTAGTTTTTGTTTTTGTTTTAGTTGGTTGTAGAGCTTGAATCAGGGCTTGGGCGCAGTCCCTGAGCTCTTTCTCCCTCCCTCCCCCACCAAGGTTAGGGCTCTACCACTTTAGGACACAGTGCTACTTCTGGTTTTTGAGTGGTGAATTGGAAAGAAGAGTCTCATGGGGACTTTTCTGCCTGGGCTGGCTTCGAACCATGATGTAATCCTAGGGTTACAGATGTGAGCCATCAGCGCCCAGCTTTGCCAATAGTTTTTTTTTTCAGTGTGTGTGTGTGTGTGTGTGTGTGTGTGTGTGTGTGTGTGTGTGTGTGTGTGTGTGTGTGTGTTAAGAGTGTTAGGTATTTGGGGGCCCTCCCTGGATAGTGCTGGTATCTGACTGATCCTCACCTGAACCAAGCGCCCACCCTACTCCATTCCTCTTGTTCAGACCCATGGAGAACAGGCACACACATTCACTCTCTTCATGACCTAGCACTGTGTTATTCTAACCTTACCGACATGTTAGTCAACAGTGCATATAACCATGAGTCATAGTTTAACCTCAGATAAAGACAAATGATCACCTTTGCTTTCCCACAATGCTCTTATCTACCTTCTGAAGCTTTCAGTTAGGCTGACCATCCTGATAGCCATTCCGTTACTGGGCTGGTCTCAGGTAGACAAAACCCTTTGCTGGGGCTGGGAATATGGCTTCCTGGTAGAGTGCTTGCCTAGCATGCACGAAGCCCTGGGTTAGATTCCTCAGTTCTGCATAAACAGAAAAAGCCAGAAGTGGTGCTGTGGCTCAAGTGATAGATGCTAGCCCTGAGCACGGAAAGACTCAGGGATAGAGTCCAGGCCCTAAATTCAAACCCCAGGACAAGAAAGAAAGAAAGAAAGAAAGAAAGAAAGAAAGAAAGAAAGAAAGAAAGAAAGAAAGAAAGAAAGAAAGAAAGAAAGAAAGAAAGAAAGAAAGAAAGAAAGAAAGAGAAAGGAAGGAAGGAAGGAAGGAAGGAAGGAAGGAAGGAAGGAAGGAAAGAAGGAAGGGAAGGGAGAAGGGGAAAGGGGAAGGGGAAAGGGGAAGGGGAAAGGGGAAGGGGAAGGGGGAAGGGGAAGGGGGAGGGAGGGAGGGAGGGAAAGGAAAGAAAGAAAGAGAGAGAGAGAGAGAGAGAGAGAGAGAGAGAGAGAAGCCTTTGCTGGGTATCCAGTGTTTCCTTGGGAAGTCTGTTCCCTCCGCTGGTTTCTTCTATAACAGATCACACAGTGACTGCTGAGTAAGCAGGACTTCTCCAACCCACTGAGCTGGTTTATATCTGGCTTAGGAACATCTGAACACAGGGAGGGAGGCATAGCTCAGTCAGTAAAGTGCCAGCCCATGAGTGAAAGCGTAAGGTACCAAGTTCAAATCCCAGTCGGGGACCTTAAAGAAGAAAAAAAACACTTGAAAATGAGTGACCCTGGCAGGCCTAGCTCCTCAGAGCTAAGAATCCATGACTATTTTTCTTTCCTCTCTGCTTGTTCTGTCCCCCTCTCTGCTCTTTCTTTAGCCTTTCTCCACTGCCCCCTGCCCTCCAACAGTGAGCCTACAGACAAAGCAGGTGTACAGGGGCTGGATGGGTGGCATCAGAACCAGAGCCAAAGACCCCCTACTCCAGTTCTTCCTGTCCCTTCCTGGATCTCTCTCCATCATCCCCTCCGCTGCCTGACCTCCCCTCCAGCTCTGACTTCAGAAGTTTGGCTAAAGGCAGTCAGCGTGTAGCTCTGACTTCTTTGGTAACGGAGCCTTCTGCTCTGACCCAGGTCCTGGCCATCCTGATGGATGTGTTCACGGATGTGGAGATCTTCTGTGACATTCTAGAGGCTTCCAACAAGCGCGGGGTATTCGTCTGTGTGCTCCTGGATCAGGCAGGTGTGCAGCTCTTCCAGGAGATGTGTGACAAAGCGCAGATCTCTGACAGACACCTCAAGGTAGGGGAGTAATGACAGTCCGAAGGGTACTTGGTATCAGTCAGGATAAGAGAGGTGATGCTGTGGTAACAAATGCCCCCATCTCAATGGTTCTGTACAATAATGGATTCTTTTCTGCTCAATGTCCTGTGTAGATTACATAGCTGTCGTCCACCCAGCAGCACCGTAAGGAACACACAGCCTCCAAGACAGCAGTGACAGGGCGAGAGGGGGCTGTCGGACTCCAGTGTGCCCATCTGCCACTGGCCCGCGGGGACGTGTACGGGCACGGGGGTTCTCTAATGAGCAGCAGTCTGCACAGACTCCTTCTCTCAGCAGCGCTGTGCCTCACTGGGCAGGCTGCCTGCTGGATCCTTAGGACACGTATTTCCAACTCTGGTCCCAGGGAAGTTGATGTTGTCAGAACTAACAGAACTCCCTATTTCCTACTCCTGGAAGAGAGATAAGATTTTAATTAGACACACAGAGTTGATTGAGGGTAGCTAATTCAAGGTTCTGTGTGTGTGTGTGTGTGTGTGTGTGTGTGAGAGAGAGAGAGAGAGAGAGAGAGAGTTAGAGAGGATTGAGGGTAGCTAATTCATGGTTCTGTGTGTTTGTGTGTGTGTGTGTGTGTGAGAGAGAGAGAGAGAGAGAGAGAGAGTTGATTGAGAGTAGCTAATTCAAGGTTCTGTCTGTGTGTGTGTGTGTGTGTGTGAGAGAGAGAGAGAGAGAGAGAGAGAGAGAGAGAGAGAGAGAGAGAGAGAGTGGTCTTGGGGCTTGAACTCAGGTCCTATGTGTTTGTCCCTCAGCTTCTTTTGCTCAAGTCTAGCACGCTACCAGCTAACCCACAGCTTCACTTCTGGCTTTTTTTTAAGGTGTGTGTGTGTGTGTGTGTTTAATTGCAGAGAAGAATCATGGATTCTCCTGCCCACGCTGGCTTCGATCTACCATCCTCAGGGCTCAACGTCCCGAGTAGCTAACACCTGCCGTGCTCATTCAAGATCTTGTGTAGACTCAGCCAATCAGCTGATGGTCCCTGTCGGTCCATATCTGGTAGCCCCTCCCACCCAAGGATGAAGTCTCCCTGTGCTGACCTAGGCCTCCCTCCTGGTGCCACAGGCCTCAGCCCTGCTGGCTGTCTGCGTCTGCCTGACATGCACTGGGCCTCATCTTGGCAGGAGACCATGGAAACAGATCAAGAACTCCAGCCACCCCTGACAGTCATCTGCTCACCACAGGGCGCTGGACCCCACAGTATTCCTCCTCCCTTAACTTAAAGCCTGAGACAGATCCCCACCCTTCACCTGCCTTGTGCTTCATTGGCTTTCAATGGGGTCTGTTGAAGACTGGGAAGGGAGCACTGCTAGGGCGATGAGGGAGGAATAGAACCAGGATTTGGGTCACAGTCACACCTTCCCAGAGGACAACCCAGTGCCCTAAGGGATGTTGACAGAACTGTCCCCTCTGGCTACCCTGAGCCATTCCTCTGACCAGCTGGGTGACAGTCTTTCATAAAGTCTGGGCAGGGTGGGGCTTGTCCTTAAGTAAGTGACAGGCTTCTTGTGGTTCATGCATGTGTGGCTAGGGGCTTCATGGGCATTCAGTCCTTGCCTTGTGTGTGTGTGTGTGTGTGTGTGTGTGTGTGTGTGTGTGTGTGTGTGTGTGTGTGTGTGTGTGTGATTTGAGTTTGGCCTCTTTTCCTTTTTCTTCACTTCCAGCCAATGGCAGGACAATGAAGAAAATTTAGAAAATTAAGTCAGAGAGAAATAGAAATAGCCTACGATCGCACAAGGCAGAGATCACAAGTTCACATCTTGATTAATATCTTTGTGGACTTTTTCCAAAGAAAAATCATCTTAGATCAGGCAACTAGATCAGGATGTCATAGCACAGGTGGCTTATAAAAAGTGAAATTTTGGAAGTGGCGCTGTAGCTCAAGTGGTAGAGCGCTCGCCTTGAGCTGAAGAGCTGAGGGACAGCGCCCAGGCCCAGAGTTCAAGCCCCACGACCGACAAAAAAAATAAAAAATAAAAAGTGGAATTGTAGCCAGGCACCAGTGGCTCACGCCTGTAATCTAAGCTACTCAGGAAGCTGAGATCTGAAGATCACACTTCAAAGCCAGCCTGGGCAGGAAAGTTACTGAAACCCTTATCTCTAATTAATCACCACAGAAAATGGGAAGTGGTGCTGCAGCTCAAAGTGGTAGAACACTAGCCTTGAGCAAAAAAGCTCAGGGACAGTGCCCAGGCCCTGAGTTCAAGTCCCTCGACCAACAAAAACAAACAAAAAAAAACACTATGGAATTCGTTTTTCCCAGCTGTGGGAGATCCACAGGGAACTTGTTCATAAGTGGCTGTGTTCTGACTGCATCCTCACGGGCCGGTGCCGGAGAGCTGCAGAGACCCTCAGCTCCCAGTTCTCCAGGACCCATCATCACACCGGGCCACTAATCTTCCTTAGAGCTTCCCCTCAGGACCTAGTCATCTCCCTAAAGCCCTGCCCTTCAATGCAATCATATTGAGATTTTCAGTGGAGAGGAATGCGTATTCAGTCTCTAGCCAAAATGCGCGCAGGTGAAGCCTTGCTTAGTAAATGACCCCCTTGACTTTGCTTCCAACAGAACATTTCTATCCGGAGTGTGGAAGGGGAGGTGTACTGTGCCAAATCAGGCAGGAAATTCTCAGGCCAAATTCAGGAGAAGTTCATCATTTCAGACTGGAGATACGTTCTGTCTGGATCATACAGGTGAGCTCCTATAGGGGTCTCCTACTGAAGCTTTATGAAGGCTAAGGGCTGAGTGAGATACTGACCAGCCGCATGGCAAAGAAATGAGAAAATGGAATCAGTGGACAAAAGAGCCAAAAATTAAGGGAATTTAGGATCCAGAGCAGGTGGCTTTGAGCTCCATCCCTTCAGCTGTCCCCAAATACATTGCACTTTAAAACCATCTGGAGGGGCTGGGAAGGTGGCTCAGTGGTAGAGCGCTTGCCTTGCATGCCTGAGGCCCTGGGTTCCATTCCTCAGCACCACATAAGCAGAAAAAGTTGGAAGTGGCGCTGTGGCTCAGGTGGTAGAGCGCTAGCCTTGAGCTGAAAACAAAACAAAATCTGGACTTCAATCTTGGCAGGCACTGATGGCTCACACCCGTAATCCTAGCTCTCAGATCTGAGAATGGTGGTTCAAACCCAGCCAGGTTAGGAAAGTAAATGAGATTCTTATCTCCAATTAACTGCCAAAAATAATGCCAGAAGTGGAGCTGTGGATCAAGGTGGTAGAGTACTAGACTTGAGCAAAAGAACCTCAGGGACAGCACCCAGGCCCTGACTTCAAGCCCCAGGACTAGCAGATAGATAGATAGAAAGAGCAAGCTAGAGAGAGAGAGATTCTTTCCCAGAAACTTTCAGTTCTAAGACCCTGCCCCAACATCATCAATGAGGCCGCGAAGTTTCGAGCAATAGCACACTTCCCAGCATCCACAGTGTAGTACAGCAGTTGTCTCCAGGGAAAGCAAGAGGGCGAACCCGGGCTCCCTGTCAACAGCTATCACTTGGAAATGTGCTATGATGATGAGTGGAAAGATAAAACGCAGGGAAACTAGTTTCTGTCATCTGCGTGCATGGTGAAAATTGGTGAGGGCCCTGCAGGGTCTGAGAATTTTGAGTGAAAAGTGGAGGGTGGAGGGTGGAGGGTGGAGGACCAAAACATAATTCCAAAAAGTATATTTATTGCCCTGAATCAAAGTCAGAGGAGCATAAAAGCAAAAACATGCCATGCACAGACATGCCTAGTGTGGAAGGGGGGGGGGATTGGAGGATGGAGGGGAGCAAGCAGGGAATAAGAGAGGTCATGCAGGGACCTAAGAAGTTGCCAGGGCATCTTTAGACTTGTTTTGTTAAAGCAAAACACACACCAAGGATCCCTAACGGCAGAGTGAGCCTCGCCTCCCGCCCAAACACCTGGCTTAGCGACAGGGGCTCCCATCTCTGGACCTGTTGGTGCTTCTGGAAGGGAGAAGTTGAAACAAAGCTTCCTTGTTCCCAGGATTATCCTGGCATGTGTGAGCCCGCGCAGCCCCATGGAGCGCAGCAGCGCACTTACCCCCAGGGCGGGGCCAGGCCCGGTGGGCCTGGCGCTGAAGCAGGGGAGGGCCTGTCCCTCATTTCTGCTCAGCTCAGGCAATGCCCCTCCCCTTGTCACCCCAGTCCTCTGGGGCCAGCCATCTTCCCCCACATGGCACCCACCCCACTGTTGGCTTACCAAAGGAAGGAGCCAGGAATTTCTAGGCATCTCCTCTCAGTAGAGCTGTGTGCACCGTCACTGCATTTTCAGGAGTTTGAGATGAGAATGGAAAGAATTCACTGAAATCGGAATCATTACACACACACACACACACACACACACACACGTTTTAAGAATGTTGTGGGCATTCCAGATCTCTAAATGGACCCCACGGCCTGCCCTGGGGTGTGCTTCAGTGTATGTCTGGGCCACGTTTTTGCAGACCGTGACAGGGGGCAGGGGTCCCGTTGGGAAGGGGAGATGCTGACCATGCTGCTTGGTGACTTCTCAGTGCAGAGTGGACTCCACACATAGTCAGTCCCTTCCTGCCCCCTTGGATCTTGCAAAGACCCCGGATCTGCACACCCTGCGGGAGCTTTGAGACCCACACTCACTGTAGTGATCAGTTATTCACCTGCAAACACATCAGAGCCTTCACACTGTCATCTATAGAGATGTTACTAGAAAGTCGTGCAGCTAAGATTCTTTTGTCCCGTGAGAGACAAAATTGAGCAAGAAATGAAATGTAGTGAAAATTACCCCCCACCCCCGCACCAGTCCTAGGGCTTGAACTCAGGGCCTAGATGCTAGTTATCCTTGAGCTTCTTTGGCTCAAGGCTAGTGTTCTACCACTTGAGCCACAATTCCACTGCCAGCCTTTTTATTTGTTTGTGGCTAATCGGAGATAAGAATCTACTGGACTTTCCCCGTCCCTGCCCCCACCAGCTGGCTTGGAATTCCAATCTCCTGAGTAGCAAAAATTACAGGTGTGAACCACTAGTACCTGGCTTTGAAAATGATTTTTTTTTCGTTGTGGGGCCTGACCTCTGGGCCTGGGTGCTGTCCCTCAACTCTTCAGCTCAAGACAAGCGCTCTACCACTTGAGCTACAGTGCCACTTTCAGTTTCCTAGTAGTTTATTGGAGATAAGAGTTTCACAGATTTTCCTGCCCAACCTGGCTTTGAACCGTGATCCTCAGACCTCAGCCTCCTGAGTAGCTAGGATTACAGGTGTAAACCATCGATGCCCAGCAAAAAATATTTTTTTTAAGCTTATTAAATTGAAAATAAGGGAGCCGCGGGTTTGAGTCAGGCCCTGGGGCCCCGATGCTTTGTTGGGATGGGGTTTTATTCAGGCTGGAGGTCGATCCTTCATTTGATGTGAACGCTCACGAGCAAGTTGATTGACTGGTGTACCAGATGTGCATCTGTGCCGCCCCTCGTAAGAGACAGACCTTAGGTCCTGTACCTCACGGCACACCATAGCGCCAAGAGGTCCTGCAGGGTCCTTGTTGTCTTCTGTGCCTGTGCAGTGTGTAGGGAGAGGAGGGGAGGGGTCTGCTTGCCAGATGAACCCCCGTCAGGCCCTGGCTTCAGCTCCTCTGTTCCCAGTAATCTTACCAGCATGTTAATGAGCCCCGTTAGGTGGGATTTATTTGATTGCTATTTGCTGATCTGGGGACTGTCAGGAAAGGGGCTCTTGAGGGCAGATCCGTGTCTGTTGCCCTGGCAACCAGAAGCCTCATGCTTGCTGCTGCTTCCGAGGGAGTGACATAGCCAGCCACGGTTTTCTTGGATTTTTCCCCCTCTTTTTTGGTGCTTTTCATGGACACCAAAAAAATAAAAAGCCTGGGCGCTGTCCCTGAGCTTTTTGCTCAAGGCTGGTGCTCTACCACTTGAGCCACAGCTCTACCTCTGACTTTTTAGTGGTGAATTGGAGATGCGTGTCTCACAGACTTTTCTGCCCGGCTGGCTTTGAACCTTGATCCTCAGATCTCAGCCTCTTAGTAGCCAAGACTGCTAGCATAAGCCATCAGCACCGTATGAGCCAGGGTTTCAACCCCCAGGTTTCTTCTACTAGGGGGAGGTGGGATTATAGTGGGTCAGTAGTGGGGGGAACCCCCCTTCCCTGCCCTAAGGGGTCCCACTTCTCTCCTTACCCCTCCCCTGTCTTCTCTTCCTCTTCAGCTTCTCCTGGCTCTGTGGACACGTGCACCGGAACATCCTCTCCAAGTTCACGGGCCAGGCGGTGGAGCTGTTTGACGAGGAGTTCTGTCACCTCTACGCCTCCTCCAAACCCCTGATGGGTCTGAAGTCCCCCAGGCTAGTGGCACCCCTCCAGCCCAGCACCCCCAACGGCCGCCTCAGCGGCAGCAGCTGCTCTGCCAGTGACCACACATCCTCCAATCCCTTCAGCAGCTCCTCCACAGGCAGTAACCCCCACAACCAGAGTCTGTCCACGTCCTCAGGGCCAGGAAGCCCCCTGACCCCCAACCCCCCAGCAGCCCCCAGGTTTCAGCCCTACCACAGCCCCTGGAGAGCTCCGGCCACCCAGGTCCCCTTCTCCCCCAGGCCTCACGACAGCCCGCCCGCCGTCTACAGCAACCTCAAGGCCTACAGGCCCACCCGGCTGCAGCTGGAGCAGTTTGGCCTGGTGCCCAGGGCGACCCACACCTGGAGGCCTTTTCTACAGGTCTCCCCTCATTTCTGAAGGGGCTCTGCCCAGGGCCAGGAGTGGAGTTCCTGGCCTCACCCTAATGACTAATCGCATTGAATGGGGCTACAGGTTGAGACCATCTACTTGTTAACCCCCACCAGTCCCCGAGTTTCTGTCTCTGGTTTGGCCTTTGTAGCCCATTCCAGAAGGTTCCAGGGAAGTGGAGGACAAGATAGTGCTACCAGAACCCCTATCTTCTTCCCTAGATCATCCAGAGCTTCGATAATAATGGGCCCTGAGGCTCTATCTTATAATAAGAAGGGGCAGAAGCACCCCCCCACCACCACCACCATGTTTACCCATGGTAGACTGAGGATCTGGGATGTAACTGAAGGACAGTCAACGGCTGCTTCCTAGTGCCCAGGAATGGCCCACTCCCCAGACAGCCCGAAAGGAAGGATTCAGGAGAGAATGTGGGAACATTCTGGATGGTTCTACAAGAAATTCTTTTCCCCTAAAAATGCTAACACTTGGCTTTCTCTGGACCCAGTGAATCAGGGAACCTGTCCTTAAGTTATGGGAAGCTACTGGAAGCTGGTCAACAGAATGGGGTGAGCTGAGGAGTCTAGAGGTTCTACTTGGACATGTCAGTTTAACAGAAGCAGATTCTTGCTTCAGAGAGCCATGGACTAGACCAGAGGCCCTGGACCTGGTCTCTCCATCAGAGCCTGAGTTATTAGGGTCTGGGAATGATCCTACTGCAAGGCCCAGGGCAGCCTTCACAACCAGGGAGGGTTCATCTGCCTCCAGTTCCGGGGCCTCCCCACCACCAGCAGGAGTGAATGTGGAACCCTCAAGCCCTGTCTCTCATTCATTCCACACCCACACAGCCAGGGTGACAGCCAGGGGAGCGGCAGGCAGGGAGCTAGGCTCTGGGCTGCTCCACCCAGAGATGGGGGCACCAAGGTTCCTCCCGTTACCCACAAGTCATTGCAGCAGACATCTGTGCTGCCTCGCTGTGGCTCAGGAGCCTGGCCTTTGCTGCAGAGGGTGACGCCGAGCCCTCTGTTCAGTGGCCTGAGCTGGGATAGCACCTCCACTCCTCCATTCCCATTTTTCCAATACTCCTGGCAAGGGTGGGGCATCTTGTCTTCTATTTTGTTGTTTAAGTTCTGTTCTTCACTTCACTTTACTTTTTTGTTGTTGTTGTTGCTTATTCGTTCCTGACAGTTTAAAACAAAACAAAACATACAAACAAGAAAAAAAAATATAAGCCAACTCCTTGGTTCTTGCTGGTTTATGGGGCCCCAGCCCTCAGGCTGCTATTTCTGGCTTACCCTGGGACAGGGTAGAATTACCAGATGCTGTTGAGTGTTCTAAATGGGATTTCACAGTAGCTTGAGAAAGTTGAAGGCAGGGCGAGCTGGCTGGAGTGACAAAAGCTCCCAAAGCCTGCATTCTGGGGCCTGGGAGCCCTGCAGGCCTGGTCACTTCCCACCCGGAGCGTCCCCTCTGTGCCAATGAGCATCTGGGGCTGTAAGAAGTGCTGTTCTGCCTCTCTCGGGCCCTCAGCAGGGCCATGGCTGACCAGCTAGGAGGTAGGTGGGTATGGCTCTGGTTGGAGGCCTCAGAGTCAAGGGGAGCCTGGGTGCAGCTTGCCATATGGAAAGAACCTTCTCCATCTGTCCTGGTCCTTCCGTGACCACTGTCAACTAAATCCCCACTTCCGCCCTCCTGCACTGCAATGGACATGTAATAAGAACAAGAACTAATAGGCTGGGAAGGTGGCTCAGTGGTAGAACACTTGTCTTGCATGCCTGAGGCCCTGGGTTTGATTCCTCAGAACCACATAAGCAAAAAGAAAAAAGCCGGAAGTGGCGCTGTGGCTCAAGTGATAGAGCATTATCCTTGAGCTGAAGAGCTGAGGGACAGCGCCCAGGCCCAGAGTTCAGGCCCCATGACCAGACCCCCCCCCCCAAAAAAAAAAAGAACAAGAACTAAGCCCAGCACTGGTGCTTCATGCCTGGAATCCTAGTCACTCAGAGACTGAGATCTCAGGATTGTGGTTCAAAACCAGCTGGCACAGGAAAATCCATGTGGCGCTTCTATCTCTAATAAACTACCAAAATTCCAGAAGTAGAGCTGTGGCTCAAGTAGTAGAGCCCCAGCCTCAGCCTCAGCACACAAGAAATGAGCATCTATCATTTAAGCCTCTGAGCTGTGGAGCATTTACCTTTGCACCATGGTCCAGATTCTGACCCTTTGGACCTGAGGCTGGGACATACTGACTGGAGGTGACCTTGAGCTTGTTTCCCAAACCAGCACTTCCCCCAGGGAACGGTGGTTGTCCTGGCAGGGGGGTGGTAGAAAGCCAGACCAGACCGTGAACAGATTTTAAAAGCTATCCCACCTGGTCCCATGCCATGTTTAAGTCCACTCCAGGTTATAATCAGGACCTCCTCTGGCGGAGCTTGCTCGCTGGAGTCTGTCCTTCAAATACTGAGCAACACTCTACAATGGCACCTGAGCACTGCCCATGCTCCCTGCCACACATCTCTCTGTTTTGGAACCCAAAGTCACCTGGGAGGGACCCACGATGACACCACTAGAAAGAACAGGAGTCAATAGAAGAAATGATAGAAGCCAGGTGCTGGTGGCTCACACCTGTAATCTTAGCTACTCAGGAGGCTGAGATCTGAAGGTCATTGTTCAAAGCCAGCCTGGGCATGGAAGTCCCTGATTCTTTTTTTTTTTTTTTTGGTCCGGTCATGGGGCCTGAACTCTGGGCCTGGGCGCTGTCCCTCAGCTTTTCAGCTCAAAGCTAGCGCTCTACCACTTGAGCCACAGCACCATTTCCGGCTTTTTTTCTTTTTTTGCTTATGTGGTGCTAAGGAATCGAACCCAGGGCGTCAGGCATGCAAGGCAAATGCTCTACCACTGAGCCACCTTCCCAGCCCCTATCCCTGAGATTCTTATCTCCAAGTAACCATCAGAAAATGGGAAGTGGAGCTATGGCTCAAAATGGTAGAGTGCTAGCTCTGAACAAAAGAGCTCAGGGTCTGAGTTTAAGCTCCACGACCAACATCAAAAAAAAAAAAAAAAGAAAAATGGTAAGGTTGTCGTGTCCATGGATAGCAATGGAAGTGCATTCTACCCATGGCCAGGTGCATCCTCCAACGAGGGTTTGGAGATCACAGACCCAACTACAATAGGGCAGCACTGACTGGGCCAGAAACTGACTCTTCATGCTCCCAGGTCCTAGAGTCCGCTCCACACCATCTGTTGCATTCATCGGTTCTCACACAACACTGACCTCGTTGCTCCATTTGCCCAGCAACAGCCCAGAGCATCTCTGTGGCCCCCAGGCAGAACGGAGCACGGCTGCGGTCCCACCAAGTGAGCGTCCGGCTCCCATCTGAGCGGACTGGGAGGCGGGCGGAGGCTCGCACGCTGGGGTGACCTCCACAGAGCTGGAGGGGTCACCCACAGCCCCACTCAAGCCCCTTGCTGCCCTGCTGGCCAATCCCCAAAGCGCCGGGGCAGCTTCTCCAAAGGCTGCCATCGGACACCGGCGCCGCCCCGCTTGTGCTCAGGGACGCACACACTGCGCACTCGGATGAGCGAAGACACAGCTTTGTCTTCCTTGGGGTTCTGTGTATTCTGGGGGACCTCTTGCGGTCTCTCAGGGTGCCCCCTCCTTCTTTCCCCTTTAGGGGGTGGCAACGAAGGGCATCCAAGGGCAGAAGGCCCTAAGGGGCCAAAGAACTCAGTCACGTGTGTGCACACGGGCCGAGGGCGCTTTCTGCAGATCCAGATGAAGAGGCCTTCTAGGCTGGTGGCCCTGACTAAGGAGCGACTTTCTAGATGCTTCCAAAGGTGCTAGCGAGGAAGCTGCAGACTCTCTGAGCCCCGTGGTTCTCCTCTCACCTGAGAAGCACAACGCAGGCCTCTCCCCTGACTTCCGGGGCGGGGCAAAGCCGGGAGGCGAGGGAGCTGGCCGGGGAAGAAGACAGCTGCTCCCAGGGCTGCATGCAGCTTCCACCACAGGAATTTAATTCCTCACAGTGCTAGAGGCTAGAGGCTTGGGTGAAGGGGGAGGAAGGCCCTGGGCAGCGCCCCTGGCCATTGCCCCCAACCAGCCCAGCGACGCCTCCTCCCTGAGGGAACAGCAGAGACCCCAGGAAGCCCTCAGTCCACCTCCTGGGTCTGCGGGGAGGGCAGGGGGCGGGGCCAGGAAGGAGGGAGGCGGAGCCACTGATGCAGGAAGGTGGGGCCAGGAAGCAGGGGCGGGGCCATGGACGCAGGGGGCGGGGCCGCAGACATGGGAAGGCGGGGCCAGGAAGCCACAAATCAAAGAAACATTGGATAAATGGGACTGCATGAAATTGCAGAGCTTCTGCATGGCAAAGGACATAGCTAGCAAGATCAATAGAAAGCCCATGGATTGGGAGAAGATCTTCACTAGCCATACAATGGTCAGGGGTCTCATATCTAAAATATACTTGGAACAAAAAAACCCCCCAACAACAAATCCTCAAAGAAACAACTGCCCAATAAATGTGGGCTAATGACTTAAAGAGAAATTTCTCTGAAGAGGAAAGAAGGATGGCCAATAGACACATGAAGAAATGCTCAACCTCTCTAGCCATAAAAGAAATGCAAATCAAAACAACATTGAGATACCACCTCACTCCAGTTAGAATGGCTAGAATCAAGAACTCTAACAACAACAGATGCTGGAGGGGATGTGGACAGAAGGAAACCTTACTGCATTGTTGGTGGGAGTGTAAACTTGTTCAACCATTTTGGAAAACAGTATGGAGGTTCCTCAAAAGACTCCACATAGAGCTCCCCTATGACCCAGCAATCCCACGTTTGGGCATTTACCCAAATGTTCACAAAACAAGACCACACTAAAGCTACCAGAATGACTATGTTTATTGCAGTATTATTTACTATAGCTAAGATATGGAACCAACCCAGATGCCCCTCAGTAGATGAATGAATCAAGAAAATGTGGTATATATACACAGTGGAATTCTATGCCTCCATCAGAAAGAATGACATTGCCCCATTTGTTAGGAAATGGAAAGGCTTGGAAAAAATTATATTAAGTGAAGTAAGCCAGGCCCAAAGAAACACAGGTCCCATGGTTTCCCTTATGTGCAATATCTAGTATATGTCTGAGTCAAGCAGAAAAGGTCAGATAAGTTGATGTTAGGGAAATGAACCCTAAGATATGTATTCAAATGTTTTTTTTCTTTCATGGGATCGTTTCTAACACATTTATAAGATTATTTCTTTGTTGCTTTGTATGTCCCTCCCCCACAGTATAACCCCTGCTTTCACTGTATTTGATGTCGGTATAATTTGTGAAGGGATAGGGGAAAAACAAGTCGTTTAAATAAGGATACAGGTGGACCCGTTGCAACAATGAAAAGTACAAGCCGTTATGTCGAAAACTAACTTTACAACTTTGGTGGGGGGGGTGGGGGAAGGAATAGATGGGGGGGCGGTGGGAGGATGGGAAGGGATGGGAAGTGGAAACAAAGGAGGCTACAATGCTTGATAAGAAATGTACTCATTATCTTGCCCATGTAATTGTAATCCCTCTGTACGGTATTTTCACAATAAAAAATAAACAAAAATAAAAATAAAAAGACATGGGAAGGCGGGGCCAGAAAGCAGGGGCGGGGCCACAGGCATGGGAAGGTAGTGCCAGGAAGCGGGGGCGGGGCCACAGCGCAGGGAGGCGGGGCCAGGGGTGGGGCGGGGCCACAGCGCAGGGAGGCGGGGCTCCCCAGGTCTGGGCCCGGAGCCAGCCTTGCCTTCTGCCGCAGAGGGCTGGATACAGGTATTCATTACATTTCCAGCGTGGCCTGAGTGTGCCAGGGAACAGCCTTGCAGCTCTGCCTCAGCGCTCACTACCCCCAGTGCGTGTGGTCCCCTGCCCCGGGCTTCACTGGTCTGAGACTGGGGAAAGGTGACAGGAGCACTGAGACCTGGGAGCCAGGCCGTCTGTCCCGCGGCCCCTCCAGGGGACGGACGGCCTGGGAGCGGAGTCTGGCCACTCTCCAGCCCCGTCCCCAACACCTGATTGCCCACGGGCGCCCTAGCCGGCCCAGCCTCTGTAGGGAGGGACGTTGAGGCAGCCAGGGGCGGCGCGGGCCCTGGCGAGCTGCCGTAACTGGCTGGGTCAAAGCCGGGCGTGAGAGGCGCAGCGGGCTGCGCTGGCAGGGCAGGCGAGGCTGGGCCGGAGCACACAGCACACAGCCCGCGGGCCTGGCGAAGACAGCGGGAGAAAGGAAATGCAGGTCAGGAGCGCTGGCAGGGGCCGGCTGGGCCGGAGCGCGCGTCCCGCGAGGGCCGGTGCGCTCAGCCGCCTGCCCGGCCTGTCCCCCTGGTGCCCCTTCCTGACCCGCAGCGAGCGGCAGCGGAGCAGAGCCGGGTTCTCACTTGTATCTACACGCTGCTGCCACGGAGGGGGAGGAGGGGAAGGAGAGGGGAAAAGAGGGCAGAAGAGAGAGCGAAGGAGAGACAGAGAAAGGGAGGAGAGGAGAGGGGAGGAAAGATGAAGGAATGGGGAGAAAGGGAGAAGAGAGGGGAGGGGAGGGGAGGGAGAGGAGAGGAGAGAGGGCAGAGGAGAGTTCTAGCCCCAGTATGAGTGTGTGCACACACACACAAAGCTAAAAAAAAAAAAACAAACACTGAACACAGCCAGAATAATCTCAAAGAGAAGCCATTAAAAAAATAAAACATAAGTACTCAACTTTAATTCACTGTTTTCCATGATTAAGCAATAGATCCTATCTGAAGTAAACGAGGAAACAAGAACAATTTTACAGTGGAGGATGGTTTTGTTGCTAAGCCAAGATCTGTATTTGTGTGTGCAACTGATTTTCCGAAGGACAGAGATGGTCCTTGATCTTTCCAAACCACTTGTCTTCAAATTCTTTCAAGGTCGCCGGCACCAAGGCAGCCAGGGCCTCGGGACCCACACACTTGACCTCTGAGTGAAGTTCATCTTTTATTTTTTCTGGGATAATATCTTCTCCCATAACCTGTAGCAGGAGAAAAAGCAAAGACAAAATGAAGGGTCTAGGAAGGTAGCTTAGTGGTACAGTGCTTGCCTAGCATGCATGAAGCCCTGGGTTCCATTCCTCACTACCACATACACAGAAAAAGCTGGAAGTGGTGCTGTGGCTCAAGTGGTAGAGTGCTAGGCTGGAAAGCTCAGGACAGTGCTCAGGCCCCGAGTTCAAGCCCCAGGACTGGCAAAAAAAACAAAAACAAAAGGAAAGAAACTGTCGCAGTGAAAGAAAGAGCAGATGCGGGCATGGAAGCGTGAGGTAGTCATCACAGTGGCTGGGCAGCCGAGGACCGTCCAACATGCCGAAGAAGAGCTGCCAGCCAGAGCTGCTGGCTGGTGCTCCACTCATCCTGACACGGTCCCCGAGCAGTGTGCCTAGCCCTCCCTCGGACTCAGCCAATCTCCATAACCAATGACACACTCCACTGATAAGAACGAGACTCAGAGTCTCCCTGCTGGTGAAAGGTGAAAGGGCAGGCAGCTTGGGTAGATTATGACTGTAGGTGGGGTACGGGAGGTCGGTGCTATCTTCACAAGTTCCACACAAAAGTAAACTACACTCAAGTAGCAAGCTGCTAAGCCTATCCTTTGCTAGCCCAGGAAGAGCAGAAAGAGTCCTCTGAAGTCAAGACGCTCTTAAGGATGGATCTACACCCTAGACCCAGTGAAGGCACAAGACTGCTCCCTACTGGCCAGAATCAGGCCCCGGGGAGACCAGGGCCAAGTCCTCGGATTCTGAGTTATCATCACAGAGCTAGGTTCTAGAGATACTTGAACCCACTCAGCAGTCAGCTCCACCTTTGATAATGATGGTGGACTGAAACTACATTCCAAAACGTGTCACCCATGTGGCATGAGCTACATGTCTGTCCAGCTGGATATTGGGAAGAGACTTTGCCACATGGTTTTAGACTAGATTTCTATGGCTCTTGCCAACCCAGAGATCTAAAGTGTTCATGACAACTCTAGTTAGAAACAGGATCATTTCCTGCAGGTATGAATCATCACAGATTACTTTTTTTTTTTTTAGGAAACTGCCAGTGAGATGCGGGGTATTTATTAAAGCATTGTTATTTCATCAGATCTAAAGGAATTTTTTTATCATTGTATCCCTTCAGTGTCTCTGAAACCTAACACTGGTATGTCATACTGTAAATGGCACCTTATTTTTCCCTTAGTGGCACATCAAATAATGGCAGACCTTACAACTGATGGCATCAATGAAATTGGGTATTTTTAAGTCTGGGATCAAACACCAAAAAGCATTCTTTAAAAAAAAAAAAAAAAAAAAAGCTACTAGTGCTGGGAGGTTGGTCCATGCTGTTAAATCCAACTCTTGGAAAGTAGAGGCAGAGGCCAGAGGGTCCAAGGCCAGCCGAGGCTACATAAGCAAATAAAAAAAAAAAAAAAAAAAGCTATCTGGGAAACTGAAAGTTCAAGGTCATCCTGGAGCAAGCAGTGAGACCCCATCTAAAAGTACATGGGTAGGAATAACATTAGAATCTTTAAAAAATTCTAGAAAGCACTTGTCTCACAAGACTGAGGCCCTGAGTTCAAACCCCAGTACCATCATTCAAAATAAAACAAAACTCAGACTGGAGACCTGGCTCAAGTAGCAGAGCACCAGCATTAGCAAAAAAGCAGAGAGCACAAAGCTCTGAATTCAGGTCCCAATATCATCACAAAGCAATAGCAACAACAAAACCTTGTTTAATAGCAATCAAAGAAATAAGCATTAATATTTATAAAATACTATAATTTATGAAATATATGTGTAGCTACATAATAGCTAGATCTTCTAACCTATTAAATTGAAAATTATAAAAGAAATAATATTATGTCGAATTATATAAAATTGGTATTTTATAGTAAAAATCAAACACAGGCAAGTTTTTGTTTTTCTTCTTCTTTTTTTGCCAGTCCTAGGGCTTGAACTCGGTCCTGGGCACTGTCCTTGAGACTCTGTGCTCAGGCAAGCATTCTAGCACTTGAGCTATAGAGCCACTTCAACTTTTTCTGAGTTTACTGGAGATAAAGAGTCTCATGGACTTTCCTGGGCTAGCTTCAAACCACAATCCTCAGATCTCAACCTCTTGAGTAGCTAGACAGGTGTGAACCACTGGCGCCTGGCTGTTTTTGTGTTTTTTTTTTGTTTTTTGTTTTGTTGGTCATGGAGCTTGAACTCTGGGCCTGGGTGCTGTCCCTCAGCTCTGAAGCACTCTACCACTTGAGCCACAATGCCACTTCCAGCTTTTTGTTTATGTGATGCTGAGGAATCCAACCCAGGGCCTCATGCATGCAAGGCAAGCACTGAGCCACCTTCCCAGCCCTGTTTTTGTTTTTTTTTTAAGACAGGGTCTCGCTCTGTGGCTCTTGTCTGGCCTAGAACTTACTATGTAGCCACAACTCAGAATTTTCCTGCAAGGGAGGCAAGGCGAAGGTAGAGAAGAGGATGGTGAGGAAGGGCTGGGGGAAGGGAAAAGAGAGAAGAAATCTAGGAATGGGGATGATACAGGCTCTCAGGAAGGCCCTCCATGGGCCTTCAGCAGAGCCCCTGAAAAGCTGATCTCTGGCTGTCCCAACCTCAGCCATCGGCTGAGGAGAGGGCAAGTGTACAAACTACCACTTAACACTCAGCACTTAGGGTGCTCAAGCAGGCAGGTGCTAGGTAGTGCTGACAAGCACAGGAAGGGTAGGCCCTGCCATCACACATGGCAGGAAGGATGGAGAAGGGGTTGCTTTGGTAACTACTGAGCGGTGAGACTTTGAGGAAATGGTACAGGAGCCAGACCAAGTATCTCTGTCAACCTGGGGACCGCCTCACCTCCGTGATCAACTGCAGGGTGTCCTCCCCAAGGCTGAATCCTTTTAGCTGCTCTTCAATCTCTTGCTGGGTCCTCAGGTTCCTCTCCAAAGCGAAGGAGATCTGCTGCGACCGGGTGAACTGAAGCAAGAGCCTGCAAACACAGGAAGTCGCAAGAGTCAATGTGCTAAGGTGCAGGCTCCATTGCAGGCCAACAGCGGGGACCAGGTCAGGCCGGGCGCGCGGAGGTCTGCCCAGGGCTGGCTTATTAGGTAGGGTCTGCTCACATCCCGACACCTCCTTGCTCCAAACAAACCGATGTTCCCACTGGAGAGTCATCTTCCCCAACACTCAGAACCAACTCCTCACAAAGTTAGAAGCAATGTCACAAAGGAGCTGCCTGTGGCAGGCAAGTATCTGGGCACAGAGAACATACGATGTAAGAACAGGCTTCTAGGCAGACACCTGCCCACCCGGCATTCTGGGTTCGCTCCTGGGATGCCTGCATTCAATGACCTTTCCATGCCGGCCATAGAAAATAGTATTGAAGTGATTTTCCTGGCTTTACGTAGTCTTTACTCATGTGGTGCATGTGTGTGCGTGTGCGTGTGTGTGCATGCGCCAGTACCATGACGTGAACTCAGGGCCTTATGCTCGTGTTTTGGCTCTTTCTGCTCATGGCAAGCACTCTACCAGTCCAAGAAATAAACTCCTTTTTTTGATAAGTTGTCCGGTTTGTGGTCTTCTGTTATGACAACAGCACACTAACAGAGACACATCTGGCACTGAGACAGTGTGACTACAAGTACTACTTCTCCTTCCTGTGTCCCCTGCGCTCCCACCAGCATGTTCACACCAGACTGTGAGACTCTTCCACACCTGCTCCTCTGTCCCTTTGGGATGTGCTTTCCTCTACACCACGTGCCTACCCGGCAGATTACAGAATGAACAAGACAAACTGGAAGATGGAGGTTTGGAGCCAGCCCAGACAAACAAATCCAAGACTCTTACCTCCAATTACTCAGCACAAAACCAGAAGTAGAGGTGTGGCTCAAGTGATAAAGTGTAAGACTTGAGTGAAAGAGCCACAGGGAAAGCAGGAGGTCCTGCGGTGAAGTCCCAGCACTGGCACAAAAAATATTTCTTGGCTTCTTTATGTGAAAAAATAATCTCTATTCTCATGAGTTTCTGTGTCTTCTCTTATAAATTATAGAACTTATTATGTGTACCCTCTTTCCTTTTTGTTTTTGTGCCTATCCTAGAGCTTGACCACAAGGCCTACGCTCTGTCCCATTTGAGCCACAGTGCCACTTCTGGCTTATTCTGTTTATGTGGTACTGAGGTATGGAACCCAGGGAATCAAGCATGCTAGGCAAGCACTCTACCCCTAAGCCACATTCCCAGCCCTAGCCATGGGTATTTCTTCAGAGAATTATTTTTAATTTTTTATTTTTTTTGGTCCAGTCATGGGACCTGAACTCTGGGCCTGGGCGCTGTCCCTCAGCTCTTCAGCTCTAGGCTAGCGCTCTACCACTTGAGCCACAAAGCCACTTCCGGCTTTTTTATTTTTGCTTATGTGGTGCTGGGGAATCAAACCCAGGGCCTCAGGCATGCAAGGCAAGCGCTCTACCACTGAGCCACCTTCCCAGCCCTAGCCATGGGTATTTCTTCAGAGAATTATTGGTTCCATGAAGCTGCTCATTTAATATTGGAGGATTTGTTCTTCTGGAGTTCTTTTCTTGGGCTTTTTGTAAAATTGGAACAGTAATCATTTACTTAATGAATAGCTGGTAAGGATTTTCTTTCATCCTATAGGTTGGATAAAACATTCTTGAACATAGATGTCTCTAAATTTCACACACAGAAATGGCATGTGTTCAAAGGGCTCCAAATGGGTCACAGGAAAAAATTAAAAAACATATAGCAAGTACCTAATATGATTTTTTTTTTTTTTTTGGTCATGGGCCTGGACGCTATCCTTTAACTCTTCAGCTGAACTCTTCAGTGAGGGCTCTACCACTTGAGCCACAGTGCCACTTCCAGTTTTCTGGTGGTTAACTGGAAATAAAGAGTCTCATGGATTCTCCTGCCCGGGCTGGCTTTGAACCGCGATCCTCAGATCTCAGTCTCCTGAGTAGCTAGGATTATAGGTAGCTTCCAGTGCCCAGCTCCTAATAAGATTTTTTGAAGACTAAACTGAGCTCAGGTGTGGGCACCTCCACACCGGGCTTGCCTGGCTCTGCTTACCTGGCTCGGATCAAAGAGGCACAGGCTTTCACCTGGGCCTCTGTCCACCCGGCTGCTCCCTCTCCTGCTGCACGGGTGGGACCATTTCTAGGTGTGATCGCAGCTTGCTGGCTCCCGCTGCCACTCACTTCCCTGGGAGATGCCGAGCTCTCGGGCCCGGGCTCAGGAAAATAAGCCAAATGGTCTTTTCCTGAGAAGGCAGGCGTGACAGTTACGCCCTGTAAGGTGAAACGGTTCTGTGTGTGAGATGACGTAAATGATGCTGAAAATGCTGGCCTCAGATTCAGGTAAGTCTCAGCCAATTTGGCCCAGCTCCAAGGATTAAAAGGATGCAAAGAAATCAGTTTCTGTAGGCAAAAAATTGTTTTCTCCAAATTCTGTAAACTTGAACAAATAGCAAACTGGAGGTAGAGCACCGTGGTTAAGTGGTCTGTGTTAGTTGCTTTATTTTCCTGAGGAGAAAAAAAGAAGGTAAAAGAAACCCTTAAGATGCAAAACATTTTCTACATAAAAATGAAGACGCTGGGGCCAGATTCTGGGCTGACCAGGGTGAGGATTTCCTGCCAGTTAATGAGATGCAGGGAGATGCAGGCTCATTTGCATGGGCTGCAGGCTGACTTCCGGTCACCCACAGGCCTCATGATCAGTCCACAGAGCTCAGCAGCTCCCTTTGGAAAAGAAAACTCATCATATACAAGGACTGGCCAATTTAGACTAACTCCGCTATCAAATTTATGCAAATATCAAGCAAAGTAAACCATAAATATCTAAATCTAAAACCAAGCAAACCGAATCCACAATTACAAAGAACTGTCTTTCTGAGGCTCTTAAAGAATTATGCAAGTCTTATTTAAACATAAAAAGGAGGGGCTGGGAAGGTGGCTCAGTGGTAGAGTGCTTGGCTTGCATGCACGAGGGCCTGGGTTCGATTCCTCAGCACCACATAAGCAGAAAAAGCCAGAAGTGGTGCTGTGGTTTCAAGTGGTAGAGCACTAGCCTTAAGCTGAAGAGCTGAGGGACAGCGCCCAGGCCCAGAGTTTAGGCCCCACAACCGGCAAAAATAAATAAATAAAATAAAAAATAAAAAATAAAAAGGAGCCAGGCGCTGGTGGCTCATGCCTGCAATCCTAGCTATTCAGGAGGCTGAGATCTGAGGGTCACATTTTGAAAACAGCCTGGCAGGAAAGTCAATGAGATGCTTATCTCCAATTAACCAGCAAAAAGCTGGAAGTGGAGCCGGGCGCTGGTGGCTCAGGCCTGTAATCCTAGCTACTCAGGAGGCTGAGATCTGAGGATCGCGGTTCAAAGCCAGCCCGGGCAAGAGAGACCATGAGACTCCTATCTCCAATAAACCACCAGAAAACCGGAAGTGGCACTGTGGCTCAAGTGGTAGAGTGCTCGCCTTGAGCTGAAGAGCTGAGGGACAGCACCCAAGCCCAGAGTTCAAGCCCCACGACCGACCAAAAAAAAAAAAAAAAAAGCTGGAAGTGGAGCTGTGGCTCAAGTGATAGAGTGCTAGCTTTGAGGGAAAAAAAAAAAGCTCAGGGGCAATGCCCTGGCTCTGAGTTCAAGCCCCATGACCAGCACAAATATAAAGTAAATAAAAAGGACGATACCAAGGCCAAGCTTGGGATGGTATTGAGTCATGTTTTTGTAACTTACAGAAATACTACATTGTTTCATGTAGAAATTCTGGAAATTAGGGGCTGGGAAGGTGGCTCAGTGGTAGAGTGCTTGCCTTGCATGCCTGAGGCCCTGGGTTCAATTCCTCAGCACCACATAAGCAAAAAGAAAAAAGCCAGAAGTGGCGCTGTGGCTTAAGTGGTAGAGTGCTAGCCTTGAGCTGAAGAGCTGAGAGACAGCGCCCAGGCCCAGAGTTCAGGCCCCACAACTGGACCCAAAAAAAGAAATTCTAGAAATTAAAAAAAAAAGATATTTGGAAATAAAGCTAATAAAAGTCTAAGAAAATAAGGTGGGTGCCTATGGCTCATTCCTGTAATCCTAGCTACTAAGGAGGGTGAGATCTGAGGATCCAGGCTCAAAGCCAGCTCAGGCAGGAAAGTCTGTGAGACCCCTTTCTCCAATAAACCACCATAAAACTGGAAGTGGTGCTGTGGCTCAAGTGTAGAACACTAGCCATGAGTAGAAGAGCTCAGGGACAGCGCCCAGGCCCAGAGTTCACCCAAGAGGCAAAATATATGAAAACAAGCCATGGAAGAACTCACCAAATCCGCAGCGATCTCCAGCGCTTCCCCATGCCTTCCCAAGTGAGCCAGACACCGCGCCTGGCCTTCCTGGACGTCCCTTTTCACAGCAAGATTGGTAGAGGACAATCGTTCCGCGATACCGGAATACTCCTGCAGTGCTTTCTGGCAATTATTTGTTAAAAGACCAACAAACAAGAAAAGAAAAGACATGGGAAAGGATTCAGTAGAGAGAATTTTCCTAGGTGGAAGTCATGTACTTGATACTTTAGTCAGAAGTATTTTTCTTTTCTTGTGCTGGTACTGGGGCTTGAACTCAGGACCTCTTGAGGCTTTTTCTTTCTGAGACTGGGATCTGAACTTGGTACCTGCCACTTTCACTCATTACGTAGTGCTCTACCAACTGAGCCATGCCTCCAACTGCTCTTGAGGCTTTTTTACCCAAGGTTGACACTGCTACATATTCATACTTCCTTTTCCAGATTTTTGCTGGCTAATTGGAGATCAGAGTCTCTAGAAAGTAGAGCTGTGGTTCAAGTGGTAGAGCACTAGCCTTGAATTGAGGGACAGAGCCCAAGCCCCAGGACCAGCACACACATACATAAAATAGTCACTAGACTCATCTTGAAAGGCTTCAAATTGTGATTCTCAGATCTCAGCCTCCTAAGTAGCTAGGATTACAGGCAAGTACCGTCAGTACCCAGCAGATGATTTTTCTAAGAGGCAGAGACAGAATGGTCTGGGATCTAATGACTATAATCATGAAAAGCACCTGTCAGGAAGGAGCCAGAACTTTCTGGAGCCAAACAGCCCAAGCTCAGTCTCCTGGTTCTATGCTCCCTTGCTGCCCTACTTTTTCATCAGTGCTCATTACAGGAAGAGGAAACCAGATACACAGATAAAGCCACCTCGTCCCTACTGGTCTGTTCTCTTTTCTTCCATGCTGTGTGCTGAGAGATGTCTGCTGGAGGCCAGCACATAGGAGGTGTTATAGGAAACAAATCGCAGAGAGCCACAAGAAAAAGGACAGTAGCAGGCACCGGTGGCTCACACCTGTACACTAGCTACTCAGGAGGCTGAGATCTGAGGATCACAGTGCAAAGCCAGCCTAGGAGGACAGTCCGTGAGACTCTGATCTCCAACTAACCACCAGAAAACCTGAAGTGGCGCTGTGGCTCAAGTGGTAGAGTGCTAGCCTTGAGCTGAAGAGCTCAGGGACAGTGCTCAGGCCCTGAGTTCAAACCCTATGACAGACAAAAAAAAAAAAAAAGAATAGAAAAAGGACAGCAATTTGGGGTCAGGGGAGGTGTCTGAGATTAAACTATCTTCACAAACAAAACACTCATCACTTAGCACACTGCTTCTTCGATGAACTAGAATTGATGCAACAGGAGCCCATTTCAAGAACACATTCACACTACCTGATAGTCCTGCCGTCGGTAGGCCAGGTCCCCGCGGAACTTCTTTAGAGTCAGAACTTCATCATCACTCTTCTCTGTTTCTTCATGAAACCACTGAATAATATAGACGTAGATGCACACATGGTATGAGAAAGGGCAGTGTGTGTGTGTGCAGATTCTCAGCTCCAAAGGAGGATCTTATGCTCCCTTTTACTCACAGTACAACACAATGAGGCTAAAGAAATTCTATCCCTAAATACTCCTGATCCAAGCACATCTCCCTTGATTCGCCTATCATAACTGTTTGGCTCTAATTTTTTTTCTTTTTGGCAGTACTGGCATTTGAACTCAGGGCCTCTGCAATTCTAGGCAGATGCTCTACCACTTGAGCCACCTCTCCAGGTCCTTTTTGTTTGTTTGTTTTAGTTACTTTTCAGACATGGTCTCACATTTTGTCTGGGGCTGGCATTAGACCATGATCCTCCTACCTACAGTTCCCCAGGCAGCCACAAGTAATGCCAGATCTTGCTAGGGTCTACTTCTAAAAGCCACCTGAGCATCAAGGCCCTGGTTAACTTTACAAAACCATTTCTCTCTTAGCCTGATGCACTGGAGTGGAGAAAGCCACGAGTCAGTTTTTCTCTTCTCTCCCCCCTCCCCTCCAATGTCACTCAACACCATGTACCTGACCCTTGATTGTCCTTTGTATTCTACTGCTGTGGAGTCACATGCTGCATGGGACGGTTTAGATCAGCCATTCAGCTACAACCTATGGCCTCCATCCAGTTTTCACCATCCCACTGGGAAATGAGAAAGCAACACAGGCTGATTACTTTTATTCTCTCACACAACCTGTGTGCTCTGCATGCAGGCAGCTGATACCGTGCAATACCCTCTCTGATAAGAGGAAGGCTGGAAGAACCCGCGAATAAGGGAGGGAATGTAGGGACTGGGCAAATCCCTGATTGTCCCAAGCAGACTGGGACTAGCTTTACACTAGTAAAACCAACAAGGCTCGGATAAAACGTTGAGTTTGGGAGTTGAGTTGGGTTTTGTCATATTCATATAGCAAATACATTACACATAAAGCTTTAAACGTGTTTTACTTTTCCTTGGCTGGTTGGGTTTGTGTGCGTGTGTGCCAGTACTGGAGCCTGAAGGCAGGATCTCCATCTCCACTTGCCTTTTTTGCTCAAGGCCGGTGCGCTACCACTTGAGTTACACCTCCACTTGCAACTTTTTGTTGGTCAACTGCAGATGAACCAGCAGTGTCAAGGATTGTTCTGCCCTGGCTGGCAGAGCTCCTTCAGATCTCAACCTCCTGAGTAGTTAGGATTAAAGGTGTGAGCGCCTGGCTTTGTAAGTATACAGCACTGCGCCTCGGACGAGGTATTTCACACGCATTATCTCATTTTATTCCCGTCATAACTGTGAACCCCAAAAGACGGATTCACAACTATCCTATTAATTTAGAACCATCACGACGCTCCTATTTTGAAGCCGGTTAGGCATCGGTTAAGATCCCTGGGTGGAGAGCGCAGTCAAAGATTCAGGAGCCTTCGTGGAGCCTGCGCCCGGTAACTGCTCCACCGACCCGCGGGTGAGCGGGCGGGCCGCGGGGCGGCCGTCGGGCAGGGGACACCGAGGATGTGAAGTCGGGGTGCGCGGGGGGCTGCGGGGACTCCAGGCGTGGCCTCGACCCCGGCCCCGCAGCCGGGCTCCGCTCTCAGGCTCCGGGCGCAAGGGTCCCGCGAGGCAAGCGGCCCGCTCTCACCTGCGGCTCGCAGCGCTTGGCGATGTAGGGCGCGGGCGGCCCGCGCCGCCGCTCTGCCCTCTCCTCAAACACCGAGTCCTCGAACTCGCCGCCGACCACCCAGCACCCGGCATCCATGGCGCGCGGGCGCACAGCCTGGAGAGTAGGCGGCGCCCGCGTGCGGCCGGCCCGGAAGCGGGGGGAGGGACGTACCGACGCCGCTGCGAGGCATGCTGGGAGTTGTAGTCCTCGCGCTGGACGTGGCCAGTGGCTTTTGGGGAAGGGAAGTTGAACCTAGCTGTTTCTCTGACCACAGATTTCCCGGCCCAGGACTGATGTCTTGATTTCTCCTTACCTGCATTGCATCAAGAATTGCCCTGGCGTCAGGATAGCTGCCCCAAATTCTTGAGTACTTTTTTTTTTTTTTTGTCGGCCGTGGGGCTTGAACTCTGGGCCTGGGCGCTGTCCCTCAGCTCTTCAGCTCAAGGCGAGCGCTCTACCACTTGAGCTACAGCACCACTTCCGGTTTTCTGGTGGTTTATTGGAGATAGGAGTCTCACGGTCTCTCCTGCCCGGGCTGGCTTTGAACCGCGATCCTCAGATCTCAGCCTCCTGAGTAGCTAGGATTACAGGCGTGAGCCACCAGCGCCCGGCTTGAGTACTTTTTTTTGATCGGGCATGGGGCTTGAACTCTAGGCCTGGGCGCTGTCCCTCAGCTCTTCAGATCAAGGTAGGAGCCACAGCGCCACTTCCGGTTTTCTGGTGGTTTATTGGAGATAAGAGTCTCATGGACTCTCCTGCTCGGGTTGGCTTTGAACCGTGATCCTCAGATCTCAGCCTCCTGAGTAGCTAGGATTACAGGTGTGAGTCACTACAGGCTCCAGGCTTTTAAGTCCTTTTTTTTTTTTTTTTTAAATTGTGAAAATAATGTACCGAGGGGTTACAATTACATGGGCAAGATAACGTGTGCATTTCTTATCAAGCATTGTTGCCTCCTCCTCCTTTGTTTACCCTTCCCATCCCTTCCCATACCCCTCCCAGGTCCCCCACTGCCCGATCCTCCCCCACACACACACACCAAATTTTAAACCACAGTAAGTATATTTGCTGTTCCTGCCCTGAGGCTTGAACTCAGGGCCTGGGCCATGTCCTTGAGCTCTTTCATTCAAGGCTAGCAGTCTACTACTTGAGCCACAGCTCCATTTCTGGCTTTTGGTGGTTAATTGAAGAGTCTCATGGACATTCCTGCCGGGCTGACTTGGAACCACGACGATCCTCAGATCTCAGCCTCCTGAGTAGCTAGGGTTACAGGCGTGGGCCACCTGTGCCTAGCAGCATTTTATTTTTCATTTTTGTCTTAACAACCTTCTGAAAGGCACAACCATTCCCACTTTGTAAATGAAGATACTGGGCTGAAGTAGTTAAATGACTACAGAGCTGGGAAATAAATTGGAGTTTGGAAAAAGAGACACAGCGCCTGAAACGGGAACCAGACTCGTACATGCATTTATAACACAGAAGACATGGAAATTTAGGGGCTTGATCAGGGAAAATTTCTTCTGCTTGGAGAAAAACATCAAATCTCATATCCTAAGATTAATATTTACTGGAATTTTTAGACTTTGAAGACATTCATTGATAACTGGCAATTAAGAGATGGTGGACAAAATACTGTTCACAATTCAGTCTTATTGGACCGTGTTTCACAGTGGGCGATAGTCCCCCCCCCCCCCGCCATTTTTCGCCATTTTTCTGTTTTTCCTAACTCCCTCTAGTTATTAAGCCACCTGTCTGTCAAGATTCTTGGAGAATCCGATCCACTGCTCCCAGGTTTCAGAACTCATTTGTGGGACAACTACTCCCCATCCTATACTCTTCAGCCCATTTACCCCACTGGTCCCCCTGGACAGCCATGGACTGACGAATTCATCCAGGGAAGTGCGTTTTAAAAAAAGCAAATTTTGAAAATGTATTTTTCATTTTCTCAACAACAATATAATACTAGGAAAAGCTTGAAGGATTATAGGAAAAGCTTGAAGAACATAGAAAAAGGAAACAAAAAAACACATCACCCAGAAGTAATGAGTTCAAAGAAGATGGTTATACACCCCAAGCATATGTCCCCTGCCAAGTCAAAGGCAATATTGCATAATACTGAAGGTCTCATAATCCCTACCTACCAGCTATGCCACCCAATTTGTGAAACAGGCATTGACTAACACAAAGTGCCTATCAGATAGCAAGAGGTTCACATAATGTTTATTCCAAAATCTTGCTCCACCCCTGGGCATGGGGGTGTACTCCTGTGATCCCTTAACTGGCAGGCTGGGGCAGACCATGGGGCCGTTCAGGTCAGTAGGAGCTATGCAGCAGTAGAGGTAGCTTTTTTTTTTTTTTTTAAGTCAGATTGTTCTTGGAATTTCCATCCTCTTCCATTCTGAGGTGTTGCCTATTTCTTTAGTCTTCATTATTTAGTGCTGGATCTGAGGCTTGAACTCAGGGCCTGGGTGCTGTCCCTTAAGCTTAAAACTTTTTTATTATAGAGTTGATTGTGTACAGAAGGGTTGCAGTTACGTAAGTTATGTAATGAATACATTTCTCTTGGGACTGTGTCACCTCCCATTCCCCCCTCCCAATTGTACAGTTCATTTTCAACCTAGGAGCTAGTGAATACCACTGCTGTATTTGTTCCCTTTGTCCTTCCATTTCTGTGCCCCCGTTACTTTCCCAAAGACAGATAAAGGAACAAAAAAAATACAAAAATAAAAACAGTAACAGAAAAATCCTCTTGTTCCATTTCCTGAACCCCTTAAGCTTCTTTGCTTAAGGCTAGTACCCTACCACCTGAGCCACACCTTCATGTCTGGCTTTTTGCAGGAGATACAAGTCTCAAGGATATGTCTGCCTGGGCTGGCTTTGAACCTCAATTCTCTGATCTCAGCCTCCTGAGTAGCTAGGGTTACAAGCGTGAGCCACTAACACCCAGCCAACCAATTTTTATTGTTCATAGTGACTGTCTATAAAAGGCTCTATGAAAGCCGGGCGCTGGTGGCTCACGCCTGTAATCCTAGCTACTCAGGAGGCTGAGATCTGAGGATCCCGGTTCAAAGCCAGCCCGGGCAGGAGAGACCGTGAGACTCCTATCTCCAATAAACCACCAGAAAACCGGAAGTGGCGCTGTAGCTCAAGTGGTAGAGTGCTTGCCTTGAGCTGAAGAGTTGAGGGACAGCGCCCAGGCCCAGAGTTCAAGCACCACGACCGACAAAAAAAAAAAAAAAAAAAAAGGCTCTATGAACACTGAATTAGAAATAATAAATACACCCAGAGCTAATCTGGGGCGCCTCTGGTCACCATCAGTCAATCAGTGTCTAACTTTGTTTTATGTGTTTCTGTATAAAGTTAACTTAATTAACATATATTGTTGACTAATTAACATAATGCTTATACTCTAACTTCTATCTGACATATTTTCTGTATAAGATAGACTTCTTGTATTTAGGAACACTAAATAGCACCTCAGCACTACTTGGGGACAATGAAATCACCAGCAATAAACACAACTACAGAAAACATGACACTTAAGACAATTGCAAAAAGATGCCTCCTTACAGCATGTAAGCCGCAACAAGAAAAACAGCGTCACTGGGCCTTACCTCAGCCAGACAGTGCATACTGGGCAACTTAAATTGTTTTCCATTCTGACCATGGGCAGGAATGACTCCAGTGGCCCTGAGTAGTAACACAAAGATAAGTAGTATACAATAACACATTTGAAATGTTAGTCAGGTGCTGGTGGCTCATGACTGTAGTCCCAGCTACTCAGGAGGCTGAGATCTGAGGATAGCAGTTCAGAGCCAACCAGGGCAGGAACATATGTAAGACTCTTATCTCCAATTAACCACCAGAAAACCAAAGTGGCATTGTGGCTCAAAGTGGTAGAGTGCTAGCCTTAATCAAAAGAGCTCAGGGACAGTCTCCAGGCCTTGAGTTCATGCCCCTTGACCACTACCACCAACAAAAAAGGAATAGGCAAACTCATGAAGACAGAATATAGATTAGAGGCCACAAAAAATGTTTAATGAGTAGGAAAGTTTGCATATGCAGAATCCAAAAATGATTATATTCGCAAGTCATCTATCTGATAAGACAGTAGCATTCCAAATATATAAAACACTCCTAAAACTCAACAAGAAGCAGAAGACATGAACAGACACTTAAAAAAAAACTGACAAATGGTCAGTAACCACCTGAAAAGATGACAGGAAGAAATAAAGATCAAAAACCATAGTGAGCTGGGCACCAATGGCTCATACATCTGTAATCCTAGCCACTCAGCAGGCTGAGATCTGAGGATTATGGCTCAAAGCCAGCCCAGGAAGTAAAGAAATGCCTGTGATGCTCACATCTCCAAATAACTACCAGAAGGTCAGAAGTGGAGCTGTGGCTCAAGTGGTAGAATGCTAACCTGGAGCACAAACAGCTCAGGTGACAGGCCCTGAGTTCAAACTCCAGGACCAGCACGCACACAAAAAATAGTGAAATACCACCTTCACTTACTAAAGGAGACTATCATTTTTGTCTCCCACAATACTGATCTACATTACATTATATAATAACTACTTAAAACTGAAAAAAAAACACTATACATTGCTGGTGAAATGTAAAATGTTGATGCTGTGACACCGTGGCAGTTTGGTGAGCCTTCAAAATGTTCCACATAGCCAGGCACTGGTGGCTCACGCCTGTAATCCTAGCTACTCAGGAGGCTGAGATCTGAGGATCATGGTTCAAAGCCCGCTTGGGCAGGAGAGTCTGTGAAACTCTTATTCCAATAAACCACCAGAAAACCGGAAGTGGCACTGTGGCTCAAGTGGTAGAGCACTCGCCTTGAGCTGAAGAGCACAAGGACAAGCGCCCAAGCCCCACGACCGACCAAAAAAAAAAAAAATGTTCCAGGTAGAATTACCATACCATGAAGAGCTGAGGGACAGTGCCCAGGCCCAGAGTTCAGGCCCCACGACTGGACCAAAAAAAAAGAATTACCAGCCGGGCGCTGGTGGCTCACGCCTGTAATCCTAGCTACTCAGGAGGCTGAGATCTGAGGATCGCGGTTCAAAGCCAGCCCGGGCAAGAAAGACCATGAGACTCCTATCTCCAATAAACCACCAGAAAACCGGAAGTGGCGCTGTAGCTCAAGTGGTAGAGCGCTCGCCTTGAGCTGAAGAGCTGAGGGACAGCGCCCAGGCCCAGAGTTCAAGCCCCACGACCGACAAAAAAAAAAAAAAAAAAAAAAAAAAGAATTACCATACCACTTAAGAGAATTGAAAACGTGGGCCCATACAGGTAACTGCATGTCTCTGTGCTGCAGCAATATTCACAGTAAGGTGGAAACATCCCAGGTGTCTATCAGATGAGTGGAGAAACAAAATGTGGTCTCTCCCTCCAGATAGATGGATAGATAGATAGATAGATAGATAGATAGATAGATAGATAATCTCCATATATATATATATATATATATATATATATATATGGATGAACTTGAAAACAGTGTTAAGTAACAAATACTGTTTGATCCCACTTATTTGAAATATCAATAACAGGCAACTTCATAAAGACAAAAAGTATATTAGAGTTTAGCAGGAGCTAGAGGAAATGGTGTGTTATTGCTTCATGGATACAAGTTTCTGTTTGGGGTGATGCAATATTTTTAAAAGTGATGGTTGTGCAACACTGTGAATATAATTTAAAGCCATTAAACTGTACACGTTTTGTGAGTGCTGGTCCTGGGGTTTGAACTCAGGGCCTGGGCATTGTCTCCGAGCTATTTTTGCTCACAGATCGAGCTCTACCACTTGAGCCACAGCTCCACTTCCAGCTTTTTAGTGGCTAATTAGAGATAAGAGTCTTTCAGACTTTCTTGCTTGGGCTGGCTTTGAACCACGATCCTCAGATCTCAGCTTCTGAGTTGTTAGCTTCTGAGTTGTTACCATAGCCCTGCTTAAACTGGACATTTTTCAAAATGAGTGTAATTGCCAATTTTATGTATATTTTACCACCATTAAAAAAAATCGACTCAGGCCGGGCGCTGGTGGCTCACGCCTGTAATCCTAGCTACTCAGGAGGCTGAGATCTGAGGATCGCGGTTCAAAGCCAGCCCGGGCAGGAGAGACCGTGAGACTCCTATCTCCAATAAACCACCAGAAAACCGGAAGTGGCGCTGTAGCTCAAGTGGTAGAGCGCTTGCCTTGAGCTGAAGAGTTGAGGGACAGCGCCCAGGCCCAGAGTTCAAGCCCCACCACTGACAAAAAAAAAAAAAAAAAAATCGACTCAGTTAAAGATGAAAACAAATCACTGAAAACTACTCATCACTGCTTTTATTTTGTATTCAAGGTCACAGTCAACCAGGAGGGAAAGGTTCTGTTGCTCTGTCAAATAAATATATTTAAAGCTAGCGAACATCAGAGCAGAATTTCATCAAACCTATAAAAGTGATGGGAAATTGTATTAGTAGTTGTTTACAGCTATACAGTTAACATATTACAAGGGAAACATAATATAAATATATTCAAAGGTTTCATTTCTAATACTTGACATTTCAGATGTTTGAAAACATAAAAATTACTGCCAAACAAAACTCAGACCACATCAGCAATGGTTTTAAAAAAGGGAGCAATTTAATCATTATAATACAGAGTGCTTTAAGAAGTTCTGAATATATAAAAGAAAAAAACAGTTTAGTGCATTCAATTGTTACAGTCTTTACATTGCTTCTTTTAAAAAAGTTACCAGTAGTATGAAAAAAGCCACCCACAAAGCCAGCTGTCTGAGGGAAGAATCAGCTAAATTGCAGCATTTGGAGTTACTAATAAAGCTATCGTTAAAAAATAAAAAGTTTATAAAAATGAAAGCAGCATGCTTTTTCATAACATTTTCATTAGCTGACATTTAACCAAGAGCTTAATGTTTATTATTCATTAAATTAGATAAACTGGCCAAGCCCACTACATGTGATCATTCAGAAAAACATTTTAAAAATTCAAAGCTAATGAATCTGAACATTTCCTCTATGAAGAAAGCCCATTATGCAAAGTGGTCCTATGAAAAGAGAAGGTCCTTCTCACTGGGGATGAACAGCACCTGTCTTTACAAAGTTGTAAGTTCCTGTGAACCTTCAGTCTCAGCAAGAGTTCACAGCATTCCCATGATTCTAAGTAAACAGCTAACTTTTAACTCATTGGGATCAGTTCAGAATTTTTTTTCCTCTAATCCCTGAAAGTGTTACACAAGGTGGAATTCCACTGAAAGGTAATTCTTGAAAATTCTGATCCAATATGAACATTCCTGATTTCCACATGATTGTAAAAAAAAAAAAAAGCCATCCCCTTCCAAGTATTTTACTACATGATTCTTTTTCACATTTTTTGGCATGGTATTTCACTCTATTCAACTTACACCAGTTTCTTTTCCTTCTTCGGCATTATTTTTAGCTTAGTACAAAGCAAATTCGCATCTAATGAAAAAAATCACATATACTAAGTAGAAATAGTGGTACCCATGAGTGTGCTTAATGGAAGATCTAATCCTTAAGGGCCAGTGATACCACAAATCTTTCTCTTCCAGTATGTGTATATTTTTACACTTGAAATTTTTTAAGCCCTTGTACAACTTTTAATCTTGGTGCAGAGACAAATAAATAATTTACAGAAATAAATCAGCATTTTTCCTCTCCCATTTCTAAGTAATTTTTACTTTGTAAAATGTTTGGTCACTCAAAAGCTGTAAGCTTCATCATATATGGAAGAATGCGGGCAGTCCAGCCTGTCTTAACTAGACACAAAGCAGTAAGCTGCACTGAAAATGAGAAGTGCTAGTGGTCATCAACCCCCTTCAGAAAGTTGAAGATTCAGAATGTTTCCATCCTAGCAGAATAAAAACGAACTGTACTAAAATCTGAATTTTTACAAGTTGTTTTTTCATTAGTGTTCTATTTACATTGCAGAACTTCCGCCAACTGCAGTAGTTTAACTTTGGCACATTAAGTCCATTTCTTTTGGATACTGGATCCTGTTTTTTTTCAGAGTGTGTATGCCTTGTAACATTTCTCAGTGTCACCAAAGATTGGCCCCATTCACAGTAACTCAGACATCTTGAGTTGAAGAATTAATTCTCCTTCAACATTTTAAGCAGCTATAAAAGAAAAACATCATAAAAAGCTGAAACTTAAAGAAAACTATTTTTTACTTTTTACTACTTTTAAGAGCAAAAATGATACAAATTACCAATAACAACACATCTTGTTTTCTTACTGACACTGTGATCACCTACCACATACATCTCACTAGACTTTGTGTGTATGATTTGCTTACAGACATTTATCACCTTTCTGGAATTGTTTACAAAAAATTATTAGTAAGAAATATATATTCCATTGTCAGTATTTGTAATTATCAAATTACAAAATGTTTCTATACTAGGTTGGCATGTGCAAAAGATATATGTATTAAAGATATATGTGCCTCCACTTAGTACAGTGGCTACTTTAGAAAGATTTTGGTAATTTTGTAAATTGAACCCTATTTTAAATGAAGAAAAAAAGCTTGGAGGAAATCTATGATGAATTCTCTATAAGTGAAAAAGTATTTTATTGCAACAATGACATACTAATTAATATTTATAATTTTACGCTCTTGTTTAAAACCTTCTATATTTACCAAAAAGTACATGAATAAACCTACACTGTTTTGGGTTGTTTTGGTAGTGTGTGTGAGACTCTGAACGCAGGGCCTCCTGCTTGTGTGGCAAGTGCGCTGCTGTGTAGCCATGCTTTCAGACTTTGTTGGAACTGGTTATTTTGAGACAGGGCTTCCCTTTTGGCCTAGTGTGCATGCTTGGACTGCGATCATTCTATTTTATGCTTTCTGAAATATCGGGGGTGAGAGGCGTGTGCCACGACTCCGCTTCTGTTGAGACAAAAGGCTCACATACTTTTTCCCCAGGCTGGCCAGGAACTGAGACCCACCAAATCTTAGCCTCCTACATAGCTGGGATGATAGTTGTGTGACACTGCCGCAGCAGCTAATAGTCAAGAAGGTATCAGGTGAGCTTTCTGCCTGGGCTAGCCTGGAATCAGGTTAGGCTAAAACACCATTTTTTAAAAGCTGAAGATTTATGCGAATTTTTTTTCCTGTAATTAGTATCCATAAGAGTGTTAATATAAACACAAGAATTATCCTCTAAATTTAAGTTTCTAGTACACTATACAGAAAAGTTCACCTTATTTTTATAGAAGGTTACAATTCCCCAGAAAATCACTGCAGAGGTTATAACAGCAATTCACTGCAGAAACAAATTTGTTGATTTAATCTTAGCTGAGTGTGCATTCTTGTGTTTAGCAATAAAAAAAAAAAGGCCTGTTAAAAAATATCTTATGCATTTGGGTCAGAACAACGCCTGTCCTGAAGTTTGCTGACATGAGGAGGTAGACAGTTGGGACTTCAGAATAAAACTGTACAAAAACCATTTGGCTTTTTGTGACTTACAATGATTATATTATGCTTTAAAACCTAAGATGAGATTTGTACCGCTTATTAAAATAGGTACATTTTAGTTCATCTGTTGTTCTTCCCAAAAATGTTAGCTAAGAAGAATATCACCTAGCACATATTAAGATCTCTGTAAATAATTGTTAAAATGAACAAGTCAGAGGAAAGATATGGAGGAATTAAGTTACTATTATGTAGAGTAAGAGAACCTAAGAACTGAACAATGGGTTACAGATGTAGGAAGAAGAGGAAATAAGTATGCTTATATGTAATAATCATGAAGGTCTATTCTTCATTTCCTCCCTACTTGCACTAATTCTGCTACCATAATGTTATTCAGCCCACAGACACACACACAAATTTCATGAAAACTTTGTTGTCTGCAAAACCATGTGCTTTTATCCCAAATACAAAACAGAAAAGAATAAAACCTGTTCTTTGTTCAAAAGTATTAAGGACTGAAGTCTTAATTCCAAACCAGGTAACAGATTTACAATTATACCGTGTGTGTGTGTGTGTGTGTGTGTGTGTGTGTGTGTGTGTGTGTGTGTGTGTGTGTGTGTGTGTGTGTGTGTGTGTGTGTGTGTGTGTGTGTGTGTGTGTGTGTGTGTACGTGCGCGTGCGTGCGTGCGTGCGTGCGTGCGCGCACACGCGCACGCACACATGCCTGTTCTGGGGTTTGAACTCAGGTCCTAGACACTGTCCCTGAGTTTTTATACTCAAGGCTAGAGCTTTACCTCTTGAGCCACAGCTTCAGTTCTGGTTTTTGTTTTTTTTTTGTTTTTGGTACTTTATTGGAGATAAGAGACTCACAAACTTTCCTGGCTTCACACCACAATCTTTAGATTTCAGCCTCCTGAGTAGCTAAAATTACAGGCGTGAGTCACCGATGCCTGGCTAAACCTTTAATTTTGATTAATCTAATGGGTAATGTATTAAGGAGCATACTAAAACCTTACATATTTATTCTATATTTGTTTCCACTTTTAAGGCTATTCATTTATTTTGTTTTGAGAGTCTCACCATGTAGTCCAGACTGATCATAACTCCCCATCTTCTGTCTATTCCTACAAACTGCTGGGGTTATAAGTATGTACTACTGCACCTGGCCAGAGATTTTGTTTTTAACCAAACATAGTATTTGTACTGGGAACACAGTTATTTTATATCAATGAATGAAAATATATCTTTTTTTTGGGGGGGGGTCCGGCTGTGGGGCCTGAACTCTGGGCCTGGGCGCTGTCCCTCAGCTCTTTAGCTCAAGGCTAGCGCTCTACCACTTGAGCCACAGTGCCGCTTCTGGCTTTTTTCTTTTTGCTTATGTGGTGCTGAGGAATCAAACCCAGGGCCTCAGGCATGCAAGGCAAGCGCTCTACCACTGAGCCACCTTTCCAGCCCCGAAAATATATCTTATATAAACAGTTAATTTAATATCGTATCTATTATTTTCCTTTTGCCAATTATTTCTGCCTAAGAAATCATTTCTATTGCAGCTTCTCAAACACAGAGGTACCTAATAAGGAAACATGAATTTATAGAGCTTTGCTTTTAAAAGACAAAAGATATTGAATAATTTTAACATAAAAGTGCTTTAAACTCTAGCTAAAAATTGAATACTTTTGAGACAATATAATGAAAAAAAACTATACTTGTTTGACCTAGTTTCCTAACATTGAACAGTCCTCACCCTGTAGTAAGTCTCCTTCCTTCAGTATACTTTTCCCCTTCTTTTTAGTTTTAGTTTTTTTTGTTTTTTTTTTTGTCGGTCGTGGGTCTTGAACTCTGGGCCTGGGCGCTGTCCCTCAGCTCTTCAGCTCAAGGCGAGCGCTCTACCACTTGAGCTACAGCACCACTTCCACTTTTCTTGGTGGTTTATTGGAGATAGGAGTCTCACGGTCTTTCTTGCCCGGGCTGGCTTTGAACCGGGATCCTCAGATCTCAGCCTCCTGAGTAGCTAGGATTACAGGCGTGAGCCACCAGCGCCCGGCTAGTTTTAGTTTTTGAATCCTTTCCTTAAATAGAAAAAAAAAATAAAGCTTTAATGAAGGGAAGGTCACAAGAACTACATTTCATTTACCTTCAGTGTTTAATTCCCTGTCTCCTATCTTACAGGTGAATAACTTTTCTTTGAAACAAACTGAAAAAAAATTTTTTGCCAGTCCTGGGACTTGAACTCAGGGCTTGCGCACTGTCCCTGAGCTTCTTTTGCTCAAGGCTAGCCCTCTGCCACTTGAGCCAAAGCGCCACTTCAAACTTTTTCTGTTTATGCGGTACTGAGAACTCAAATCCAGGGTTTCACACATGCTAGGCAAGCACTCTAACACTAAGGCACATTCCCAACCCTGAAGATTATTTTACATTAAAAAAATGCCTGGTGCCAAAGGCCCATACCTGTAAGCCTATCTACTCAGGAGACTGAGATCTGAGAATCAAGGTTTGAAGCCACCCGGACAGAAAGTCTGTGTGACTCTGATCTTCAATTAACCATCAAAAAAACAGAAGTGGCTCAAGTGACAGAGTGTGCTCACCTTGAGCAAAAAAGCTCAGGGACAGCATCCAGACCCCGATTTCAAGTTCCAGGACTGGCACTTAAGAAAAAAAGCAACATTAGTCATTAAAGCAATATTAAAACTAAATATGATAATCAAACTACACCTGATCATCACTCATATATGTCTTGGCTAGCCTAATGACATCTAGTCCTCTTATTATGGAAAAGTATTTTAGAAAACACATTATCCAATAAGGTACTTTACACAGTTATAACACACTCAGGTGAACACTTACACACTTCAGTCATCCGATTTAGAAAGCTTCCGCTTCACATGTCGTGGGGGTTCCCAAGTATCACTATCATCTGTCTCTTCTTCATCCTCTTCCTGATCTTCAACAACTTCCTCTTCCTCCTCGTTTTCCTCAAATAATTCTAAACCTAACTCGGATCGTCTCTGTCTTTCTGCAAACCACTCTCTAATCTGCTCGTAGCCCATGTGTGATCTGTTGACAAGTTCATCCAGGTCTTGCTCATTAAGAAATTTGTGCTTCAGGTAATAATCCTTAAGTATGGCAGTTCCAGTTTTAAATTTTATCAATGACGGTGCCCGGTCCCAGTTGTTAATTCTTTTGCCGCCTCTGGGTCGCCCCCGAGGTCTTCCTCTTCCACGTCCTTTGGGTCTCCCTCTCCCTCTTTTCCTAAGGGAAGATAGACCATTCATTCTGCCTGAACTGGCACTTTGATAGTAGTAGTACCATTTCAGGTTTCCGTTCTTCCACGCGTAACGGGTGTCGCCAAACCAACTAACAATGTCTGTCCTGGCGAGTCCACTTTCTTCCGCCAACTTGTCGTACTCTTCAGGTGATGGCCACTGTGTTCGAACAAATGCACTTTTTAGCAAGTGCAACTGCTCAGGGGTTTTCTTGCATATCTTGCCCGTACTCCCTGACTTGGGGGTGATCGATTCTTCTTGGGGAGAAGTTTCCCCGGCTTCTTCTTTGGAACTACCTGCATTGCTTTCATCGATTTCTACTTTCTCTTCCTTTAAAGCTTTTGATTTCTTCTTCTCTGTAAACCAAGCATCAATTTCTCTTCTCGTAAGTTTGGTTTGTGCTCTTAACCTATTTAATTCTTCTTCTGTAAGTGTGGAGCTGTTGAGAAAACTTGCCTGAAGGACCCGAAGTTGTTCTGCGGTTTTCTCTTTAAACTTCTGGGGCGTGAAGTCGGGAAAGGGATTCCAGGATTGTTTAGGCTGCGAGGTTGCCACAGGTGGGGGCTCTGTGGTCTCATCACTGGAGTCTATGATAATGGTGGCCGAGGAATCACTGTTGAGATGTAAGCACTGGTTACTCTTTGAGTTTCTCTGGTTGTACCTTGTGTCACTGAACCATTTTTTAATCTCACCTTTTGTGAGGCCTGTTATTTTCATAAGTCTGATAATTTCTGAGTCGTGGGGAAACTGACTTTTAAGGTAGCTAACCTTTAGTTCTGCTAGTTGCTCTTTTGTCTTTTTTGCCCGAATACCAAATGAATCGGGGTTTGCCAGCGTAGTTTCGGGTTTGGCATTCTGGGGGGGCGGAAGTGCTGCACTGGCAGGCTTCGTTTCTGCAGCAGGCTGAGCAGCAGGGACTTGACTTTTCTGGACACTTGTTTGATTTGGAACCCCTGCCACTGTCAAGGCTATGGGTGCTGTTACTGGCAAGCTGTTTGTTCCAGCTACTTGAGTAAGGACCAGACCCGGCTGACCAACTATTTGACACGTCTGTAAAATAGATGGTAAACCATTATTCCCTGTGGAAATGTGGGTCGGGATGACAGTTATGGTCTGAGGTACAGTATGCACTGTCCCATTGAATTGCTTTCTTCTCGCCTCCTCTACTTCTTCGGGAGTCCAACTAACACCATGTTTTAGGCGTTGAGCTGAAAACCATATCTTGATCTGTTCCTCTGTATATTTTGCTTGAGCCGAAAGAACAGTAATCTCTGACATTGTTGGATAAGGGAATTTGTTGTAGGTGTTCAGTAGGAGAGGATTGTTGTCCAGTGCAGCATTGTAGGCAGGAATGCTATTAACAGGGATTAAGACTTTGGGAATCAGGTTTGAGTGCTGCTGAGCAGACACGGCGGTTATGACCTGTGATAGCCCAGGAAGAACTGCTGCGGGGGTCACCACTGTGTTGCCAGTATTTGCGTGTATTCTGTTTACAACGGAAGTACTGGTGGTAGATTCTGGAGCTGAAGAATTTGCATTTTCTACCTTTTCTTCCCTGTTTGGTTTGATTTCATTTTCTTTCTCCTCAGGAGTGTCCTCAGATGAGTTATGATGGACTGTAATCCGTTTGTTTTCTACTTTATTTTTCATCATTTTCATGATAGGTGTTTTACTGATAGAGATTCCTGAAGAAGAAACTTCTATGGACTCTGCTTGTTCTGCATTTTCTTCTTTAACGAAACTACCATCAAAGGTCAGATCATTTATTGTTTGTTCAAAGATTGTCTGGTTGTTACGTTTCACCATTGTCAACTTGAAATTCTCTTCTCCTGGGTGATATTTCATATTATGCTCAGAAAGTGCATCATACCTTTTGGTAAGAAAATTGCATTCAACACAAACATAAGATGAATTTAGTACTACATTGGGATGTTCTGAATCCACATGAAAAGTAAACATATTTAAATCTGGAGTTTGGAAACTACAATATTTACATTCATAGCCACCTTCAACTTTTTTATTTTGCTGATTGTCGGAATCCACAGACTCATGAACTTCTTCATCACTTGAGATACTCTCTGCTCTGGCATTTTCCACAGGTGTTAGTACTGGAGGACCTTCATCCAAATCTGATATCAACTCAAGATCTTGATCCTGTTCACTAGCCAGGACCATGCAAGGTGTTGTTGACTTTCGCCTGCTTGCCATTCTGATGTTATGGGCGAAATCTCAGTGCTGATTGAAAAGCATTGAGGCTGAAAACTATTCAAGATTCTTCATTTGAAAACAATGGCTTGTGGTTCTTCAAGTCCACTTTTGTGCTCAACAAGTCTCTTTAGCAGCTTTTTCATGGTGCAATCAAGTAAAGAGCTTACTGTTGACAGATAAAATACTGTTGAACTGCTGAAATTTTTGAAGCACAACGCCAATCACCTACATTGAAATAAATTTAAAATGAGTGGCAATGATCCTTGAAGCAAATTATGGTTATATTTCACTCATTTAAAGTTGTTGTACAGCTCAGTCATAAAGATCTACATTAAGATAAGAATCAGAAAACACATTAGGATCCAGGTGCTGGTGGCTCACGCCTGTAATCCTAGCTACTCAGGAGGCTGAGATCTGAGGATCACGGTTCAAAGCCAGCCCGGGCAGGAAAGACTGTGAGACTCCTATCTCCAATAAACCACCAGAAAACCAGAAGTGGCGCTGTAGCTCAAGTGGTAGAGTGCTCGCCTTGAGCTGAAGAGCTGAAGGACAGCACCCAGGCCCAGAGTTCAAGCCCCACGACCAACAACAACAACAAAAAAAGAAAACACATTAGGTAACATAAATGGTTGTATCCAAACCAACTCCATGAAGATTTTGTGTGGAACTCATGGTCAAACCCATGCTTGTTTGTTTGAATCTTTTAGTTGGCTAGATATTAGAAAGGAAGAGGAAAAGGGCCTACTTTGGCAAGGAGAATACCATCAATGTAAAATGGCAAACTGTTAACAAGAAAGGATCTTTCAAACCATAAAAGAAGCCACAGATAACAAAAAAAGATGGTCATTATATGTGTAAGTAATTCAATCTGTCACTTGTTTTCTTCCTACTGGTCTGGCTCATTTGCCCAGAAGCAAGTTTAAGTATGGCAAAAAATAGCAAAAATGGAAGATGAATGATCAAAGTGTCAGAAACATTACACTTAATCATTCTGTACAATACTAGTAGAATTTATAAAATGTCTACTCACACCATGCCCCTGCTGCGGGTCACTGTGTAGAAATAAAGTTCTAGCTCCCTACAGCATACGTAACTGCCTTGACTAGCCCACCCCAACCTCAGATTTACATCTCAACTTTTTCCTTTTTACTACTATGTTCTTTCCACCTAAGTAATTGCCATTCCTGAAACACTTAACCCATTTTCAGAACTTTACTCAGCCCATTCTTCTTGATGCTAGGTCACTTTGTTCACTTGATGTGATGATCCTTCTATCCATTTTAGAACATTCATTCTCTTTAACTTGGTCCCATCGTTTCCTGTTTATTTCTATTATGGTACTTACCATATAGTAGCAAAGCAATTATCCGTTTCCATCCCTACTTCCCCATTTATACCTGTGGTCTCCTTATTAATATTATGTACCATGCAGTTTTCTTTTTCCTACCAATAGTCTTACTCCAATGAGCAAAGCACCTTTATATTTTCAATGTAACACTTTCCCACTGAACTATTTTGTCTGAAATCTCACTCATGTCTGTTGTCTCCATTGAGTATGAGAAGGCGAGTCAAGCAAGTAATCCCTAAATATTTAATTAAACTAACAGGAATAGGAAAATAGTCCTACAAACTCCAACAGGGCCCAGGGATATCATCATAAGCGACAATTGCTGAAATTTACAAAGTGATCTTAAATCATTGAAAGATTAATAAATGTAGCAATCAAACTATTTTAAATTTTGAGCAAGAAGGATGGCTCAAGTAGTTAAGCTCCTGTTTAACAAGCCATTATGCTCTGAGTTCACACCCCAGCACCATCAAAAATAATTTTTGGTGCTAATTCAGTCAACCTTTAAGTGAATCCAAATGAACAAAATGAGCAAAAAGTGATCTAATTCATTTCCCACCAGAATTTAAAACGATTTCATTTACTAGCATCTTTGCTAGGTGAAGTAAAGAGAAAAGCTTGCTCCAAAGAGTATGGAACAAAAAAAGGTCCTTATGAGAAGATACAACAGACTTTATTAAATGAGAGACATTTTTGTAGAAACAGAGCTGCATACTTGACTTTGTAAGTGGTAAGATCCTCCCTAGAGGGCTGGGAAGGTAGCTCAGTGGTAGAGTGTCTGCCTTGCATGCATGAGGCCCTGGGTTCGAATTCCTCAGCCCCACATAAGCAGAAAAAGCTGGAAGTGGTGCTGTGGCTCAACTGGTAGAGTGCTAGGCTTGAGCTGAAGAGCCCAGGGACAGCGCCCAAGCCCAGACAGCAGACAGAAACTTTAACAAAATGAGAATGAAATATGTTTTGAGTGGGGTGGGAGTTAGGGGAGAAGGTGATGAAGGGACAAGGAAATGCTGGACAAATACAACTGTAATACTAAACATCAACATGTGACAAAGGAAGTGGAAACCTGGTGTGACTGGTGGGTGAGGGGCAGCTGGTGCCAGGAGAGGAAGTGAGGGGAAGGGCGATTGTAATTAGGACGCACTGTACACGTAAATGGGCATGTTAGCTTATAAACCCCTACAATTTGTAGAAAAAATATTAATGAAACTACTTAGGGGATTAACCCCTGCCAAAAAAAAAAAAAAAGGCTTCAGCTCATCATAGTGGAGATCAAGACCTGGTCTAAAAAAACTGACAACTCCCAACAAACAAAAACCTGATTAGCTCGTGTATTTTTGACTACTTCAACCTCCGCTTACTTCCACATTCAACTATGTAGCTATGAGAAATACAATTCTTCTTTACTTCTAAAACTGTTTGTGTGGCACAATCTATCTTCAGGTTCTCCATGATTTTCCTAACAAAACTAGACACAGTATATTATTTAACAGATAAGAATCCCTAAACCAGGCACTGGTGGTTCACACCTATAATCCTAGCTACTCAGGAGGCTGAGATCTGAGGATCAAGGATTAAGGCTAGCTGGACAGGAAAGTCTGTGAGACTCCAATCTCCAATTAACCACCAGAAAACAGGAAGTGGAGCTTGGCTCAAAGCTGTAGAGTGCTATCCTAGAGCAAAAGAGGTCAGGAACAGCACCCAGACCCTGAGTTCAAGCCCCATAACTGACAAAGAAAAAAATAAAGTATGACCAGGATTCTTATTATAGTCATAATTTTGGAGGAAACAAGGACCTTAATGCAATGCACCATTTTATGGAAGTTAAACCTAGGCTCAAGGTAATTAATTTAGTCAGACATTGGGGTATAGGATTAAACCATACAGGGGCTGGGAAGGTGGCTCAGTGGTAGAGCACTTGCCTTGCATGCCTGAGGCCCTGGGTTTGATTCCTCAGTACCACATAAGCAAAAAGAAAAAAGCCGGAAGTGGTGCTGTGGCTCAAGTGGTAGAGCGCTAGCCTTGAGCTGAAGAGCTGAGGAACAGCACTCAGGCCCAGAGTTCAGGCCCCACGACTGGACCCCCCAAAAAAAAGGATTAAACCATACAGTTTGAAGTCCCTTTTGTCACTGTGGTATCTGGAAAAGCTACTCAATTTCAACCTCGGGCTCCTCACCTATAAAACCAAGACCCTTCAAGAAATCCATATAACAACAATTTATGGAATGTCAAGCATGTGCCAGGCATTGAGTTGACATTGGGAATGCAGTGGTGACCAATACAGATCGTCTGTACTCTGTCAGACACTAGTCTAACAAAGCAAGCAACATTTAGAATAACTGCAATCAGTGCAGTAAGAGAAGTAGTCAGAACTATCAGGCGCACATTTGCAGAAAGCTTCTAGCAAAGTGGCAGAGAAGGCTTTCCTGTGGGAAATAGGAACATGTAACTGCCTAAGAGTAATAATGCTGAACAAGTAATAATGCTTCCTTTACCCATGCATTTGATACACAGAGTCTAATTGACACTATTTTCTAGTCTGAAAAATGCTTCTAGGAGAATAAGAAATATTACTTGTTTAGAATTACATATTTTCTCATTTTTTTCGGTTTTTTGGTCGGCCGTGGGGCTTGAACTCTGGGCCTGGGCGCTGTCCCTCAGCTCTTCAGCTCAAGACGAGCGCTCTACCACTTGAGCTATGGCGCCACTCCTGGTTTCCTGGTGGTTTATTGGAGATAGGAGTCTCATGGTCTCTCCTGCCCAGGCTGGCTTTGAACCGCGATCCTCAGATCTCAGCCTCCTGAGTAGATAGGATTACAGGCGTGAGCCACCAGCGCCCGGCTTTGTTTTTTTTTTGTTTTTTGTTTTTTTTGAGAAAGCAACTTGTCTAAAAAGGCACACATATTGAATGAAAAAGCAAGAGCAAAAATGTAAGAAGTTTTTTTGTCGGGGTTGGGCATAGAGCTTGAACTCTAGGCCCGGGTGCTGTCCCTCAGCTCTTCAGCTCAAGGATAGTGCTCTACCCACTTGAGCCAGTTCCAATTCCAGTTTTCTGGTGGTTTATTGGAGATAAGAGTCTCACAGACTTTCTGCTCATGCTGGCTCTGAACCGCAATACTCAGATCTCAGCCTCCTGAGCAGCTAGGATTACAGGTGTGAGCCACTGGTGCCCAGAGAAGAGGTGGGAGGGGGGGAGGGAGAGAAGAGGAGGAGGGAGGAGGGGGAGGAGGAGGAAACGACCACTACTGTGGATGGACAGGTAGCCCAGCTCTATTTGAAGGTCTACTAAAAACAGGGCTCAAAATCAAGTTAGAGCTGGGCACTCATGGCTCATACCTATAATCCTAGTTACTGAGGAGTTTGAAGATTGCAGTTCAAGCCAGTCTAGACAGGAAAGCCGATGATACTTTCTCCAATTAACTACCAAAAAAGCCAGAAGTGGAGCTGTGGCTCAAGTGGTAAAGTGGTAGACTCGAGCAAAATAAAAAAAACTTAAGGAGAGAGCTCAGACACTGAGGTCAAGCCTCAGGACTGATATACACATAAAGAAAAATCAGTTTGGGAAAACGTATACTACTTACCTATAAAAGGTCAATTGCACAACTGAGTATTTAGGTGGCTTTGCAATTAAAACATAATAAAAAGTATGATCTAAATGCATTACCATCTGGAGTAGAGAAGGCTAACAGAGAGGGTAAATGAGAATGAATATACTCAAAGTAGTTCATTTGCATGTATGAAAATAGAACAATAAAATTTTCTGAAACTGTTTTAAGAAGGGAGAGTGTTAATAGGGAGAGGAATGGAGGGAGTAGGTTTTTTTTATTTTGTGTTTTTTGTGGGGCTTTGAACTCTGGGTACTGTCTCTGACTTCTTTTGCTCAGGGCTAGCTCTCTACCACTCGGAGCCACAACACCACATCCAGTTTTCTGGTGGTCAATTAGGCTGGGTTTGAACTACAATCCTCAGATCTCAGCTTCCTGAGTCCAAGTGTGTGTGTGTGTGTGTGTGTGTGTGTGTGTGTGTGTGTGTGTGTGTGTGTGTGTGTGTGTGTGTGTGTGTGTGTGTGTGTGTGTGTGTGTGTGTGTGTGTGTGTGTGTGTGTAACATTGTATATATATATATTTATTATAGATATTATAAACGTTATATACTGAGTACATAAAGACTGAATGTATAAAAATACTTTGAAAGAGGGGCTGGGAAGGTGGCTCAGTGGTAGAGTGCTTGCCTTGCATGCATGAAGCCCTGGGTTCGATTCCTCAGCACCACATAAGCAGAAAAAGCCAAAAGTGGCATTGTGGCTCAAATAGTAGAGCACTTGCCTTGAGCTGAAGAACTGAGGGACAGCGCCCAGGCCCAGAGTTCATGCCTCACAACAGACAAAAAAAAAACAAAAACAAAAACAAAACTTTGAAAGAAATAGTAATTAATATTGGTAATACTTTAAGAACTCTAAAGTCTCAATTTTTTAAAATCAAAGTGATTATTACATTAACTACTATTTCATTAACTACTAATTCTTAGTTCTCTGTAAAATCATTTCAAGTAACAACTGGACTGAGACACAATTTGAAACATAGTATATAATGTTTCTTACAAAGACTGGTTAATCAGGTAAAAATGAACATATGTAAAATATAGTCAAATATATAAATATTAGTATAGTTAACATATATGAATTTAATTTGAAAGTACTCAAGATCCTAATTTTATAATGATGACTAGTTATTAACAGCAGCCTACATGTTGAAAATACATTTTCAGAAACTCTTCATGTAAGTCTTGAAGCTTATTTTTTAGAAATAAGCTTCTAGAAATAGGCAAATGAGCTTCTAGAAATAGGTAAAGAATAATAAAATTTCGCACCCATTTTCAGCACACTGCAAGTTCTGTCCTCAGGACCTTCATCTGCCTTGTTTACTCTGTTATCACAATACCCAGTAGCATGACTGACACATGACAGACTTCAACAAATATTAATTTAAAAATCAATGATCAATTTACCATGTTAAGATTTATTATGAAGTGTGATTTTTTTCCTTTGAAAATTGGTCAATTCTCTCATGGTTGTTAAAGGCTGAAAGTACATTTTAAAGAAAGTAGAAAGAGTTTTATCATTAACCAGACAGAGTGTCATGGAATTTAACATGAGCAGACTGGATCCGAGGTTTATAAATTGTCTCAAACACATACTTGCCATGGCCTTCTCAGCATTGTGTTCTTTCACACGGAAGGGCACCCTTCATTCCAGTTAGGTGGTTAGCTCAGGCCATCATTACTATAGTTCTGAAGTAGCTCGTAGTCTTCGCCTACAAAAAAAAGTATTTTTTTATTATTCTCAATATTAGTTAAACTTAGGAGATTTTATACTTTATGCCGTGACCTTATGAAAATTTAATTTCAGGGAGAAAATATTACCTCATAGAAATAAAAAAATCAATATTGAAAGGTAGCCCAAATTCAAAACAGCACATTAAAAATGTTACTAATACAGAACAACCAAATAACTATTAAACTGTATTCAAAAAATTCAAAATGTCGCCGGGCGCCGGTGGCTCACGCCTGTAATCCTAGCTACTCAGGAGGCTGAGATCTGAGGATCGCAGTTCAAAACCAGCCCGGGCAGGAGAGACCGTGAGACTCCTATCTCCAATAAACCACTAGAAAACCAGAAGTGGCTCTGTAGCTCAAGTGGTAGAGCGCTCACCTTGAGCTGAAGAGCTGAGGGACAAGCGCCCAGGCCCAGAGTTCAAGCCCCACAATCGCCAAAAAAAAAAAAATTAAAAATGTGAATATATATAGTCTATAATGTGAAAAATCAATACTGAAGTTAGCTTTTTTAAATAAAAAATTTAATTTTAAGGTAACTTAGTCAAACTAAGAGCCAAGAGTAAGAGTATACATTTATGTGTTTACACATAAACTTACTCGTAATTGTATTAACTGGAATAGGGAGAATTATTAATGTTGGCAAGATAAGTCAATAATAACTTTAAAGAATCTAGTAGTCTACCCTTTGAACATGAAATTGCCTAACAGAGTAGCTGGAGTTTAAATTAGCTCTTACTAGATGGCTACTCCCAAATAGTATTACAATCAGTGTGTTGTGAAATACTAGTATTTTTTTTTTTTTTTGGTCAGTCATGGGGCTTGAACTCTGGGCTTGGGGCTCTTCAGCTCAAGGCAAGTGCTCTACCAGTTGAGCCACAGCGCCACTACTGGTATTGTATAACCAAAACTTAAAAAGTTATCTCTGAAAATTCAGATTAATATCTAAAAATGTTTGGTTTACCCAAAGTAGGTAAACAACTTAGGAAATTTAATAAAAATCATACTTGTGCCAGGCACTGGTGGCTCATGCTGTAATCCTAGCTACTCAGGAGGCTGAGATCTGAGGATCTCGGTTCGAACCCAGCCCACGCAGGAAAGTCTATGAGACTCTTATCTCCAATGAACCACCAGAAAACCGGAAGTGGCACTGTGGCTCAAGTGGTAGAACGCTCGCCTTGAGCTGAAAAGCTCAAAGACATTGCCCAGAGTTCAAGCCCCATGACCGACCAAAAATAAAGGATAACAGTATGTTTGTTGTTCTTGAAGCATGAATACTAAATTCAGTGAATAAAGGAAGATGATCCCCCCCTATACCCTGTTCTTTCGTTACTGCTAACATTACATACATACAAGTTTATAAGCCTTCTTAGGCCATGAAATAATTAAGTACATCAAAACATCTACTAGGCTGGTGCTTGTGCTTCATGTCTGTAATCCTAGCTATTCAGAAGGCTGAGATTTGAGGATGGCAATTCTAAGCCAGCCTGGGCAGAAAAGTCCTCAAGACTTTTTTTTTTTTTTGGTCTGTTGTAGGGCCTAAACTCTGAGCCTGGGAGCTGTCCCTCAGCTCTTCAGCTCAAGGTTAGTGCTCTACCACTTGAGCCCAGTGCCATTTCCAGCTTTTTCTGTTTATGTGGTGCTGGAGAATTGAACCCAGGGCCTCATGCATGTGAGGCAAACACTCCACCACTGAGCCACCTTCCCAGCCCCCTTCAAGACTCTTATCTTCAATTAACCACCAAAAAACCAAATATGGAGTTGTAGCTCAAGTGGTCAAGCTCTAGCCTTGAGCAAAATAGCTCAGAGACAGTACCTAGGCCCTGAGTTCAAGCCCCAGTACTAACAAAAAAAGAAAAAAGAAAAAGAAAGGAAAGAAAAGTCTGCTAGGGGCTGGGAAGGTGGCTCAGTGGTAGAGCGCTTGCCTTGCATGCATGAGGCCCTGGGTTCAATTCCTCAGCACCACATAAGCAAAAAGAAAAAAGCCGGAAGTGGCACTGTGGCTCAAGTGGTAGAGCGCTAGCCTTGAACTGAAGAGCTGAGGGACAGCGCCTAGACTCAGAGTTCAGGCCCCATGACCGGACCCAAAAAAAAAAAAAAAAAAAAAAAAAGAAAAGTCTGCTAGTGAAATACTTCCTAATTAAGTTAAATCTTAGGCTGAATAATCACAGTATTTTCATGAAAACCAAAAGAGCGGTTTCCTGGTAGGGACAGTAAAGATCTTATCTCTGTAGTCTGAGATTCTAAAATTTCATTTCCTGTTACCTCTAGGAGGTTACTCCTTAGCTATCCATCTAGAGGATGTGGACTAGAAGACAGGAAACAGCTGCCAAAAAGGGAGGTGATATTCTGAAATGAATTGTTATAGGAAATTGCTAACCTATTTCAATCAATTCTTAAATTACATAGCAAATATAAAATGTTTTATTAAACAAGCATCTCCAGAGAAGAGCTGCTAAAACGCATATAGACACAGAGCAACTAGACATGCAACAAATGAGCGCTTAATATTTTCAATGAAAATCTTCTTTGTGTGATGCTATTTCAGTTCCTGATATTGAGATGCCTTTAGAACATTTCTTTGTAATTCGGAGCATTTTTAAAAATTTAGGGTGAGTGGATTTCTGAAACTGAAGAGCTGATCTCAAACCATGTACATTAAATAATCAAATAGAACAAGATGTTCTTTGTGGCAGTATACAGACTATAAAGACTCAGGAACCTATGCTCTGGAACAAACCAAATTCACTTACTACCTGTGCACCTATGATTGTTAGATTGTTCTGATTTTTTTTTTGTCAGTCGTGGGGCTTGAACTCTGGGCTTGGGTGCTGTCCCTGAGCTCTTCAGCGCAAGGTGAGTACTCTACCGCTTGAGCCACAGCGCCACTTCCAGTTTTCTCCTCGTTTACTGGACATAAGAGTCTCACAGAGTTTCTTGCCTGAGCTGGCTTTGAACGACAATACTCAGATCTCAGACTCCCGAGTAGCTAGGATTATAGGCTAGTTCTGATCTTAAGATATAAATTTCAAGTTGTATTACAAAGAGAGTCTTTTGTCTCGACAATCAAGGTAACAATAAACCAAACTAATACACTGTTTCTCATTTCATGCTTCTGAATATATTAAACCATGCTGGAATAAACTGGCTTTAATAGGCAGATATTGATCATAATTTAATCCCTACACACACACACACACACACACACACACACACACACTCACACACACACACACACACAACATGGCTTCAAAATGTAACATTAATGTATTTCATAAAATAAATTGCTCACATAAAGAATCCTATATTAGGAGAAGTTGTTTTCATTCTCTCTTTCACCCTCCCAAATAAAATCAATGCCTAGTGAAGCTTTAATAAAATTTTTGAAAATACTGGGCTGTAAGAGAGTAGATTTAGGACAGAAGCTAGATAATTATAAGTGAAGTACTTAGAAATATCAAAACTTTTCAACACAACCAAATAGGAAAAGACCTTTAAAAGAAGGATAAGGCCGGGCACCAGTAGTTCACACCTGTAATCCTAGCTACTCAGGAGGCTGAGATCTGAGGATCACCGTTCAAAGCCAGCCTGGGCAGGAAAGTCTATGAGACCCTTATCTCTAATAAACCACTCAAAAACCAGAAGTAGAGCTGTGGCTCAAGCCACAGAGCGCTCTCCTTGAGCTGAAGAGTGCAGGGACAGTACCCAAGCCCAGAGTTCAAGCCCCAAGACCGACCAAAAAAAAAAAAAAAAAAAAAAGGATAAACCTCACGATATACACAAGAGGTTTTGCTTTGTTGTTGTTTTTAATGTACTATGTGATTTTTTTTTTCTTTTGTATGTTCCTCTTCCCATGGTATATCCCCTGTTGTCACTGTTTGATTTTGGTACCCTGCATCTTGTATATACACATTTATCTAATTTGGGGAGGGGAAGAGGAATAATAAAATGCTGAAACAAGGACAGAGGATGACCCATTGCAACAATGATACTCACAAGACACTGTGTTGGAAATGAACTTTACAACTTTAGGGGGGAGGTGAGGAAGGGAAGGGATAGTAGGAAAAAAAAAACAAAGGAGGGGGTAACAATGTTTGATAAGAAATGTACTCATTACCTTACTCATGTAACTGTAACCCTTCTGTACAGCATCTTTACAATAAATTTTTTTTAATTGTATTTTATTTTATTTGAGAACATACTGTACAGGGGGGCTACAATTACATGGGCAGGATAATGCATACATTTCTTACCAAGCATTGCAGCCTCCTCCTTTGTTTACCCTTCACTTCCCTTCCCCGCCTCCCCCCTCCCCCAATAAAATAAAATTTAAAAAAAGAAAAAAGAAGGATAAAGGGTCTGGGAATGGGAATGTGGCTTAGTGGTAGAGCGCTTGACTAGCATGCATGAAGCTCTGGGTTTGACTCATCACTACCACATCAACAGAAAAAGCCGGACATGGTGCTGTGGCTCAAGTGGTAGAGTGCTAGACTTGAGCAAAAAAAGCTCAGTGACAGTGCCCAGGCCCTGAGTTCAAGCTCCAAGACTGGCAAAATATATAAATAGATAAGTAAACAAATAAATGAAGGAAGGAAGGAAGGATAAAGGAAGTCAGAAATTATATGGGCAGTATTACATCCCAAATCTTTAGTGACAGATATTTTTACTCAGGAGGCTGAGATCTGAGGATCACGGTTCAAAGCCAGCCCAGGCAGGAAAGTCCATGAGACTCTCATCTCCAATAAACCACTAGAAAACCGGAAGTGGTGCTGTGGCTCAAGTGGTAGAGCGCTCATCTTGAGCTGAAGAGCATAGGAACAGCACCCAAGCCCAGAGTTCAAGCCCCACAACCAACAACAACAACAACAAAAAGAATAATATATGGAGGCCAGATGCCAGTGGCTCAACCAGTAATTGTAGCTACTCAGAAGACTGAGATCTGGTGGATTACAGTTTGAAGCCATCCAGGAAACAAAAGTCCAGGAGACTCTGTCTCCAATAACCAACAAATATTGTGAGACAAGAGGCATGGCTCCAGTGGTTGAGCACTAGCTATTAGCAAGAGAGCTAAAGGAGAGCAAGAAGCCAGAATTCAAGCTCTAGTACTGGCATATGTGTGTACATGTGTGTGTACACACACCAATAACAAAAAAGGATCTGAAGCTGGCACCAGTGGCCCATGCCTGTAATCCTAACTACTCAGAGGCTGAGATCTGATGATCACAGTTCGAAACCAGCCCACACAGGAAAGTTTGTGAGACTCTTATTTCCAATTAACCATCAGAAAACCAGAAGTAGAGCTGTGGCTCAAAGTGGTTGAGCACTAGCCTTGGGCAAAAAGAGCTCAAGTCCCAGGACAGTGCCCTGGCCAAGTTCAAGCCCCATGACTGACAAAATAAACAGGCAATATCTGGCAACTTCCATGTTAATATTTATTTTAAAAATAAATTATATAAAATACAACCTCAGCTGGGTGCCGGTGGCTCCTGTCTGTAATCCTAGCTACTCAGGAGGCTGAGATCTGAGGATCGCAGTTCAAAGCCAGCCTGGGCAGGAAACTCCGTGAGACTCATCTCAAATAAACCGAAAGTAGCCCTGTGGCTCAATCAGTAGAGCACTCACCTTGAGCTGAAGAACGCAAGGGCAGCACCCAAGCCCAGAGTTCAAGCCCCATGACCGACAAAAATAAAATAAAATATAATCTAGAAAATGTAAGCTCAAATATAAATCTTGATTATAATATAAATCATCAACTTCAGTCATGCAAATCTTGTTACTGATAGAACAATAAGAATTCAATAAATAGGGGCTGGGAAGGTGGCTCAGTGGTAGAGCGCTTGCCTTGCATGCCGAGGCCCTGGGCTCCATTCCTCAGCACCACATAAGCAAAAAGAAAAAAGCCAGAAGTGGCTGTGGCTCAAGTGGTAGAGCGCTAGCCTTGAGCTGAAGAGCTAAGGGACAGCGCCCAGGCCCAGAGTTCAAGCCCCACAACCAACCAAAAAAAAAAAAAAATTAAAAATTAAAAAAAAAGAATTGAATAAATCTTTCAATAATATTACAGAAATGTTGGCTGTTATTCAAGAACAGTATCAAATTTTTAAATAAATATCTTAAGCCGGGCGCCGGTGGCTCACGCCTGTAATCCTAGCTACTCAGGAGGCTGAGATCTGAGAATCGCAGTTCAAAGCCAGCCCGGGCAGGAGAGACCGTGAGACTCCTATCTCCAATAAACCACCAGAAAACCGGAAGTGGTGCTGTAGTTCCAGTGGTAGAGCGCTGGCCTTGAGCTGAAGAGCTGAGGGACAGCGTCCAGGACCAGAGTTCAAGCCCCACAACCGACAAAAAAAAAAAACAAAAACAAAACAAATAAATAAATATCTTACTTTTGAAGTTACATAGGATTACTTTTTAATTTATTTATTTTTAAATTTATTTATTTAATTAATTTATTTTTTTGTCAGTTGAGGGGCTTCAACATAGGACCTGGGAACTGTCTCTGAGCTCTTTTGCTCAAGGCTAGTACTCTATCACTTTGACCAACAGCTCCACCAGTGGTTTTTCAGTGGTTAATTGGAGGTAAGAGTCTCACAGGCACTTTTCTGCCTGGGCTGGCTTTGAATCGTGATCCTCAGATCTCAGCCTCCTGGGTAGCTAGGATTACAGGTGTGAGCCACCAGCACAAAGCACATAGGATTATTTATAAAAAGGGATTTATATTCAAAAACTTAAAAGTTAATGTACTAGCTAAGCTCTGGTGTTCACATCTGTACTACACCTCAGTGTTCAGGAGTCTGAGATTCAAAGGACTAGGTTCAAACCCAGTCAGAGCAGAAAAGGCTATGACAGTCCATCTCCAAAATAACCAGCAAAAAGCCACACTGAAAGGGTGGCTCAAATGGTAATAATACTAGCCATGCAAGCACAGGCCTTGAGTTCAAACCCAAGTACTGGCAAAAAAAAAAAAAAAAAAAAAAAAAAAGTGTGCTTATTACATAGACATAAGAAAATGACCCCGGGCTGGGAAGGTGGCTCAGTGGTAGAGCGCTTGCCTGGCATGCATGAGGCCCTGGATTCAATTCCTCAGCACCACATAGCAAAAAAGAAAAAAGCTGGAAGTGGCGCTGTGGCTCAAGCGGCAGAGCGCTAGCCTTGAGCTGAAGAGCTGAGGGACAGCGCCCAGGCCCAGAGTTCAGGCCCCACAACTGGACCCCCCCCCAAAAAAAAAAAGAGAAAGAAAATGACCCCATGTCACTGTAGAAAAACGGATGGAATGGGAAAATATACTGAGCAAGATAAGATAAGCTCAAAAGAGAAGACATGGGCCCAGCACTGGTGGCTCCTGACTGTGATTTCAGCTACTGAGGAGGCGGAGATCCAAGTCATGAGTAACAGCCAGCCAGGGTAGAAAACCATGACAGACTCTATTTCCAATTAGCCAGCAAAATGCCAAATGGAAGGTGTGGCTCAAGGGGTAGAGTGCTAGAGGTGAATGAAAGAGCCAAGTAAGAAAACTAGGCCTGAGTCATTTGTGGAAGCTAGATCTAAAAGACGTATTCACAGACATAAACAAACATAGGTACGCGTACATATCTGAATGAATAAACATACATGTAAGTCTAGGGGACTATCCAGGAAGAGAAAGGGAAAAACACAGTGGGTGAATAATTTTGAGATACAATGTGACTACATGTGAAAATGGCATAAAGAACCTCAATGAAAGCTGTTGATCAACAGGGAGGGATGGAATGAGGAAAGAGAAACAGGCTCCATTGAGGAGGCTTGGGTATTAATGGGAGGTGTTGGGTTAACAAGGAGAGTGAGTGAGGATGAATATGGTAGAAACAGATGGTTCGCATGTATGAAAATAGAACAGTGAACCTGTTGCTATTCTATCAGGAAGGGGAAGAGGGTAATGGGGAGGAATAGAGGGAGGACTGACTGGAAAACATTGTTAAGAGGAAATGTCAGAATAAAATCCTCCCTCGTATAGCTAATGTATGCTGATAAAAAAAAATGTAATACCTGGTTATTACCACAAACAGTACAGTAAATAAGTTCTAACACTTCCATGAATAAGTGCATTGACTATGACATTAAGTTAGAAAATAGCTTAGGGTACAGAACTTTCTATACTGTTAAAATTCCAATAAGCCTCAGTGATAGAGTGCTTGCCTTGCATGCATGAGGCCCTGGGTCCAATTCCTCAGCACCACATAAACAGAAAAAGCCAGAAGTGGCAATATGGCTCAAGTGGTAGAGCACCCAGGCCCAGGGTTCAGACCCCAGGACCAACAACAACAACAAAAAACCAATAAGCAATCTTCTTAGCCCAAATCTACACTGCTGCAGCATAAATAAAAAGGCTATTCCCTCAACTATAGCTGAGATCAGTTTAATTATTTTAATAGCATTTTCATGTAAAGTATTAAGCTACAATTTATGGAAAACTAAGTGTCAAATATCACATTTTGTTTATTATTATATATCATCACATCATCTTTCCATCTGATTATGAAAGGTGATACAAAAGACAGAAAACCTAAGTGAACTACGTCTATGCTATCAATTTTACTAATAACTAGAAAATGTTATTCCTTAAAAAAAAAAAAAGAATGTGCAAATCCAGTTAGTTAGCTCAGCTATAAAGGAAATAAAGCAACTAATGAGCATCTTCCACACAGGCACATTTATGTTTTCGGCCTTAGCATATTTGCAAACCATCTGGTACCCATGCCTCCCTAGTTCACCCAGCCTAATCTGTTCAAAACTGAATATGAAACTAGAGCAATGTGCACTTTGATGGAGCCAGAGGATGGCACACATGTATAATAATGTTCCAAATATGAAGCTCTGAACTAGTTTATACTTCAACTGTATGGTTTCATTTCCAGTGAAGATGCTAAAGCTGTTTTGAAAATGAAGGAGGCTCAAGAAATCTGCAGGAATCATAGCTATCATGGGTTACTGGATTATTTGCTTTCTCATTTTAATCTTGTTAAGTAAAGATATGGGGAGGTACTTCTACAAAAAAAGAAAGATGCTATCATTTTATATTAAAGAGTCAAGAATATGTATTTTTCTCCTTCCTAAAATTAATCTGTGTAACCTTAAAATGCTTAGAGGAAGGAGAGAAAAACAGGAAAAATCATTCATGAAAGCCCTTTTGCTTTGATGTCCTATTACCATATTATTGTCATTGGCAGCTCTCATTCTTCTTTTACTTAAAATCAGGAGTTGGAATTACTACATTAGAAATCAAAATTATTTATAAATACAGTAGTGCCTACCTCCCTGGTAAAACTAATTCTTGCTAATCCTCACTACCAGTTTAAGAACAAACGACTTCTTAAGAAGATTTTCAGAAACAAAGATGATGTATGTAGCACCACATAACACAAAGTCGAAGAAACAATTACCAACTCAAATTACAGGTTCAGTTATGTGTGTGTAACACACAGACACACAGACACACACACACACCTCAGTCCAACACATAGTCACTTTAATTACTTCCTGGAAGCTGATCAACCTCCCTATTCCTGAGCCACTGTATATGTCCCCATCGTGAGATTTATTTCTTTTTTCTCCTTTCCCCCCCAAAAAATCAAGTTAATCTCTAAAAGAATTACTCCTTCCTTTCAAGTTACATGGAATCCCATCTAATCACATCACAAAGTCCCTACCAGCCACGCTTACATCTCTCTCCCTCTGTCTCTGTCTCTCTCTCCCTCTCGCTGTCTCTTGTCTGCCTATCTCTCCCTCTCTTTCTGCAAGTGCAGAGCTGAGTATGGTAAAGTGCTGTGGGCCATCTGCTCTGTCTGCCTTCCTCTCCTATCACCCCATTCCCAGTTTCCTAATTCGTGGCCCTGGGTGTTTCACTGAAGCCTTCCCGGAGGCTTGATCCCTCACTAACCTTGGCTAAGGGAATCAAACCGGATCTTTGCCTTCTTGGAGTTTGCTCTTTCCTTACTGTCACTCGTGGAAGGGATCAGAGACATACTGACACAAAGGACGTCAAATCCCTTAGCTTCAATTTTGGTGTAAAGACACACCGCAGGGAAAGGACATCACGATGAGACCACGATCCTCTCACACCCTCTTCTTGTCCTTCATCCCAATCATCAGTGGGTCTTTCCTGCTTCCAGTGGGTCCGACCTTTTTACGGGTCGCTTCTTTCGGGCCCCAGGGCTCAGAGATTCTTCTGGGCCCTCTTCTACCCCCCCACCACACACACACCCCAGAGCGGTCTACTTGTAAGGCAGAGGACATTTCCATCCTCACGAACTAACTTCTCCCCCGAGCACTCGGGGCTCCCTCAAAATCGTCGCAGAGTTCTTAAGGACTCAACTCCTAGTGGGGGCACGACCTCGCCCCGAAAGGGGGTGCACAGCCTTCTCCTTCCCCCGGAACTCGCACCCCAAACCAGCGCTCGGCTCCCAGCAGACCTTCCAACCCTGGAGACCGCGACCCCGCGAGCCGGCCGCACGCCCCCCAGACCCAGGCCCGCACTGCGGCCCGGGACCCCCAGTCCCAGACGCCGCCCCCCCCCGGAGGCCCGGACCTCGACCCCCCCCGCACAACCCCAAGTTGCTCCATCTCCTCGCAAAGCCAGGAGCTGAGATTTTTGCCCTCAGCCAGACCCGCCCCCCCCCCCCCCCGGCCGGAGGACGCCGAGGAACCGCGGTCGGTCCCCCGCGGTCGGTCTCCCCGCCACCGGGGCAGGCCCGGTCCCGCGCCGCGGATGCCCCGCACCGGGGCCGCCCACCGCCCGCCGCCGCGGGCGGGCTCAGCCCCCCGGTCCGCGTCCCGCTCGCCTCCCTCCGGCCGCCCGCGCCGCGCGCTCGCTCCCCGCGCCGGCCGCCGGCCTCGGCGCAGGTTCCCACCCCAGCCCGCGCCGCCGGGGCCCCGCGCCGCCCAGCCCGCTCGCGCCGCTACCTGCAGGGGCCGCCGCGCCTCTCAGACACCCGCCGCCGCCATCTTGCATTTCAAACCGACTGCACTTTTTTGGGAGTCAACTCTGACCTGTGAACCCTACACCCGGAACCACTCGGCCGGCCCGCGGACGGGCCTCGCAGCTCCACAAGCCCCCACGGAGCTCGGGGACCCACGGTAAGAGCGTGAGAAGTGGCGTAAGCCCCAGCGGCGGCCCGGGGCGGAGGGGGAGGAGACAGAGCCGACCGAGGCGGGGGTCCTCCACAGGCCCCCCGCGCCGCGCCGCGCCGCGCTCCCCACTCCCACACCCCGTTGCTTCCCCAGGATGCGACCCAGGCCGCTCCCCGGGATCCGCGCGACGCGGGACGGGATGACGCGCCCCGCCCCCTGTCACCAGAAGCCACGCCCCTCGATGCCACGCCCCTCTGCCTCGCCGCGGTCCCGCCCCTTGCCGCCGATAGCTCCGCCCACTGCCGCGCTTAGCCTGGTCCCTCTCCAGTCGGGCTGGAAGACAGCCTCGCCTTCCTGGCGCTCCGCCCTCCTGCTGTCACCGCCAGGTCGCAGGGTAGGCGTGCTGTCTTCCGCTCAACCCCCCCGCCCCGCCCCGCCCCGCCCCCGTTTTTATCCAAAGCCCCACCTCCCTCAGGCGGGACTCCCCCAGCCCTACCCCTCGGCGGGAGCCACGCCCGCCGGAGGCCACGCCCCCGCGCTCCTTTGGCTGCCCGGCGCCGGCGCCCCACACCCCCATCCCCGCAGTCCGGAGCCGCCGGCCGCAGCTCCCCGCCGGCCGCGCCCCCAGCCGCCCACACCAGAAGTGCAGTTTACCCCCACTCTGGACAGCCCTGCGAGACGAAGCCCCGCTCCCCGCGTGCCCGCGCCCCCGACCCCCGCGCTCCAGCCGGTCCCGCCAGCGCGGGCAGCTGTCGAAAACCCGGACGGCGTCATCTTCCCTCCCACCGCCCCTTCCCTTCAGCCCCACATCATTGTGAGCACGAAAAATGCAAACAAAAGCAAGGCAACGACTGGCCTTCCGAAGTCCTGGACGCACGGTCAGGGTCCCGGAATCCCCACCCCTCCCCGGCCGGGACCTTTGTGCAGTGACAGCCGTGCCCGCCCCCCACCCCCACCGCATTAATCCTAAAATATGCAGTTGCTTAAAGTGAAAGTCCGACGGCTGGAGTCCGCGTCGGTTGCTGGCACCTGCGACTGCCAGAACCTGGGCATGCCCGGGCTTAATCACACACGCAGTTCTGCCCAGCACTCCGCACTTCCAGCGCAAGTTTAACGGCATTTTAGGCTCCCGGAGTTGAATTCATAAGGTGAGCTATTTATACAAGCGATCTCAAGAAGCCAATATAATGCTTTCCTAACACAGGGATTAAAAAAAAGGAGAGGAAAGCCTTTGCAATAAAATGCTGGGCTAATACCAATAGCAATTTAAAGATTAGGGTTTCAGATTGTAAATACTCTGATGCCTGAAAGAGCTAGAAGACGGAACTTGTGCCCATATAATTTCTGTGTGTTCCCCAGTCAATGTGGTGCCCACCTAGAATACAGAAATTTGTTCTTTCCTTCACTTAACCACCACCTTTGTGAGCACTATACCGGGTGCTGTGGGGAAAAAAAACAAAACAAAACAACTGATAGAAACATAGCTAAGGCTGTCCAGTGTCTTGGTACCCAAAAGGGGGATTGTTCTAGAACCCTCCAGGATATCAAAAAACAGGGATCAGCCGGGCGCAGGTGGCTCAGCCTGTAATCCTGGCTATTCAGGAGGCTGAGATTTGAGGATCACGATTCAAAGCCAGCCCAGGCAGGAAAGTCCGCCAGACTCTTATCTCCAATAAACCACCAGAAAACCGGAGGTGGCGCTGTGGCTCAAGTGGTAGAGCGCTCGCCTTGAGCTGAAGAACTGAGGGACAGCGCCCAGGCCCAGTTCAAGCCCCATGACCACCAAAAAAAAAAAAAAAAAAAAAAAGAGGGATCTTGAGGTCCCATATATAAAATGGTGTATTTGCATACAATTTATATGCATCCTCCTATACACCTTAAATCATCTGTATAGGTTATTGTGATACCTAATGAAAAGTAAATGGAATGTAAATAGTTGGTTGAAGGACTTTTTTTTTTTTAGGGACTAACAAGAAAAAAGTGAACACATGTTCAGTACAAAGGAAAAATTTTCCCCCCAAACATTTCTGATGCACAGTTGGTTGAATCATCAATGTAGACCTGGTGGACCCAGAAGACCAGACTATATTCCTGTCTGCCGGCTTATGGGCTAGTGGTCCCTTAGCCATGAACATAAAAATAAAAATGTATCAAAGATGTATCAAAATAAAAGGTAAGAAGGCATCAAGGGAGAAACTGAGGGCCTTAGGGATGTGGAAATGTGGAGTGTCTCTCAGTGTATTTCTATGTGTATGTGTTTCTCTCTGCATGTTTCTCTCTCTGTGAGTTTCTGTATGTGTTTTTTTTCTGTGTTTCTGTTTATGTTTCTATGTGTTTGTCTGTGTGTATTGCCTCTCTCTCTGCCTCCCTCCCTCCGCCCCTCCCTGTCTTTCCCCTTTCTCTTCCCTCCCTTCTCTTCCTTCTTCCTGTCATCTTCCCTGCTCCCTCCCGCTCCTCTCTCCCTAACTTCCTTTTCTAATTCCTCTTTAGCACCAGTTTATAGACATCTCTCTGTAAGCTGTTTGCCTGCTTCACTGCCCAATGCCAGCAACCCAGAAGCCTCTCAATTTAGGGTCACACCCACAAGGCAGCTCTGTCCAGGAAAACAATTTCAATAGCACAGTGCTGAGAACAGTGTCCTGAACCCAAGTGCTGCCAATTATTTGATATCCTTGCACAAAGCAAGACTGTTAACACCACTTTACAAAAAAAAAAAAAGGTTGCAGACTTAAGCAATATGCATATATGTTTAGCATAGCAGATTGTGTCAGCCCACATAAATCTGTTTAGAGATCATGCTCACAGAGTAACTTGTTTTTATTAAAATAAATTCATTTATAAAAATTGTAAATATGATGGATTTTAACAGCTGTTTGGACCCAGAAGTAAGTTTTTACCCATCAATTGGCATAATTAGAAGTCTAGTTTTATTATGTATGCTTTGCAGCTTGTCATACACAGCCGGGTATGGAAAACTTCAGTGCAGTTAAGACACAGAAGTAAACAGGTTTTAAAAAGCACAGCACAGCATTTATTGAGCCCAAGTACTAAGGCTGAGATCTGAGGATCATGGATTGAAGCTAGCCCAAGCAGAAAAGTCTGTCACTCTTATCTCCAATTAACCACAAAAAAAGCCAAAAACGGAGGAGTAGCTCAAGTGGTAGAGCACCAACATTGGGTGAAAAAGCTAAGTAAGAAGACTTAGCTCTGAGTTTAAGCTCCACTCTTGGCAAAAAAAAAAAAAAGGAAAGGAAAAAAAAGCACAGAACTTTTTGCTTTTCAGAGCCTCTTCCACCTTTGGAACTGTGAAAAAAAATATTTGCAGGAAATGAAGAGCTTTAGTAAAAAGTTCTAAGTGCCAACATCATCTGAGGAAAGGCTTCCAACAGCACTTTTTGTTGAAATTTCTTTTGCGATTATTTTTCCTTCCCCCCACTTTGTGTGGAAAAGTCCTTTTAAAAATATGACACCATTGGGCTGGGATGTAGCTCAGTGGCAAAGTGCTTGCCTAGCAAGTGCAACGTCCTGGGTTCGATCCCCAGTACCAAAAAAGAAAAAAATAGTTAAAAAAATATGACACCATGAAACCGATCAGCCAAAAAAGACATCAAACTAAGACACTTTGGCTTCTACCTGTAGTTAGGGGAGCCGAGAATTTAGTCCTCGAGGAAAGGGGCCACATTTTTCTCTAATGGCTACTTCAGACAGTGAACAAAAATGTTCCTGCTAAAGGGAGCTCAACTGAACAAACTTTCAAAGTCAATTTCAGGTCAAGTCCTTTCCTATTCCTGTTAGCACTTGCTATGTGAAAATAATAACATTATTGATAATAACAACAACAACAAAAAAACAATGTTGGGGTTGGGAAGGTGGCTCAGTGGTGGAGTGCATGCATGCCTGAGGCCCTGGGTTTGATTCCTTCAGCACCACATAAGAAAAAAAAAGTCAGAAGTGGCACTGTGGCTCAAGTGGTAGAGTGCTAGCCTTGAGCTGAAGAGCTGAGGGACAGCGCCCAGGCCCAGAGTTCAGGCCCCATGACCAACCAAAAAAAAAAAAAAAAATCAATGTTCTTGGTACCTGTAAAACACACTCTCTTCACATTCCTCCCCTTTTTCTATATGTACCATAGGAACACATATATAAAATTCGAGGGCTGAGAAGGTGGCTCAGTGGTAGAGTGCTTGCCTTGCATGCTCGAGGCCCTGGGTTCGATTCCTCAGCACCATATAAGTAAAAAGAAAAAAGCCGGAAGTGGCGCTGTGGCTCAAGTGGTAGTGCGCTAGCCTTGAGCTGAAGAGCTGAGGGACAGCGCCCAGGCCCAGAGTTCAGGCCCCACGACTGGACAAAAAAAAAAAAAAAAAAAAAAAAAAAAAAAAAAGATTCGAGGATTTAAAAAAAAAAAAAAAGGAGTAACTGATTTCCCAATATGATTCAAGGAGTAACTTTTGTTTTGGAGAATGCTGGAGATTGAACCCAGGGTCTCTAGCAAGCACTTTGATGCTTAAGCTATACTTTTCTATTGTTTTGTATTTTGGTTTTGAGATACAGCCATGCTAGTGATTACTGAGCTATCCTCAAATTTACCCTCTTCCGCCTTCTGCCTCCTGAGTAGCTGGGAGAAGCTGGGATTGCAGTTGTCCATACCACCTCCAAACAAGAAATACACAGTTTGATTTCGATAAACCTTATCTTTTAATTGTGGTGGCCCTTAGGTTGGTTCATTCATTGGTATGTAACTCGATTTTTGCTCAAAAGTTTAGTGTCTATATGAACATTGTGAGGTCCAGAAAACTAGTTAGTTAATTAATTAATTAGAGCTTTAGTCTGCACAACTCTAGGCAACACACAACTAGGATGCAATACTGGAGTGGGAAAATACAATGATTAACTCTGTTTCAAAGGCCTAACAGAGGAAATCTAAGTAGTAGTCTTTAAACTTTAATGCACCTGAAAATTATTGCGGAATTTTACATTATTTTTATTTTTTGTGCTGGGCCTGGGGCTTGAATTCAGGGCCAGGACGCGGTCCCTGGCCCACTGTGTTCAAGGCTAGTGTTATACCACTTGAGCCACAGAGCCATTTCCAACTTTTCTGTGGTTAATTGTCTCATGGAGCCAGGTACCAGTGGCTCACACCTATAATCCTAGCTACTAAGGAGGCTGAGATCTGAGGATCATGGTTCAAAGCCAGCCCAGGCAAGAAAGTTCATGAGACTCTTATCTCCAATAAACTATTCAGAAAAAGCTGGAAGTGGCGCTGTGGCTCAAGTGATAGAGCTCCCTCGAGCAGAGAAAGGCTCAGGTCAGAGCAAAGGCCCTGAGTTAAAGCCCCAGGACTGGGGAAAAAAGTCTTATGGACTTTCCTGCTTGGGCTGGCTTTGAACCACAACCCTCAGATCTCAGCCTTCTGAATAACTAGGATTATAGGTGTCAGCCCCTTGCACTTGGCTTGGATCTTTATTTTAAAATAGACCCTTCCCACTTCTGAGAGATCCAATTTGGTGGATCTGGAAAGAGGTGGTAAATATGCATTTGACATGCACCTGGTAACCTTTCCATAAATGACCTGCAGACCACGTTGAGAAATTCTGGTCTAAACCAATAGTTGGAAGAAAACTTATTGCATTCTTGTAGACTTAACAAAAGGTTACACCCTACAATAAGTCAGTATCTCTGAGCTGAGTTATCCATTCTAAAGCATGGGCATCTACACTGGGAAGGAAATTCTGTGGAAATCAAGAAGCATTTTTTTTTTGCTGGTTGTGGGGCTTGAACTCTGGGCCTGGGCGCTGTCCCTCAGCTCTTCAGCTCAAGGCTAGCACTCTACCATTTGAGGCACAGTGCCACCTCTGGCTTTTTCTGCTTATGTGGTGTTGAGGAAACAAACCCAGCCTCATGCATGCAAGGCAAGCATTCTACCACTGAGCCACCTTCCCAGCCCCTCAAGAAGCATTTCTTACCCCCTGAAGACCACTCACTCATTAACCTCAGGGCACTTTGGGTGACCTGTATCATTCATCCTCCTGCTATGTTTGTGAAGTTTGCTGATATTGTTTACTGAGGCTTGCATATTCACCTGCCCAAGGTGAATATGCTGGGTTTTAATCCACCCCGGTCAATCCTACAACTTAATAAAAATGCTCTAAACAGTTTTTAGGACAAAAGGTATTGCATTAACCAAACTACAGTGTAGATGGAATCTGAAGACATCTCTGGTATTAAAGTTAAGTATTACTGTTGAAGCTCCAATTCTTCTGCCACATGTTAAGTCTATCAAACTGTTTTCTACATAACAAATCCAACTCCAGCAGCTTAAAAGACTAAGCAGTTCTTTAGCTCACGCATCAGCAGGTCAGCTGGGTCTACTCATCTGAATCATGATTGGCTGGTCTTAGTTAGACTTGCTTCTGCATTTGTGGTTAGCAGGTGGATTATCTGAGGGCTGCCTGGTCCAAGATACTTTCATTTGTGGATCTAGGAACTGGCTCCTCTAGGATAGCCGTAGTCCTTGCTGCAGTGGCAGGCTGCCTGTGGGTCACAGGGGTAACTTTCTCAAGGGTCTTCCATCTTCCAGCAGACTAGCACAGGTGCATTTTTATGCAGCCACAGGATTCCAAGAAATCGAGGAAGAGCCTTAAGAACTTCTTGAAGCTCAGGTCTAGCATGCTGTCATTTCTGCTACAATTCTATTGGCTAAGCCAGTCATAAAGCTAGCCCAAATTCCACCTCTTGAGAGCAGCTGCTAAAGTTGACTGTGCTATTGTTGTCATTGAATTTCCCACACGGTGTCACCAAAGGCAGATTTTGTATTTTACCTATCTCCATCTACTTTTACTCCTCTGTAAAATGAAGATGATCCAGTTGTTGTGTCACATTTTAAGTATATAGCTTATCCTGTTTCTCAGAGAACATGAGCCATGTTGATGATGTGTTTGTAGGGTCTCTCCAGTCCTAAAGTGATACATTTGCATGGGTGGGAAGTGAGGCTGGACTGCTTTTCTTTTTTTTTTTTTTTAATTTTATTTTTTGTGCCAGCACTCGGGGCTTGAACTTGGGGCCTGTGGCACTTGCTTGGCCTTTTCTTTCTTTCTTTTTTCTTTTTTTTTTTTTTTTTGCCGGCCATGGGGCCTGAACTCTGGGTCTGGGCGCTGTCCCTCAGCTCTTCAGCTCAAGGCTAGCGCTCTACCACTGGAGCCACAGCGCCACTTCCAGCTTTTTCTGTTTATGTGGTGCTGAGGAATCGAACCCAGGGCCTCATGCTTGCAAGGCATGCACTCTACCACTGAGCTATCTTCCCAGCCCTGGACTGCTTTTCTTATGTTTCCTTGGGGAGGGATGTGGACCCTGATTCCCTCACTCTTGAATGTGTATATATATATATATATATATATATATGTATATATATATATATATATATATAGAGAGAGAGAGAGAGAGAGAGAGAGAGAGAGAGAGAGAGATTCAGCAAATACAAATGGTTCTAATGTATCCTAATAATTTGTTAGTGTTCATTTTTTTGGTCATCACTTTGTTATACACTGAAAATATAGACTAATTAGCTTGGACCTCAGTGAGATAATTTCTCAATTTGTAATATAGACACATATTTCTTTCCTGTTTTATAGCTGATGAAAGGTATGCAGTTTATAGCACGTAATATGCTTACACGCATAGACAATGGTTAAAAGCCTTGTGATTATACAGAAAGATGTGCAGACTTGTAACAACTTTCTTGAAAAATGCCTTAACACTTGAGGAGCAACAAAAATTTTCTTCAGTTTAGATGCACAATGCTATTTTTTGTAGCCTCCCTCTAGGTATTTCAAATTCTGTAGCTATACAATTAATTTTTATAGCTAGGAAAGTAATTTTTATCGTCTGTAAAATGTTTTACTACCAAAGGAGATTATCACTCACTGCAGAAACTTAAAAATAGAGGAAAGAATCGATCTGTGTTTTCTCCTTGCTAGCCACTGTTAGCATTTTAGTGTTTGCAGGTTGCTATTTTTAGATGAAAGAAAATGTTATTTTCCCCCCTTCTTCTGCAAGGTTATTTGGTCTAATGATATTAGGAAACTCTCTTTTTGGATAGACATTTTCAGCTGGCTGGCATTGTAGTGATTTCATTTCACACCACAGCTGTGGGGTGAAGGTTTAGAAGAAACCAGGGGGTTCATTTCAGTGATGGTGGTAATTTACATTTTTTTCCTAGTAGGGTTGGGTAAGAGTTTGGGGAAAACATTTTTAAAGAAGAAACAGAGAAGACACATATGCTGTGATCCTAAATATAAAAACATGGAAACTGAATGAGGAAAAATAATTGCAGAACCTGAGATTGGGTAGTAACTCATTTTCCTTCTAAAATAATGAAAGCAAAAGCTGGTCTTTATTTTGAAGATCCTGATTTTCCTAAATAATTCACAACAGTAAATAGCTATAATTAGGATTCATCACACGTAATCAGTTTCCAAATTATTTCATGAATACATTATCTATTGCCATGAACCCCTTGTTTTCCTTGCCCCAAGTCAACCTTCAAGCCATTTGAAGTTCAATGGCCTTTGAAATCAATGCTTGCAGATCACAATGTCCACATGTCCAGGATACCAGGTCTGGCTGTCTTTGCTCCATGAAGTGTCTTAGTCCTGTATCTTTTGGACAATTAAATTTTTTGATTCGGTGTGTGCTTGGAAGGGAGTATTCCAAGAGCCTCTCACTGCATGTTAAGTGCTGTTCCCTGACTCTAAGCCAGAGCTTAGATGTTGGCAGAGCTAATTGCTCAAAATGTAGTGATTTCATTTCCAACCTTTGCACACCAAGATTACACAGCCCAAACAAATTTTCTGCTTAAACACGCGCACACACACACACACACACACACACACACACACACACACCAAGATTACACAGCCCAAATTTTCTGCTTAAACACGCATACACACGCACACGCACACGCACACGCACACACCCCAGAATAAAAACACAGCATTTCTGCAAAAATAAAACAAATCTTTACAATGGGAAGAAGTTCAAAAAAACAAGGGTAATGTAATCACTATAAGCTATTGAAGGAATTAATGGTGGTTCGTGAGGTTCAATAACTGAGAAACCTAATAAAAAGAGCTGCCATTAAAGCAGTTCAATTTTTATAAAGGGAGGGAGGATCATAGGTTGGGCTTCCCTTCAAATGAACTCTAAGAAATGACCGTGAGAGTAAGTGGTTTGTTTGGTAACTGTCCCTACAGGGCAGCAGGGAGGCAGGAGAGAACCCAGGGAAATCCAAACATGGCTTCTGCTTCAATGGGGAATCTACAATTCAGAACACTGCTTAATGACACTATTCACCGCTTCTTGTCTGTCCAGCAGGCATCATAGGGGTGGGGATCCCATCATTTGCAGCCTACCGCCAAATGAATCACATCAGCCCATTAGGTGGCAGGCTGCACATGCTCGCAGATGACCATTGGCCCACAGTGAACGTGGAATGCCAGAGAGGAGGAAGGTAGCTGCAAGGGATGTGGTGGTTTCACAGACCTAGTTTGAACCCTACTTCCAACTACTTATGTGTGGACTTCAGGAAATGACTCCATCTAAGCCATAGTTCCTTTATTTGTAAAATGAATGTCAAGACAGGCTCACGTTAGTCCATATGGTTTTGTTCCCTTAGGACAGACAAGGCTTGGGTTGGTTGTGGGACATTTTGTTACAATGTGAATCACAAACTGTCATGTCTATGGTATACAGTCCTGGCCTCTGGACAGTTAGGGTAGACATCAGGAAGAATCCAGTCTTCTTGGTGGGGAGAAGAGACTTCAAAAACACTATGGCTGGATGGTTGGGCTTTGCTGAATCACACTTAGAGGCAACTATTTTAAGAACTCCTGCCAGGGTTCTCTTCCACTGATTTTTGATTTTTCCAACTACCCATGAGGTAATTCATATCCTTACAAAAATGTGCTTCCTGTTACTTGCAACCTAAGACTCTTAGCCAAATAAAACCCAGTTGTTTCTTAACAATTGAATGGATGGCTGGTACCTTTTCATCACCATTTATGCATAGTTATTTGTTTTGTACTTGTGCCCAGAACCAGTAAAGAGCAGAATCCCCAATCTTGTAGTCCTTCCTGCAATCTTTTTGCTAGCAAAGCTTAGATTTTTGCTATTAGATGAATTTCAGTATCACTAGGATGCTTAATATGTAACAATATATAAACAATTAACTATAAGCAGCTCAAACCAAAAGCTTATTCTTTCATAGCTTTATCAACTATCTGCCTAGGGCCCTTCTGTCCTATCCATATAGGAATTGTGAGTAGGAAAATAAAAGCTTTACCAGGGTTGGTAGTCTAGACACTTGAGTGACCAAGCCTAGTGGCTAGACTGGTAGACTCAGCTTATTGCTCCTAACCCTGAGAGCTGAGGGACTACTGCTCTGGGCTTTAGAAACCAGACTTACAGTTCTGGTTCTCAGGTTGGTGGCTTATGGCTCTACCACCAGCAGCATAGTTAATACTGAGCCTGGGAAATCAAGGAAGTCTTTCAGGACCTTAGTCTGAAAAATTCAAGAGGGTAGAAAATTTATTACATTTATAATACCACCAGATTTCCTGTTGGTATATTCCATTGTTCTTTGTGTGTGTAGTACTGGGGCTTGAAGTCAGGGCTTCATGTGCTGTCCCAGATTTTTGACTTATGGCATTTGAGTCATGCCTCCAGTTTTTTTTTGCTGGTTAATTGGAGACCAGTTGAAGCATGATCCTCAGATGTCAGCTTCTTGAGTATAGGCATGAACCACTGACCAGTACCTGGTTAAGATTGTATTAATCAGCATTGCTTTCACTGCATGTTGCACAATTACCAGTCAATGGTTTTGAACAACAGAAAATCATTCTCTCAGTAGTTCAAGAGACCAGAAACCTAAAATCAATATTAGTTCCCAATCACAGCAATTACAGGGCTGAACTCCCCTGGAGGACCCAGGGGAGAATCATTTCTTACTTCATTTTTGATGGCTTCTTGCTGGCATTTCTGGGTTTGGGAGCCACAATGTTAATCTGTGTTTGCCCTACCTTCTGTGTAAAAGCTTCCTCTGCTTAACTCTTATAAAGGTGCATGTGACTGCATTTAGGATCTGAAAGAATAATCCAGGGTAACCTCCCAACTCAACATCCTTAATTTTTATTTATTTTTCATTTATTTTTGCCAGTCATGGTGCCTGAACTCTGGGCCTGGGCGCTGCTCCTCAGCTCTTCAGCTCAAGGCTAGTGCTCTACCACTTGAGCCACAGCACCACTTCCAGCTTTTTCTGCTTATGTGGTGCTAAGGAATGGAACCCAGGGCCTCATGCATGCAAGGCAAGCACTCTACCACTGAGCCACCTTCCCAGCCCCAACATCCTTAATTTTATCTAAAATGACCTCCCCTCTTGTTGTATAAAGAACCCCCCACAGGTTTCAGGGATTAGGGAAAAGGGAGGGTCATTTGTACACATACAAAGGTTATGTGTAAAATCTGATTTGTAGACTATATTCCCTGCTGCTCCCTCAGCATGCCTATATTGCCCGACTCCCAGATGTTCCCAACTGTATTCAACATAAGCCTGAAAATGGCAACTTTTCTCTATTACTGTCATTGTCCCTAGTGCTCCCTGAGAGCCTGTCCTCAATTGTGGAATTACCTTAATGTGTACTGCATCTTCAAAAGCACGTCTTAAGCTTTCCTTTAAAAATGCCTTCATTTGCCACCCTCTGACTTTCCAGGCCTCTATTTCGCTAGGTCTTCCAAAGAAAATTCTTGTCAAATGAGAAGTACAAAATGTCATGTCAAAACCAGCTTTACAATGTCGGTGTGTGGGGGGGAGGGGGGTATAATTGGGTGGGGGGAGGGGAGAGGCGGGGAAGGGAAGTGAAGGGTAAACAAAGGAGGAGGCTGCAATGCTTGGTAAGAAATGTATGCATTATCCTGCCCATGTAATTGTAGCCCCTCTGTACAGTATGTTCTCAAATAAAATAAAATACAATTAAAAAAAAAAAAAAGAAAATTCTTGTCAAATAACATTTGATCATACACTTGTGCGCTCAAGCATCTAGTAGATCCTTACCAGCTTTCATTACCTATAAGCAGCATACTAAGTAAGGCTTGTTAGAGATCTTAAGCATCAAAAATACTGTATCCCACATGAAATGTCCAACATCTCTATCCATAAACGAAATGCCAATCAGGACAATATTGAGATTCCGCCTCATCCCAGTTAGAATGGCCCTTATCAAGAAAACTCAATAATAGATGCTGGTGGTGATGTGGAGAAAAGGGACCACTACACTGTTGATGGAAATGTAGTTGTTCAACCACTCTGAAAAACAGTATGAAGGTTACTCAAAAGACTAAACATAGAGCTTCCCTATGACCCAGCAATTCCACTCCTGGGCATTTATCCAACTGACCACAACCCAGGCCACACTAAGGCTACCAGGCACAACCATGTTCACTGCAGCATTGTTCACCATAGCCAAGATTGGGATCAACCCAGATGACCCTCAGTGGATGAATGCATTAAGAAAATGTGGTATAGGGCTGGGAAGGTGGCTCAGTGGTAGAGCGCTTGCCTTGCATGCCTGAGGCCCTGGGTTTGATTCCTCAGCACCACATAAGCAAAAAGAAAAAAAAGCCAGAAGTGACGCTGTGGCGCAGGTGGTAGAGCACTAGCCTTGAGCTGAAGAGCTGAGGGATAGTTCCCAGGCCCAGAGTTCAGGCCCTTGACCAGACCCCCCCCCCCCCCAAAAAAAAAAGTGGTATATATACACAATGGAATTTTACACTTCCATCAGAAAAAATGATATCGCCCCATCCATAAGGAAATGGTTAAGACTTGGAAAAAATTATATTAAGCAAAATAAGCCAGAACCAAAGAAACAGAGGTTGCCTGTTTTCCCTCATTTGTAGTAATTAGAATGTGTCTACAAATCTACAATGGAGGGTGAGACAAAAAACTACTTAGACACAATAAATTAATCAGGACTCCAAACATTTATACTGTGAGACCAAAGGAGGATATTCTCAGGAGAGGAACACAAAGGCTTAATGTGCGTATGATCAAATAAAATGTTTATCAAAATGAATTCCAAGAAGTGAAAAAGGGTTTTTGTTATTTTACCTTTTTTCCCTGTCACTGCTTTTGATTTATTGTATGTATGAACTATACAACTTGTGAGGGAAGGGGGTCAGGAGAGAGAAAACTGGGGAGAAAATGAGGAAAGAGGTGACACTGTTCAAAAAGAAATGTAATGGTAGCCCCTCTGTACATCACCATCACCTTTACAATAAAAATTAAAAATAAAAACCTGTCTCCTGTATGAGGACATAGCTCAAGCGTTTTAGGGGGTTTGCTTAGCATGTGCAAAGCACATGGATGTTTATGTCTGTCCTTGTGCCTGTACCACACTACTTTCATTAGTGTAGCTTTGTGGCTAAGTCTCCAAATGAGGACATGGCCATTCTGAGTTTATCTTTGCTTTCTGGCTGCCATAAGGCAAGCAGCTTCTTCTCCTTCCTCCTGTTTCTGCCTTGTTTTAAGTCCTAAGTGTGGAGTCAGCCATGGTCTGAAACCTCTAAAAATCTTATTTTCATTTTGTCATAACAAGAGAAAGCATTACAAATGAAATGGTGTGTTTAACTTACTTTTCAAATTGCTCATTGCTAATGCATAAAAATATCACTTTTTAAGTGCTTGACTTTTTAATCCTACAGAAATTTAACAAATTCTGCAGCTGGATAAAAAGTCAAACATATATAAAATGTGATATTCTTCTGAAAAATGGCTCTGGTAGGTTGTGTGTGCATGTGTGTATTTTTTCCTCATTGGCCCTGGGGCTTGAACTCTGGGTCTGGGCAATGTCCCTGAACTTTTATGTTCAAGGCTGGCTCTCTACCACTTGTACCATAGCTCCACTTCTGTTTTTTTGTGGTTTATTGGAAGTAAGAGTCTCATGGCCTTTCATGCCTGGGTTGGCTTTTAACTGTGATCCTCAGATCATAGCCTCTTGAATAGTTAGACTTATAGGCGTAAGCCACTAGGGCCCAGCTATGTGTACATATTTTTAATGATCTTCATGAGATCATGTAATTTGTGATGAAAGATATTTTTACTTTTTCCCCAATTTGGATGACTCTTAGCTAAAAACGAGAAAAAAATCTTGTAACTCTGTAATTTTAACATGTTTTACAGACTCTACACAGACATATATAGATGTATCACTTTCAGAGTTTATGGAGTATGTTACAGAAAGGGTAAGGAGCACTTTAGTCTCCGTAGTTAAAAAACATGTACCATTGAAAACATTCCAGTGTCAACAACAATTTATTTTGAGGCAGGTTTTACTATGTTACCCAGTCTGATCTCAAATTACAGGATTTAATGGATCTTCTTGTTTCAGCTTCCTGAATAGCTGGGACTATATATAGGATGTACCACCATACCTGGCTGGTCAATAGCAATGGAAATTATGCATATATTATATGTATGAACAGCTGTTGTACTTGTTCTTTACTATAATCTTCAATACATTTTCAAAAACTGAAGAAATAAATTTGAGTCTTCATGTCTAAATTTTATTATACAAGCTATACATACAAAATGAAATTCTTATCAAAGATTCATCTGAATCTGAAAAATAACTTAAACCAATAAGTGAGTATGTATGTTTATCTCCAGCAACATACACATACTTCAATGTTTGCAGTGACTGGCATTGCTTCTGGATTATGCAAGGCAGCATTTGCTAAATAAGGGATCCAAAGTTCTAGATTTTAAGTATCTAGGTAAAAACAACAACAACAAAAACAGCTTAATTCAAATTATAGTAAAATCCAAAATCTTGGGTGAGGGTGTAGCTCAATGGTAGAGGTCATGTGTAGCATACATGAGATATTAAAGTCCAGTCCCTAGTACCTCTCCCACCCCTCAGCTTCTCCTTTAATGTTCCCTATTCTCAAAGATTCCAACAGAAGTTATTTTAAAAACTAACTCTAGAATTCTCCCCCCACCTCCTAACAAGATGTATGGAAGTGAATGATTTAAGCTTTAAAAAGGTAATGTATTTTTGGCATCAGTAATACAAAATTCACACATTCATATCTGTGTACAAAAATACAGACTATAAAATTTAGTCTTCAAATTTAAAAATTTTGGCTATTAAGACAAGGTAGTTATTAATATTTGTTGTACATATAATTATAAAAGGCAAACATTTAAATTATTCTTTTTCTTTGCTGGTACCAGGGCTTGAAATCAATGCCTGGGCACTGTCCCTGAGCTTCTTTTTGTTCAAGGCTAGTGCTCTACCACTTGAACCATAGTGCCACTTCTCACTTTTTCTGAGTTCATTGGAAATAAAGTCTCATGGACTTTCCTGCCCAGGCTGGCTTCGAACCAGATCCTTAGATCTCAGCCTCCTGAGTAGATAGGATTACAGTAGTGAGCTATCTGTGCCTGGCTCAAAGTATTTATTAACCCCAATTACAATGACAAAAAAATGTTTATCTAAAAATATTCCAATATTCAAATACAGAACTATGGAGCAACAGCCCTTTTACTAGTCATAACTTGAATTCTGGTTTGTAAGTGAACAGGGACCAGAAGTGAAAGGTAGGTTGGATAAGGTAGAAGACAAAGAGAATAGCAGAGATATAATAACATTTGTTGTGTTCTCTTTCTTTTTTTGAAGTCCTTGATCAAACCCAGGACTTTACACATGCTAGGTAACTACTCTACTGTAAGCTACACCCTCAGGCCAAACCTGTGTTTAGGAAGGGTAAAATCAAAAGTGCTTAATACAAAAAAAATTTTCATGTTGCTAATTATCCTTAAGTGCCACAAAACATTTGTTATCCAAATAGCTTTACTGGAGCTGTTCAAACTTCAACTATTACTATTATTACAATTCAAATTTCCAATATTTGTCAGTTATCTTACACATGTACATAAATATCAGGAGAGTTTAAATACTTTTGTTTTACTAGTTTAATTTTTGCTGGAAGATGCGGGATTTTATCTTGCATCAGTTACGTGGACTTGTCAGAAGTAAATTAAATATGAACTTAATAGAAAAAGTACTTGCTAGTTACAATGACATCATGATCTGGAACAACTGAAGCTTTTTATCTCTTGCTCCATTTTCTATGTAAAGGGTAGGAAAAAAATAGTAAGTTTCAATATGAAAAAAGCAAAAACAAAACAATTTAATTGCTATTAAAAAAATTAACCCTCCTAAGGATATCAAGGCTAGGTAAACTAATCAAATTCACTGGTTTTTTATATATTAATATTTTATACTTTACAACCAACAGTTTTACACTCGTACATTACATACTGTATTTATCATGTTCTAGTAGGCATACGGCAAACACAATTTTTTTTTTTTTTTTTTTTTTGTCGGCCGTGGGGCTTGAACTCTGGGCCTGGGCGCTGTCCCTCAGCTCTTCAGCTCAAGGCGGGCGCTCTACCACTTGAGCTACAGCGCCACTTCCGGTTTTCTGGTGGTTTATTGGAGATAGGAGTCTCACGGTCTCTCCTGCCCGGGCTGGCTTTGAACCGCGATCCTCAGATCTCAGCCTCCTGAGTAGCTAGGATTACAGGCGTGAGCCACCAGCGCCCGGCGCGGCAAACACAATTTTATGCTTTACAGGCATTGGTAAGATGCATATGTAATACAGCTAATGCATATTTTTAAAAATTAATACTCTAGTACCACCTTTAAGTATTTAAAACAAGTCGCTTGGTGCGGATGGCTCACACCTGTAATCCTAACTACTCAGGAGACTGAGATCTGAGGATCACAGTTCAAAGCCAGCCCAGGCAGGAAAGTCTATGATACTCATCTCCAATAAACCACTAGAAAACCGGAAGTGGTGCTGTGGCTCAAGTAGTAGAGGGCTCACCTTGAGCTGAGGAGTGCAAAGACAGCACCCAAGCCCAGAGTTCAAGCCCCACGACAAAACAAAAAACAAAAAAAATCCCAAGTCTATCTAAATAGAGCTAATTATCTTCATTAAAACATATAAAATAGGAAGTAGTGCTGTGGCTCAAGCAGTAGAGTGCTCACCTTGAGCTGAAGAGCACAGGGACAGTGCCCAAGCCCAGAGTTCAAGCCCCATGACTGACCAAAAAAAACAAAAAACAACAACAAAAAAAACATATAAAATAAAGAATTCTCAGGAGTTGGGAGTACCAGTGACCCATGTTTCTAGTCTCCATCACTTAGGCGGTTGAAATCTAAGGATCACAGTTCAAAATCAATTCAAAAAGACAAATCTTAGAGACTCATCTCCAATTAAGCAGCAAAAAGCCAGAAGTGGAGGTTTGGTTCAAAGGCAGGGCACCAGCTTTGAGCAGAAAAAGCCAAGCAAGAACGGGAGGCCTTGAGTTTAAGAGAACCTACCAGCACATACAAGCTCATTGAAACTGCAATTCCACTGTTCATTATAAAGACAAATCAATGAAGATTTAAACTTAAAATGAACTTACTTGTAGCTAGGAAAAATTCATGATCCACATATTAAAATAGCATTTAAATTCCTTTTTTATAGTTTGAGACATGGTCTCACTATGTATTCTTGGCTGAACTTGAACTATGTACCTCAAGGTACCTAGGATTCGGTCCTCTTTCAGCCTCCCAAGGGCTGAAACTATAAGCATGTGCTATCAAACCTGACTTCTAAACATTTAATAATCAGTTAAATAAAAGCTTCTGCCATTTTTTTGTTGGTCGTGGGGCCTGAACTGTGGGCCTGGGCGCTGTCCCTCAGCTCTTCAGCTCAAGGCGAGCGCTCTACCACTTGAGCTACAGCGCCACTTCCGGTTTTCTGGTGGTCTATTGGAGATAGGAGTCTCATGATCTCTCCTGCCCGGGCTGGCTTTGAACCGCGCGATCCTCAGATCTCAGCCTCCTGAGTAGCTAGGATTACAGGCGTGAGCCACCAGTGCCCGGCATAGAAGAGATATTTTATGTGGCAAAAAGAACATTTAAAAAAAATTCAAGGGTCTGGGAAGGTGGCTCAGTGGTAGAGTGCTTGCATGGCATGCATGAGGCCCTGGGTTCGATTCCTTAGTACCACATAAGCAGAAAAAACCGGAAGTGGCGTTGTGTCTCAAGTGGTAGAGCGCTAGCCTTGAGCTGAAGAGCCAAGGGACAGCACCCAGGCCCAGAGGTCAGGCCATGACCGACAAAAAAAGTCTAAAAAAAATTCAACTCAGGGAGGGTGGGGGGAGGATGGGAAGGGATGGGAAAGGGAAACAAAGGAGGAGGCAAAAATGCTTGATAAGAAATGTACTCATCGGGGCTGGGAAGGTGGCTCAGTGGTAGAGTGCTTGCCTTGCATGCTCGAGGCCCTGGGTTCGATTCCTTAGCACCACATAAGCAAAAAGAAAAAAGCTGGAAGTGGTGCTGTGGCTCAAGTGGTAGAGCGCTAGCCTTGAGCTGAAGAGCTGAGGGATAGCGCCCAGGCCCAGAGTTCAGGCCCCATGACCGGACCACCCCCCCCCCCAAAAAGAAATGTACTCATTATCTTGCCCATGTAATTGTAACCCCTCTGTACAGTATTTTCACAATAAAAAATAAATAAAAATTTAAAATTAAAAAAAAATCTAGTATAGACATTTGCTGGACAATACTTCAACAAAATTATACACACACACACACACACACAAAATTCAACTCAGTAACTTACCTGAATAAGTGTGGTTTTATCATAGTCCCCACGATGTTGATAAATACACTGGCTGAGCACTGCATATAAATTTTCCAGTTGAAATATATTGTATTGTTCACTTTTTTTAACAACAGCCTTTAAAATATCCTAAAAGAAAACACGAGTGTTTCCACACGTATGATAAAATTCTCTGAGACAAGAAATATAATTCTAAAAGTTTGGGAAAGTGCCATTGTAAAAGACAAGAGAGAGAATGGACTAAAGCATTTGAGATGTGATAGCCCCTGACACTTAGCTATACTTAACTTCATCATCATTCTGTGATCCTGGCCTTTGCACTGTATGAACTTCATTCTCAAAACTACCAGAGGAAGATGCCAATTTCAGTTTTATCCAAAATTTCTATACACAAATTTAAAAATAACCTCAAATTAGATTAATAGTGTATTTAATGGCAGTATAGACATAGTACGATCAAGTCCATTATATAAAAACTAAAGATAATACTACTTAAATGATAAGTTACTTATCACTTCAGGGCTCACTTTATAAAACAGACTTCTTCTAGTTATTATCTTTTTTTCCCTCAAGACTAAAATAATATAAATGGTAGACTCACTGTATTTCTGCAATTACCCAAATGTGGCCTTACCAGGCTGTGCCATCACAATGAAGTATAAAAAACAAAACAAAACAAAAACCCCAAAACATAAAATGGTTGCACAGTGGCTGGGAAGAAGGCTCAGTGGTAGAGTGCTTGTCTCGCATGCATGAGGCCCTGGGTTTGATTCCTCAGCACCATATAAGCAGAAAAAGTCTGAAGTGTCGCTGTGGCTCAAGTGGTAGAACAACAGCCTTGAGTTGAGAAGCTGAGGGACAGCGCCTAGGCCCAGAGGTCAAGCCCCATGACCACCACCACCACCAAAAAAACAAAAAGTTGCACATAATGGTCATGAAAACAAGTGAGAAAACAATGATTTAAGTATAGGTCAACAAACACACTAATTCTCTCCTTTATGTAAGTTAATATTCTCAAAAAAGGTCATTATTTATTTACTGCAAGTCTAATAGATATACTAAACTTTTACAGCCTCTTTTTTTGTCAGTTATAATACTTAGGGAAAGTAAAAAGCTGATGTAGTCTGAATAAATGACTACTTATAATTGACTAAATGATATGCCTGTATAATGATTAAAATAAGGCTGGAAAATACATTAGAACTGATTAATAAGGCAATTAATTACTATATTTAACCCCTCAAAACACGGTGAACTAAAGTTCTTCTTTTTATAATTATGAGATTTGTGAGATTTTAATTTCACTTTTTTTTTTTTTGATTTGTCATGGGTCTTGAACTCAGCCTGGGCGCTGTCCCTGAGTTCATTAGCTCAAGAAGAGCACTCTAACACTTGAGTCATAGTGCCATTTCTGGTTTTCTGGTGGCTAATTAGAGATAAGAGTCTCATGGATGTTCCTGCCCGGGCTGGCTTTGAACTGCAATCCTAGATCTCAGCCTCCTGAGTAGCTAGGATTACAGATGTGAGCCACTGGTGCCCAGCTTCATATATTTTTTAAAGTTAGTTTTTTCAACTAAGTCATCTTAGTCACTCAGGAGGCTGAGATCTGAGGATCAAAGTTCAAAGCCAGCCTGGGCAGACAAATCCAAGCGACTCTTGTCTATAATTAACAAGCAAAAAGCCAGAAATGGAAACCTGACTTAAAGTGGTAGAGTATTAGGCTTAAAAAAAAAAAAAAAATATATATATATATATATATATATCAGGGCTGGGAAGGTGGCTCAGTGGTAGAGTGCTTGCCTTGCATACATGAGGCCCTGGGTTGGATTCTTCAGCACCACATAAGCAGAAAAAGCCGATGTGGTGCTGTGGCTCAAGTGGTAGAGGGCTAACCTTGAGCTGAGGGACAGCGCCCAGGCCCAGAGTTCAGGCCCACAACCGACAAAAAATAAATAAATAAAATATATATATAATTTTATTTCAATAACTAGTTTTAAGTATTAGGCTTTAACAGAAGAAGATAAACAAGAGTGTGAAACCCTGAGATCAAGCCATAGCACTGACACAAATAGAAACAAAATTTAGGACAACCAAAGCAATTTGAGCCAGATTCTAAAACAGGAGGAAAAAACCAATAGGGATGGCTGAGAAGGTGGCTCAGTGGTAGAGTACTTGCCTCACAGGCATGAGGCCCTGGATTCAATTCCTCGTAACACATACACAGAAAAAGCTGGAAGTGTCGCTGTGGTTCAAGTGGTAGGGTGCTAGCCTTGAGATGAAGAGCTGAGGGACAGTGCCTAGGCCCAGAGTTCAAGCCCCATGACTGACAAAAACAAAAACACAAAAAACTATAGGGATGAGGGAGAAAGAGAGAAAAGAAAAATTTCCAACTGGACAAGTTGGTTTGCTACCTGCAGATTACCATGTACTTGGATTCCCTTCAATCATGTTAAAACAAAAAAAAATTTTATCTGGAGAAATACCTTTGGTAAGTATATATAGTTCTATATAATACAAATCCAAATATTTTCAGACTTGAAATGTGGCCAAAATAAAACAGCTTAAATTGGAAGTGGGATGTAATTTTTTCTAGTTTGAAGTTAAAGGATAATACATCAGTTTTATTTCAAGTATGTTAAAACAACTATACACATCCAAGGTGTTAGTTGTGAAGGTGAAGACGGCTGTTGAGGAGTGTAAAGGTGGGCATTCCAGAGTCAGCACTGCCACCTTTACTAGGTGATGATTAACCAGGAGCACACAGTATAGAAAAGGGTAAAGAAAATCTGAGAAACTCATGAGCATGGATGAAGACAAGGATGCTTTAGGAAGATGGCAATCAAGGGAGGAGAGTTATCAGTACTGTAAAATGCTGTTAGGATGTTATTTTATTTGAATAGTGAGGAAGAATACCAAATGGAGGGGAATGAACAGGGAAAGAGAGGTGCCAAGAAATCTGGCAGTGTATCAGAATCACTTAGTTACTTTCCCTCTGGTTCCTCCCACAGATTCTCAGATATAATTCCTAATTTGGGACACAGGAAGAAGAGCAAAAAAGGGAAGCTAAGAGGAAGCAAAGTTTTAGTTCCTTGTGTACTTCCTATATAGGCATCCTGCCTCTAGTTCACAGTCCAGTGTTTGGGAATTAACAGTATGTATGGAAGCATTATGATTTCAATTTACATACTTTTAACCGCTCATGGTCCACAACAAGTGAGGGTGTAGGCTGAGAGAGAATTGCCAATGCCTTTTCAACACTGATGAGTCGCTGTTGTTCTACCTGGGAACGTCTAGCTCTAGTCATTCGCAGAAGACACATTTCTAGAATGGAAAAGAGACAAATAGTAGGCAGACTAAATAACAGAATTTCACTAAAAACTAGTATTAATTCTGGGTTAATCTTGAAAACACCTGTCATTTATATTAAATGCAAATTGAAAAATATTTTTCCAATTGAGGATTTCAGGTTTGACTGCCTTGGGCACAATCCTAGAATTTAAAAGCTGAGAAAAGGTAATCTGGTACATATCTGTAATCTCAGTACTCAAGAGGATGGGACAGGAGGATGGAAAGTTCAAGGCCAGTTTCCTAGTTAGACCGGATTCAATTTTTTTTTTTTTTTTTTGTGTCCAGTCGTGGGGCCTGAACTCTGGGCCCAGGCACTGTCCCTCAGCTCTTCAGCTCAAGGCTAGCGCTCTACCACTTGAGCCACAGCACCACTTCCGGGCTTTTTTCTTTTTGCTTATGTGGTGCTGAGGAATCGAACCCAGGGCCTCATGCATGCAAAGCAAGCACTCTACCACTGAGCCATTTTCTCAGCCCCTTTTTTTTTTTTTGTCGGCCGTGGGGCTTGAACTCTGGGCCTGGGTGCTGTCCCTCAGCTCTTCAGCTCAAGGCGAGCGCTCTACCACTTGAGCTACAGCGCCACTTCCGGTTTTCTGGTGGTTTATTGGAGATAGGAGTCTCACGGTCTCTCTTGCCCGGGCTGGCTTTGAACCGCAATCCTCAGATCTCAGCCTCCTGAGTAGCTAGGATTACAGGCGTGAGCCACCAGCGCCCGGCTCAAATTTTTTTTTTTTTGTCAGTCGTGGGGCCTGAACTCTGGGCCTGGGTGCTGTCCTTCAGCTCTTCAGCTCAAAGCTAGTGCTCTATCACTTGAGCCACAGAGCCACTTCTGGCTTTTTTCTGCTTAGGTGGTGCTGAGGAATCGAACTCAAGGCCTCATGCATGCCAGGCAAGCACTCTACCACTGAGTCACCTTCCCAGTCCTCAAAATAAAAAATTTAAAAGGGCTGGAAGTATATCTCGATGGTGGAACATGAAAGGCCCTCTATTTAATCCTTGGTACCATTAAAATAGTAGCAGTAGCAATAGTAGTAATAATAGGTGAACAATGCACTCCTGAGTCACACTATAATCCTACCTACTCAGGAGGCTGAGAATCTCAGTTCAAAGTTAGCCTGAGCAGACAAATATGCAAAAAGTGGAACTGGAGGGGCTGAGAAGGTGGCTCAGTGGTAGAGTGCTTGCCTTGCATGCATGAGGCCCTGGGTTCGATTCCTCAGTACCACATAAGCAAAAAGAAAAAAGCCGGAAGTGGCGCTGTGGCTCAAGTGGTAGAGCCCTAGCCTTGAGCTGAAGAGCTGAGGGACAACGCCCAGGCCCAGAGTTCAGGCCCTACGACCGGACCCCCTCCCCCCCAAAAAAAGAAAAAGTGGAACTGGAAGTGTGATTCAAATGACAGAGCACAGCTCTGAGTGAAGTCCCATTGCGGGGGCGGGGGTGGATGGGGAGATCCATTTTTCTGTTAATGTAGTTTCCAAGCAGAGTTCAGCTGTTATAACACAGATACCATATGGCCTCTGTCTAGCTGAAAGTATCTGCTACCTGATTTAAGGCTATTTAAGTCTGATCCCTGAACTACAGCAATTTATTCACTGACAGATGAGAAAAATGTAGAGTGGGTATAGGTCTTTTCTAAGGCCATAAAAATAGTTGTTTTAAGAGCTCAAACAACAACTCAGATTTCCTGATCTCTATGCAAATAAGTTTGGTCCTCTAAATAGTGACTCTAATGGTATACGAAACACAAAACTATGACCCCCAAACAAAATGTGAAGTTATACACTGAAGGTTAACATATGAAGTATCCCATGCTGTGGTTAGGGATCTTGCTCAGCATGTTTCGACTCTGTAACCATCTTAACTCCAGAATGACTAGACAGACAGATACATAAAATACTATCCACATTCAAAAGGCTATATCCTTGTCCATTATATCTATCGTTACCCCAAATTCAACTCAAAAAAGTCCTTCCAAAAGACTTAAATTTTCTGTGTATATAACGAAAAAACCCCAATCTTAGTAACTTAGTCAATCTTAGTAACTTAGTCAATACTTTATTGGCACTAGGCAATGCTTTTATGTAATCCAAATAAGATTTTTGACCGTGTTACCAATCTTTTTTTTGTCCAGTCCTGAGGCTTGGACTTATGGCCTGGGCACTATTCCAGAGCTTCTTTTGCTCAAGTCTAGCACTCTACACACTTGAGCCACAACGCCACTTCCAGCCTTTTCTGTTTATACGGTACTAAGGAATTGAACCCAGGGCTTCATGCATGCTAGGTAAGCGTACTCTACCACTAAGCCACATTCCCAGCCCACCAATCTTGCTTTATACGACTGTTTATCTTTCCCACAAATCTAAAACAAAATCCAAAAAAAGGTTCAGATGAACATGATCCTAAATAGAAAACGTGGGAGCAGAACCATAGCAGTTAATACTAACAGATTTATTCTACAGCGATGTGTACAATACTGGTGGCTCACGCCTGTAATCCCAGTTACTCTGAAGGCCGAGATCTGAGGATCAAGGTCTGAAAGCCAACCCAAGCAGGGAAGTCCGTGAGATTCTTACCCCGGATTAACCAGCAAGAAGTTGGAAGTGGAGTTGTAGCTCAATGATAAGAGCACTGGCTTTGAGCACAAAAGGTCAGGGACAGCACCCTGAGTTCCAAGTCCCAGGACCAGCACAAAAAAATAGAACAAAAGAAGCCGGGTGCTGGTGGCTCACACCTGAATCCTAGCTACTCAGGAGGCTGAGATCTGAGGATCACAATTCAAAGCCAGTCTGGGTAGGAAACTCTGTGAGACTGTTATCTCCAATAAATGCTGTGGCTCAAGTGGTAGAGTGCTTGCCTTGAGCTGAAGAGTTGAGGGACAGTGGCCCAGGATAAGAGTTCAAGCCCCATGACTGACCAAAAAAAAAACAAAAGCAAAAACAAAAGGAAGAGTTGATTTATTACTGAGCAAAAACCATAAGAAACTGCTTTAAGCCGGGCGCCGGTGGCTCATGCCTATAATCCTAGCTACTCAGGAGGCTGAGATCTGAAGATCGCAGTTCAATGTCAGCCTGGGCAGGAAAGTCCATGAGACTCTTATCTCCAACAAACCACCAGAAAACCAGAAGTGGCGCTGTGGCTCAAGTGGTAGAGCATTTGCCTTGAGCTGAAGAGCTGAGGGACAGCGCCCAGGCCCAGAGTTCAAGCCCCATGACCGACAAAACAAATAAACTTGTTAAAAAAAAAAAGAACCACCGCACTTTTAAACTGGTGTTTTAAAAAATAAACCATCAACATTTTTAGACTGATACTCACCTTTTGCTTCATTTTCCTCAGAAATGTCTATTATCTGACAGCTAGCAGCATCTCCATTGCAAGCAATCTTATCTTTTCTCAATTCAGTAGATGCTGTAGTTTTCCTAGATTGTGCAAGTTCATTCTCATCATTACAAGTACTTGGACTATTATTTCCCAAGTCACTTTTGTTTTCAGAGATATTTTGCTGCTTCTCATTTTCTTCTACTGAAGACTCCCCTGTATTCCTAGGCTCATGATCTGCACTCACATCTTGGATTTCCTCTGTGTCACTCTCCATTTGCTCATTGGCAGCATTTTGGCTATCATCCTTTGTCCGTGAAATTCTCCTCCGTTTTGTTTTGGTGCCTACATGCCACTTTGACTTTCTGTGAATTTTTCTCTTAGACTGAGCTTTAAATAAATTAAAAAAAAGATAAAGAAGAATATCCAACAGAACTCTAAATTATTAAGAGTCATAGAAAAAAGAAGCTGAAAGTAAGAAGATGAAGAGGTTGAGAAAACACAAGCAGTTTTGTATGGCTGAAATACAGAACCAAAAGGTTAATATGAGACGATGAGGATGACCTGAATTCCAAGGCAGGAGGAAGAATGACACAAGGACAAATAGTATCACTGAATGGTAATGTACTTGTCAAAACATATTGGAAAAGAGGGTCATTAGATTATTCACAATTAAGTCAAAGTAGGTAATAAGGAATCCAGTCAAATCTCAAACATCTACAGTAGCATTACATTCAGAATGGGATCAGAGAGAGAGAGAGAGAGAGAGAGAGAGACAGATAGACAGACACACACACACATACATATACACAGGGAAAAGTGGAGAAAAATATTTTACAAGTAATATACAAATTTAGTTTTAACTTTTGATTGGTACACAGTGTGCATATTCAAAATAGTGAATATCACTAAGATTAATAATTAGTCTAAAAACAGAAAACATGCCAGGATTAATAGAAAATAAAAATTAGTAAAAAATCAATCCACAGGTGGTAAACTGGAATTCACAAGGTACATTATATACATATTATGGTGGCAGAGCACCAGCTGGTAAGCACAGGTATGTTACAAACTTGGGATTTCAAGAATGTACAGCTGGGCTGGGAAGTTGGCTCAGTGGTAGAGCGCTTGCCTTGCATGCCTGAGGCCCTGGGTTCAATTCCTCAGCACCACATAAGAAAAAAAAAAAGAAAAAAGCCGGAAGTGGTGCTGTGGCTCAAGTGGTAGAGCACTAGCCTTGAGCTGAAGAGCTGAGGGACAGTGCTCAGGCCCAGAGTTCAGGCCCCATGACCGACCCCCCTCCCCCCCAAAAAAAGAAAAGAAAAGAATGTACAGCTGTTTCAGTGTTAGCAAAATCAGTGGTATTAATTTTTAAAAAGGGAGAAAGTACTGGCATTAGAAGAGAATAAAGGTTATGATTTTGTAAATGAAAATTATTCAAGGGCTGGGAAGGTGGCTCAGTGGTAGATGCTTGCCTTGCATGCATGAGGCCCTGGGTTCGATTCCTCAGCACCACATAAGCAAAAAAGAAAAGCTGGAAGTGGTGCTGTGGCTTAGTGGTAGAGTGCTAGCCTTGAACTGAAGCGCTGAGGGACAGAGCCCAGGCCCAGAGTTCAGGCCCCACTACCGGCCTCCCCCCGCCAAAAAAAAAGAAAAAATTATTCAAGAGTACTTACCAGGAGTGCTGCAAGCAACTGGAGTACTAGGTGTCTTTAGCTTTTCATTATGCTCCAGATCTGATTTTTTGTCCCCAGTAGAGAGAGCACTGTGCTTTGGCATCACATGGTAGTAAGATGGGGCATACTTGGAGGAGCTACAACCTTATAAACATGCAGGACTTCAAAAAGCATGTCCACATTTCAAACTTACATAAATGATTTAAAAGGATTCTATATACTACATACAAATTCTACTTTTCAAGTGCCAAATTATTTTCCTACCTCTTTTCTTTCTAGATTCCTGAATTTCTTCACAAAGCTGCTCAAAGTCTTCATCAAGTTCTTCTTTAATTATTGCATAGGCTGTATCTCTTAAAGCACAGGCTCTATGCCTAATAAGGCGGTCTGGGAAACGAATAAACAAATGCAATTCTTAATGCTCCCTCAATTATTTACCTCTAAAAATGATCTCAACTTTGTGGGGCTAATAGTCTAATTTCTTTTCTTTCTTTTTTCTTTTTTTGTAAGTCGTGGGGCCTGAACTCTGAGCCTGGATGCTGTCCCTCAGCTCTTCAAGCTCAAGGCTAGCACTCTACCACTTGAGGCATAGCACCACTTCTGGCTTTTTCTGCTTATGTGGTGCTGAGGAATCGAACCCAGGGCCTCAGGCATGCAAGGCAAGCATTCTACCACTGAGCCAACCTTCCCAGCTCCCTAGTCTAATTTCTTATAATTCCCTTTTGTTTTTACCACAGTAGTAAAGTTACTAGAATTGTGTTGTTCTACTTTTGGTACAAGTCTAATGCTCTGGTTATGAATCAAGTGACATTATATATACACTTAGTTTTAGTGGTGTACCCTATTCAATCCCTTTGAAATATCAGAAACACAGGGGTGTAGCTCAGTGAGCTTTCCAATTATTTAACAGAACTCTTGGTAGTTCCTTACTAATCAATCTAACTTAAAAGCACCAACAACTAGAAATCTGGAAAGATATCGCTAATTTTTGTAGTTTCCTACCTTTGAAAAAAATGTAACAGGAGACTTAGATTGGTTCCAGTTCTGGGGCCTTTACTCTGGGCCTGGAGGCTGTCTCTGAGCTGAATTGTTTTTACTCAATGTAGCATTCTACCACTACAGCTCCACTTCTGGGGAGGAACAGTTTATTGAGATAGAAGTCTCATGAACTTTCCTGCCTGGACTAGTTTTGAACTGTGATCCTCAGATCTCAGCCTCCTGAGTAGCTAGTCTTAAAAAACATCAGCCACTAGCACCTGGCTGTTGTTGTTTTTTTAAATCACTAGTATTAGCAAGTTTTATGCGATGTACTTTTGTGTATTGGAATTTGAACTCAGAACTTTCCATTTGCTAAACAAGTGCTCTATGCTGAGTTGCACATTCAGCTCTACAGTATTACTTTTGTAATAATAATAGCCATGGTTTTAACGAAGAAAATCTTTAAAAATCTGTTTCATTACAGAGTGTTTATCTTTCTACTTTGTAAAAGAGCACTGACATGCTTAGTAAGCAAATGGTCTTGTGCCTCACTGCAGAATGAATAACAATTGTCACTATACAGTACAGATGAAGCTCCCAAATTTGGACATGCTTTTAAGGATAAAATTTAAAAGTTGTGAGTGAAAAGACTGCATTCAAATTCTGCCTTTACCCTTTCTTGGCAGTATGACTTTGAGTGAGGTTTTTAATCTTTATTAACTTCACCTTCCTTGGTAAAGTAGCTGAGAGCACTAAATGGCATGATGAACATAATCTACCTGTAATACAGCACCTGATATAAAAACACCAGCCACGGAAGCAAAATGCATTAAGGCTCACCTCCAGGATCTCTATCTGGATTGTATTCTAAAGCGTTACTACAGATTAGATCAATATCTCTCAAATAGTCTTTCACAGTCAGATACTTGTGTAGATCAATTTTACTAATCATAGATGAAAGGTCCATTGGCTGCTTTATCACAGTGACATAATCTGGAACCTAAAATTCAAACAAATGACCAGATCACTAAATTAACATTAACAATACAAAAATTTCACTTAGGTTTCTTCCAGGCAACATTCTATCCAGGGATAGAGATAAGAGATAAGACTATTCTATTAATGTAAAACCTTAGGCTCTCCTCAAAATCAGTTTGTTTTATATTTACTCCTTTCCTTGAGTAGCTACATTCTTCATTAACATCTTTTAAAATGCTTTTCCTCACTGAAGTGCCATCCATCCATCACGGTCAACTTAAGAGATAAGAACTGACTTTCTACCAAGCACCGTGCCACATGCCTATATTCTCAATATCTAGAAAGCTGAGGCAAAGAGGATCCTTAGTCAGAGGTCAGCCTGAGCTCCATGGCATATTCCAGAAAAGTCTGTACTATATTGCAAGTCCCTGACTCTGACCAAATGCCAATTGTGCAGGTCACAGTACTAGCAGGAGGCATTCAGACTTTCTCAACTTTGTTTTTAGAATGTTTGGGTTGGGTAGAAAAAATTAACTGCCTATTTTTGGCAGAAAAAAAAATGCTCAGTAGCTCTTAAAGCTCTTGACATTACTAGAACACTAATTCAATACAAATTTTCCATACAAAAAACACAAGTTTAGTTTATAGTATAAACTATTCAAATATTCTGATTTTGAAGCATTATGGTTTAGAAAATACATATGCCAATGATTAAATTAATACCTCGTCGGGGTCAACAGGCTTAGTAAACACTCGGAATCTTTTGTCAATAGCAAGCCTGTGTGTGACATTTCTTAAGAAAATCCTCAATTCTCTAAATGTATCTTCTTCTTGTTCTTCCAGTCGTTTTACTTCTTCTTCAGTCAATGGTTTTGGCTCAGGTGGTGGTGCTACTGGGAGTACCTCTAAGGCCTGTAAAACTACATAAAGATTTTTAGTTACTACCTCTCCATCATTTTGGTAGTGACAATATTCATTACAAATCCTGGCAAGCTTTTGTATCTGCCAGGAATTTAAGAATTTTATTTATTTTTGGTCGGTAGTGGGGCCTGAACTCTGGGCCTGGACACTGTCCCTGCTCTCTTCAGCTCAAGGCTCTACTACTACTAGAGCCACAGCACCACTTCCAGTTTTCTAGTGGTTAACTGGAGATAAGAGTCTCATAAACTTTCCTGCCTGGACTGGCTCTGAACAGCAATCCTCAGATCTCAGCTCCTGAATAGCTAGAATTATAGGTATAAGCCACTGGCACCCGGCAAAATTTATTATTATTATTTTTAAGTTCAAGTGATGTGTTAGTTACATATACTTAAGGTAGTGAGTACATTTCTTGTCAAATATTGTTACCCCTTTCCTAGGAACTCAAGAATTTAAGACTGTAAAAGTACCAGTTTTTTTTTTTAACCATTAAATACTTTCCAGAAATAATAACTGATAAATTAGAATGCCAATCCCTGAAAGTCATTATACCTCTGGTACTTTTTTTTTTTTTTTGGGGGGGGGGTGGTTTGCAGTAAACATGGAGCTTGAACTCAGCAACTGGGCACTGAGCCATGCCTCCAACTCCATAAAACCTTCCTTTAGTTTTATCTAAGAGTATTATAACTACAAAAAAGTAGTTCTTTACTGGTTCTTGAACTAGTGATAAATTTCAAATAAAAGTTTAATTTTCTTTAAACAGATATACTGAGTACTCTGAGTTTAAAAGGATAAAAGATCTTTACCAAGAAGGTGACAATTTATTAAGGGAGTTCTAAAAGACATTAAATACATCGTTTTCAAGACTAGGGGCTGGGTGTTGGTGGCTCATACTTGTAATCGTAGCTACTCAGTAGGCTGAGACTGGAGGATCACCAGGACAGGAAAGTCTGCGAGACTCTTATCTCCAATAAACCACTAGAAAACTGGAAGTGACACTGGCTCAAGTGGTAGGGTGCTACCCTTGGTATGAAGGGCCCAGTAACAGTGCCCATGCTGAGTTCAAGCCCCACAACTGACAAAGCTAGACAGGTGTCTCATGCCTATAATCCTAGCCACTCAGGTGGCTGAGATCTGAAGACTGTAGTTCATTCAAAGTTAGGCAGGGCAAGACTGAGGTGAGATTTTTTTTTTTTGTTCGGTCATGGGGCTTGAACTCTGGGCTTGGGCACTGTCCCTCAGCTCTTCAGCTCAAGGCGAGTGTTCTACCACTAGAGCCACAGCGTCACTTCCAGTTTTCTAGTGCTTTATTGGAGGTAAGAGTCTCACGGACTTTCCTGCCCGGGCTGGCTTTGAACCACAATCCTCAGATCTCAGCCTTCTAAGTAGCTAGGATTACAGGCGTGAGTGACTGGCACCTGTCTGTGAGATTCTTATTCCAATTAACCAAGTGGTAGAGGGCCAGCCTTGAATGAACAACCTATGTGAGAGCTTGAGGCTGCATTTAAGCCTCAAAGTACTAGTACATACTTGTACACACACATTTGCACATGTGTGCGTGAGCAAGAGCAAGCAACAGAGAGGAGAGAGAGAACAGAATTGCTGACAAGTATAAATGAAACTGAAGCTGTATGTGGCTTAAAGACAGCTTTGTAACAAAAAGACAAAGGGAAGGATAAAGTGAGCTTAAAGGACAGACTGGGGCTATCCTACCAAACACTTTGTGTGCCTTAAGAACTTCACTGCAAGCCAGGCACCAGTAGCTCATGCCTGTAATCCTAGCTACTCAGGAGGCTGAGATCTGAGGATCATGGTTCAAAGCCAGCCCGGGCAGGAAAGTCCATGAGACTCTTATCTCCAACAAACCACTAGAAAACTGGAAGTGCCACTGTGGCTCAAGTGGTAGAGTGCTCTCCTTGAGCTGAAGAGCGCATGGACAGTGCCCAAGCCCAGAGTTCAAGCCCTATGACCAACCAACCAACAAAAAACAAAACTTCAATACAAGCCGTTGGTGGCTCACACCTATAGATTTAGCTACTCAGGAGGCTGAGATCTAAGGATCACAGTTTGTAGCCAGCCCAGGCAGGAAAGTTTGTGAAGCTCTTACCTCCAAATAACTATTCAAAAACCCAACTGGTGTTATGGCTAAAAGGAGGTAAAAGATTTCTCCGAAGAATTAAGAATGACCAACAAACATAAAAGGAAATGCTCTATCTTTCTGGCTATAAAGGAAATGCAAATTTTTTATTTTTTGGGGGGAGTCTGGTCATGGAGCCTGAACTCTGGGCCTGGGTGCTGTCCCTCAGCTCTTCAGCTCAAGGCTAGCACTCTACCATTTGAACCACAGCGCCACTTCCGGCTTTTTTTTTCCCTGCATATGTGGTGCTGAGGAATCGAACCCAGGGCCTCCTGCATGCAAGGCAAGCGCTCTACCACTGAGCCACCTTCCCAGCCCCAAGGAAATGCAAATTTAAAATGCTGAAATTTCATCTTATCTCATTAAGAATAGCCATTATCAAGAATATAAACATGGGCTGGGAAGGTGGCTCAGTGGTAGAGTGCTTGCCTTGCATGCACTGGTTTGATTCCTGGGCCTGGGTTTGATTCCTCAGCACCACATAAGCAAAAAGAAAAAAGCCAGAAGTGGTGCTATGGCTCAAGTGGTAGAGCGCTAGCCTTGAGCTGAAGAGCTGAGGAACAGCACCCAGGCCCAGAGTTCAGGCCCCATGACCAGACCCCCCCCCCCAAAAGAACATGAACATGACACTGATCAAGATAAACTGGTAAACTGGGATAGCGCCCTATGCCCAGAGTTCAAGCCCCACGACAACAAAAAAATAAAAATTTAAAAAAATATATAGATACATACATATTTAAAAATGAAAAAGAATTTCAATTCATTTTAACAGGAAAAATTCATTTTTTTTTTTTTTTTTTTTGGTTGGTCATTGGACTTGAACTCTGGACCTGGGTGCTGTACCTCAGCTAAGAGTCTCACAGACTTTCCTGCCCGGGCTGGCTTTGAACCACAATCCTCAGATCTCAGCCTCCTGAGTATCTAGGATTGTAGGCATGAGCCACTGGCACCCAGTGAAAAATAGCTTTTTTAAAGCAGCTGATAGATCACCACATTACTGAAATTTTGAGCTTGTGATATTGGATATCCCAATCTTACTATTATGGGCTGGGTACTTGGTTGCTCATGCCTGTAATTCTAGTTATTTAAGAGGCTGAGATTTAAGGATTATGGTTCAAAGCCAGCCCAGGCAGGAAATCCTTGAGATTTTTATCTCCAATTTACCACCAAAAAGCTGGAAGTGGAGCTGTGGCTCAAGTGGTAAAGTGCTAGCTTTGAGCAAAAAAGCTCAGCAAAGCTAGACTCCATGGCTCACGCCTAATCCTAGCTACTGAGGAGGCTGAGATCTGAGAATCTAGGTTTAAAGCCAGCATGGGTAGAAAAGTCCCTATCCATGACCATAAGACTTGGCAGAAGTGGGATGGTGGCTCAAGTGGTAGATTGCTATCTTTGAGTAAAAGCAACTCAGGGACAGTGCTCAGGCCCTAGTTAAAGCCCCAGGACACACACACACACACACACACACACACACACACACACAGCCAGGCACTGCTGGCTCACACCTGTAATCCTAGCTACTCAGGAGGCTGAGATCTGAGGATCATGGTTCAAAGCCAGCCCAGGCAGCAAAGTCCTTGAAACACTTACCTTCAATTAGCCACCAGAAAACTCCATTGTCACGGTAACTCGAAGTGGTAAACTACTAGTCTTGAGCACAAAAGCTCAGAGACAGTGTCCCCAGCCCTGAGTTTAAGCCCCATGATCATGAAAAAAATATAAAAAAGAAAGCTCAGCAACAGCCCCCAGGCCCAAAGTTCAAGCTCCAGAATGGGCATATATATGTGTGCATGCACATGACACACACATTGTTAACTTTTACACAGGTGACTAACCTGCTTTCTTTTTCGATATAGGAGGTTTGGCAGCTTGTTTGAGAATTAAATCTTCAAAAAACTTTGTTCGTTCTTCTTTACCTGGTAACTGGACATTAAAAACCTCTCCATAATCATGGATGAACAATTCTTGCACCTTAGAGAAAACAAATGCAAAACCTATCATATATACCTATATGTAACATACACAAACACACAATGAGGTTATCAATCATTTAGTGCAATAGATTAAATTTTTAATGAAATTGTTAACATGTATTGGATGTTATTTTTATCATTTATACTGACATAATGATAACAAATTGGTTTTATATGTCAAATAATTATTTTTTAAGTCACAGCATAAGCAACTACAGTTTTCATTGTGGTTTCCCTCCAATAAACCAGGTATTAGAAAAGCAACAGCTTTTTTTTTTTTGTCCCGTCATAGGGCTTGAACTCTGGGTCTGGGTGCTGTCCCTCAGCTCTTCAGCTCAAGGTGAGCACTCTAACACTTGAACCATGTACCACTTCTGGTTTTCTGTTGGTTAATTGGAGGTAAGAGTCTCACTGACTTTTCTGGATTTTCCTGCCCAGGCTGGCTTTGAACCATGATCCTCAGATCTCAGCCTCCTGAGTAGCTAGGATTACAGATGTGAGCCACCAGTGCCCAGCAGCAACAACTTTCTTAATCTAAGTCTTTTAAAGCATGCTGGATTTAGGTACAAACTATGTGTGTAACGGATTAGTAACAACACAGGATCTTCTTTTTTCTTTGCCGGGGCTGGGGGGTGTGGGGGGGGGTCTCCGGTCATGGGGTCTGAACCTGAACTCTGGGCCTGGGTGCTGTCTTTCAGTTCTTTAGCTCAAGGCTAGCGCTCTACCGGTTGAGCCACATCGACACTTCCGGCTTTTTTTCCCCTGCTTATGTGGTGCTGAGGAATCGAGCCCAGTGTCTCATGCATGCAAGGCAAGCGCTCTACCACTGAGCCACCTTACCAGCCCCAACACAGGGTTTTCTCTAAAGATTCAGGAATACAGTTGACTGGCATGATTTTATTATATTTAAAGGGTTTGGGCAGAGCTGAATGTTGATGACTCATGCTTTTAATTCTATCTACTCAAGAAACAGAACTGAGGATGGCAGTTCAAAGCTATCCTGGGTAGGAAAAGTCCATGAAAATTTTTTCCCCATGAGATTCTAAACTTCAAGTAACCACCCGAAGCCAGAAGCTAAAGAACTAGCTTTAAGCAGAGAAAGCTGAGGGACAGTGCAAAGACTCCAATTTTAAGCCCCAGCTCACACATGCACACACTCACACATGCACACATACATTTGTTGAGATTAACTTTCATAACCCAAAGTGAGATATGATGCATGTGTATGAGTCAATGTTAAAAAAAGAACAAAGGCTAGGGCTGGGAATATGGCTCAGGGTAGAGTGCTCCCCTAGCATGCATGAAGCACTGGGTTCAATTCCTCAGTACCACATACACAGAAAAAGCTGGAAATGGCACTATGACTCAAGTGGTAGATTGCTAGCCTTGAGCAAAGCTCAGGGACACTGCCCAGGCTCTGAGTTCAAACACCAGAACTGGCAAAAAAAAAAAAAGAACAAAAACTAAAAAATAATGTGGTAAGGATATGGACAAATTGGAAACCAGGCAGACTGCTTTCAGGAAGGCAAAATGATGCAGATCCTTTGGAAAACTATATGGTGGTTACTCAAAAGATAACATTAAATAACTATGAACCTCAACAATTCCATTTCTTAGAGTATGTTCCAAAGAACCGAAGGCAGTAATTCAAAGATATCTGTAATAATCACAGCAACATTATTCAAAAAATCAAGAGGTGGAAACAACTCAAATGTTCATCACCAAACAGACAAAATGCAGGATATACAAAGAATGGAATATTATTTAGCCTAAAAAGGACCAAAACTTGGATTTAGGATATAGCCTGAGTGAATCTTGAAATTGTATTAAATGAAATAAGCTAGAAATGAAAGACAAATACTATCAGGTACTAGAACAGACAGAAATCTATTACAGACAGGAAACATTACTGGGGAAGATGATTTTGAGTAAGTTCAGAAGTGGTAGTGATAGTTATTCAACCTTCTAAATGTAGCTAATGGCAATGAATTGCATGCTATGGTTAAATAGTAAATATTATTTTATTATATTTATACATATTTTTAAATTTAAAAAAAAATTTTTTTTGTCATAGGGTCGGGCCTGAACTTTGGGCCTGGGCACTGTCCCTCAGCTCTTCAGCTCAAGGCTAGCACTCTACCACTTGAGCCACAGTGCCACTTCCAGTTTTCTGGTGGTTAATTGAAGAGTTTCACAGACTTTCCTGCTCAGGCTGGCTTTGCACTGTGATCCTCAGCTTCCTGAGTAGCTAGGATTACAAGCATGAGCCACTGGCACCCCGCTTTGTTATATATTTTAATATACACCAGAAAAGAAAAAAAATAAGCTACAATAGACCTAAAATGATGTTTCAAAACAAACCTTTGTAACTTTGCAAGCATTAATTTTTTACATTTTTATAGCTAGTATGTTTCTTTTATACTTTGTTTAGGGTTTTTTTTTTTTGATAGATAGGCATTTTCTGCCTTGTAGAGCCATCTAAGCACCACAATTATCACTATGTTTTCAATGCTATATCCTTCCCTAAATTCATATGGAAACCTAATCTCCAATACTAAACTATTAAGAGATAGAATGTTTAGAAAGTGATTAGCGAAGTGTCTTACAGAAGATCTGACCAGGCCACTTTTTAACCCTTTTAGCATTTAGACACACAGTGAAGATATAAGTAATAAGGCACTATCTTAGAAGCAGACAATTAACCTGTTTCAGTATCTTGATCTTCCAGCCTTTCAGAGTCCTCCCAGCCCCTAGAGCTGAAAAATGTTTTGTAAATTGTTAATATAAGCTGTTTGTTTAAGCAACAGAAATAAGCTGACAACTATGAAAATGTTTTTTTCTCTAACTTCATAAAATCTTTCCTCTTTTTGTTCCAATGTAATTGATAGTCTGCATTTTTACTAAATTACTATGTACACCATCATTCCTGAGAATCTTTTTTGGCCAAACACCAGTTTTAATTACTCTAGTGTGGTGTACTTTAATATCTGGTGAGTCAACATCTTTCTCACTGTCCAAATTATTTTTAAATGTTAAAAAAACTTTTTTCCTCTATACTAAGTTTTAGAATCCACTTAGATATTCTTGAGATTTTCATTGGAATTTGTACTTGGCTTTTCTTTTCTGTTGGCCTGTAAGTTACACACACACACACTTCCTATTCTTTTTGTGTTAGATACATGTATTATGAGAGAAAAATGTGAGAAGTTTCACTTTGCTTCAAGTCTTCTACCTCACTTTTATCCATGTATTCATCTCATCTCTCCTCCTTTCAAGCCCTATAGGGGTTTTTATTTTCTTTGCTATGAGGGTTATTTTATCTCCAATTGATTCTTTGTTACATAGTCTATTTATAATACAAAAGCATGATCATCTATGTGGTTATCTTTCCTCAAATGCTTTACTTAGAAGCTCATCTCTGCCTTCGAAATTTTTCATTGTATGTAGGTAATATTTTAGTTTATTATGGTTTCTGACTCCATTAATTATGGAAAAAAACTAACTTACATTGGCAGCAAATGTACCAGTAGTTTGTCTTCTGGTAATAGGATTCCCCTTTTCTGCTGATATCAGCAGTCATGTATAAGATATTGCTGTAAAGGAGGAAAATCCTCACTAGAAATGAAGAAAGCAGTATTCACAGTTGTCAAAGGACTCTTTGAAGTTCTTTCTAGTACCAACTCAGACCAAGAAATAGCTTCTAGCTTTCAAATACATGCACATGCTCTGAATTACGGTTGTTTTTAAATTGCATCCCACAGCTTTGTCTTTCATGGATTCATAGGCATTTCTAATACATTGATATGATCTTTCTCAACTTTCTATACTAAGTTGTGAGAACCCAACAGTGTTTAGGCATATACACAACTGTTGTGAAGTAGCTAATAATAGAACATATACTATCCTTCATATAAATTATAGTTCAATGGCATATAGACAGTTCCACTGAATTATTAAAGACTACAGGGCAACCATCTAGATTATTCATTAAAAAAAAAAAAAAAGCAACTCTTCATCTGTGTCCTTTCACCCTGCCCTATGCCAGTGTGGTATTCAGATGTTTTCCCTCATACAGTATATAATTATGTTAGGAAATGACCCAAAGAAATGATCTAAAGAAGCCGGGCACCAGTGGTTCACACCTGTAATCATAGCTACTCAGGAGGCTGAAATCTGAGCACTGACTGCAGTTGAAAGCCAGCCCAGACAGGAGTCCATGGCACTGTGGCTCAAGTGGTAGAGCTGAAGAGATCAGGGACAGCTCCCAGGCCGAGTTCAAGCTCCATGACCAACAACAAAAAAGAAAAGAAAAGAAAAAAAAAAAAAGAAGAAAAGAAAAGGAAAGGAAAGGAAAGGAAAAGAAAAGATCTAAAGAAGTTACTCTTTTTTTTTTTTTTTAAATCTTTTTGCTAGAGGTATCGCTTAGAGCTCATATGTAGTTAGCATACAAGGGCCCCAGGTTTGAGGCTCAGTACCACAAAACAAAACACACCTTTTAATACACAATTTTTAGTCTCAAGTTTTCTAAGATCAAATCAGTTATTTTTTTCAACCACTTTATATGCACCAGAGAAATTCAGCTACTGTTGTTACCAAAAGTACAAACTGAGGCTGGGCGCCAGTTGTGGCTCACACCTGTAATCCTAGCTACTCAGGAGGCTGAGATCTCAGGATCACGGTTCAAAGCCAGCCCAGGCTGGAAAGTACGTGAGACTCTTATCTCCAATAAACCACTCAGAAAACCAGAAGTGATGCTGTGGCTCAAGTGGTAGAGCAACAGTCTTGAGCTGAAGAGCTGATGGACAGCGCCCAGGCCGAGTTCAAGCCCCATGACCGACCAAAAAAAAAAAAAAAAAAAGTACAAACTGATTGTTTACTTCAAGCCTCAAGATGAGTAATGAAGATCTAACTGATGGTGACTAATAGTAAGACAATGATATCATACGGCTAATAAGTAGCAATTTTGAAATCTGTGCTAATCAGAACACTGCTGGTATACTTCATTTGTTTCTGACTAGGGCCTTATAAAAATAGAAGCCAGGAGGCAATGGCTCGTCTACAATCCTAACTAAGATCTGAGAATTGTGGTTCAAAGCCAGCCCAGACAGACAAGTCTGAGAGACTCTTATTTCCAATTAACCAGCAAAAAGCTAGAATGGAGGTATGTATTAAATGGTTAGAGCGGCCCAAATAATGGTAGAGTATCAGTCATCAGAGGGAAAAGCCATGTAAGAGCTTGTGGCCAGGAGTTCAAGCCCCAGTATGGAGACAGACACACATATACACAAAGAAAAAATTAAAAGTAAAATTAAGACATTCAAGATAAGACAAAATTTTAAGAATTTTATAGAAAATATAACTAAGTTGTGATATGTAGCAGAGCCTACTATTACCACAATTCTCCTTTGAGCACAATGCTGTGTTCTATTTCCTAGCCTCCTCTGTAGTAAGGTATGGCCATAGGATTAAGGTTTAGCCAAAGGAATGTCGACAGGAAACGATATACACCACCTTCCAGATCAGACACATGCAAGAGGCAGTCTTTTCAGCAGGCTGGAATGAAAGAAACCTGGAAAGTGACATAATGAAAATGAGAAACTCTCTCACCATGTTTGAATGACTACAGGGCATAGAGAAGACATGCCAATCTATTACCAGCCTAGTGAGAGGTGAGCAACAAATAAATGTCTATATTATTAATAATTTTAACACATGTCATATCATAAAAGAAATGTTTAGAGTAAAGATGATTGTGTCAGAATGGAAATGAAAATGAACAAAAAAGAAGTATTCAAAAACACAGCTGTCATTTCAAAGAGATACTAGAGAGGCTATATATGCTATCTGGGAAACAAATAAGAGCTGAAGAATTGAGATCATCAAACTAAACTGAACTTTTAAAGAGAGTCACAGCTAACAAAATTGCGTAAAAGTGTTTCAAAATAGTGGTATATCCACATATAGGAAAGGCTGTAAGGAAGAGTCTAGAAATTAGAAAGCAAAACTTGCAAAACAAGCAAAAACAATCACTAAAATGAAAAGATACCCTAAAGACAATCTTTGCTACTCATTTGACAAGGAATTAATAATCAGAATACAGAAGGACCTCAAAAGCAACAAGTCAATTAATGGGCAAATGAAATGAACAGACAATTCTCAAAAAAGTACAAATGGTCAATAGACACACAAAGAAATGCTCAGTATCTCTGGCTATCAAGAGCTTCTGTGAGCCGGCTGCCAGTGGCTCAACACCTGTAATCCTAGCTACTCAGGAGGCTGAGATCTGAGGATCGCAGTTCAAAGCCAGCCCAGGCAGGAAAGGTCTGTGAAACTCTTACCTCCAATAAACCACCAGAAAACCAGAAGTGGCGCTGTAGCTCAAGTGGTAGCACTCTCTCCTTGAGCTGAAGAGCTCAGGGACAACAGAACCCAGAGTTCAAGCCCCACAACCGACCAAAAAAAAAAGAGCTTCTGTGGTCAAACTAGGGTTTGAACTCAGGGCCTCATGTTGGCGTGGCTTGCATTTTATACCATGCTTCCAGCTCTGCTCTTTGCAGAGAGGGTCTAACACTTTTTTCTTGTTGTTGTTGGTCGTAGGGCTTGAACTCTGGGTCTGGGAGCTGTCCCTAAGCTCTTCAGCTCAAGGCTAGTGCTCTACCAGTTGAGCCACAACAGCATTTCTGGCCTTTTCTGTTTATGTGGCACTGAGGAATCGAACCTGGGGCCTCATGCATGCGAGGCAAGCACTCTACCACTGAGCCACCTTCCTAGCCCTAACATTTTCTTTAAAGAGATGGTCTAACAGGCTTTTCTCGGCTCTGTGAAAATAAAAAAATGACATTGATATTTCATCTCACCCTAGTCAGAATGGCTATCATCAAAGACAAACTCAAAAGTTGTTAACAAGGGTTTGGGGGGAAGAAATCCTTGTACACTGTGGGTAGTAGTAGTACACACTACTGCAAACACTATGGAAATCAGTCTGGCAGTTCCTTAAAAACAGACCTACCTACCATATGATCTAATAACTCCACTCTTGGACATGTATCTGAAGGAATGTAAGATACATTCTGTTTATTGCAGTGTTATTCATTATAGCAAAGATATGGAATCAGTCAAAGTGCCCAACTGATGAATTGAAAAAGAACATATGGTACATAGAAATAATGGAGTTTTTTTCAGCCATAAAGAATGAAATTATTTCATCTGTATGAAAATGGATATATTTGGAGATGTTAAGCAAAATCAGCTAGGTTTGGGAAGACAATTATCACATATTTTCTCTCATGTGTACAATTAAGCCTAATCTATATGTATTCCTAGGAGTGTATGAAGGAAGATAACAAAGGAAGAGGAGACAGAGAGAATAATGGGTAATGAATACTACTGAAGAACACGTATCTTATATATGAAGATGGCATAATATAACCCACTATTTTAACAAATGAGGGGGAAAGCAAGAGAGGGAGTTAATCTGGTCACCTTTGAACATTTTTTTTTTTTAAAGAACTAGATAATTAGACCAGAAACTTACCCACTCCACTCAGAGGCTATAATATATATACTCAGTGATCATCTCTCCTTGCTTATTAAACTTTAAGGTTTCACTATCAATTATTTAAACAAAGCCAGAGACATCATCTGGTCCCTTGATAACTCCCTGGCCTCTTACCCTGCCTTTCTTACATACTCTATACTAGCAATGCTGGCCTTCTTGCAGACCCAGTACTGCCTCAGGGCCTCTAGCCAGGGACTTTCTTCCATCTTACTTTTTCAGGTCATTTTTTTTCTGGTCGGTTGTGGGGCTTTAACTCTGGGCTTGGGTGCTGTCCCTAAGCACTTCAGCTCATGGCTAGCATTCTAGCACTTGAGCAACAGCGACACTTCCAGCCTTTTCTGTTTATGTGGTGCTAAGGAGTTGAACCTAGGGCCTCATGCATGTGACGCAAGCACTCTACCACTGAGCCACCTTCCCAGACCTTCAGGTCCTATTTTTTCCTGTGTCAGTACTATGGCTTAACTCTGGGCCTCAACCTGCACTTGATGTTTTCTTTATGGCTGGTACTCCACCACTTGAATCTCTTGGGACTATTTTGTTTTGTTCTGAACCTTGATCTCAGATCTTAGCCTCTTGAGAAGCTGGGAATATAGAAATGAGCCTTTAGTGCCCAGACTGTTTTTCACTATTTTTGTGTGTTCAGAGATTATCTTATCAAGACCATAGTTATTCTGTTTAACACTGACTTTACCTAGTTTGTTGTAAAAGTTCATAACAAAGTTTTCCCCCATAACAAGTATTTATTTTTGGTTGGTCATGGGGCTTAAACTTGAGGCCTGGACATTGTCCCTGAGCTCTTTCACTCAAAGCTAGTGCTCTAGCACTTTTTTGAGTCATAACACCACTTCCAGTTTTCTGGTAATTAACTGGAGGTAAGTCTTATGGACTTTCCTTCTTGGGCTAGCTCTGAACTATGATCCTAGCTACTCAGGAGGCTGAAATCTAAGCCACAGGAGTCCAGCACAAGTAATTTTTAATACATTTCTTTCTCTCTCTTCAAGTAAGGAAGAACACATATCTTATATATGAAGATGGCATAATATAACCCACTATTTTAACAAATGAGGGGGGAAGCAAGAGTTTTTGTTTATTTACTATTACAATCTCAGTGCCTACAACCATGCTTAAGAGTACTAAAAACATATTTCTTTAGTGTCTGAATCTTTCTACTAATGTTCTAAAATTGCAAACCAATTTTGTTGATATGGAAAAAAAACCATTCATTTAATTCTTTAAAAGAAAATATAGGGACTGGGAAGGTGGCTCAGTGGTACAGTGCTTGCCTTGCATGCATGAGGCACTGGGTTCGATTCCTCAGCACCACATAAGCAAAAAGAAAAAAGCTGGAAGTGGCGCTGTGGCTCAAGTGGTAGAGCGCTAGCCTTGAGCTGAAGAGCTGAGGGACAGTGCCCAGGCCCAGAGTTCAGGCCCCACAACTAGACCCCCCCCCCAAAAAAAAGAAAAAAGAAAAAAGAAAATATAACCAGGCACTGGTGGCTCATGCCTGTAATCCTAGCTACTTAGGGAGGCTGAGATCTGAGGATCACGGTTCAAAGCCAGCCCAGGCAGGAAAGACCGCGAGACTCTTATCTCCAATAAAACCACCAGAAAACCGGAAGTGGCGCTGTAGCTCAAGTGACAAAATGCTAGCCTTGAGCTGAAGAGCTGAGGGACAGTGCCTAGGCCCAGAGTACAAGCCCCATGACTGACAAAAAAAAAAAAAAAGAAAATATGCAAGCTGAGAATAGCATGTGCCTATAGATCTAGCTATTTGGGAGGCTGAGGTAGATGGGCTCAAGCTCAGGAGATTGGGGTTGGGCTGGCTTGAATGACATAGCAAAACTGTATCTTTTAAAAAATTAAAATGAAAACAAGAGGAAACTATCATAAAAAAACCACACAGAAGTCTATGAATTGACTACTATATACTCCTCTGTACATATACAAGTTCATGACTTCATAAACTGTGCAATCTACTAAGACAGATTAATAACAAATGGTAGATAGTGAACAAAAATGTCAGGGAATGGAAAACAAAGCAATGGGTACAAAATCTGTTGTTGTAACTAAGAAAGGGAGATCAAGAAAGACCAAGATCAAGCAAGAAGAGTATCCTAGCCAGAAAAAGCATGAATGTTTTCTTACTGTCAGTAGCTTTTATACTGTATAAGTACTTGAGTATATTAAAATTGTAAATGCAAACTGGACACCAATGACTTATGCCTGTAATCCTAGCTACTCAGGAGGCTGAGATTTGAGGATTATGGCTTGAAGCCAGCCAGGGTAGAAAAGTTTGAGACTTACCTCCAACTAGCCACCCAAAAGCAAGAAATGGAGCTGTGGCTGAAGTGGTACAGTGCTAGCCTTGAGCATAAAAGCTCAGGGACAGAGTGTCCAGGCCCTGAGTTCAAGCAGAACCAGTTATCCTCCCCCACCAAAAAAAAAAAAGGAAAAAAGGAAAAGGAAAGTGTATACTCTTCCATCAGCTTAAAGCTAAAAACCATGAAATAAAGTTTATTAAAAAACAAAGATGTTAGCTGAGAATGTGGCTTAGTGTAGAGTGCTTGGCTAGCATGCATGAAACCCTGGGATTGACTCCTCAAACAAAATGCTGGAAGTGGCACTGTGGCTCAAGTGGTAGAGTGCTAGCCTTGAGCAAATGAAGCTTAGGATAGTGCTCAGGCCCTGAGTTCAAGCCCCAGGACTGGATGACCTATTGCAACAATGATACTCACGAGACACTATGTTGGAAATGAACTTTACAACTTCTGGGGGGGCAGAATGGGGGAGATGGTGGAGGGAAGAGATAGGAGAAAAACAAAGGAGGGGGTACACTGTTTGATGAGAAATGTACTCATTAACTTATTCATGTAACTGTAACCTCTCTATACAGCAACTTTACTATAAAATAATATTAAAAAACAAAAAAAATAACAAGAATGCTCACTATAGTAGCTCAGAAAAAATATGGAAAACAGCCAAAACCTATCAATAAGGTTGTGGCTTGATAAATTATAATACCTCAAGACAATGAAAGAGGCATTCAGTACTTAAAAGCATGTGGTCCACCACCAAGTTATATACACAGCCAGAAGACAGACTGATAAGCAAACAAAGCAGAACAGTATACATTAAATAATACCTTTTCATGAAACAATTCATAAATTTTCCTTACTATACACCTACATCTCACCTTATAAGCACATAGGCCAAATAATTAACAATAGTATACTGTTAAGAAAATATTTTCCTGCCAGTCCTGCTGGCAGCTCACATCTGTAATTCCAGCTACTCAGGAAACTGAAGTCTGAGGATTATGGTTCAAAGCCAGCTTGGGCAGATAAATCTGAGAAACTTTTTTTTTTCCCTTGAGAAACTATCTCCAATAAACCAGCAAAAAGCTGGAACTGGACAGTGTCTCAAGTGGTAGAGTACCAACTGTAAGTAAAACAGGCTGAGCAAGAATGAGACCCTGAGTTTGAGCCCCAGTGCTGGCATGGGGGGGTGGGGGGGGAGGGATGGGGGCGAAGGAGCATTTTCTTTATCATTTTGCTCACTTCTTGCTTGTAAATTTTAAAGTAAATTACTTTGATACAAATAATTTTTTTCTATTCTTGACTTTTTGAGACAGGTTTCATCATGTACCTTAAGCAGGATTAGAATTCACTATGCAGCTACAGATGACTTCAGATTTATAATTTTCTAGCCCTTGACTCCCAAGTGCTGGGATTATAGTTGTACACTACCACGCATGGCCTTAATAACTCTTTTCAAAGGACAATAATTCTTCCTCCCCCACAAATTACCTCTTCTGGCAGAGCAGAATGGGGTTTGTCAGAAGTTGCAAGTAGTAAAACTGGGGCAAATGAAGGAATATTCTGTAATAATGTAGTAAATGTGGCTTTGAGAGTTAGTCCAACTATATCCCACCACAAATGGATGTGTGGAATGTACACTATACTTGGTGCTGTTCTCTTCGCTTCACGAATCATCTATAAAAAGTATAAGAAAAACACATCAGTACATTGGTATTAGTAGTGTGAAAAAAGTTTTAACTTTCTACAATTATCATATGAAACCCTTTAAGTTTTTAAACAATTCTTCCCCTAAATCCTGTAAGCTTTTTTTTTGTTTTTGCCAGTCCTGGGGCTTGAACTCAGGGCCTAGGCACTGTCCCTGAGCTCCTTTTGCTCAGGGCTAGTATTCTACCACTTGAGTCACAGCACCATTTCTGGCTTTTACTGTTTATGTGGTACTGAGGAATTGAACCCAGGGCTTCATGCATGGTAGGCAAACACTCTACTGCTAAGCCACCTTCCCAGCTCTATAAACTTAAGTATTTAGTTAAATTCATTTTTGGAAAAACAATTGCTCCAAGCAGCTAGAAAATAGCTTAAGAAATATAAGAGACTATTCCACTGTAGTTAAACAAATACTTTTTTTAAAAGTTTATTAAAAAGCCGGGTGCTAGTGGCTCACACCTGTAATCCTAGCTATTCAGGAGGCTGAGATCTGAGGATCGCTGTTCAAAGCCAGCCAGGGACAGGAAAGTCTGTGAAACTCTTATCTCCAATAAACTACCAGAAAACCGGAAGTGATGCTGTGGCTCAAGTAGAAGAGTACTCTCCTTGAGCTGAAGAGCTGAGGGACAGTGCCCAGGCCCAGAGTTCAAGCCCCATGACTGACCGAAAAAAAAAAAAAAAAGTTTATATAAAAAGAAATTAAGCTGGGCGCCAATAGCTCATGCCTATAATCCTAGCTACTCAGGAGGCTGAGATCTGAGGATCACAGTTCAAAGCCAGCCCAGGCAGGAAAATACATGAGACTTTATCTCCAATAAACCAGTAGAAAACCAGAAGTGGCACAGTGGTTCAAGCAGTAGAGTGCTTGCCTTGAGCTGAAGAGTGCAGGGACAGCGCCCAGGCCCAGAGTTCAAGCCACACAACAGACAAGAAAAAGAAAAAGAAATTAAGAGTCAGACACTGGTGTCTTGTTCCTATAATCCTAGCTACTCAGGAGGTTGAGATCTGGGATCTCGGTTCAAAGACAGCCTGGGCAGAAAAGTCTGGGAAGACTCTATCTCCAATTAACCTCTCAAAAACTGGAAGTGGCACTATGGCTCTAAGTGGTAGAGCACTAGGCCTTGAGCAAAGGAGCTCAGGGACAGTGCCCAGGTCTTGAGTTCAAATTCATGACCAACAATAACAACAAAAAATATTTAAGTATAAATTCAGCAACAGTAGAACTACTTAGTACTCAATAAAGAACAGTCATTGCTTAAAGTACTTTACTCATTTAATTATCTTCATTTGCAAATGAGGAAAATGAGACACAGCAATTTAGTAACTTCCTTAAGGTCATAGATATTAAGCATAGTGCTTAAACCTATACTCTTTAATGACTTAGCACTTATGAATAGTTCTTTTTTGAGGCAGAATTATGCATAGTTATTATGCATAATTAACTTTTAACCTTGTCAACCAATTCAGAAATCCTTTAATAAGATAATGCAAAGAGTAATGTAATTCAAGACTTTCGTCTCTGGGAAGACTTTATCTTATGGCTTATGTAACCAACTACAAACTTACTTGGGCACATGTTTCTTCAGGAGATATGGCACTGACTCCAAAAAGAACAGGAATGTCTAATGTATATACAGTAAATTTTTCCAAAGCATGGATGACAGCTGGTGCCAAGTGTGAACCCTGCCCAAATCCTGGTTCCCCCACTATCAGCATTCTTGGACGAAAAGACATAGGTTGGTAGCAGGCATTTCTGAAAGAATAATAGGCTATGTCTTAGAATATCAGTTTAAATGTTTTCACTAACCAATTATAAATCTTCCTAAGTCTTAACTATATAATAAGACAGTCATGATAACACCTTTCAATAGTTTCTGGTAACAATTGTCTCCATGGATTTTTAGAATTACTTTTATATAGGGACAACTGAAACAACACATTTCTGATCTTTTAAATAAAAAACAAACTGGTTAAATACCTTAACCTTGTCAACCAAATCTCACTTATTTTAGTGAATTCACACACTAAAATACTCATTTCCGCAAAAAACATACCTATTCAAATGAAGAAAATTAAAATTGTCTTTGGCCTTATAGGATTTTTGAGAAAGTCCATTTTCATATACTGATGGAACATCATCATCGCTGTATGCCAAATCACTTTCTAGCAATGGACAAGAAACACCTATAGAACGGAAAACCATGTTTGTAACTTTTCATTATACGTATCAGCAAGTATTTCACAGAAACATCTTTAAGAATCAAAAATACGGGCTGGGAAGGTGGCTCAGTGGTAGAGTGCTTGCCTTGCATGCCTGAGGCCCTGGGTTTGATTCCTCAGCACCACATAAGCAAAAAGAAAAAAGCCGGAAGTGGCGCTGTGGCTCAAGTGGTAGAGTGCTAGCCTTGAGCTGAAGAGCTGAGGGACAGCGCCCAGGCCAAGAGTTCAAACCCCAAGACTGACCAAGGGGGAAAAAAAATTTTGTAGTTCCAATTATCAAGTAAATACAATAAAAGTGCATCCCAAACCTGAAATACCAAGTGTAAAATAAATTTCCATCAAAGGTCTCACATAAATATAACCTTGTTTTGTTCAGTCATAAATATTAATGTTTAATTAACAAGGGTTAATTAAATGTTTCTCTGAAAAGAGAAAGTATAAAAAAAATTAGGCCGGGCACTGGTGGCTCACACCTGTAATCCTAGCTACTCAGGAGGCTGAGAGATCTGAGGATCTTGGTTCAAAGCCAGCTGGGGCAGGAAAGTCCCAGATTCTTATCTCTAATAAACAACCAGAAAACCAAAGTGGCTCTGTGGCTCAAGTCATAGAGTGCTCACCTTGAGCTCAAGAGCTGAGGGACAGCGCCCAGGCCTAGAGTACAAGCCCCATAACTGACAAAAACAAACAAAAATTAGATTTACTGTTTATGCAAATTAACTTCTAGTGGTGAACCCCAGTTTATACCTGAGTCTAATGTTTTATTTGCTCCAATTTTTGCATGTGGAAATACTCTCTGTAGGGCCTCTAAGATCTTGTGGACAGTACTGTGCAGGAGAGGTTTCACGATGGCAGACAAAGCCTGCCCGGGTGATGTCACAGCTCTCTGGGAGGCTGGTATCATCTTTTGCATGGCTACCTCAAAATCCTTAGCTGAGATATTAATTGAAGAGAGGTCCAACTGTAGTTTCTCACTAGTGGTATAGATCTGTGGGTAGCGTCGACGAAGAGCACATAAAGCAGCTTCAGCACATATTGACTTAATATCTGCACCACAGTATCCTGTCCAAAGCATCCAGGAAACAAAAACAAAAAAAAAGTCAATAAACTAAAAAACTCAACACAGTGAGGGTTAAAAGAAAATTAAAATTCAACTTAGCTATTTAGTAACAAAATATTTAGGAGTAAGAAGACGGAAATGTCTCTTTACTCAAGAAGCCAACATCAAATTAATCAACTTGAGTGAAATATGCAAGCATGAAGAAAGGCATAATTAAAAGCTAGTTTTTTTTTTTCATATTAGACTAAGTCCATCTTCTAGTTTGTCATTTACTATGTGATCTTTGAGGAAGTTGTATGTGTTCTTTCATCTGAAAATCATGCTAATTCACAGAACTACTGTGAAAACTGCATGAAATCACATAGGAAATTTCAGGTAACTTAGAAATATAATTGGTCACTAAAGGGTGGTTACTATTACTGTCAATATTGTTCTTTAATTTCCCCAATGGCCAATGTCAAACAAAATATGTATTAAACATCCACACTTTGGTGATAAAGAAATGCCACAAATAGAGGTACGAAACAAACATGATCTTATATCAGGTTTTTGTGTGTGACAGTACTGGAACATAAATTCAAAGCCGCACACTCTGAGCCACCCCTCTAGGTCCAACTTTTTGCTGGTTAATTTGTCTATCCAGACTGGCTTCAAACTGCCACCCTCAGATCTCAACCAATTAAGTAGCTAAGATTACAGGCATGAGCCACTGACACCTGATTATCTGTTTCTTTGAAACAAAGTCTCACTATGTCATACAGGCTGGCCCTGAACTTGTGATCCTCCTGCCTTGTCTGCCAAGTGATGGGCTTACATGTCACAATGTCTAGCTAATATTGTATTTTCTTAAACATAACTTTGCAAGACTAAAACTTGTTCTATCCTTGAAAGGAATACAACATTTAACTACATAAAACAATTGTTTACCAACACAGTTTTCTGCTAATTCTTCTAGAAACATGTCCAGTGGTCTGGGATTCCAATCCCTTGTGTGAATCTTTAGAATCTCTTTCCGAGCCTATGAATAAAGACAATTTTTTAAGTTTTTGGACCTAATAGTAAGGTATTACTCAAATTACAATAATTTCAACTTAACTAATTTAAATTATCTAAATATTTTAATACTAACATAAACAGAAGAGTGACATGATAACATTGAGAAAACAAGACATATTTAAGAACTAAAAAAAATCAGTTTCCCTTTTAAACAGGTTTGTGCTTACAGCACCCAAATTATATTAATCATAAATAAAAACAAAAAATTACTACTGAAATATTGTTCATTCTAGATCACAGTAACAATTATGAAGGAGTATTGACAGCTCAACCCAAATTTTCTTCCAAGGTTCTCAAAACTTTACACTGCTTTAATGTAACTTGTTAGAATTATAATTATATGACAATTTTCAGGAAAATGCCAACGCTGACAAAATGCTGCCATTTTGTAGTTCATTAAAGTCATGGAAGCAAAACCAACAACACAGCAAGTTAAGTTAATTTTAAGAGGAGCTAGGAATGTGACTTGGTGGTAGAATGCTTGTCTAGCATGCATGAGGGCCTGGGTTCAATTCCTTGGTACCACATAAAAAAAAAAAAATAAGTACAATTAATCTTTTTAAATTAATTTTGAGTAATTTGGAGGGCATTATACTTGAAGAAAATAAACAACCCCATTTGAGTCAAGGATTTTCAAATTTTCATTGTTACTGACTTATTAAAGATACAAAGCAACATAATCAAAATGTGAATGCTGCTAATTCTTACGTCTTTATCAGGGAGGTTAAAAAGAAATTCTCTGTCAAAGCGTCCAGGCCTCCGTAAAGCAGGGTCTATGGAATCTAGTCTGTTGGTAGCACCAATGACCACAACTTCTCCTCTGCTGTCCAAACCATCCATGAGAGCTAACAGGGTAGAAACAATGGAACTAAAAGTAAAAAAAGAGATTAGTACTGTGAGCATGGACTATATCATTCAGTAGTATGATAAATATATCAACATATCATTCAGTAATATGTACCAGAGATTTGTACTGTAGTTTGAGTACACCAGGGCAAAAAGCAAGAACCCATTTCAACCAACTAGGAAGCATAGGTAGGAGAATTGAGGTTCCAGGCAAATCCCAAGCTAAAGTGCAAGGTCCTATCTAAAAATTGACTAAAGCAAAAAAAAAAAAAATTGAGCACAGGCTGGGGACTGGTGGCTTATATTTATATTCCTAGCTTACCCAGGTGGCTGAGATCTGAGGATTGTGGTTCAAAACCAGCCTGGGTAGAAAAGTCCTCAAGATTCGCCAATTAACCAGCAAAAAAGCCAGAACCAGGTATGGTTCAAGTGGTAGACAGAGAACTGGCTTTGAGTAAAAAGATGAATGAGAATGAAAAGTCCTAAATTCTGGTAACAAAACAGATAGACTTTCTTTCTCAATTTTATACTATTTCTCAAGTTTTATTTTCTACATATCAAGAAAAGGCTGGAGCTAGAAATAACTGGCTGTGCTCTGGCTACAGGACACAGCCACATTCCTCACCACAGCTGTATTCTCACCACTGTCCTGGCTCACTCATTTTCTATGTCAGACCTCAACTAGTTTGTGGGTATTCATTTGTTCCATGAAGAAGTCTTTTGTAACCAGCATTTAAAAACTGTCTTAGAACATACCAATTCTCAGAACAGGTCCACTTTTGCTATGATTATTTTAGGGTTTTATTACTAAAAGGGAAAATTATTATTAATAACACAAATATTTAAAATGGCAATGAAGTACTACCTGTGAATCTGATCTTGCCTGCTTGACCGCACTGGAGCCAGGCCATCTATCTCATCGAAGAAAATAATTGATGGGCGCATTTGATAGGCCTAGAAAACAGGTCCAATGGTCACATGTTATCATAAAGATTCAAGGATGTCACATTAACACAAACCAGTTTAATCCAGTTCAGTCAAACATAATTTATATATCTGTATATATACCACTGCAATCTACTTTCATTTAAACTTACTCATCAGGAGCTCACTCATAAAATTTTTACAACTTACAAATTTAAACCTAAATTCCAAGAAATGTGTTTTCAGGACTTATAATAAATTATAATAACTGTTTTTTCTTTGAATTTTTTTTTTTTTTGGGGGGGGGCTGATCATGGGGCTTGAACTCAGGGCCTGGGTGCTGTCCCTGAGCTCTTCATCTTCAGTTCAAGGCGAGTACTCTACCACTTGAGCCACAGTGCACTTCTGGAGATAAACAGTCTCACGGACCTTTCCTGCCCAGGTTGGCTTTGAACTGCAATCCCCAGATCTCAGTCTCCTGAGTAGCTAGGATTTACAGGCACGAGCCATAAGCACCCAGCTTTCTTTGCATTTTTAACTAGACACTCCCAAAGCCCATACCCCACTGGTTATATACTTTAGATTTTATATTGCTAATTACTAGGACACATATAAAAATATCTAGTAAAGAGTTAGAGACGGAGACTAGACAACATTGACATAGTTTCTTTATATCAGAATGGAAAACCATTTCTTATCCAGATGCTATACTTTTGGGTTTCCCTCCCCATCTACTCTGGTAAAGACAAAAATAATAGGAACCTCAGAGAGATCTTAAAACAGCTTTAAAGACATTTTCAGCAGAGTGTTACAACAGAGCAGAATGTATTATTTCATAATATGCTGTCAATACAATCTGGATGTGAAACTGAAAGCCTGTGTAAGGCAGAACTACATTCAGTAAATCAGAATTACATCTCCAGGTTGAGACATAATTCACTACTACTGCTTCACTAAGAGACTACTCTCAACTAGATAAGAGACCTAAGACTAAAAAACACGGATTCATTATTCTTTTTCCATCTTACTATCAAGCTGTTCACTGTTTGCCAGTATTATCTTGACAAATAAGAGAATAATTTGGAAAGACTATGTGTATGGCGTAATTTTTCAATTTATTTCTACAAAAAGTGACAAAATGAAAATGTTATCTAATCCTTACACTTCCATGTACACAGATTACAGAACATCGTACCTGATCAAATAGCAATCGCAGCTGTCTTTCAGACTCCCCTACCCATTTACTTAGACAGTCAGCTCCTTTCCTCATGAAAAATGCGACTCTTTTATCCCCTTGACTGCACTCATTGGCAAGTGCTCTAGCAACCAGAGTTTTTCCAGTTCCGGGTGGACCATAAAACAGGCAACCTCTGTAAAATAATGTTACACATTTCAGTTAAAAAATATACAACCAAGTGAGGCGTCACTTACACCTGTAATCCTAGCTACTCAGGAGGCTGAGACTACAAATGGTATAGAGTGCAGACTTGAATAAAAAGCTAAGTCAGGAGCCAGTGGCTCATGCCTGTAATCCTAGCTACTCAGGATGCTGAGATCTAAGGACCGCAGTTCAAAGCCAGCCAGGGCATGAAAGTCTGTGAGACTCTCATTGCCAATAAGCTTCTCAGAAATCGCCCAAAGTAGTGCTATGGCTCAAGTGGTAGAGCACTAGCCTTGAACACCAAAGGACAGCACCCAGGCCCTGAGTTCTAGCCCCAAGACCAGCAAAGACCAGCTAAGGGGCAGAGTCCAGGTACTGAGTTCAAGCTCCAGTACTGGCATACTTTCACATATATCCAAAACTAATGAGTGAAGGTGTAAGAACATCCACAGCACAATAGCAGAGCACAGATTATGGCTAAAACTAAAAAGATAACTGGATTACCTTGGGGGTTGAATTTTGAATTTTTCAAAGACTTCTGGATAGAGTAATGGAAACACTACCATCTCTTTTAGTGCTGCAATATGGTTAGAGAGGCCACCAACACTATCAAATCGTACCTGGTAACAGAAGAAAACATTGACAATTTTAGATTTTAGAGTCAAAATTCTATCCTGTTTTTAAATATACCAACTCATACATAGTGAATTGACAGTTTCTTAGTTGTGGCCCCAAGATTTTTTAAAAATGTATGCAGAAAGTTTCTGATAAGAACAAACATTTGGCTCCTTTTTTAACTTTAAATCTAAAATGAAACAAGAAGTCCTACTCACTGAAGAATCCAGTTGCATTGGATCGACATCAGCAAGGCTTGCTCCAATTTTCATTCGATCTTTATAAATTCCTCTTACTTCATCTTTCCGAAAATTGAGTGGGAGGCATCTATTTAAAAATATTTTACAATTTAGTGGGAGGCATCTAGTTAAAAAAAAAAAATTAGTTACCCTGTCTGGAATAACACTTCACAAATAATAAAATTGCTCTTTTGTAATTCACAGAAACTTATCAGAAATGGAAAGGAAGGTTAAACTTCTTGGTGACAGATCTAGTTTTTTATGCATTAAGATGGTGCCAGTGGGTCATGTATATAATCCTAGCTACTCAAGAGGCTGAGATCTAGAGGATCATGGCTAGAAGCCAGTCTAGGGAGAAAAGTCTGATACTCTATCTTCAAAACCAGCAAAAAGCCAGGCTGGAGGGATAGCTCAAGTGCTAGTGCTGGCTGAATGAACAAGCCAAGCAAGCGTGATGTCCTGAGTTCAAACCCTATTAACTTGCCTTCCTCCCCAAGTTCCATGTTAAATTATTTTTCTAATTAAAAAAACATTTAACCTTGACTAGAACAATTTTGAGATTATGTATTTCAATTTCCTTGTTTTCTTTTGCCAGTACTAGGGCTTGAATTCCGGGTTTGAGCATTGTCCTTGAGCTTTTTTTGCTCAAGATTAGCAGTCTATCACTTGAGCCACAGCACCACCTCCGGCTTTTTCTGTATATGTGGTACTGAGGAATAGAACCCAGGGCTTCAAGTATACTAGGCAAGCACTCTACCACTAAGTCTCATTCCCAGCCCCCCCCCCCCATTTTCTTCATAAGCATGAAACTTAAGTATTTAAACCCAAAGCTCTACTATTAAATATATACAACCAAATGAAAATACTCGACATGCCAAAGAATCGTAAAGTAATTCAGACAATACCAATATACATTAGAATGGTCATATCTCACACAGTATTTACCATCTGTCAGATGGTGTGCTGAAGGTGTTTCACATGTTTTAAGTTATTAAATTCTCGTCTTTTAATACTTCTTAGCAAAATATTTCATCTACCAGAGTTCTTATCTACAACTATCTTCTCAATAAAGAATATATAACTAGTTTCCTAGACTAGCTTACTCTTTTTGTAAGTGAAAAAATGAAAGTTGCTTTCTCATTTATTTTATTTTGCCAGTCCTGGGTCTTCAACTCAGGACCTAGGCATTGTCTCTGAGCTTCTTTTGCTCAAGGTTAGCATTTTACCACTTGAGCCACAGTGGCTGGCTGTTTCTGTTTATGTGTTACTGAGGAATTGAAGTACTTCATGCATGCTACGCAAGCACGCTACCACTAAGCTACATTCCTAGCCCTAAAGTTGCTTTCTATTTGTTCAACATCTCTCAAACCTTAAAAAAAAGCCCACTAGTATTTTAAAAAAATCAACAATATGGCAGTTACCTATTGATAGCTCTATTACGGCTTCTTTTTCTTCGTCTCTCAAATTGTTGCTCATCTTCAGAAGAGGAAGATGAAGTGGAGTCACTACTGTGTATGGCATGCCTTCGCCTAAAGGAAAGGGAAATTGAAATAATGGTGAGGGCATGGGAAAAAAAGCGTAACACAAAACCACCCAAAAAGGCTCACCATAAAATTTAGTATATTCACTGAACTGAACAAAGCTTTGCTGGACGAATCCTTTGAAGATAATAAATAAAAGATATAGCTAAGAAGAAAGGACAGAAAGGCAGGATGGTAAAGCTGACCATAAAATGTTCATTAAGGGGCTGTCTGGGAAGGTGGCTCAGTGGTAGAGCGCTTGCCTTGCATGCCTGAGGCCCTGGTTCAATTCCTAAGCACCACATAAGAAAAAAGCCGGAAGTGGCGCTGTGGCTCAAGCGGTAGAGCGCTAGCCTTGAGCTGAAGAGCTGAGGGACAGCACCCAGGCCGAGTTCAGGCCCCACGACTGGACCCCTGCCCCCCCCCCCAAAAAAGAGGAAGAAATGTTCCTTAAGAGGTGCCTCACCCAAGGGCTGGGATGTAGCTCAGTGGCAATGCGCTTGCATTGCCTGGGTTCGATCTCCAGTACCAAAAAAGAAAAGACCAAAAAAAAAAAAAAAAAAAAAAAAAGAGGTGCCTCACCCAAGTGATTGCGTAGTCTTGATATAAACCATTTATTCTCAAAAAGAAAGAGAAGTATTAGGATGTTTAGAGTTACAACTTGAAACAGTATTTTTTTTCTTTATGCTATGTATAATTTCACATTAGGGAGCAAATCATCAATGTTGAAATGTTAATTTTAAAAGGTGAGTTTGTTTTGTGTTTGGTTTAATGTATTAGGAAGGTTAAAAAATGCTGATGGGATGGGGCTGGGAAGGTGGCTCAGCGGTAGAGCGCTTGCCTTGTATGCATGAGGCCCTGGGTTCGATTCCTCAGCACCACATAAGCAAAAAGAAAAAAGCCGGAAGTGGCGCTGTGGCTCAAGTAGTAGAGCACTCGCCTTGAGCTGAAGAGCTAAGGGACAGTGCCCAGGCCCAGAGTTCAGGCCCCATGACCGGACCCAAAACCAAACAATAAAAAAAAAAAATGCTGATGGGGGGCTGGGAAGGTGGCTCAGTGGTAGAACGCTTGCCTTGCATGCATGAGGCCCTGGGTTTGATTCCTCAGCACCACATAAGAAAAAAGAAAAAAGCCGGAAGTGGTGCTGTGGCTCAAGTGGTAGAGCGCTAGCCTTGAGCTGAAGAGCTGAGGGACAGCGCCCAGGCCCAGAGTTCAGGCCCCACAACAGGACCAAAAAAAAAAAAAAAAATGCTGATGGGAAGTGAGGTTCTAGTGACTCATGCCTGTAACCCTTGCTACACAGGAGGCTGAGATCTGAGGATCGCAGTTCAAATCCAGCCTGGGCAGGAAAGTCTGTGAGACTCTGATCTCCAACTAACCACCAGAAAACCGCAAGTGGTGCTATGGCTCAAGTGGTACAGCCCTAGCCTTGAGCTGAAGGACAGCACTCAGGCCCAGAGTTCAAGCCCTACAACCAACAACAACAAAAAAAAGCTGATGGAAAAAAAAAAAAAAAAAGCTGATGGGCTAGGAGTACAGCTCAGTGGTAAAGCACTTGCCTAGTATCTATGAGGCTCTGGGTTAAATCCGCAGCATAGCCAAAAAACAAAAATTTTTTTTTTTAGCAAACTGTAAAGAGTAAGATGACCTTTTATGTCCGCAACTGTAAATTCACAACTCGTTCACTAACACTGTAAATGTAAGTATATGTACATTAGAATATATATATATATATATATGTATATATGTATGTATATGTATACGTATACACACACATATTTGCCAGTCCTGGGCTTGAACTCAGGACCTAGGCTTTGTCCCTGAGCTTCTTTTTGCTCAAGGCTAGCACTCTACCACTTGAGCCACAGTGCCCCTTCTGGCACCACCTTTTCTGTTTATATAGTACTAAGGAATCACACCCAGGGCTTCATGCATGCTAGGCAAGCACTCTACCACTAAGCCACATTCCAGGCCCTTAAATATTATTTCTAAGGGTTCCAAATATTAACTTCAGATAGCCTTAAAGTTGTTGTGACCCAATAGCCAAGATTTGGAAACAACCCAGATGCCCCACTACTGATGAGTGTATCTAAAAGTTGTGGTACCTATATACAATGGAATATTATACAGCCACTAAAAAGGACAAAATAATGGCATTTGCAGGGAAATGGATGGAACTAGAGCAAATTGTTTTGAGCAAAGTAAGCCAAGAACAAAGAGAAAAATGGCACATGGTCTCCCCGATATGTGGATGTTAAAGCCAAAATCCACGAAGATATGATAAAGTAAACAGGACTCAAGAAACAAAGGACAGCCACCCACTTTGTCGTATCATTGCTAAATGACTCCATGTTCTTGACCATATATATGGTAGATATATGCACACAACAGAAGGAAGCTAGGAGGAGGAACAGAGTAAGTGGGAAAGAGAACATACAACAAAGGGGACCATCAGGTACACTGGACAAAGAATGACAGCAATGGTAAGGGAAGAATGAGAGGGAGAGGGAACCCCTACGCTAAGCAAAAGGAAAGAATGTAATCATCACCTGATGTGGAAGAAATAATTTGTATTGTCAAAGCTCATAGAATTCACAAACCTTATAGACCATGATAATGATAATTTTGCCTTGTAAAGGTTAAAATGTGTTTGTGACATTTAAGTATCACTATTCCACAATACTGTGAAATATGTGAAATTTATGGAATCGCCTAATCTCAATTTTTAAAAAGAAGTGAGAGAAGGGATTCATTAGGAGCAATGGGTGACAATGGTGTCAGACACTTTGTACTCATGTACTGTTTTATAGAATGGGAACTTCTATGTAGGTGTATATCCTTGCCAGTTTCTTTTCCCTTGTCAGAAGTAACAAAATTATGGAGCCCTTAACTGGGCGCCGGTGGCTCACGACTATAATCCTAGCTACTCAGGGGGCTGAGATCTGAGGACTGAGGTTTGAAGCCAGCCTGGGCAGCAAAGTCCCTGTGAGACCCTTATCTCCAATTAACCACTCAAAACCCAGAAGTGGTGCTGTGGCTCAAATGGCAGAGTGCTAGCCTTGAGCTCAAAAAGGCTCAGGGACAGAATCCAGCCTTGAATTCAAGCCCCACAACAAACAACAATAAACATAGAGCCCAAGGGTGAACAAGAGAACTCCCACATTAAGTATGAGGAAAAACCATTAGTAGCCATATGTCCAGAGCTACTTCCTACTCTGCAAGTGCCAGTTAGTCTGGTCTGTTTGTTCTGTTCTCATTTCATTCATGGGTTTTTTGTTGGTCATGGGGTTTAAACTCAGGGCCTGGTCGCTGTCCCTACGCTCTTCAGTTCAAGGTGAGAGCTATACAGCTTGAGCCACTGTGCCACTTCCAGTTTCCTAGTGATTTATTGGAGATAAGTCTCTTGGACTTTCCTGCCTGGGCTGGGTTGGAACCATGATCCTCAGATCAGATCTCAACCTCCTGAGTAGCTGGGATTACAGGCGTGAGCCACCAGTGCCTGGTTTATTCATGTTTTTCTAAAAAAAAAAAAAGGAATGATTAATAAATGACCTCTCATAATCCTGATTTTTTTTTTTTGTCGGTTGTGGAGCTTGAACTCTGGGCCTGGGTGCTGTCCTTCAGCTCTTCAGCTCAAGGCAAGGGTTCTACCATTTGAGCCACAGCGCCACTTCCAGTTTTCTAGTGGTTTATTGGAGATAAGAGTCTCACAGACTTTCCTGCCCGGGCTGGTTATGAACTGTGAACCTCAAATCTCAGCCTCCTGAGTGAGCCACCAGTGCCCAGCAATAATGATATTTTTTCCCTTTTTTTTTTTTTTTTTTTGGGTCCAGTTGTGGGGCCTGAACTCTGGGCCTGGGCGCTGTCCCTCAGCTCTTCAGCTCAAGGCTAGCACTTTACCACTTGAGCCACAGCGCCACTTCTGGCTTTTTTCTTATGTGGTGGTGAGGAATCGAACCCAGGGCCTCAGGTATGCAAGGCAAGTGCTCTACCACTGAGCCACCTTCCCAGTCCCTAATCATGATATTCTTAAAGACAGATTATGGTGATAGATGCACAATTCTGTGAATGAAAAAACTAATGAACTATACACTTCAAATGAATAAATTGTGTGGCATGCAAAGCTCAACAAAGCTGTTATCACACAAAGTAAGTTTATACAGGCCATAAAGACTAATAACAAAAAGATCAGCAAGTCAAATGTGATCAAGGACAGCTTAAATCGCTTAAATAATACTTCCATTTAAATGCCTGAATCCTTTAGTAGTTTATAAGATCAAGGGCAAAAATATGCCTTCTTCATTTTTACATCCATTCAGCTCATCAGCTGGTGGCACTCAAACATTTGTTTAATAACGGGAAGTGCAAAAGATTCCTCCTGCACCAAGGAACGCTACTACAAATGAGGTATTTTTCACAGGAAGTCTAGACAGAGAAACCAAATATGGAAACCTATGAACACCAAAGAATTCTCTATCTCCTAAATACACTATTTTCTGGAAAACACACTGTAGGTGTTAAGAACAAATAGAAAATCAACCAATATTACTTCTAAAGGTTAAGTCCATGAAAACTGGAAGTAATTAAATCTCAAGTTAATTGCTATACTCTTCTCTCTGCTGGATTAAATAAATAGAAGCCTGACTTTTCAGTCAGAAATTCTAAAGATTACTGCCCTGAAACTGAAGGTAGTAGTAGAAACTCTAGGCAGCAATAGAGCTTCTCCTCAAAAAATCACTATATCCCACCCTTCCAAAATAAAGTATTTCACAATATTCTAAAGGAGCTTATAAGGATACTGAAAACACGGCCTGGGAATGTGGCCTAGTGGTAGAGTGGTTGCCTAACATGCATGAAGCCCTGGGTTCAATTCCTCAGCGCCAGAAGTGGCACTGTGGCTCAAGTGGTAGAGTGCTAGCCTTGAGCAAATGAAGCTCAGGGACAGTGACCAGGTCCTGAGTTCAAGCCCCAGGACTGGCCAAAAAATAAATAAATAAATACTGACGTGACCTCCTACACTGTGTAACTGATCTCAAGAACCCCTGACAGATTGTTTATGATCATCCTTCTGGGTGTTGGTCAGGTGAATACAGATGACTGAGAAAGAAACTTCGAACGTACACTTGAGATTCTGGCAAGGAAATTAGAAGACGTATTAATACAAGTTTTTTGTTGTTGTTGTTGTTGTTGGTCATGGGGCTTGCATGAACTCTGGACCAGAACTTTCTCCCTCAGCTCTTCAGCTCAAGAGTAGTGCACTAGCAACTTGAACCACTGCACCACTTCCGGTTTTCTGGTGGTATATTGGAGATAAGAGTTTCATAGACTTTCCTGCACAGGTGGCTTTGAACTGTGATTCCCCAGATCTCAGTCTCCTGAGTAGCTAGGATTACAGGCATGAGCCGATGGCACCCAGCTTGCAAGTGTAATTTTTATCATTCCTAAAATAACTGAATCTTCAGCATTTGGAAAGGAGTTGACTTCCACAACCAAACATAACCAGACAGTTTCTATGAACAGTTTGCTTATATAAAGTCTCAGAACTATTCAAACGGTTGAAATCCCCTAAGATTTATTCTGAGAAAAGACTTGAAAAAAGTACTAGTTTCCACACCAATGTCATCTTTTCCCTATAGGAACAAATGTCTCCTAAAATACAAGAAAAAATTATAATATGGATCCAGAAAAAGATGTTCAGTCATAAAAAGTCTACAACCTAAATAACTTAGAACATTTCATATGGTAGAAAAATATGTCTGTGGTAACATGTGAAAACAACCTACACACTAAATGTTAAAATGTCTAAAATCAAACAATCTATGTAAAATGCTGTCAACTATACAAGTTGGGAAAATGGGGGAAAAAAAAACTACTTTACCAAGGTAGTCACTAACACTTCCTTATTAGTGAAAGCGAAAATTAAGAGAGAAAAAAGAAAAAGAGTGATTAGAATACTAATGGGACAAAATTCTAGAATTCTAACCTAATATTCTCAATCCAAAGACTCTAGAATCCTGCTCTAATATAGCCATAGTTATGTTATCATAAATAATCACCATTTCAGAACCAAACCTGTTCTTTCGTTTACAATAAGGACTTCTTGGACCTGAAGAAGACAATCGGTATCTTGGTCTTGCAGGAGACGCAGAGCCACTATAAAATATGTTGGGCTTTTTCTGGTGACGAGGTTCTAAAATAATAAAAACACACACAAAATATGTAAATACATATGAAACCAATACTGCTCTTTGTCTAAATACTTACAAAGGTGCTGCTTTCCATAAAATTACTAGCTACTGTAGTATAGTTTACTGTTCATATCTTATATCATTTATGTCATCAGAGCTGAAAATAGAACAGCACAGACACCAAATAACCAATACACACTGTCCACAATCATTGTGATAATACATATACATAAATGATTATCAACCCCACATGATAAGGCAGGTATAATGTTAACAAAAGCAGTCAAGGAGACATTAGGCATAGTGACATACCTATAATCACAGCTACTTGAGAGGACTGAGGTTTGAGGTTAATCAGGGCAAAAAAGTTAGCAAGATATCAACAAGCATAGTATGGTGGTACACAACTGTGAACTCAAATATGCAGGTTGTAAGTAGAGGGCTTTCACTCTGACAGTGGCCCCGAGCAAAAAGCCAACACCCTACCTCAAAAGTAATTAAAAGCAAAACATAAAAGAAACTGGAGTATGGTTCAGGGGGACTGAAGTCTAGTAATCATAAGCCCTGCATTCAAATCCACGCATTCCAGAAAAAAGTGAAGAAGGCTGTAAATCTAAATTATACTTCAAAATAGGTCAATATTTATTTAGTTCAAGGTTAGTTCTCTGAAAGAAATAACTTCTTGCAACGTTATTTGCAAACCTGTCTTAGGACAGATTAAGACAATAGTACAAATATCTAGCAAATTGAAAACCTAAAATAAATTAAAATCAAAACAAAAGGGAACAGTAAAAATAAAGCTAACATACAAAAATTCACCAACAAAAAAACTTAAAGTACTTACTTTCCAATGGAGCCTGGTAGTACACAGTCGCTTTTCTCTGTCTAAGATAGTATCGTTTCTGATTATCTTCTTCTCCATCTTCATCATCCTCTTCATCATCTTCATCTTCACCATCATCTTCATCTTCTTGGTCTTCACCCTCTTCAGATGATTCTGAAAATTAAGAAACACAAGTGCGTCACACCTATAATCCTAGATACTTGGGAGGCTGAGATGGGAGGATCAGCTTGATCAGAAAAGCTCACGAGACTTGTGAATCCATAGCTGAACTAGGTGGCATAAGACTGCTATTTTGAAGCTCTGTGAGAGCTTGAGAGATTAAGAGGAGCCTGGTTTGAACCAGTGGTGGAAAAGACCCCTGCTTAATTGATAGCCAGCTTCAGTGAAATGCACATGTCATCTTAGCTAGATGCAAAGTATACAAAAGGTGAATAATGCTCCAGGCATGTGGCAAGAAGCAAGATCCAGTCTGGAGGTATAGCTCAACATTAGTCTCTCACAAGCACAATGTCCTGAGTTCAAACTCCAGAACTGCCAAAACTAAACAAAACACTTCCAAAAGGATACCAACCAATATATATATGTACACACACACACACACACACACACACACACACACACACGACCTTTGAAGGCTATTACTAGTAAGCAGGAATTAAGGTTTACAATGCTGCGGAGTTGCAATATAAGTAACTACAAAGGTTCCAAATTAGTTAACCTAAGGACACATCTTAAAATCTCCTCACTTAGCTGTTGTCCTTAAAAATTCATTTGAGCTGGGTGACAGTGGCTCACACTTGTATTCCTAGCTACTTGGAGGCTGAGATCTGAGGATCATGTATGAAGCTATCTCAGGCAGAAAGTCTGTGACACTTTTATCTCTAATTAATCACCAGAAAACTGGAAGTGGAGTATGGCTCAAAGTGGCAGAGTGCTAGCCTTCAGAATTAAAACTCAGCTGGAAAGGTGGCTCAGTGGTAGAGTGCTTGCCTTGTATACATGAGGCTCTGGGTTCGATTCCTCAGCACCACATAAGCAGAAAAAGCCAGAAATGGTGCTGTGGCTCAAGTGGTAGAGTGCTAGCCTTGAGCTGAAGAGCTGAGGGACAGTGCCCAGGCCTAGAGTTCAGGCCCCACAACCAGCAAAAAAAAAATAAAAAAAAAATTTAAAAATCCAGAATTAAAGCTCAGGGACAATGCCTAAGTGCTGAGTTCAAGCCCTACAACCAAGGGAAAAACAACAACAAAAAACTCATTTGAAATTCCATGTAGCCTTCCTGACTGTCACAGTTACAGTTAGCATAAGTCAAATTAGCTACTTATGATAATGGTGAACATTTTCTTGATCATTTTTAAATGTATTAAAAAACATGATTCTCGAGAAAAATAGATTATGTTAATAGTCTTAAACAGAGGAGCAAGACTTAACTTTAATCGTATTTCAACTAAAATACACAAAATACTGCCTATCATATGTATAGATACCATAGATATATGCAAGTTAACCTATGTTACTTGGTTTTGAGTTGTTGAATCCAGGGACTTTTTCAAAACATTTTAAAAGCTCTCCCTTGTCTTGATTTCTTTTAAATCATGGCCCATCACTTTAACAACCACAAATTACTACCACTGTCATAGCTTCTGAGTAAGAAGGCTACTTCCTACTAAACAAAAAGTACTCAAAATACAGAAAACAGAACGAGAAAGAAAAAAAGACTAACCTACACTGCCTTCCTGGTTATCAGTTGTTTCCTCATCGGCTCGTTGAATACCAGCTCGTTGAATACCTTTCCGTTTTCCTCTTGTATACATATTAAGATTGTCCTACAAACATTTGCATAAAAATCCATTAACATTTACAATATATTAATTTTAAAAATTCAGTAAGAACCTCTACATTTTCTTAAAATAGAAATATAGCAACTCATAAGTCTAGTAGAAATTAGTCACTAATCAAACAAATGCTGATAAAGTGATGAATAATTTGACCACAAATAGATTATGTACTATAGAAAACAAGTAGATTAACCTATAGCCTATTCAAAGAATATATTTACTTCTTTGGCTTGATTAAATGCCCGCAAGTCTTCGAGTCCTCTCATTCGCTGTCTACGCATCTTCTTCATGTCATCCATTTTTTGAAGTACAGCTTCAGCAGTGCTTTAAAAATATTGATCAAGATATTCCATTAAGAAACACAGAGTTGGCCGGGCACTGGTGGCTCATGCCTATAATCCTAGCTACTCAGGAGGCTCAGATCTGAGGATCTCAATTGAAAGCCAGCCCGGGCAGGGGCAGGAAAGTCCATGAAACTCTTATCTCCAATAAACCACCAGAAAACTGGAAGTGGTGCTGTAGCTCAAGTGGTAGAGTGCTACTCTTGAACTGAAGGACCGCGCCCAGGCCCAGAGTTCAAGCCCCACGACAGACCCAAAAAAAGGAAAGAAACACAGACTTAATGTGTAAAATTTTCTTTCCAATAATTTAGACACTCAGATGCAATTATTATGAAGGTCTCTAATAACCATTCTCTCTCTCTCTTTTTTTTTTTTTTCAGTCATGGGGCTTGAACTCTGGGCCTGGGCACTGTCCCTCAGCTCTTCAGCTCAACGCTAGTACTTGAGCTACAGCGCCACTTCTGGACTTTTCTGCTTATGTGGTGCTAAGGAATCAAACCTCATACATGCAAGGCTAGCATTCTATCAGTGAGCCACCTTCTCAGCCCCATAACTATTCTCTTTCATGCATTATACCAATTCAGCATTTAAAAATCTACAGGATGGTCTTCCAAAAAATGAAAAAAATGTTTCTAACAAATCATTCTGATCTAAGAAAATTTTACTCACTTTGTTATAAGTTTGTCAAACAGCACAGACTGGTTCATAGAACTATAACGACTTCGAATCCTACAACTGCGTCGAACTTCAACATCACCGTTCTCATCATGCAAATGCTCTGTAGTCTGAACAATGTCTCTAGTTCTTAATGACCGAGTAACTGCAATCACTTTGTCTTCACAATGTGCAGAGAAAAAGATTTGAAGTAATAATACAAAACAATTTGAAAATGAACAATTGAATAGCTAAATTTTCAAGTAACAACATAACAGTACCTTAAAGTTATCTTTACGAGCAGTTACAACATACACCTAAGGTATGATCTATTACTTTCCCTCCTAAGCAAGATATGTAATACAAAATACTTGGACCCAAATTGAAAGTATTTTGGGGTAGCCCCAAACGAGATACAATTCAAATCCCTAACAAAAAGAAGGGATAAAGCCATGTGTTGTGGTATATAACAGTAATTCTAAGCATTGAGGCTGAAAAAAGGAGGACTTTTAGCTGGAGTTACAGGCCAATTTGTGCCATACAGTAAGACTTCATCTCAAAAAAGAAAAAAAAAGATGTGATAAGCAAATTGTGATACATTCATAGCATACTTTATGATCCTATACTGTAAAAAACTCTAGACAACGCAAACTAATATATAGTGAGAGGAAGCGATTGGTAGTTTCTTGTAGGGAGGGTGAATCTTTAAAAGCCAGGAGGAAAGCCAGGTGCTGGTCTCACCCTGTAATCCTAGCTACTCAGGAGCAGAGTTCTGAAGTTTGCAGTTCAAAGCCTGCCTGGGCAGGAATGTACGTGAGACTCTTAACATCAATTAACCACCTGAAAACAGGAAGTGGCGCTGTGGCTCAAATGGTAGAGCACTCACCTTGAGCTGAAGAGGTCAGGGATAGCACCCAGGCCCAGAGTTCAAGCCCCACAACTGACCACAAAAAAAAAAAAAAAAAAAAAAAAAAAGCCACAAAAAGCGGGGCACTGGTGGTGGCTCACTCCTGTAATCCTAACTACTCAGGAGGCTGAGATCTGAGGATCATGGTTTTTTTTTGGATCCGGTCGTTGGACCTGAACTCTGGGCTTGGGCGCTGTCCCTCAGCTCTTCAGCTCAAGGCTAGCGCTCTACCACTTGAGCCACAGCACCACTTCCGGCTTTTTTCTATTTGCTTATGTGGTGCTGAGGAATCGAACTCAGGGCCCCAGGCATGCAAGGCAAGCGCTCCACCACTGAGCCACCTTCCCAGCCCCTGAGGTTTGAAACCAGCCAATGTAGGCAAGTCTGTGAGACTCTTATATCCCATAACCTACTCAGAAAAGTCCAGGAGTGGGGCTGGGAAGGTGGCTCAGTTGTAGAGTGCTTGCCTCACATGCATGAGGCTCTGGGTTCGATTAAGCACCACATAAGCAGAAAAAGCCAGAAATGGCACTGTGGCTCAAGTGGTAGTGCTAGCCTTGAGCTGAAGAGCTGAGGGGCAGTGCCCAGGCCCAGAGTTTAGGCCCCATGACAGACAAAAAAAAAAAAGAAAAAGAAAAAGCCCAGAGTCATGCTATGGCTCAAATGGTCAAGTGGCAGAGCACTACCTTTGAGGACAAAGAGGCTCAGAAGTCAGCGCCCAGGCTCAGAGTTCAAGCCCTAGACCAGGAAAAAAACAAAACAAAACAAAAATGCTATGAGGGATTACAGAAGTATCTAAAGAAATGTTTGGACTAGGCATTACTGGTTCATGCCTATAATCCTAGCTACTCAGGAGACTGAGATATGACAGAAGTTTGAAGCCAGTCCAGGGAGAGAAGTACACGACACTCTTATCTACAATTAACCAGCAAAAAGCCTGAAGGGGAAACCTGGCTCAGGTAGCAGCGAAGCACCAAACTTGAGAGAAAAAGGCCAATCAAGCAAGAGCTTGAGGCCCTGAGTTCAAGCTCCAGTACTATCACAAAAAAAGGAATGAAGGAAAGAAGGAAGAAGGGAGAGAGGAAAAGAGAGAGGGAGGGAAAGGTGGGCAGGCAGGCAAAGAAATGTTTGAGTGATAGTCATTTTCACTATCACACTGTGATGAAAACTTTGTGTACATACTTATTACAACACCTAGCAAAATATACATTTTAAATATGTACAGGTTATTATATGTATTTCAAATCCATAAACAGTATTAACGTAATTTTAAAATTATGTATTTTTTAAATTTGAAAGGTCCCCACCCCCCCAAAACCCTTAAGGGCTGTTAATATTACTTACCTTCTTTGTCCTCTTCTTTTTTCTTACCAGCTTGCTGTCTGGCCAACTGCCTATATGAGGAAAATAAATAATTAAAACTAACTGAAATTACCAGGCACTTTAGCTTGTGCTCGTAATCTTAGATACTCAGGACAGTCCTGAAAGATCGCCGTTTAAAGTCAGCATAGACAGAAAAGTTTTTGAGACTTCATATCCAATTAGCCAGCAAAAAGCTGGTCTGAAGGTGAGGTTCTAGTGGTACAGTGCCATCCATGAACAATAAAGCCAAATGATTAGTTGAGGACCTGAGTTTAAGTCCTAATACTAAAGCCACGTGTGCATACACACACACAACTAACATTAACTTTATATTGACAAAAAGTTAAATAGGCCTGGTGGGTAAATGCTCAGACACATTAAAAACCTATACTGACATAAGATGTTTATAAACAAAATCTATTTTCCTTGAATTTACAACCTTCTGCTTTGTAGGCAAGTGCTCTACCACTTGAGCCATGCCCCCCAGCTGAATCCCATTTTGAAATTTAATGAGGGCTGAATGATAGAGTGCTTGCCTAGCATAAATGAAGCCCTGGTTTGATTCCTCAGTACCACATAAACAGCAAATGCTAGAAGTGGTGCTGTGGCTCAAGTGGTAGAGTGCTAGACTTGAGCACAGAGAGGCTCAGGGACAATACCCAGGCCCTGAATTCAAGCCCCAAGATTGGCAAAAAAAAAAAAGACAAGGAAGTGGCACTGTGGATCAAGTGGTAGAGTGCTTGCCCTGAGCTGAAGAGCACAGGGACAGCACCCAGTCCCAGAGTTCAAGCCCCACAACTGACAAAAAAAAAAAAAAAAAGAAAGAAAGAAATTTAATGATACATGTGTTAACTCTTAGTCAAACAATAAAATCAAAGTCTCCTAACTTGAAATGAGAAGTGAAATCCTAATTATTTAAACTATATTACAGCTGAACCAAGCACTAAACAAAATCAACATGGGTTTTATACTACAGGACATAGCAATCCCCACCTTCCTAAATTTATAACTATCAACAGAATTAATGTCCTTTAGAAATATGCTAACTGCCTTCTAAGAATATCTATCTGCTGACTATAACTTGTATACTTCTATCATTCACAGGGAGACAGTCTCAGTTGTAAATTAAATTATCTAACCTATAAATTGGCAAACTGCTGAATAAAAAAAGAACATTTTTTAAGCTCTCCCCTCCCCAAATATCCCTCTTCACCTTATTTCAAAATTCCACTGAGCAAACAAAATAGTACATGTTACTAACTTAATGATTCTGTAGTCTGCTCAAGTCCTTAGATTTAATCTTCAGCATCACACTCAAAAAAACTTGAGTAATTTTGAAATACAGTGCAACCACATAAGAACATGGCATAAGAAACTTCAATGGGGGGCTGGGAAGGTGGCTTAGTGGCAGAGTGCTTGTCTTGCATGCATGAGGCCCTCGGTTCGATTCCTCAGCACCACATAAGCAGAAAAAAAGCCGGAAGTGGGGCTGAGGCTCAAGTGGTAGAGCGCTAGTCTACAGCTGAAGAGCTGAAGGACAGCTCCCAGACCCAGAGTTCAGGCCCCTCGACCGACAAAAAAAAAAAAAAAAGAAACTTCAATGGAAGTTGTTGATCACTCAGAGCCCAAAGAGGCAGGGGAAGAGAAACGCAGTTGAGTGTTGAGTGTTATTCAGTGCAAAACATTAATGCTATCATAGAGAAACTTCTTGGTACAATTAATTCACACTTTAAAAAGAAATAAATGGCAAAAAAGTAAAACAGGTTCAGATAGGGAGTGGGAACTGGCTGGAGGGAGGATCAACAAAGAATACAAATAATGGTCCAGGTAGTTTAGTTGCATGTATGAAAATAGAACAAAGAAAATTTATTGAAACTGTTTTAAGGGGGAGTGAGTGAAATGAGGTTGATCAGGATACTTTGTTTCTTTGTATGGAAATGTCATAAGGAAACCTCTCTAATAAAAAAAATATACAAGCTGAGATCATCTCAGTTTGAGCCCAGCAGGCAAATTATTCCCAACTAATTTATCTCCCATTCATCAGCTCTCAAGAGACAGAATGGTAACCATGATAGAGGGATGATAGAGGAAGAAAGCTAACTTTGAAGCCATAAGGTAAAGCTGTAGTACCAGCACCAAAAATAGATTAAAATAATCCATACACACACACAAAAAAAAGGCTAATCAGACAGCAGGAAAAAAAAAACACCCAAAACTCAAGAAATTTAAAGAATATAACCTCACTTTATCTAGAAAATATGCTATACAAAATTAAGAACCAGGCCTGGAACCAGGCCTGGCACTGGTGTCTTACACCTGTAATCCTAGCTATTCAGAAGGCTGAGATCTTGGGGCTGGGAAGGTGGCTCAGTGGTAGAGCGCTTACCTTGCATGCCTGAGGCCCTGGGTTCGATCCCTCAGCACCACATATGCAGGAAAAAAAAGCCGGAAGTGGTGCTATGGCTCAGGTGGTAGAGCGCTAGCCTTGAGCTGAAGAGCTGAGGGACAACACCCAGGCCCAGAGTTCAGGCCCCACGACCGGACCCAAAAAAAAAAAAAAAAGAAGGCTAAGATCTGAGGATCCTGGTTCAAAGCCAGCCCAGGCAGAAAAAGTCCCTGAGAATCTTACCTCCAATTAACCTCTCAAAAACCAGAAATGGTGCTGTGATACAGTGAGTACTGGCCTCGAATAAAAATAGCTCAGGGACAGAGCACACAGCTTCATGACCCACAAAACAAAACAAAATACAACAAAAACAAACAAAAAACACATTTTTTTGTTGCTTGTACCAGAGCTTGAATTTAGGGCTTCATATTCTCACTTCGCTTTTTTGCTCAAGGCTAATACACTTGAGACACACACCCCTATTTCCAGCTTCAAACCTTGATTCTCAGATCTCAGCCTTCCAAGTAGCTAGGATTACAAGTATGAGTCACTAACAACTAGCAAGAACCAAATTCTATGTAAGAGTTGTAGGATTATTGTTTTCTAAGTCATTACCTATAATTTACTAATGAGAAGATAATGTAAAATAAGTATTGCATCAAATTTTACTCTAATTAGGGCATCATCCACATTCATGTTAATGCACCAAAATGAGGGTTGTTAACCAAACAAACTCCAGTTCCATGAAGGCAAGCAAATTACTTAACCTGCTAATATTGATTCTTTACAACATCAATCTACCTTAGAGTTCTAGAGAAAAGCAATTTAAATGTGTACAAAGTACCTAGTCCCACTGGACTAATTTAGAGGGGGTGGGAAGGTGGCTCAGTGGTAGAGCACTTGCCTTGCATGCATGAAGCCCTGGGTTCGATTCCTCAGTACCACATAAGCAAAAAGAAAAAAAGCCAGAAGTGGCGCTGTGGCTCAAGTTGGAGAGTGCTAGCCTTGAGCTAAAGAGCTGAGGGACATTGCCCAGTCTCAGGGTTCAAGCACCATGACCAACAACAACAACAAAGAAATTCACAAATGATTCAGAATTAACAAAAGGAATGTGATATCAAGAAATCAAATAGAGGGCTGGGAAGGTGGCTCAGTGCTAGAGCGTTTGCCTTGCAAGCCTGAGGCCCTGGGTTCGATTCCTCAGCACTATATAAGCAAAAAGAAAAAAGCCGGAAGTGGCGCTGTGGCTCAAGTGGTAGAGCTCTAGCCTTGAGCTGAAGAGCTGAGGGACAGTGCCCAGGCCCAGAGTTCAGGCCCCACGACCAGACCCAAAAAAAAAAAAAAAAAGAAAAAAAAGAAATCAAATAGAATTACTGTTGTGAACAAAGACTTTGTATAAGCAATGAAGTAGAACCACATTATTTCAAATAAGTTGCAGACCTCAAAAGTTTCTTTTTGAAGAATGGATACTGCTTCAATCTTTTCAGCACTACTCACGTATATTAGAAATACTATTTCTGAACAAGAAAATAAGAACATGATTGTATATATAATTCAATAACATTTACAGAAATGGCAATTTTATTTCAAATAAATTAAAAATTTACAATACTAGAATCTTGATAATCAGTGAAAAATGTATTAAAACTTAAATGCAAAAATTAAATATAAACTCTTAATTCTGAGTTAGCATTACCTTGTAAAATGCCTGCCATTGGTATGCTTCTCCAACAGTTCCATATTTTTATCGAAACTAGAATCTGAAGAAGTCGGTGCATTTTTTCTCAAAGACCTCAAAGAACGAGTGTGGTGGTAGGTTTCAACTTCCTTAACTGAAGACCCATCCTTTAAGAAAAATTAAGAAAGACATGTAAGTTTTTCTTTAGCTAAAACCCGTCAATTCTAACTCCCTCTAAGAGTTTTCTGATTTTCAGTTAATAACAATTGCTTTTAGTACAGACCATCTTGCATTTCCCCAAGAAAGTTGATATCCAAAATATTTCATGACACACAAATATCAATAATGTCTATGAAATAACTATAATTATAGTATAGAGTAAAGCTTTTAATCTGATATCCCACTATCCTAGCATTAGGCTGGCTTTTACTCAATCTGCTTCACTTTGGGGCAAAATAATGGATTAGTTCACAAGAAAAATAAGGTTACTTATACCAAGAGGATTTGTCTAAAATTTAGCTAGGCATTTCATAAAATATTATATAATTTCATCTCTTTTATATATGTACCAGGGCCTTGCCTCTTGCTTAGCTTTGATTTCAAGGCTAGAACTCAACCACTTGAGCCATGTCCCCCAGTTCCAGCTTTGTTAATTGGAGGCAAAAGTCACTCCAATTTCTCTGATCCTCAAAACTTAGCCTCTTGAGTAGCTAGGATGATAGGTGCGAGCTACCAGCACCTGACCAATATATATTATTTTTAAAAATAAATTCCTGTATATTATACCAATGTTCTGTATTTCTCAGACTCTCAACTTTCACATGTTCTTTTTCATTTACATTGGTTGCTGGTGCTCACCCTGTAATCCTAGCTGCTCAGGAGGCTTAGATCTGAGGATCACAGTTCAAAGCCAGCCCAGGAAGGAAAGTCCATGAGACTATCTCCAATAAACCACTAGAAAACCGAAGTGGCGCTGTGGCTCAAGCAGTAGAGCACTCGCCTTGAGTTGAGGAGCACAGGGACAGCACCCAGACCCAGAGTTCAAGCCCCAAGACGGACAAAAAAAAAGAAAAAAAAAAACCCTTCACACAAAGAAAGATTAGTAGAGGGTCTGTGGAAGAAGTACAAGGCATGAGTTCAAACCTTAGTCAGTACAACAACAAAAGCTAGAGAAAATTATGAATGTGGAAACTGAATGACCAAGCAATGTGGCAAGTCATTTCACTAGTGAAACATTGAAAGGAGAACTGAGACTATGAGAAATAATTTTCAATAAATGATTTCTGACATCTGAATGGCATTAATAAAATTTCTTTCAGTCCATCTCATTTTTTTATTTTTTATTTTTGTCAGTCGTGGAGCTTGAACTCTGGGCCTAGGCACTGTCCCTCAGCTCTTCAGCTCAAGGCGAGCGCTCTACCACTTGAGCTACAGCGCCACTTCCGGTTTTCTGGTGGTTTATTGGAGATAGGAGTCTCACGGTCTCTCCTGCCCGGGCTGGCTTTGAACCGCGATCCTCAGATCTCAGCCTCCAGAGTAGCTAGGATTACAGGCGTGAGCCACCAGCGCCCGGCTCAGTCCATCTCATTTTTATATTAACAATGTTTCTCAGTGTTAATGTTGAAAACACTACCTGAGTGGAGGGGGCAGCAATATAAGACCTAATAAAATTTTACTTCCCATGTTTAGTCATTTTAATGAAATAGATGCTTTTGCCATTGTAATTCACTAAAATAACATAATATAGATTTTTTTGTTTCCTACTGTCTGTAATCAAAGTGGAAAAAAATGGTTCAAATTGTTTTAAAAATATGGAAGGATCGCTGATAATGACTTTCAAGCATAAAAACTTTTTACATCAAGATATACTAAAAGTAGCCTGAAAATGTAAATTAAGAGTAAAAGATCAAGCACTGGTAGTTCACATCTGTAATCCTAGCTACTCAGGAGGCTGAGATCTGAGGATCACGGTTCAAAGCCTGCCTGGGAAGCAAAGTCCGTGAGACTTTCTTTCTTTCTTTTTTTTGGTCGGTCATGGGGCTTGAACTCTGGGCCTGGGCGCTGTCCCTCAGCTCTTCAGCTCAAGGCAAGCGCTCTACCACTTGAGCTACAGCGCCACTTCCGGTTTTCTGGTGGTTTATTGGAGATAGGAGTCTCACGGTCTCTCCTGCCCGGGCTGGCTTTGAACCGAGATCCTCAGATCTCAGTCTCCAGAGTAGCTAGGATGACAGGCGTGAGCCACCAGCGCCCAGCTAGTCCGTGTGAGACTTTCATCTCCAATAAACCACTAGAAAAATGGGAAGTGGCGCTGTGGCTCAAGCAATAGAGTTCTCGACCAAAAGAAAAAGAAAAAGAAAAAAAATTTGAAGCTATATTGATATTCATGCCTATAATTAAAGAAGAGATAAGGGAAAATACAGGGTTCAAGACCAGAATGAACAGGAAAGACACATTCACAATATACATTCTCAATGGAGAGCTGGCATGGTGCTTGAGTTGATCATCCTAGCTACATGGGGGATTGAGGCTGGACACATAACAGTTCCAGACTAGCCTGGGCTAAAGTCTGTGAGACTTCATCTCAACAAAAGAGCCTTGTCCAGTGCCAGTGGCTCACAACTGTAATCCTAGCTACTCAGGAGGCTGAGATCTGAGGATCGCAGTTCAAAGCCAGCCTGGGCAGGAAAGTCCGTGAAACTCATCTCCACTAAACTATCAAAAAACCGGAAGTGGTGCTGTAGCTCAAGTGGTAGAGTGCCAGTCTTGAGCTGAAAAGCTGAGGGACAGTGCTCAAGCCGAGTTCAAGCCCCATGACCAACAAAAAGAAAAAAGAAAAAGAGCCTGGGTATATATATTGGGCATACGAGCCTGGGTATATATATTGGACATACCTGTCATCAGCTTCTAAGGGAATTTAAAAAAAAATAGGACTGTAGTCTAGTCATCTAGGCATGAAGCCACTAGCTCAAAAAAGAACCAGAGCAAAAAGGACTGCAAGTGTGGCTCAGCAGTACAGTACCTGCTTAGCAAGTAGGACCCAATACAATACTGCTCCCACCCCAAGTAAGGCAGGGAGGGAAGGACACACAGAGGGTGGGAAGGGAATGAGTGTTAATCAGAATGTGGAGATTGGTACAGAAATTGGAATTCTTATGTACTGCTACTGATAATGTGTAAAACAGTATGGTGGCCAGACACCAGAAGCTCATGCTTGTAATCCTAACTACTCAGGAGGCTGAGATCTGAAGATCACTGGTCAAAGCCAGATCATATAGGAAAGTGTGAGACTCTATCTCCAATTAACCACCAAAAATCTGGATGTGGAACTGTGGCTCAAGTGGTAGAGCACTAGCCTTGAGCAAAAAAGCTCAAGGACAGTGCCGAGATACAGTACCCAGGCACATGGGGACACACACACACACACACACACACACACACACACACACACACACACACACACACACACACACACACACACACACACACACACACACACACACACACACACACACACACACACACACACACAGATACACAGTATGGTGATCCCTCAATAAATTAAACAGATTTATTATATAACCCTGCTTCTTATGATACCACTTGTAGGATATATACCCAAAGAAGAGAAAGCAGGAACTCAAACTGATAGCACAATACTATTCCCAATAGCCAGTCTCACAAACCTAGTGCCTAATAACAAAATATACAAAATGTGGTACATATAATAAAATAAAAATTTTAGGGCTAGGAATGTGGCTTAGTGGTAGAGTGCTTGCCTAGCATGCATGAAGCCCTGGGTTCAATTCCTCAGTACCACATAAACAAAAAAAGCCAGGAGGGGTGCTGTGGCTCAATTGGTAGAGTGAGCAAAAGAAGCTCAGGGACAGTGCCAAGGCCCCAAATTCAAGCCCCAAGACTGTCAAAAAAACAAAACAAAACAAAAAAAACACAGGCTACATCATCAACGGGCTTTGGAAACAATGAATTAAGTCACAAAAAGACAAACATCGTAAGACTTCCTACAAGAGATTACTGGAGTAACCAAATGCAGAGAAATGAAGTACAAATAGTATTTGCCAAGATCTGGAGGAGAACTGGGAGTCATTGTTCAATGTTTTAGAAGATTACAGAAGTTCGGGAAATGGACAGCAAGATGGCTACGGAACAATGTTAATGCTACAGAACTGTACTTAAGATGGCAAATGTTATGTCTGTTCTGCTATAATCAGAAAGTAAATATTCCAGGGGATAACAAAGATTTGTTTCCAATGGAAAGAAGAAAGGGCAATGGCATTAAATGAGAAAAGAAGATTCCTTAGAAACCTAGAAGTTACTATTCTTTTAAGTGGCTCGAAAGAATCATTGATTTGCATTGAGTGGCTGAAGTACATCCTTGCTAAATAAGCACTAAGCAGCAAAATAAAAAACCCAAAAGGTTCTCTTTAACAGTGAATAGAGAAAAATAAAGGTTTTTGAGAGTTCTCAGTATAGAAGTGCCAACAAGGAAATTCTGAAGTATCAATAAACTCTGAAAAACATTAAAGATAGAAAATTTATACACCCACAATGACATATTGAATGATGGTTAAGTTCATTACACAATATATCATTATGACATGAACTAGCATCACCCCGAAAATAGCATTCAATAAATTATTGGATTTAATTTTTTTTGTTTTGTTTTGTTTCTGCCAGTTGTGGGACCTGAACTCTGGGCCTGGGCGCTGTCTCTCAACTCTTCAGCTCAAGGTTAGCTAGCACTCTACCACTTGAGCTACAGCGCCACTTCTGGCTTTTTCTGCTTTTGTGGTGCTGAGGAATCGAACCCAGGGCCTCATGCATGCAAGGCAAGCACTCTACCACTGAGCCAACTTCCCAGCCTGGATTTAATTTTTTTGAATACAGGTTAACAGTCAGTCAAGTGATCAGATAGACAAAAAGTGAGAACATTAGCTATCATTTTAATTCAGAACCACAATTTCAAAGATCAAAAGTATTATAGTTTTACTCATTTTCCCTGTAGGAATCCCAACACAGGGCACCTACACGAGAAACTAACTTTGGATGGCGATCTTTTTAAAAGACCTCAATAAAAAACTAAGCCAGATGCTGATGGCTCACACCTGTAATCCTAGCCACTCAGGAGGTTGAGATCTGAGAATCGCAATTCAAAGCTAGCCCAGGAAGGAAAGTCTGTCCAACTCTTAACTCGAATAAACCACAGAAAATCGGAAGTGGTGCGGTGGCTCAACTCAAGAGTGCTTGCCTTGAGCTGAAGAGCTGAGGGACAGTGCCCAGGCCCAGAGTTCAAGCCCCATGACGGACCAAAAAAAAAAAAAGACTTGGAAGTGGCACTGTGGCTCAAGTGGTAGAGCACTGGCTTTGAGCTGAAGGGCAGAGCCCAGGCCCAGAGTTCAAGCCCCATGACCAACCAAAAAAAAAAAAAAAAGACTGAAACTGTCTAAGCTATGTCACCAGATGCTTCCCTTAGCCTCTCATTCAATTTTCAAGTTCCTAATCCTCTCTCCAACTCAATTTCCTTACCCCCACACCTACCTTCACCTCAACTAGACCATACTACCTGCTGCTTTAGCTTTAGTGTTAACTCTTTGACTTCCCCAATATTTGTTGAGTTTTCTGTTTGCATACCAGTACAAGGGGCCTGAACTTAGTAGGGTTTTCACTCAAGGTTGGTGCTCTACCACTTCTGGTTTTGTGGTGGTTAAATGGAGATAAGAGTCTCGCTGTCTTTCCTGCCCAGGCTGGTTCTGAACCATGATCTTCAGACTTTAGCTTCCTGAGCAGCAAGGATTACAAGCATGAGTCACTGGCTCTACATTTCTGAACGCTGTGTCCAAACAGCATGTAGGTCTTTCAGCAGTGAGGCTGTGGTAGTAGGTAGATGGGGAGTCTTTCTCCCTCGGTGGTTAGCTGTGTGCATGGAAAATCCCACCCGTAGAAGAGAGCTGATCGAAGCATTTCTTTCCGGAGGACTCTACCCCTTTGCAAACTTCCTCTAGAGACACTGTCACTGTAGGGTGGGTGATCTAACAGAAAAAGCAAGACCCGGGGAAGACAGCGATCGGAGTGCCAATTTTAGATCTACCACGTACCGGTTATCTTTTACAATCTGTCTCACAGACACCACCAGGACGCATTTCTCAAAGGCTTACTACCAAGCCTTAAAGAAGGGAGTGTTCAGGAAATGCTGATCCTCTTCCTGACACATTATGCAACCTGGTAACAGGCGCCGCGCTCTCGTTACGGAACCCCTTTTGGATCGCGTACGTGGGAAGTTCTACCCTCAGTCCCCGTGGTCCCTCAAACGCAGAGAACGCAGTCAGCAAACGCGGGTGGCACCTCACGGACCCAGGCGAGCCCAGGGCCCGCGCCCCGGAGCCGGGGGAGGGGGGGTGGGCGGCAGAGCAGCCCAAACATCCACACCTCGGCCCCACACCGCACTTCAGCGCTGGAGGGCTTCGGCTTCTTCCTCTTGCGTAGGAAAAAAGTAGGAGGTGACCAAGTACTCAGGCCTCTCGGGCCAGACTGACCACCGCCGCGGCCGCCGCCGGCCCACACCCCGCGCAGCCGGGACCGCAGGAACCCTCCATCTTACCCGCCCGGCCCCGACCCAACTCCTCCCCGCACCTGCGCCGCACGCACTCAGTCCCCGGCCCCACGGCCCCCGTCCCACGGTCCCCAGGGCCTCCGCCCCGGGGTCCCCGACACAGGGTCGCCGCCCCAGGCCGGTACTCACGCCCGCGGCGGCGGCGGCGGCGGTGACGGCGGATTTCTCCGCGGCGCTGGCCGAGCGGAGCCGCCTTCGTCCGCTAAGCTCCAGGCTGAGGAACTCGCTGGACAGGTCTAGGGAGTCCGTGGCCGAGGAGGCCGAATGGTTGTGCAGCTCCAGGCTGCTGCGGAGAACCACCATGGTCCCGGGCTGCAGGTTCTGACGGCCGCGACCCGAGAGCTCGAACACCAGTGACTCCGGCGCTTCCGCGCTCCAAATTCTGGCGCCACAAGCCCCGCGCCGGCGGTCTCGGCGTGCGCGTCTGGAATCCCTCCGCCGCAGGTCCCGCCCACTCCCCCCCCCCACTCCTTCCCGCCCCACACTTCAGACCGACAGGGTCAAAACTCTCTTCAGATCTGAAGGGCAAAAGAGACAGTGCCGAAGTGGACCGGAACACAAGCACGCTGACAGAGTCAACGAACTGAGCAGCTCTTGGGTGAAGAAGGCCGATTTCTTTTTCCTTATATAGTTCCGGCTCGCTTCACTCAGCGGACGGAGATGGCGGGAGCGGTGAGTTCTGTTTGGAATTTTGGCGCGTGGACGCAGAGGGCGGGGCATGGGAGGAGGCGGGACGAAGAGGGAACGATTAGCCCGCTCCGATTGGCTGGCGGCTCTTCCCGGTCCCTTCGGGCACCTGCGTGCAGTTTCGCGCCATCTAGGATTCAAATACAAAATGCCTGGTCCTAGTCTCTAGGGAAATAAAGCACTTACTCTTCGGCTTTGCGCCTTAAAAGGGTTTGTTTTGTTTTGTTTTCGTGGCTTAACTAAAACTAGCCTACTTACAGGAAGAAAGGAAACGAAATGCCGAGCGCTGGTGGTTCGTGCCTGTCATCCAAGTGGAAGGCTGAGCTATGAGGACTGCGGTTCGAAGCCAGCCCTGCAGACGCTTATCTCCAATTACCCACCTGAAAACCAACAGCTGTGAGGGCAAAAGCAGCTCAGGAAGAGAGCCCAAACCCAGAGTTCAAGCCCCGGGACTGGCAAACAAACAAACAACAACAAAACCCCACGAAAACAAAGTGAGCTTGAAGGGAGCCTAAAAAGCACACAATAGGGCTGGGAAGGTGGCTCAGTGGTAGAGCGCTTGCCTCACATGCATGAGGCCCTGGGTTCGATTCCTCAGCACCACATAAGCAGGAAAAAGCTGGAAGTGGCGCCGTGGCATTAGTGGTAGGGCGCTAGCCTTGAGCTGAAGAGCTGAGGGACAGTGCCCAGGTCCAGAGTTCAGGTCAGGTCCCAGGACCGACCGAAAAAAAAAAGCGCACAATAGTTACTGCTGCAGTTTCTGATCACCCAGATCAGAACGAATCATGTACCTGATTAAATCCCAATTTCCTCATCTCAGAAATAATATTTATTATATTTCATTACTGTGCCTGCACATGCTGAGTGCTAGATGACAGAGGCTCCTAGACTGGAATGAAATAGACAAGAACATGCCAAAAGATCAGAACAGGAGAGGAAGCCTAGGCAAGCAGAAACAGAAGCTACTTATTGATTTGGGCAAAGTATAGTTTATTAATTCAACATGTGTTAAATATTTATTGAGCATCTATCATGGGCTAGGCATTATTCTAAGCCTTGGGGTGCTGTTTAATTCTAAGCAGCAAAAATTAAAAAGAACAAAAATTATTTCATGGAACTTAATCCTAGTGGAAAGAGAATGTCAATATGCTAACTACAGCAAATAAGTTTGTTTGAAAATAGTGTTTAGGAACTGGGAATGTGGCTTAGTGGTAGAGTGTTTTTCTAGCATTCATGAAGCCCTGAGTTTGATTCCTCAGTAACACATAAACAGAAAAAGCCTGAAGTGGTAGATCGAGTGATAGAGTGCTAGCCTTGAGCAAAAAAGAAGCTCAGGACAGTGCCCAGGCCCTGAGTTCAAACCCCAGGACTGGCAAAAAATTAAAATTAAAAATTAAAAAAAATGTTTAGCTGGGTGCCAGGGGCTCTCATCTGCAATCCTAGCTACTCAAGAATGTGAGAGCTGGGCACCAGGCAACGCTGGCTCACACCTGTAATCCTAGCTACTCAAGGAGGCTGAGATCTGAGGATCACAGTTCCAAGCCAGCGTGGGCAGGAAAGTCCGTGGAACTCTTATCTCCAATAAATCACCAGAAAAACAGAGGTGGCACTGTAGCTCAAGTGGTAGAGCGCTAGCCTTGAGCTGAAGAGCTGAGGGACAGCGCCCAGGCCCAGAGTTCAGGCCCCATGACAGATAAAACAAAAAAAAAAGTAAATAGAGATATTCTCTCTCTGTCTCTGTCTCTGTCTCTGTCTCTGTCTCTCTCTTTCTGAGAAATACCTAGATACTTATATACATTTCTAGCTCTATATCTGTATGTGTATACCATACTGGCTTCAGCCTTTGGTTGAATTCTGTCTGCCCAAAAGATATATCCAAGTATAATCACAGTACCTGTGAATGTGATCTGATTTGAAAAAGGAGTCTGCAGATGCAGATGCAAGATTTTGAGATGAGACTATCCTGGTTTAGAATAAGCCTTAAATCCAATGACTGCTGTTCTTATAGAGAAAGGTGAGAAATTTTACATACACAGACATATAGTAGTTGGGCACAGATGGTCACACCTGTCATCTTAGCTATTCTGGAGGCTGAGATCTGAGAGTTTCAGTGTGTGAAGTCAGCCTGGACATAAAAATCCCAGAAACTCATCTCCAATTACCCAGCAAACATCTGGAACTGAAGGTATGGCTCAAGTGGTAGAGTGCCAGCCATGAGTAAAAAAGCCAAGCAAGAGCATGATGTCCAAAGTTCAAGCCTCGGAGCCAGCACAAAGCAGGGGTAGGGGAGAGAAAGCAATGAAGGTAACAATGTGAAGACAGAGGCAGATATTGAAGTCATGTGTTCATGTGCCACGAAATATCACCAATGTTAATACCACCAGAAGTTAGTACAGAGGTATAAAGTAGACTCTTCCTCAGAGACACCAGAAGGAACCAGTCTGGCCCACTGAACTGTGAGAGGCAAAAATTGTTTTCCTTTTCACACCAGCCAGTTTGTGGAAATTTGTATGATAATCTTAAGCAAAGAACACAACTGGTATAGTATTGGCCTTTTTTTTTTTTTTTTTGTCGGTCATGGGGCTTGAACTCTGGGCCTGGGCGCTGTCCCTCAGCTCTTCAGCTCAAGGCGAGCGCTCTACCACTTGAGCTACAGCGCCACTTCCGGTTTTCTGGTGGTTTATTGGAGATAGGAGTCTCACGGTCTCTCCTGCCCGGGCTGGCTTTGAACCGCGATCCTCAGATCTCAGCCTCCTGTGTAGCTAGGATTACAGGCGTGAGCCACCAGCGCCCGGCGTATTGGCCTTTTTCTAGATTCAGTCATTCAGAATGAGAATGACTTATTTAGGACAAGAAGAAGCACTAGAAACAAAGGCTTTTGCCCTGACTGATTCAGAAAAGATCCTGGTGTTCTCACTTCATGTGGGATAGAAATGAGGCTGAGCTAAGAGCTAATCATAACTCCATTACCTCACTTGGATGAGGTCATAGGTAGGCCCCTTTCTGCTCTTGGTAGCAATGTTAGATAGTAAACATTAATTTGAACAGGAATTTCTCTCAGAGGTTGTAAATGTGACCCTAGCTAAATCTGATGGCTAACCAAATTGATTTTTCACAAAGAGGAAAAATCACTAGCCTCAAGGAGGTAGAAGAGGTCATAGTTAATATTTGCCATTTTTAGCCAACTTGAATTTACTTACTTCAAAAATAAGGGAAAGTATCTTCATTTTGTTTTTGTACTTTTTTCAGGCTTTTCTGTTTCTTTTTTTTTTTTTTTTTAATAGTGCTGGGAATTGAACCTAGGGCCTCCATAAACTAGGCAATCATCCAACTAGTGACCTCCTTCTCCAGATCTGCACTTGTTCAGAAACCCTTCCTATCTGGGAGACTTTCTTTATATTTGTTTATTTTTGTTGTGCCGGTATTGGAGGTTGGACCCAGGGCATTGTGCTCTTATTCAGCTTTCTCACTTGAACCACATCTCCAGTCAGATATTTGCTGGTCATTTGTAGTAGAGTCTTAAAGACTGTTCTGTCAAGGCTGATTTTGAAATGTGATCCTCCAGGTCTCTGCCTCCTAAGTAGCTAGGATTACAGGTATGAGCCACCTGTGCCCAGCTGGGTGATTGTGTTTTGGGGTGGATTTCCGTTATGTAGGGCCTAGCCTCTAGAACTCCTTCAAAAGTATTTTCTTTGTTTTACTGGTAATCTGATAAATAGAGTTCAGACCTGTGATTTTGGCTCAGTCATCTGGGACATTTATTGCCTCTTGAAGTGTTATAAGGAAACTCACTCACAAGAAACAGAGAAGCCACCACTTAAGAGGCTGAATTGGGAGACTTTATGGGAGAGCCAATGGACTGCTGGCGGACTGTTTCTTGTCTCAAAGAACAGCAGCCACAAATGCAGCTAGCACAAAGCTTTTGTAGGCCCAAATCACATAAGGTATGAGGAATTTCTCCTAACAAAATGTTACACATAAGCAAAGAAAACCAGATGAGGAAACTTAAACCTACTAAAGGTGTTAAATATAAGCAAAGTAAACCATCTGAGGAAACAGTCAGGGGAAATCAAGAGCCAATTATCTATGAGAAGCAAGACTTTCCGGGAGCTTAACAACTCAGGACACATTTGTAATCCAAAGAATGTCCTCCCTCGGAAGTGGAGTGGCACTGTGGCTCAAGCGGTAGGGAGCTCACCTGGAGCTGAAGAGCCCAGAGACAGCACCCAGGCCCAGAGTTCAAGCCCCAGGACCGACAAAAATAAATAAAAAATAATGAAAACAAAAGACATTGTTTCGGAACATCTTACCTCTCCCTATCCCTAGCCAACCAATCAGAATACTGTAGGATCTGATCAATAAACACCTAATTGTAATAGAAGCAACCAATCAGAGAACAGCTCCAGGTATAAGAATTTTAGACTCAGAGGAACAGAGAGAATCACCTGGGGAAGAGAGAGTGGACAACTAATGAAGACAACACACAATGGACAAACAGAATAGCCAAAAAGACCTTTGAGCAAGGTACTTTTCTAGTGAATAAAGTGTTCACCTCCTCCTCTACTGTCCTGAATGTTGTTCCCTGGGTTAGCTTGGATCATGATCTTCCTCTTACACCTCTTGGAGTAGCCGGGATGACAGACAAGGCACCATTATGCCATTTTATTTATATTGATTTAGATAGAGTCACCTAAACATTTTGGCATGCTTGTCCTGGAACCACAATCCTCTTGATCTACACCTCCTAAGATCACAAGCATGAATCATAATGCCTGGCTTGGAAATCATCTCTTTAACATGAGGAAATAGTAGTAAAATAAGTGCAAATTAAAATCACCATGGGAATTCGAGAGTACTAGTTATTATGTCCTGCCTATTTTTTTGTTCGTTTTTAAATAAAAATCTTTAATGCAGAATTGACTGATGGGTACATTTCTTGAAAACAACATTGCAGCATGTATTAAGACTTAGAAAGGGTTGGGAAGGTGGCTCAGTGGTAGAATGCTTGCCTTGCATGCATGAGGCCCTGGGTTCGATTCCTCAGCACCACATAAGCAGAAAAAGCCGGAAGTGGCACTGTGGCTCAGGTGGTAGAGCGCTAACCTTGAGCTGAAGAGCTCAGGGACAGTGCCCAGGCCTAGAGTTCAAGCCCCATAACTGACAAAAAAAAAAAAAAAAAAAAACTTAGAAAATCTTCAAAAATTTTGGTGACTCCAGCCTCAAGTGGGTCTATCTAGGTGTGGACCAATATTTATATACAGCTGGATATGGTGGCTTAAGCCTGTAAACCTAGCTACTTGGAAGGCGGAGATAGAGGGATCATGGTTCAAGGACTATACAGGCATAAAAATTCTGGAGATTCCATTTTAGCTAATGGCTGGGTGTAGTGACGTGTGCCTGTCATTCCAGCAAAAGGAAAAAAAGTGCAAGATAAACCCAACATATACACACAAGTAAATAAAAACATACTCCCTCAATTTAAAAAAAAAAAAAGGTTTTTTTTTCCCTTTTAAACTTCCATGTATTATATACTGTAGAATTCCTGTATCTTTCCTTAGAAGTCTGTGGCCTTTTCTACACTCACCTTTGTTAAATGATTTTCCTCTAAATACCTGCTCTTTAACACCCTAATTTCATTAAATCTTGACTTTTTCAAGCGGATCTCTTGTTTCTCCCTAATCCAGATCATTGGCATTTATAGGTCACAATCTGATTTATTTGTTTGATATTGGGTCTTCTTAAGTAGCTCAAGCTGGTAAGACCTGATCTTCTGCCTCGTCCTCCCTAGTGCTGGGATAACAGGTGAGCACGACCAGGCCTGATTCAGAATCTGGTTCTAGACTCCTCCTACTCCCCTGAAGCTATCTCCTTTTATAGCCTCTAGTATAGAATTACATGTATTTTTTTATGACCTATTTTTTCCAATTTTAAAAATAACTACTGCTTATAAGAGAAAGTTTAGAAGCATAAAGAAAGTACAATATGGTAGACATTGCTGGCTTTCTCAACATTCATTCTCCCTTTTTTTCCTCTTGAGACTCAAATTAGCTAAGCTTCCTAGAAAAAAATAAATAAAAAGGCCTATGTTTTCCATTCTTCCTAACCTGAGAGGGACCTTGTCAGAATCATTGGGTTAGTGGAATGTGAATAGAAGTGATGTGAAAGACTTGCAGAAATTGCTATTAAACCTCCTTTTCTTTCTCTCCAGGTTTTGCTGGCCAGAATGCAAACACAGCAGATATGGTGGTGAGCTATCTTCAACCATGCCAACCAGAGCAAGATTCAATATGGCCTTACTATGAAATACTAGGAGGCTGGCATTGTAAAGACACCATATAAGCACTGATGTTTATGCTCAGGCTATTAATACATTCTTATTTCATTTATATCACTAATTGTTTTATTTGTTATAGCAATCTCATCTGGGTCCTAACCCTCCCCCCAATTCATTCAAGAAAGAGTTATGCCGTCATAATGTCTGTATTCTGCTCACAGAGCTATATAATGAAAATGATCCTTGCAAAACTAAGCAGTTGTGTATTTCATGGCGTACTGAGAACTCTTGAAATTTAGTGAAACCTCTGTCTTAAGGGACTTGACCAACTAATACGGCTTTTAGGAGCATAAGACTAAAAAGATGGATGACCTAGGATGATCTTAGCCTCCTATTAAAATGCTTGCCCAACAGGGATGGGAGGGCGAAACTGGGGGAAAGCCAAGGAAGGGGTGACATTATCCAAAAGAGAAATGTATGCATTAACCTGTGTGAAATGGTAGCCCCTCTGTACAACACCTTAGTAATAGCAATAAAATTATTAACAAAAAATCCCTGCCTAAGAAAGATAAATACTGCCAGGAGAATTTACTATTGGTTCTTGCCAACCCTAATGATAGAGTCCTTTGACATTTGTTTCTTACATCATTTATTAAAAATTGCTTTGGGGCTGGGAAGGTGGCTCAGTGGTAGAGCGCTTGCCTTGCATGCTTGAGGACCTGGGTTCAATTCCTCAGCATCACATAAGCAGAAAAAAAAAGCTGGAAGTGGCGCTGTAGCTCAAGTGGTAGAGTGCTAGCCTTGAGCTGAAGAGCTGAGGAACAGCGCCCAGGCCCAGAGTTTAGGCCTCACAACCGGACCCCCCCAAAAATTTTTTTGCTTAGAAGCCAGGTGCTGGTGGCTCATGCCTGTAATCCTAGTTACTCAGGAGGCTAAGATCTGAGGATTGTGGTTCAAAGCCAGCCTGGGGAAGAAAGTCCATGAGACTCTTATCTCCAATTAACCACCAGAAAACTGGAAATGGCCTATGGCTCAAGTGGTAGAGCGCTAGCCTTGAGCTGAAGAGCTGAGGGACAGCACCCAGGGCCAGAGTTCAAGACCCATGACTGAGTACTAAGGAACTGAGAACCACTATTTTAAGTGTAGTCATCAGGCAATGACTGTTTTCCAGCCTCTGTAAGAGGATTACATCAGAAATCATGATAGTTATTGTTATTATGTGCCAGCACTTATTTTCAGTGCTTTAAATATACAAATTCATTCCTTGTAGCAATCCTAGTGAGGTAGGTAGTAGGATCATTAGATTCATTTTATAGATGAAACTGAGGCACAAAAGTGTGAAGTAATTCTTCCCAAGGCCATACAGCTAGTAAGTGGTAGGGTCTACTTGGTCTGGCCTCCAAGTCCTATAGTAGCTTGAGGCCAACCATGAGACAAGAAACAACATTAGATTAAACAGATGAAGTTAAATATAAAGACTTATGGGCTGGGAAGTTGGCTTAGTGGTAGAGTGCTTGCCTTGCATGCATGAAGCTCTGTAGCTCAAGTAGTAGAGCGCTAGCCTTGAGCTGAAGAGCTGAGGGACAGCGCCCAGGCCCAGAGTTCAGGCCCCACGACCGGACCCCCCCACAAAAAAAAATATATAAAGACTTACCATAACCAGCCAGTGCCAGTGGCTCACCTGTGGTATGAGATTCTTATCTACAATGAGAAGCTTAAAAAAAAGATCAAAATCCATGTATGTACCTAGGTAGGAAGTGAATCCTTCTATCAAAAATGGGCTGGAGTTGTGGTTCAGTGGTTGAGCACCTGCCTAGCAAGCAGAGGTCTAGAGCCCTGGTACCTTGGTACTGCCGAAAATTAAAAAACAAATTGACCATGACATAAGGATAACTATAACATAGCCAAAGGCTGAGGAAGAGTACCTAAGGAAGGACAAACCAGAAACGAGTTCAGACTCCCTTGACCAGAAGTGTATTTGGACATAGTGATTCTTTAGAATTTATGGGTTTGAGGATTCGTGAGGCTGGAGAAGCTGACTGTGGGTGGCTTATAAGACAACTGAAGAATTTTAGTTTTTATAACGGGCAGTTACATGTGTTCATCACAAGCAAAGACAGTTCAAAAGGTTATGAAGCGTCAAGTCGAAGTTCTCAGTATCATGTATTCCCGTTCAGAATGCCAGCAAAGAAATGATTCACAGAAAACTTTTAAAACTTTGTTTTCTCACTGTATCAAGAGTTCAGCAGACCTTTCCGACCCAGTCCGTACAGAAGAACTCCAAATTTTAAAAAAGTTAAAAGAAGGCGAGACTGGGAGTGCGATCCCCGTGGCGTTTCCACTTGGACTTAGGAATCTCTTCCTCTCCCCTTTCCCGGGCTCCCGCAGACTTCAGGCTGAGTGCTAACGCTTCGTTTTCAGCCCACAGCTTATTTTATTTTAGTGTCTCATCTGATTTCTCCATACCGGGGTGGAGGGGCTCATGCAGTAGCGCCATTGGGTGAGGCACTCAGGCCTCACCCAATTCCTGCCAGACGCAGGCCACTGACCCGCAGTTATTCTCTCGTCACGATGGCCCCGCCCCGACTCCGCCCCGACTCCGCCCCGACTCCGCCCCGACTCCGCCCCGACTCCGCCCCGACTCCGCCCCGACTCCGCCCCGACTCCGCCCCGACTCCGCCCCGACTCCGCCCCAACCCCTCACGCGGCCCGCCGCAGGCTCCGCCTACCTACCGTGCCCCCTCCAATCAGCGTGATCCGCCGACGCAAAACCACGCATCTTCCGCGCCCAGGCTCCGACCACCCGGGAACTGGCACCGCCCCCTCGAGAGCTCCTCGCGCTCCATTCTAAGGACGCCGCTTGCCCCGCCCAGTTCCCGCCCACCATGTCCTGGGTCCCCGCCATCCGGAAACTGCCTCCTCTGCCCCAGGCTCCGCCCACTCTGCCCTTTGAACCGGCGCCCACAGTGGCCGGTTGGCTACTTCTTCCCGCCCGGTGGCGTCGGTGAGAGCTCCCGGCCCGGGCCATGGAGGGGGCCCGCCCCACCGCTGCCACCGCCGCGCGCTACCAGCCGGCCTGCCCCACGCGGGAGGCCTGTGTCTACAGCAGCTGCTATTGGTAAGGGCGCGGGCGCAGCCAGCCGGCGCGTGCCGGCCCGGCGCGCGGGCCGCGGAGCACCGCCTCCTCCCGGCCCCGTTCCAGGCCCACTTCGGCGATTTGCGGGAGGGAGGCGCTCGGGCACGAGCCTGGTCTCGGCCGCCGAGTGCGCGGGCCGCGGGCGGCCCTGAGGGCGGTGGGCGGTGGGCGGTGGTGCGCTCCCTGCCTCCGCCGGCCGCTTGTCGGCTGGACTTGCGTTGCAGGTTCCGGGGCTTGGAGGTGAGGAAGACGAATTGGGGGTGCGGGTGAGCGCAGAAAACCTGCCAGTGACTGCTGGGCCCTGGGTGCTTTCCGATCTCCGTGCCGATCTGTTTAAAGGGGGAAGAGACCGGAGGCACCAGAGCGTTTGCGTTCATTTCCCCAAGGTCGCTCAGCGAGTAGCCAGGAATCGAATTCGGGCCCTGCTGGCACCGGTTGCGGTGATTACCCGAGGTTTGCTCAGCTTTCTCGCTTCTTGTGTCAGACTACAAAGAATTCAGGCAAGGAGAGAGTTGAGGTACAATTTATTAAGAATTTTTGTAGCAGTTTATTAAGAGAAAGAAAAATAGACCCCCACAGAGGAGAGCAGGTCATCTCATAGAGATCTTGTTTCGTTGACATTTAAGTGGAAGTTTCTAGAGATGTCAGTCCAAGCACTACCTTCTTGCTCCAGATTGACAGTTCGATTGTGTGAGATTGCTAAATCCTTACTTCGCTGGTGATGTTCTAGAAGCAACTATGAGAACCTTACTGAGAGAGAGTCATGGTTCCAAGCCAGGCCAAGTAGGAAAGTTCCGGAGACTTTTATCTTCAATTACCCACCGAGAAGCCGGAAGTGCATCTGTGGCTCAAGTGATAGAGCGTCATCCTTGAATGGAAAAAGCTGTAGGGATATAGTGCCCAGGCCCTGAGTTCAATGCACCATACAGGCACCCTCTCTCCCCCCACCCCCAAGTACATTGTGGTGATAATTACATTTATCAATGAAAGGGCAACTTGAGGTCAATGTAACTGATTTGGACTGGAACTTGTTTTGCTGGTGTAGTGGTTGGTTAGGTTCCTGTTCCTTTCTTAAACATCCTGGGATTTCTCTCTCTCTCTCTCTCTCTCTCTCTCTCTCTCTCTCTCTCTCTCTCTCTCTCTCTCTCTCCCTCTCTCTCTCTCTCTCTCCCTCTCTCTCTCTCTCCCTCTCTCTCCCCCCTCTTCCCCCCGTGTGTGTGTGTGTGTGTGTGTGTGTGTGCGCGCGCGCGCGCGCCTGGAATGTGTTTTCTCCCAGACACATCATGGCCATTCTTGTCCGCTATGATGGACTTGGCCCCAGGAACTTGGAACATTTTTAGTTTAAGGAGAACCTACAAGTAAAAGATATAAGGGCTGAGTACTGGTGGCTCACTCCTGTAACCTTGGCTACTCAGGAAAGAGACCTGAGGATCGCAGTTTGAAGCCAGCCAGGACAAAAAAGTCCATGAGATTTGTATCTCCAATTAACCACCAGAAAACTAGAAGTGGTGTTGTAGCTCAAAGTGGTAGAGCATTAGCCTTGGGTGAAAAAGCTCAGGGGCAGGCCCCCGAGTTCAAGCCCTATGACACCCCCCCCCCCAAAAAAAAGTTATAAGGCCTCCCAAGGGGGAATCTGGGAAAATTTCTAAACCTACTGGGTACTGATGGCTTATGCCTGTAACTAGCTCTTCAGGAGTCTGAAATCTGAACATGGAGGGTCAAAGCTAATATAGGAGGACAAGTCTCAAAGACTCTGATCTCCATGAACCATTGAAAAGCTGGAAGTAGAGGTGTGGCTGAAGTGGTAGAGCACTAGCCGTGAGCAGAGTGAGGGAATGAGGTCCTGAGTTCAAGAGCCATTACTGGCAAAAATCAGAAACAAAACGGACAAAAATCCCTGGTCAGATCTCATGGTTCTTACATTTTGGTGTGGGAAAAAGCAGACAAAATCAAGTAAACCATGTTTGATGATTTAAGGACATGAGATAAATAGGGCAGAGGAAGAGATGGTGACTCATGCTTTTCATATGAGGATTTATTTTTTTAATGTCTTTATTGAGATTAAGTGATTACATAACTTTCACAGTGTTGTGGGATAGTGATACAAACACCTTTTAACCTTCACAAGGCGAATTGTCATTATCATGGTCTATAAAGCTTGTGAACTCTACAAACTTTGACAGTATAACTATTTCTTCCAAATTGGGTGATATGTACATTTCTTTCCTTTTGCTTAGTGTATGCTCTTCTCCATATGAGGATATTTAAGGAAGAAATTGTTAATATGGTACCACTGAACAGAGATATGAAGAAAAAGGATGGGAGCTTTCTGGATATTAGAATAAGGTCCAGCAAAAGAAAAAACAAAACAAAAAAAACAGATGTAGAGGCTGAAAAGGAAGCCTCGTGTGAGCACAGTGCCCTGGTTTGCCTGGTACCTTTGCAGACCCTGCTGTTCTATGGTTCCAAGGAGAAATAAGCTAATGCTTTGCATTCAGACTTCAATGCTGTTTTGTGGATGCTTGATCCATTTTCCCCATAATGCCACCTATCTTCTGCTAAAGACCTGCCACCTTTCAAAAAATCTCAAAGTAAGCACATTAACTTTTGTTTCTGGGGAGCACCATTTGCATTTATTTGTCAATATAGAGTGTAAGTTCAGGACCTTGTCCCTGCTAAGCAGGTGTTCTACAACTTGGGTCATGTCCCCAGCTCTTTTTCCTTCCTTCTTTCCCTCCCTACCTCCCTCCCTCCCCCTTCCCCATCCCCTTCTTCCTTCCTTTCTCTCTTTCTCTCTTCCTTCTCTCTCTCTCCCTTCCTCTTTTTTCCTTCCTTTCTCTCTTTCTCTCTTCCAAGACAGCCCCAGCAGGAAAGTACTTGAGACTTTTTGTCTTCTGGTCCTGGGGCTTGAACTCAGGGCTTGGGCATTATCCTTGAACTTTTGTGCTTAAGGCTAGCACCCTACCACTTTACCCATAGCTCCTCTTCTGACTTTTGGTGGTTAATTGGTAAGTCTCACGGACTTTCCAGCTAGGGCTGCCTTCAAACCTCCATCTTCAGATGTCAGACTCATGAATAGCTACTAGTACAGGCTAGAGCTACCAGTACCAGGCTACTTTACTTATTTGAACAGAGGTGTGTGTGTGTGTGTGTGTGTGTGTGTGTGTGTGTGTGTGTGTGTGTGTGTGTGTGTGTGTGTGTGTGTGTGTGTGTGTGTGTGTGTGTGTGTGTGTGTGTGTGTGTGTGTGTTGTTTTTCCCAGGTGTGTGTGTATGTGTGTGTGTGGTATGTGTGTGTGTGTTGTTTTTCCCAAGTTGTCTGGACTGTAATCCTATTTTTGCTTCCTGCATAGCTGAGGTGACAGATGCATGCCATCATTGACCATTCCCAGCTTATTAATTGAGATGGGATCTCGTAAACTTTTTGCCCTGGCTGACCTCAAGCTGTGGTACTCCCCATCACCACACTAGCAGTTGGGATTAATAAGAATAAGCTACGGTGCCTGGGACTATTTGCTTTCTTTTGGAAGCATATCTTCACAAAATTAAGTTCAAGGATACACTTAGCAGATTTCACAATGATTTACACACAACTGAATGACAACTATTACTGACTGTGAACTTATCAACTGAGCTGCATAGTGCATGTGTATTTGCTCTTGAAATTAATTGAAATTAATTTTTTGCTTGGTCAAAATCATGTGCAATACACCCATAGATAAGGTGGCCTGATCTTCAGCAAAGAGGCTGGCACATTTGGTGTGAACTGGTAGACAAATAGCAAAGGCATGGTGGCTTGTGTCTATGTTCTCAGCTACTCAGGAGGTGGAGATAGGGACAATCACAGTTGGAGGGCAGTCTCTACAAAAAGTTAATGAAACCCCACTGGAACAAATAATTCAGGTATGATGGTAAACACTTGTCATCCCAGCTATGCAGGAGAGCATACATAGAATTGTGTCAAAGGTTGGTCCTTGATAAAACATGAGACTTGACCTGACAAATGACTAAAAGCAAAAAAAAAAAAAAAAAAAAAAAGGCTGGGGGCATGTCTGAAGAGGTAGAGTGCCTGTACTTAAATCCCATTAATAGGGAGAAGAAAAGTTTTTTTGTAGTTCTTTAGCCATGGGCCAGGTTCCCTTACCATCAAGGGAGCCATTTCCTTTGCTTCCTTCTACCTAGCTCCTTCAAACCTAGCCAAGTCTTTTATCTTTGCTGGCTTAACCACTGCTCAGAGCTGCCCTCAATTTGTATGTACTGGAGAAGCATCTGAGAGCTTATGAAACTTGTAAATGTTAGGGTTCTACCCCAAAGTGCTGGACCTAAGCAGCATCGTGGAGTCTGAAGCTCCTGCTGATCACATTTGAAGGGATGCAGATAGTGAAGTCCAACTAATCAAGGCAGGCTCCAAGTTCTCTTCACTCTCCAAGTTCTCTTCACTCAGGGCTTGGGAGCTGTCTTTGGAGCTCTTCCAACCTCATTTTTAGTCTGCTTTCTTTGCTCTCCTGCAGGATTTCCATACTGGCTCTTAATTTAGGCCTAATGTGTGCTAGTTATGTGTTCTACTTGAGCCTCTTTATCAACCCCTGGTTGAAGTTTTGAGTGTGGGAATCTTTTTTAATAATGTCAATACTGAGCTTGAACTCAGGGCCTATAGCTTTTTCACTCATGGCTGGTGTTATACCTCTTGAGCCATACCTTTTCTTCTAACTTTTCTTTCTTTGTTGTTGGTTGTGAGGCTTGACCTCTGGGCTTGAGTCCTGTCCCTGAGCTCTTCAGCTTAAGGCAAGTGCTCTACCACTTGAACCACAGCTCCACTTTTGGTTTTCCAGTGGTTTATTGGAGATAAGAGTCTCATGGACTTTGCTGCCCTGGCTGGCTTTGAACTGTGATCCTCAGATCTCAGCCTCCTGAGTAGCTAGGATTACAGGTATGAGCCACGGTTGCCCAGCTCTTCCAGCTTTTTGGGTGGTTAAGAGGAGATAAGAGTCTCACAGACTTTCCTATTCTGGCTGTCTTTGAACTGTGATTCTCAGATCTCAGCCTCTTGAGTTGCTAGGATTATAGGCATGAATAACTGGGCACTTGGCTTCTTTCTGCTTTCTGTATGAATCTTCTGAAGCCTTCTAGAGGATTCTGTGTTTGGACCTGTATGTGTCTTCTCTGTACGCTTGAATTTACCAGATCCTCTAAGCATAGGTTCTACACCACTAAATTCTTGAGAAATTTTTATAGGCCAGATAGGCAAATATTTTCTCAAAATTAGATTTTGATATCTCTTACTTGCTAGAGGGACTTGGGGGAAATCCCAGAACTTCCTCTAGAATATCATATAACATTTCCTGATATTTGTATGCAGGAGCATTCCTCCCAAAACACCCATCCTACTTGCTGAGGTGAGCAGGGAACCAATGTTAATAACCCAAGGCTTATTAACTCAGAAACCCAAGGTTTATTGAGTATTTACAGTGTACTGTAAGAATGTACATTTTACAGAGGAGACAGCAGATGTTCAGAGATGTCAAGAGATTCAGATATTTTATTGCCTTTGTTTGTGGCCCACTTGGAATTTCTGCTGTATCTCGTCTTCCCTAACGCTTCTAGAATCTTGGCATAGCATTCTGCTTCTAAACTGTCGTCCTCTACAAGAACTGCCCAGAGAGGTGAGTTGCTACTTGTCTGAAGAGGTCTGTACTCAGCTAGCAGGTTGGGGAGATGTTTTAGAGGAGACTCTTGCTAACCAGTTCATTGGATAAGAGGGTATTTCAAGTCTTTTCCAATTTTTTATTTTTATTTTTTGGGTCATATTGTGATTTGAATGCAGGGACTCTTGCTTGCTAGGCAGATGCCCTACCGCTTGTGCTACATCCTTGAGCCTACAGTTAATTTTTTTCTTTTAATGTCATCATTCTTTAAAAAAAAATGTTCTTTTGGTGCCAGTCCTTTAGCTTTTTTTTTTTTTTTTTTTTTTTGGCCAAGGCTAGTGTTCTATCACTTGAGCCATACCTTCACTTCTGGCTTTTTTAGGGCAGTTTGTTGGAGATGAGAGTTCTCTGTACTCTCCTGCTGGGGTTGGCTTTGAGCCGTGATCCTCAGATCTCAGTTTTTTGAGTAGCTAGGATTACTGGTGTGAGCCACTAACCCTAACCCTAACCCCTTATCACTCTTCTGTTCAAAATTTGAAAGACACAGAATATTTACTTTTAGTTATGCTAACACTTGTTTTATTTCAGCGAGGAAAATATTTGGAAGCTCTGTGAATACATTAAAACCCATGCACAATGTCCTTTAGAAGAGTGCTATGCTGTCTTCATATCAAATGAGAAGAAGATGGTAAGTTGGTAAGTGATTGATTGCAGAAAGAAAATGAGACAGGGATGCAGCTCTGTGGTACAGCACTTACCTAGCATGGACGAGGCCATGGGTTTAATTCCTAGCACTGCAAAAAGCTAAACTAACAGCAAAAACCTCAGATAAGAAAGATTTAGAATGACCTCAGAAGCTAAATGTATCATGGATTTAGTGCTGTTTTAAGATGTCCTTTGAAAAATATAGTAACATGACCAAGGCTGCTGATACATGCCTATAATCACAGCTACTTGAGAGTCGGAGATCAGGAGGATTTTGGTTTGAGCTCTCCTCAGCTTTCATGTTGACAATACTTACACTTAAAAGGATTTAGATTTGTTCTTATATAGTCTTTCATTATGATTGTTGGTTGCTTAGAAATAATTTTTCTCGTGTGTGTGGCTGTGAAGAATCTAGAAGTAGTTTTAAGTGATGCTCATGGATGTGTTATATTTTGTAGATTCCTATCTGGAAACAGCAAGCAAGACCTGGGAATGGCCCTGTGATCTGGGTAAGATGGCCACTCCAAGATCCTCTGGTGCCTTGTTCTTTGTGACCCAAGGGTGATCTGTGGGGGCTGGGAAGGTGGCTCAGTGGTTGAGCGCTTGCCTTGCATGCCTGAGGCCCTGGGTTCGATTCCTCAGCACCACGTAAGCAAAAAGAAAAAAGCCGGAAGTGGCGCTGTGGCTCAAGTGGTAGAACACTAGCATTGAGCTGAAGAGCTGAGGGACAGCGCCCAGGCCCAGAGTTCAGGCCCCACGACCAGACCCAAAAAAAAAAAAATACAAGGGTGATCTGTGAGCTCTGGTAAAGCAGACTTGAGGACCAGGAGGGAATGCCTATGAAAGTTATAATACATGGATCTTTTAAGGTTACTTATATTTCATATAAGGTCGAATATACGTATGTATAATGTATGTATATACCTTCTTCATTCTTGTAGCTGTAATTTAACAGCAATCTCTCATAATGAGGATTATTTACTTAGAAAAAAAAATAAAACCAAAACCAAATCTATAAAGCTAGGGTATAGGTGCCAGTGGCTCAAAAGCCTGTAATCCTAGCTACTTAGGAAGCTGATACCTGAGGATTACAGTTCGAAGCTGGCTCAGACAGGAAAGTTCATGAGATTTAGCTCCACAAAGCTGGAAGTAAAGTGTGGCCCAAGTAGAGTGCCAGCATTGAGTGAAATAGCCAAGGGGCAACATTCAGGCCTTGAGTTCAAGCCCCAGGACCAGCACAAACAAAAAATACGTACAATGAATTGAGGGTGTTAAGAGGGAAACAGATTTTGGATGAGGTAGAGGTTACTTCTGGCAGGGAGTGGGAAAGATTAGAAAAAGTGTCTTGGAGGAGAAAGGCCTGGATCTGGAGTTGGTGAGGTCACAGGGTGAAAGTCACAGTGATGGAGGGAGCAGGCCCAGTGGAGGGAGCAAGGCCATTAGAGGGGCAGCAGTTCTTAGCTCATTTATCTAGAGGAAGAGGACTGCAGGGAGTATGGTCCATTTCTGGTGCCGTTTCTACTTTGTACTTCCAGGCTGTATCCCTGGAAGCACACAGGCTCTATGCATACAGCCTTTCTGGTCTCAATTATCTTTCCTGCCTTTTTCACACAGGGAAAGCTTTGCAAGCTCAAGTGAAAACACTTTTGTGAAGTGCTTTGTAAATGCAGAGGTGCTAGAGCATGTGAGGTGGTGATACAGAGGTGGTCAGATTGGAAAGCTATTTTGGTGTGCTCTGTGAGCAGTTTTCTTTGGAGGGACTGAGTACCAGCCTGCACACATGTCCTTTGATAATGTGAAATCTTTTGGGCCCTTAGCTGGTGGTGGCAGTTCCTTGTGTCTGAGAAGAGTGACAGATGACATCTGTATCACATTGAGCTGGGGTGGAAGCTGTTTTATCCTTCCCCCTTCATGAGAGGACTGAGAGGCTACACATGAGAGCTGAAGAAGTTGATGGAGTTTTTAGTTGTTTTGTGCCATTCCTGGGGCTTGAATTCAGGGCCTGGGTCCTGTCCCTGAGTTTTGTGCTCGAGGCTAGAACTCTACCATTTGAGCCACAGCTCCACGTCTGTCTGTCTGTCTGTCTGTCTTTCTTTCTTTTCTTTCTTTCTTTTCTCTCTTTCTCTCTTTCTCTCTTTCTCTCTTTCTTTCTTTCTTTCTTTCTTTCTTTCTTTCTTTCTTTCTTTCTTTCTTTCTCCTTCCTTCCTTCCTTCCTTCCTTCCTTCCTTCCTTCCTTCCTTCTTTTCTGTCTGTCTGTCTTTTTGGTAGCTAATTGAAGAGTCTCATAGGCTTTCCTGTCTGGGCTGGCTTTGAACCATGATCCTCAGATCTCAGTCTCCTAAAAGGCCAGGATTACAGGCATGAGCCACTGGCTCCCATCTCTGCTTTGAATTAATTTTTTTTTAAGTTAAAAAAGTATATAGCATCTGGGAAGGTGGCTCAGTGATAGAGTGCTTGTCTTGTAAGCATGAGGCCCTGGGCTCGATTCCTCAGCACCACATAAGTAGAAAAAACCAAAAGTGGCGCTGTGGCTTAAGTGGTAGAGCACTAGCCTTGAGCTGAAGAGCTGAGGGACAGCGCCCAGGCCCAGAGTTTAGGCCCCACGACTGACCAAAAAAAAGTATATAAACTAGAATTAACGTTCTCTCTTCATATAACTTTAGGAAGTTCCCTTTGTTAATAATTTGGAGGGTTAGTAAGCTTCTGCCTAAAAAAATACAGGAGACAAATCACTTTAGAAGAAAGCCTCTCTCCCTCTGTACTGGGATTTGAACTCAACCTTATGCTTGCTCAGTAGGCATTCTGCTACTTGAGTCATACCCTTAGCCATTTTTTGCTTTGGCTATTTTTCAGTTAGGGTCTGTGTGGTTTTTTTTTTTTGAGTTAGGCTTGAACCTCTTACCTTCCATGTAGCTGAGACTATAGGTGTGTATCGCCACTGTCTTATTTGTTGAGGTTTCACTAACTTTTTTCCTGGGCTGGCCTCAAACCATGATTCTTTTGATTTCTGCCACTTGAGTAGCTGGGATTATAGGCATGAACCACTGTGCCTGGTCTGAGGAAAGTTTAATTTTGGGCTCCCCATTTCAGAGGCTTCAGTCTATGATTGGTTGGTGCCCATTGCTTTTGGGTCAGTGGCAAGGCAGTACATTGTAGTGGGAGATTGTGGTAGAGCAGAGCTGTTTATCTCATGGAATGCCTCTGATGACCAGGAAATCTACCACTTAGACTTGGTTCTTGAAGGTTCCATCACCTCTCAGTAGTGCCAAGCTGGGGACCAAGCTTTCACCTATGGGCATCTGGGGGATATTTTGGTAGATAGTATTCTAAAAGACTTTTCCTCTATACCCACATGCATGAGTACTTTTTTTTTTTTTTGATCAGTGTGGGGCCTGAACTCTGGGTTTGGACACTGTCCCTCAGCTCTTCAGCTCAAGGCTAATGCTCTACCACTTGAGCCACAGCGCCACTTCCGGCTTTTTCTGTTTATGTGGTGCTGAGGAGTCAAACCCAGGCTCTCATGCATGCAAGGCAAGCACTGTACCACTAAGCCACCTTCCCAGCCCATGAGTACATTTTTGAATGATCATGTGTGTCTATAAATGTATGTAACTTTAGAAAATATTTATACAAGCTGGGAGCAGTAAGCTTAGCTACTCAGGAGGCTGAGATCTGAGGATTGTGCTTCAAAGCCAGCTTGGGCAGGAAAGTCCGTGAGACTCTTATCTCCAATTAGCCACTCAGAAAACCAGAAGTGGTGTTGTGGCTCAATTGGTAAACACTTGAGCTGAAGAGCTGGGGGACAGCAGAGTTCAAGTCCTATGACCACCACCACCACCACCACCAACAACAAAGAATTTATGGCTAAGTTCATGACTTAAGCAAGAACTCAAGTTACTAATACCTTTAAAAAAAACCCAGAATCTAAAATCCAATACCTCTATACTCTACACTTTGCTTTTTCCATCCAGCTACAAAAATATTTTGCCATTTTCCACAAAAGTTACCTATTTCTGGTGGCTGTAGAGTATCCTATCATATGACTTATAATTTATTTTTAATATTCTAGTTTTATTTTTTTTAATAATTTTTGTTCCATTTCATCTCATGATAGACTTTGGATTGTTTCAGAATTTTCACCACTATTAACAATGTTTCAGAGATTTTCTTTGTATATATACCTTTACATTCTTATGACTAGCTATCTTTTCTGTAAGATAGTTTCCTAGAGGTAAAATGGTTAGGTCAAAAGAAGCCCATTGAATATATATGAACATTTCTGTTATTTGTTTAGCTGTTTCCCTATCACTGGACATTGGTCTCTTGTTAGGGTCTTGTATATGTTTTATTTTACTAAGGAGGGCTTCCAGATGGGTTTGGGTCATATTTGTGTCTTGATCCTGGACTGCAAATTACTCTCGTAGAATACCTGAGTTAACTTGAGCAATTTTACTTCTAGGATTACCACGTTGTTTTGCTTCACACATCAAGTGGAGGACAGAGCTTCATTTATGATCTTGACACTGTTTTGCCATTTCCCTGCCCATTTCACACTTACGTAGAAGATGCTCTTAAGTCTGATGATGACATTCACCCACAGTTTAGGAGGTGAGGGAATCCAGTCATGATTTCTTGATTTTCTGAATAAGACCTTGATGATTCCGTAGATCTTTTTAACCTCTTTTTTTTTCTTCTATGCATTTGTTTTGTAACTCTCACTTACCTTGGCCTCAGCACAGAATGTATATTTTTTTCTTGGGGGCAAAGAAGTTGGGGATTTCTCCCACATCCTTGTTTTTGGTGGTGGTGGTGGTGGTGGTGGTGGTGGTGGTGGTGGTGGTGGTGGTGGTGGTGTGTGTGTGTGTGACTCATACTGTCAAAATTGAGGGTTGTGAAAGCAACTCCAGAAGATTATGCCCATTACCATGCCGAATAATTGAGTAAACAAAGGCCACAAATCTATTTCTGTGCCTTTGTAGCTTTTGGATGTCATTTTCCATACCTTTAATAGATAATAAGGCCATAAAAATGCACTCATAGTTTGTGCCCGTCATAGAGAATTAGTGCATATAATCAAGAACTCTAATAACAACAGATGCTGAATGGGATGTAGACAGAAGGGAACCCTACTGCATTGTTGGTGGGAGTGTAAACTTGTTCAACCACTTTGGAAAGTAGTATGGAGGTTCCTCAAAAGAAATACGCATGGAGAATAGGACTGCAGAGCCTAAAAACTCCATGGAGAAAAGGAGTTGATCCACATAGAGCTCCCCTATGACCCAGCAATCCCATTTTTGGGCATTTACCCGAATGATCACAAACAAGACCACACTAAAGCTACCAGCACAACTATTTATTGCAGCATTGTTTACCATAGCTAAGAGATGCCCCTCAGTAGATGAATGGATCAAGAAAATGTATATATACACAATGGAATTCTATGCCTCCATCAGAAAGAATGACCTTGCCCCATTTGTTAGGAAATGGAAAGACTTGGCAAAAATTATATTAAGTGAAGTAAGCCAGGCCCAAAGAAACATAGGTCCCATGGTTTCCCTTATTTGCAATTACTAGTATGTGTCTGAGACAAGCAGAAACGGTCAGATAAGTTGATGTTAGGTGAAATGAATCCTAAGATAAGGACTCAAATGGTTTTTCTTTCTTGCTATTGTTTCTAACATATTTATAAGATGATTTCTATGTTGCTTTGTATGTCCTTCTCCCACAGTATAACATACCCTGTTTTCACTGTATTTGATGTTGGTATAATTTGGGGAGAGGAAGGGAAAAAACAAATTGTTTAAATAGGGATACAAGTGGACCCATTGCAACAATGAGATGTATAAGACGTTATGTCAAAAAACGAACTTTATCACTATGGTGTGGGGACGGGGACGGGGGTAGGGGGGAGATGGGAGGGCAGGGATGGCAAGGGGAAACAAAGGAGGAGGCAACAGTGCTTGATAAGAAATGTACTCATTACTTTGCTCATGTAATTGTAACCCCTCTGTATGGTATTTTCACAATTAAAAAAAATAACAATGACTAAGAATGACATTTCTCTCATATAAGCATGTGTTGATTTATCTGCAGGAAATTTAGAGTGATCCGTGCAGATTCTTACTTGAAGAACTTTGCTTCTGACCGCTCTCACATGAAAGACTCCAGTGGGAACTGGAGGGAGCCTCCTCCACCCTATCCCTGCATTGAAACTGAAGGTGAGCAGGTGCCTTCTTGCTGTTTCTCTCCTGTCACTAGTAAGCCAGCTGTCTGGATAATCGGGTCAGGAGGGAGGGAGGTCTGCGTATTTCTTAGATTCAGATATTGAAGCATGGAGAATAGGACTGCAGAGCCTAAAAACTCCATGGAGAAAAGGAGTTGATCAGCAGACCCATGGCCTTAACAGATTTTCTGATTATTTATAAGTACTGCTGGACATCACTGAGACTTAGAGAATCTCGTTAAGGTGACAGAAATTTCCATTGCATCCTTATGATGTGTGAGATGTCATTTTGGTGACCTTGTAATAAATCTGTGTTGAGGGGGATGGGAGCCAACAGGTTTTATTGTACCACTAGTTCACTACGCACTTCTAGGCAGCCATCCAATTGATAATTTTCTGAGATTTAAGAAGGTACAGCCCTATTTCTGTTGCCTGGGATTCATACACATCTACAGCATTATTAATGATTCTAAGTCATTCGCAACATTCCACTTGTTGGTGAGATCATCCTGGCACATTCCTATACAGTCTTTAATGAAGTACTCTTGAAGCTAGGAGGATGCCAGAAAACTAGGGTTGCAGTGTTAATAAGTCGTCAATGTAGAGCTGTTTGAAAGGAGTGAACATTGAAAGAGCAGTCAGACTGAAAAGCTCTTATAATTTAAATAAATTGGGTGAGATTGCTTCTTGTATAGTACTACCTGCTCCTACCCTGGGAAGAACTAAGAAAGCACCTACCTTTGGAGAGGACTTCCTGGGTCTGCCTCATCATCTCAGGTGACCTGCTATATAGAGTCTGGTCTGAGTAGAGTTATTTTAGCAGTAACTCATTTTTCTTTTTTCTTTTTTTTTGTCGAGTGTGGGGCCTGAACTCTTGGCTTGGGCACTGTCTCTGAGCTCTTAGGCTCCAGGCAAGTGCTCAACCACTTGAGCCTCAGTGCTACTTCCAGTTTTCTGGTGGTTTATTGGAGATAAGAGTCTCATGGCTGGGCGTTGGTGGCTTACGCCTGTAATCCTAGCTACTCAGGAGGCTGAGATCTGAGGATTGGGGTTCAAAGCCAGACCAGGCAGGAAAGTCCGTGGGACTCTTACCTCCAATAAACCATTAGAAAACTGGAAATGGTGCTGTGACTCAAGTGGTAGAGCACTTGCCTTGCGTGCATGAGGCCCTGGGTTCGATTCCTCAGCACCATAAGCAAAAAAAGGGAAAAAGCCAGAAGTGGCGCTATGGCTCAAGTGGTAGAGTGCTAGCCTTGACCTGAAGAGCCCAGGTCCAGAGTTCAGGCCCCATGACCGGACCCCCCCCCCCAAAAAAAAAAAAAAAAAAAGAGTCTCATGCTTTCCTCCCTGGGAAAGTAGCTCGGATTACAGGCATGAGCCATGGGTGCCCGGTTTCATTTTTCTTTTACACCGAAGGTCTACCTGGCATATAATAGATGACCTTGTCAGCTTATTTACCAGTTCTTGATTGTTGTTTGTTTTTTGCTTTGATGGTATTGAGGTTGATCACCAAGCTTTGTCTTTTCTTTTTTTTTTTTTGGGGGGGGGGTCTGGTCATGGGGCCTGAACTCTGGACCTGGGCGCTGTCCCTCAGCTCTTCAGCTCAAGGCTAGTGCTCTACCACTTGAGCCACAGTGCCACTTCCGGCTTTTTTCTTTTTGCTTATGTGGTGCTAAGGAATCGAACGAACCCAGGGCTTCATGCATGCAAGGCAAAGCACTCTACCACTGAGCCAACTTCCCAGCTCCAAGCTTTGTCTTTTCTAGGCAGATGTTCTACCACTTATGTCACACCTCCCACCCTATGTACTGGTCTGTCTTTATGTCTCAATGTTCACATAGACCATGATCCTTGTATTTCATGCTTCCTGCTGTAGGTGAGGGCAGTCCACTGTGCAAATTTGCTTCTGTTGAGATAGAGTTTGATGAACTTGTCTAGGCTGGTCTGGAACTTCAGTGCTTCCACTCTCTGCCTCCCTCAGAGCTGGAATGACAAGCCACAACTTCACACCTAGTTATTGGTTGAAATGAGGTCTTGTCCAGCTGGGTAAAAACTGGTTGAGATGAAATACTGCTTAGTGGGGCAAAAATTTCCCTTGATCCTTTCAATCTTGGTCTTCTAAGTTTCTAGAATTTCAGGCTTGAAGCACACTCTGATTGAGTCTTTTGCTTTTGATGATTGTTCATGGCTAGCCTCTTAACATACAAGTTTATAATTAATTTGTCATTGTAACCCAGTGGGGCTGCTTTTGTTTGTGTTTGATAGAACTGGGGTTTGAACTCAGAGCCTTGCCCTTATAGGCTGGTGTTGTACTACCCCTAGCTTGAGACCAGTTTTATTTCTTCATTGGATAAATGGGTAAAATGAAGTACATGTGGTTAATTAAGCCTTGTAGGTAATGGTACACTGGTGGAGAGTGAGAGGTCAGGTCACTTTGCTTGAGGAGAGATTTCTCATGGGTGGAATCCTTTTTAGCTTTATATTTATGCAGTTAAAAGTTCACCACAAGGCTGGATGCCAGTGGCTCACGCCTGTAATCCTAGCTACTCAGGAGGCTGAGATTTGAGGATCATGGTTCAAAGTCAGTCCAGGCAGGAAAGCCCGTGAGACTCTTATCTCCAATAACCACTAGAAAAACAGTAAGTGGTGCTGTGGCTCAAGTGGTGGAGTGCTAGTCTTGAGCTGAAATGCTGAGGAACAGCGCCCAGGTCCAGAGTTCAAGCCCCACGACTGACCAAAAAAAAAAGTTTGCCACAGGCTTCCTGACCTTGAGACTGAATCCACACTGAAGTGTAAATACATGTGTTGACTTCTCATGAGATTCAACCAGATTGTAATGGTCTGTCAGGTGGTAAATTTATTACTTAATGGCGCTGTGGCTCAAGTGGTAGAGCGCTAGCCTTGAGCTGAAGAGCTGAGGGACAGCGTCCAGGCCCAGAGTTCAGGCCCCATGACCAGCCCCCCCCCCCAAAAAAAAGAAATTTATTACTTCAAACTCCCTATTTATTTAAGGAATATGTTAGAAATTAGGATAAATGTGACATTCTTAGTGTTGTTTTACAAAAATTAAAGGTTTAAAAAGAAAAAAATTTTCAAGAAGACAAATTTTAAGTGGATGTCTAACCTCTTTGTACAATTAATAACCACTTAAAGTTATGAATGACAGGAAGGTAAGCAGGTTCTTTGGAGGATGGATCCTGATAGGAGGAGCAGGTGAAAGGTGAGAGTGAATATGATTGAAGTACTTTACATACACATGGGAAAACAGAACCATAAACCTGTAGATGATGGAGGGGGACGTTGGAGAGTGATAGAGGAGTTTAATTTGGCCAGGGTCTATTGTCTACATGTATGGAAATATCACAGTGAAATCCCCTTTGTGAAACTAATGCATACTAATAAAAATGTTAGGGAAAAAAACCCACATTAATAATACCAACTTTATTCAATATCTTTCAGTGAACAGAAACAGAAATCTGTGCTCACTTTGAAAAGTTGAAAAAAATATTTTTAAGCCAAGTGTTGCTATACTCCTAGCAACTTGGGAGGCTGAGATCTGTAGATTGCGGTTTGAAGCCAACCTGGGCAGAAAAGTTTGTGAGACTCCTATCTTCAGTAAACTACTCAGAAAAAGCTGGAATGGGTGCAGTAATTGAAGTGGTAGAGCACTAGCCCAAGGACAGTGCCCAGACCCTGAGTTCAAGCCCCAGGACCAGCACACACACAAAAAATTATTATTTTTTTTATTTTTTTTGTCGGTCGTGGGGCTTGAACTCTGGGTCTGGGCGCTGTCCCTCAGCTCTTCAGCTCAAGGCGAGCGCTCTACCACTTGAGCTACAGCGCCACTTCCAGTTTTCTGGTGGTTTATTGGAGATAGGAGTCTCATGGTCTTTCCTGCCTGGGCTGGCTTTGAACCGCGATCCTCAGATCTCAGCTTCCTGAGTAGCTAGGATTACAGGCGTGAGCCATCAGCGCCCGGCACAGAAAATTATTTTAATTGTAGTTGCTATAAAAATTTGTGTGCAGGTAGCTTAGTTGTATGTTGACTTAACGTTCCTTTGGTATTAGCCCAGGAGTACTATAGCAAGTTCTGTTTTTAGTTTTTGAGGAATCTTCATACTGATTTCCATAGTGACTGTACAAATTTATATTCCCTCCAACTGTGTATACAGGTTCCTCTTCTCCCCCCATTCTATTCTCACTAGCATTGTTTATTTTCTTGGTAACTTTCATTTTGATTGGCATGAGAGAATCTCAGTGTAGTTTTGATTTGTATTTCTCTTATGGCAAGAATGTTTAACATTTCTTCATGTATTTAGTGCCCCGTGTGCTTGTTTTGAGACCTCACTATTCAGGTAATTTGTCCAAGTATTAATTGGATTGTTTGCTCTTTTGGTATTTAATTTTTTTTTTTTCTCGGACATGGGGCTACACCTCGGCCTATGCCTGTTTGTACTCAAGGCTAGCGCTCTTACCACTTGAACCATAGTGCCACTTCTGATTTTTGAGTGGTTAATTGGGGACTTTTCTGCCTGGGCTGATATCAGCTTCTCAAGTAGTTAGGATTACAGGGTAGCCTAGGATTATAGGCATGAGCCACTGGCACCAGGCTGTAGAAGCTTTTTAACTTGATGCAGTCTCATGTGGTTTTATTTCCTGAGCAACTGGAATCTTGTTCAGAAAGGTGTCCCTGTGTCTGTATCTTCAAGAGTTTTCTCTTCTGTTTTCCTCTAGCATTTTCAAAGTTTGAGGTCTTAGATCCATTTTGAATTAATTTTTATTCAGGTTGAGAGAAGGGTCTACTTTCAATTGTCTACATAGGGTTATCCAGTTTTCTCAACATTATTTGTTACACAGATTGTCTGTTCTCTCACGTACTTTTTGGTAACTTTATCAGAAGTCCAATGGTTGTAGTGTGTTTTTTGATTCTTCTATTCCATTGATCTTAGGGCTGTTTTTCAGCCAGTAACATTGTAGTTTGTTTCTATGGCTTTGTAGGTATAATCTGAGCTCAGGTATTAGGTTGTTCTTTTACTCAAGAGTGCTCTGGCTATTTGCCATCTTTTTGTACTCCCAAATAAATTTTAGAATTCACTCTTCTGTTTCCATGAAAAATGACATTGGAATCAGCAAAATTAGTATGGTGAAGATGGTTGTACAACCAAAAACAATTTACAGATTCAGTGTAATCCATATCAAAATTACAATATTAGTGGATGTTTGATATTTTGTCATGATTAGATTGACATGCATTTGAAGCAAGAATCTCACAGAAATGATCTTGAAACCCTATCTATTTGAGTAATTTCTCCTTTTAGTTTCCTGGATTTTCTTTTTACCATTCACCCTAAATTGTGTTTTCAGCAGACATTTCTTCCATGTGTTTTTCTAGACTCCAAAATGAACTTGGACGATTTCATCAGTATGGATCCTGATGTGGGATGGGGAGCTGTCTATACACTATCAGAATTTGTACATCGGTTTAGCAGTAAAAACTGCTAAACTTGACATCAGGACATGGAACTGTGGAGAAATTCTATGATGAGCCATCCTTTCATTTAGGACAGCAGACATTATGGAACAGTTGGCTTGGAGTTAAGTTTTTCTCTTTTAGTTCGGTTGAGTGGAAACATGACTGAATATAAATACAAATGAAGGAAATGAAACCTTTTCTTTGGGACTGGGGATCTACTACTGTGTTATCCTTAGCCAAAAAAGGCCTTAAGTTTGGTTCTTATAATGATGCCCTAAATATTTATTTTTGTGATCCAGATCATAAAAACAAACAAATAAAAAAAACCCCACAAAAAACAAATCTTTCCTTTTGATAATGTCAAGTTATAGTATATGATTGTTAAAACATTCCTGTGGCTCATTTGTCAGAATGTTAGAATGTTATGGTCTTATTAAGTAGAAGTATGGACTTGGAATTTGGAGCCTTTTGTCTTTTCTGGATGCTTCCTATGTTTCTTGCTATACTGAAAGCAATTCTTGGGTAGGGCTGTGAATGGTGGCTCTGTGATTCTCCAATGCCCGTAAGAGATGCCCATAAAATGTTTCTAGAGACAGCGCAGCTGCTTGGAAAGGGACAGTATTGTAGGCTGAATCAGCAATAAGTATTAGTCATTTTGGACTATCATGGTAAAAAAAAAAGTTTGCAGTTCTCTTGGGCTGAGTGTTATTTGACCTATTTATATATGGTTTTAAATAAAATTTACTTAAAATTAACTTTGTTTTGAAGAGTTTTTCTTCTGTGATTAAACCTAGGGCCTTGAACATGTATATGCTAGGCAAGTGTTAGATCACTGAGCTGTATCCAACTCTTTGTGTCCATTGTGACACGAAATATATAAGAATGTATCACTCACAGATGGAGACATAAAGGTTGCTTTAAAATATATTGATCACATTTGCCTTCTTGAAGATATCACAGAAATCTCACTTATAATTCCAAATAAAAGGTATTTTCTAATATGGTCCTTCTTCTAACCAGGATGTCCCAGTGTTTTTTCATAGATGAAAAAAAGAGAACAAGTTTCTACTTGTTGAGAAAATTCTACTTATTCAGCAACATTCATTTCACATGAGTCCTCAGCTCTGAGCTGTGTGGGGAGGAACTGCAGTCAGATACTCAAGAGTCAAAGGAATGCTGCTTCCCCGGTGTGCTCAGCTAACAAGGAAGATTCTGGAAGTGAAAGAACTTCTTACTGTGTAAGAATAAAGCTGACTTGGAGCTAAATCTGGACCCCACACTTTGATAGCTTCATTGAATTTTAGATGGTCCTTCAAACAGTTCGCAGCTGTCAGGAAGAAGATAAATTTTGGCAGGCTGCATGATAGAAATACTGTATCCTGAGCAAGAAGAACCACCAGAGACCAAAGGACTGTAATCTGATGTACAAATCGCATTTTTGGGGCCTGTTTTATGAGCATGTTTCCAATCTGGTATTCCAAATTATGTTCTGTACAGATAAATCAGATAATGTCTGATGTTTGATGTTTGAACGTTCCCAGCTACCTGGCCTTGAAACAGAAAAACTATTATTTTAGTCAAGTGGAGGTTTTAGAGTTTCAAGCCTGCTAAAATATCCATGATCATAATCTTGACTTGTTAGAAGCAATAGAAGACAGCTGTTACTTTATTTATTTTTGTCCCCAGCACTACTAAGATGCCCTTAGGAACTCTTCTTTGAGTCTCATGGAAGTCCTATTGGCCTCTGGGTACATTGGTGTCACAAAGCATGTTACCTTGGAAAAACCACTTGGCATCTCTGGGTCTTGGTTAGCTCTGCTAAGAAGAATGATTTTGAGTTTCACATGCAATTATGGAAGAGAAGAGAGAATGATATATAGAGTGAACATGTGTTGCATGCTTAGTGTGTACTGTTAGTTTTTCTAAGTTCTTTGCATGTATAAACTCATTTAATCTCAAAACTATAGTGTAGGCTTGCTACTTTTTTTGGGGGCAGTTGTGGGGCTTGAACTCAGGGCCTGGGTGCTGGATACTGTTCCTGAGCCTCTTTGTGCTCAAGGCTAGTGTTCCAGGGCTTGAACTCAGAGCCTGGGCTCTTTCCCTGAACATCTCTGTGCTTAAGGCTAGTGTTCTACCATTTGAGCTACAGTGCCACTTCTGGCTTTATTTTTTTTCTTCTGTTTATGTGGTACTGAGGAATTGAATCCAGGGCTTCATGCATACTAGGCAAGCACTCTACCACTAAGCCACGTTCCCAGCCCCAACTTTTGGTTTTTGAGTGGTTAATTGGAGATGAGAGTCTTACAGGGAACAGGGACTTTTCTGCTCCAGCTGGCTTCGAACTGTGATCCTCAGATCTCAGTTACTGAGTAGTAGGATTACAGGTGTGAGCCACCAGTGTCTGGCCTGCCATGCTACTTATATTGTCCCCATGTAACAGCTTTAAAAAACAAAAAACAAGGCACAGTCAGGCACTGATGATTCATGCCTGTAATCCTTGCTACTCAGGAGGCTTAGATCTGAAAAATTGTGGTTCAAAGCCAGCTTTGGGCAGGAAAGCCCATGGGCATCTCATTTCCAATTAACCACCAAAAAGCTGGAAATGGAGCTGTTGCTCAAGTGGTTGACCACTAGTCTTGAGCACAAGAGCTTAGGGACAACACCCAGGCCCTGAGTTGAGGCCCCAGGATCAGCACAAAGATAAAAAATATCAAGGCACAGCCAGGTGCCAGTGGTTCACTGTTGGGCAGGCTCCACGTAGGGAGAAGTTTATACAGCTGATGATGGGGGGAGGTGGAGCTTGCTCCTCAGATGATAAAACTCCATGTCTCAGTCCCATACCAGTCATGGGACCTCCTTAGTTATCTGGTTGGCTTCTTTTTTTTTTTTGTCTGGTCGTGGGGCCTGAACTCTGGGCCTGGGCACTGTCCCTCAGCTCTTCAGCTCAAGGCTAGTGCTCTACCACTTGAGCCACAGCGCCACTTCTGGCTTTTTTCTTTATGTGGTGCTGAGGAATCAAACCCAGGGCCTCAGGCATGCAAGGCAAGCGCTCTACCACTGAGCCACCTTCCCAGCCCCATCTGGTTGGCTTCTTATGTGACCCCTACTGGTACTTCCTAGGGTTGCTTCTCCCATTAACCACTCAACATGTAGTCTCTACTTAGAGAAGGTTTTTCACTTGTAGTAGCAAGTCTAGAATGTTAGCACAGTCTTCCTTAGCACAAATCATTCCATTTTGTGCTTGACCACATTTGGTATATACTACTAGGTAGTTTCACATATCTGACTTCCTTGTTAAGAGTTTGGTCTATTAGATCAGAAATCTGGACCGGACAGGAACTATGGCCTTGGTGAAGCTATACAAAAGACTAAAAAGAACTGGCTTTCAGAGTGTAGAAACTTCTTAAGGAACCATGGAGAGGAGGGAATTAGAGCAAGAAGAAGAATGAGGAGGTTGAAGAGGCAGTTAGTGTATGAAATTTAAGTGTAAAAGAGGGATCCAGCCAATCACTGGTGGCTCATGCATTTAATCCTTCCCAGCCAGGTGCTGGTGGCTCACACCTGTAATCTGGTCTGTAAGCTACTCCAGTGGCTGAGATCTGAGGATCATGGTTTGAAGTCAGCCCAGTCTAAGAAAGTCTTTGAGACTCTTACCTCCAGAAAACTGGAAGTGGAGTTGTGGTTCAAAGTGACAGAACACTATCCTTGAGCAACGGAACTCAGAGATAGTGCCCAGGCCCTGAGTTGAAGTCCCATGATCACCACCACCACCACCAAAATCCTAACTACTTAGATCCAGAGGATGACAATTTGAAGCTAGCCTGGGAAGAAAAGTCTGAAAGATTCCATCTCCAAAATAACAAGCAGAAAGCAGTACTGGAGCCAGATGCTGGTGGCTCTGCTTGTAATCTTAAATACTCTGAAGTCTGACGTCTAGAAGATTATGGTTTGATACCAAGCCAGCCTGGCCAGAAGAGTCTATGAGACTCCAACTCCAATTAACTAGCAAAATGCTGGACTGGAGACATGGCTAAGTGGTAGGGTACCAGCTGTGACAAGAGTGTGGCCTCTTGGAAGCCAAAGTAGAGTGTCAAAGACAGTAAACCTGGTGGGCTCAAAAAAGAACAAAAAACTTGAGGGAGAACTTGAGAGTTCTAGTAAAATAGTGAAAAAACCCTTTCTATGTGGGTATACCTGAAAGGTGGGGGTAGGGGAGTTGCTTACATTTGTTTTTTCACAGTGCATTTGCCATTTTAACCTTGCACAACGTGATGGATTCTTACCAGAGTAATATCTGTAAATCAGAACTGGAGGGAAATTTTTCTCTATTACCATTCCATGTTCATTTTGTATTAGTTGAATATTGAACGTTCATCATTTCTTCTGCCAAATGGGCCTGCTTCCATTGTGTATTTTTTTCCAGTTTATTGTTTTAGAGGTGATATATAGCAGGGTTACCTTTACATACATCTTGGAATAAATACCTTTCCTTTCGCATAGTGTCATCTGTTCTGCAGGGAGATTTAAAAAAATTAGTTTAATTATTGGGGGGTGAGGGTGGAGATTTCATGGTCACATTTCCAGTCCTGTTCAGAGTGTATCCCAGTCTCACCAACACTATGACTCCTTCCCCACTCCCAAAACAATTGCAGCAGCTGTCATTACTACATCTTTGTCGTTGCAAACATTGTATTTCAATCTTATTCAACTGCTTTCATCCTCCCTGTTAGCCCAACCTGTGGAGGGAAGCTTTGATCTTTATAAGGCATTAGAGTGTTCAAGAAACTGCCTTAGCCTCTTCAATAGATATGAATAATCAGTGAACACTTCCTGAACTCTTAAGTGCCGAGCTCCAAGCTAATCGTGGTCTGCATTACCTCATTTAATCCTTCTAGGTCCCCTTTGATCTAGGTTCTAGTATCATCATTCCTTCACAGAACAGTAAGCCAGTGCTTAAAGAGGTTACCCAACTAAAAAGCAACCAGTCATATGCAGTCCAGAGCTGTGTAATTCCAAAGCCCGTGTCCTCCACCGCAAGGCTAAGGGTGTACCGAACCCACCCCCATCCCAATTCTGTTCCTGCCTTTCCCTTCCCCATCCAGGCTTCCCTTCACTGGAATTGAGGTTCAGATTTTGATACTATGTACTTAGAACTGGGGAGCAGGAATTATGCAGTTGGTTAGGGAGTAGATTCCTTAAAAAGTTTATTTTTGGAGTCAAGGTCTCTGTATGGAGTTCCAGTCTAGCCAGGCCTGGAACTTCAGCTTGAATTCTTGGATTACAGTCCTACAGTGCTTGGCATAAATGTGACATTTTGATCACCTCTGAAAGTTTGTTTGTCTGAAAGTGCTTTTCTTGCAGTGGATAGGTCTCCACAAATGCATTCTTGCTCTCTTGGTACACCAGGGGGAGCACCTCACACAGGATTGAGAACATTTGAGGGGTGCGTCTTCTCGCTCTTGGCAGGAAATACTCTTCATCTTGCTTGTTCATTATTAAATAAATTGTTTTTATTTAAATTTTATTATTTTTTTGCCAAGCAATTTGAAAGCCAGTTGCACACATTATGAAACTTCACCTATAAACAGACACTAGCTGGGCGCTGGTGGCTCCTAGCCTGTAATTCTGATTACTTAGGAGGCTGAGATCTGAGGATTGCAGTCCAAAACAGCTGGGTCAGGAAAAGTTTGTGAGACTATCTCCAATTAACTACTGAAAAGCCAAAAGTGGAGTTGTGGCACTAGCCTTGAGGAAAACAGCTAAGACCAATACCAGGCCCAGAATTCAAGCTCCAAAGAAAAAACATTAAAGCAGAATTTTATAAGCAGAAAACTGTTAAGACAAGCCAGGTGCTAGGGGCTCACACCTGTAATCCTAGCTACTCAGGAGGCTGAGATCTGAGGATCATGGTTCAAAGCCAGTCCGAGCAGGAAAGCCTGTGAGACTCTTATCTCCAATAACCATCAGAAAAACAGGAAGTGGCGCTGTGGCTCAAGTGGTGGAGTGCTAGCCTTGAGCTAAAGAGCTGAGGGACAGCACCCAGGCCCAGAGTTCAAGCCCCAGAACCCACAAAAAACCAACAACAACAACCTCTCCCAAAGAACATTAAGACTGTCTTCTATTTAATCACATGATTCTTATGCCTAAGAAATTTAATATTGTTGCAACAATATTACCTAATATAATAAAAAGCTATCCCCAAGATAGCTTTTTTTCAATCCATAATAAATTTTGTGTTATTTTAATATTAGATCATGGTCATTTTCTAGAATATTGTAAAACTATCAACTATATACATATATATATATATATTTTTTTTTTTTTTCATTTTTTTGTCGGTCGTGGGGCTTGAACTCTGGGCCTGGGCGTTGCCCCTTTGCTCTTCAGCTCAAGGCGAGCGCTCTACCACTTGAGCTACAGCGCCACTTCCATATATATATATATATTTATATTTACCAGTTCAATGTTCTACAAAGATGATTTGCAAGGTCTTACTAATTAATTTCTGTGGTAGTAGTTCATTTTTATTATAAATATAACATTGTTAACTGGGACTTCTTCATTTCTCAATTAAAAAAAATTATATGGTACTGAGGAATCAAACCCAGGGCCTCATACATGCTTAGGCAAGTACTCTACCAATAGGCCACATTACCAGCCCTCTTAGTTCTTATTCAAGCAACAGAATCCAAAGTGAGTGTGAGATTAACAATCATTATAAAATTCACCAAGTGCCAGAGCCCAGGCTCCCTGGAGAGGCTGTGATGGGAAGCGTGGAGAGGAGATATATTGGGGAGTATTCTGGGATCAACACCTGCAAGGGAATACAGGCAGAGGATGGGACAGAGGGCGTGCTCAGCTGAGTGAAGTTACTATTCAGCTATAGCCAGTTGCCACTGGGTTTTGGAACTGGCATGGTATTCAGAGCTATTTCCTGTTGAGGCAGGAAACTGGGTAGTTAGAGGGACCCATCACTGGATGCAAACCTGCTCTTTTGCTTAAGGCTAACACTCTGCCACTTTGAACCACAGCACCACTTCTGATTTTCTGGTGACTAATTGGAGCTAAAAGTCTCATGGACTTTCCTGCCCAGGCTGACTTTGAACCATGATCCTCAGATTTCAGTCTCCTGATTAGCTAGGATTACATGCATGAGTTCATTCTCTTTCATAACCAATTCATTTAACCCATTTTGAGCTGCTTTCACTTTATCCTGTCTAAGAGAACCCTTTCAGAAGGGTGAGTGGGTGGACCAGATAGTGTGAACAGACAGGTTTCCCTTGAACCAGGGGTTGAGAATTGTCTCCTTGGTTCGGACAATTAAAATGGGAGGGCCTGGGAGGTGGGAATTGCTAAAGATCCCATATAAAGTGCTTCCAGTGAGAGGTAGCTGGATATAGCTACACAGCCACAACAGTGCTCCATCAGAAACTAAGTAAGGTAGCACCACACAGAACTACTCACCTCTTCCCCTTCCTTCCTCTTGGACATGGATTCAGCGTGAGTGGTAGAGGCTTATGAGCAGAGAGGAGAGACAAGGTCATTCGGGAGCCTCATTTTGCCCTTCACCTCCCTGGGACTGCCAGCTTTTGTAAAAGGGAAGAAGTCTTAATTAAAAACTGAATTGTTGACTAACATAATGAAGTAACATTCTGAATTCTCTGTAGAGACCTTATTTGTGATTTAACATCAGACTGTCATTACCTGATCATTATTATTATTATTATTATTATTTTGTCAATTGTGGGGCCTGATCTCAGGGTGTGGGCTCTGGCCCTGAGCTCTTTTTGCTCTAAGCTAGTGCTCTATCACCGAACTGTAGCACCACTTCTTGTTTTCTGGTGGTTAATTGGAGATGAGTCTCACTGACTTTCCTGTCTAGGATAGCTATGAACCTTGATCCTCTGATCTCAGCCTTCTGAGTAGGATTGCAGGCATGAGCCACCAGCGACTGGCTGGCTGCTACCATTAAAAATATTTTAATTGTTTATTTTATTGTTTTATTATAATTTTATTATTAAGGTGTTATACAGAGAGGTGACCATTTCATAAGTCAGGTAATAAGTACATTTGTTTTTTGGACAATGCTATCTCTTCCCTATTCTTCCCCAGTTTCATTCCCCCACCCCTGACCACAAGTTTCATTGTTCGTGTTTCACATAGAATATGCTGAATAACATGATTGCTTTTTGTTGTTGTTGTTGGTCATGGGACTTGAACTCTGGGCCTGAACACTGCCCTTCAGCTCTTCAGCTCAAGGCTAGCGCTCTACTACTTGAACTACAGTGCCACTTCCTGTTTTCTGGTGGTTTATTGAAGATAAGAGTTTCATGGACTTTTCCTGCTGGGCTGGCTTTGAACCATGATACTCAGATCTCAGCCTCCTGAGTAGCTAGGATTACAGGCGTGAGTCACCGGTGCCCAGCACAGGATTGCTTTTGTTTACCTTTCCACTCAACCTTTCTGTAATCCCCACTTGCCCCCCCCCCAAAAAAAAAAAAAGCAAAAACACCATCACCACTAACAACAAAAAAACCCATGTTTCCATTTCCTGGTATTTGCTTGGATAACTAGCATTTTAAATATTCTGAGAAGTAACACCTTTGGGTTTGTCCCCTAAGAGTATTCCTCCTGTAGTCTGGCAGTTTATCTGTGAATGTCTCGAGTCTTGTATGGGTTATGTCCAGTTATATTTTAGATCTAGCTTCCACATAAGAGAGAAGCCATGCACTTTTTGTCTCTCTGAGCTGGGCTTACCTCACTTAGCATGATTTGATCTAGGTCCATCTATTTCCCTGCAAATGACATAATATTTTTAATGGCTGTATAAAAATTACATTGTGGCTGGGTGCCAGTGGCTCATGCCTGTAATCCTAGCTACTCAGGAGGCTGAGATCTGAGGATCCCGGTTCAAAGCCAGCCCGGGCACAATAGTCAGTGAGACACTTATCTCCAATTAACCATCAGAAAACTGGAAGTGGCACTGTGGCTCAAGTGGTACGGCTCTTGTCTTGAGCTGAAGAGCTCAGGGACAGTGCTTAGGCTTAGAGCTTAAGCCCCACCACTGACATACACAGAAAAGTACATTGTGTATATAATGTATTTTATTGACTTATTCATCTGTTATAGGGTATCTGGGCTGTTTCCAAAACTTGATATTGTGAATAGTGCAGCAATGAACATGGATGTTCCAGTGTCTTTATCATATCCTGACTTGTAATGATCTGAGTAAGATGCCCAGGAGTGCTTTGGCTGGGTTGTAGGGAAGTTCTGCGGTTAGTTTCTTGAGGAACTTGCAGACTGCTTTCCAGAATGGTTGTACTAGTTACATTCCCACTAACAGTGCAGTAGGGTTCCTTTTCCCCCACATCCCCACCAATATTTGTTGCTCAAATTCATGATGTTGGCTAATCTAACTGGGGTGAAATGGAATCTCAAAGTTGTTTTGATTTTAATTTCCTTATGGTCAGGGATGTTGAGCATTCCCTCTTTTTTTATTTTTATTTTTGTTAGTTGTGGGGCTTGAACTCTGGGGTTGGGCACTGTCCCTACATTCTTCAGCTCAAGGTGAGCTCTCTACTGCTTGAGCCATAGCAGCACTTCGGTTTTCTAATGGTTTGTTGGAGAGAAGAGTCTCACGGACTTTCCTGCCCTGGCTGGATTTGAACCATATCCTCAGATCTCAGCCTCCTGAGTAGCTAAGATTACAGGTGTGAGCCACTGGCGCCTGGCTCCTATTTTGTTGTTTTTGTTTTTGTTTATTTTTGGCTGTTCATGGATCCTGAATTTAGGACCTGGGCACTGTCCCTGAGCTTTTTTGTTCGTCTAGCATTCTACTACTTTGAGCACAGCACCACTTCCAGTTTTCTGATGGTTTATTGGAGTGTCATGGACTTTCCTGCTGAGGCTAGCTTTTAACTGCAACCCTTAGATCTCAGCTTCCTAAGTAGCTAGGATTACAGATGTGAGCCATGGGCACTTGGCTCCTCATATGTTTATTTGCCAATCTTACCTTCTCCTCTTGGAAGTCTCTCTTCAGCTCCTTTGCCCATTTGGTGATTGGTTGTTAGTTTTGAGGGGTGCTAATTTTTTGAGCTCCTTGTATCTTTTGGATAATAGGTCTTTGTTGGATGTATTGCTGGTAAAGATTTTCTGCCAGTCTGTTGGCTGTCTTTCTAGTTTAGTAATTGTCTTTTGCTCTGCAGAACCTTTTTTTTTTGTTGTTGGTCTTGGGGTTTGAACTCTGGGCCTGGGCCCTGTCCCTCAGCTCTTCAGCTCAAGGCCAGTGCTCTACCACTTGAACCACAGTGTCACTTCCAGAAACTTTTATTTTGATGTAATCCCATTTGTCAAGTCTCTGTCTTCTTTGCTGTGTTCCTGGGACTCCTTTTAAAAAATTTCTACGTATGCCTGTAAGTTCTGATAGTGGTTCTACTCCATTTTGCAGTAGTTTCAAAATTTAAGATCTGATGTTGAGGTCTTTGATCTACTTTGAGTTGTTATTGGTGCTTGGTGACAAACAGGGTTCCAGTTTTAGTTTTCTACATGGGTCCCCATTTTTCCCAGCACTGATTATTGAAGAGGCTATCTTTTTCCACTGTACGTTTTTGGCTCCCTTGTTAAATATCAATAACTATAAGAGTTACCCGCAATCTTTTTTTTTATTAGTCCTGGGGCTTGAACTCAGGGCCTGGACACTGTCCCTGAGCTTCTTTTTCTCAAGGCTAGTACTCTACCACTTGAACCACAGTGCCACTTTCAGCCTTTTCTGTTTATGTGGTCCTGAGGAATGGAACCCAGGACTTCATGCATTCTAGGCAAACACTATCACTAAGCCACATTCCTAGCCCTGCAATCATTTTTATCTAGAGGAGTCAAGGACAAGTTTCTTTTGTGATTCCCACTCTCCCCCGCCACCCCAACTGAATAAATTTTAATAAGATAATGGAGAAAAACAACAAAGTTGTGTTTTGATCATGTCAACATTGCAGTTACATCAATAACTTGGAAACATTATTTCTATACATAAAGCTTTTATTTTTATGATTCTTAAAACATACTGTCATTGCTTTATTCTACTTACAGTCCTACTAGATATGATATGAATGATTTGCCACACATTCAATGGCACTGGATAGTATCATAGATTATTAATGTAATGGGGTTTAATGTTATGTTGTTGTTTGAACTAATTCTTTTTGTTGTTGTTGGTCAAGGACCTTGAACTCTGGGCCTGGCGCTCTCCCTCAGCTCTTCAGCTCAAGGCTAGGATTCTATTACTAGAGCCACAGTGCCATTTCTTGTTTTCTGGTGGTTTATTGGAGATAAGCATCTCACTGATTTCCCTGCCCAGGCTGGCTTTGAATCAGGGTCCTCAGATCTCAACCTCCTGAGTAGCTAGGATTACAAGTAGAAGCCACCAGTGCCTGGCTGAAGAATTTTTATAGTATAATTCTTGCATTAGATACTTTGTTAATTTCTTTAAACTTGGCATTAATTAGTATAGAATGTCACTAAGGATCTGATTTAATAAATTATTATTACTCTAACTATTTGTGCTAGTCTTACGATTGAAAATCAGAATCTGTTTCTGAGTTTGTTTTTTTCTCAATTCTAGTGCTCTATTATCTGAGCCACAGCTTTCTTTCTGACTTCTTTCATAATTAATTGTAGATAAGAGTCTCAAGGACTTTCCTGCCTGTTTTTGGCTTTGAACTATGATACCTCACATCTCAGCTTCCTGAGTAGCTAGGATTACAGGTGTGAGCCACCAGTGCCCAGCTTTTCTTTAAAATTTTTTTCTGTTCTCTCATTTTCACTTGTCTACATCCTTCCTTCCCAACACAATCTCAACAAGCTTAATTATTCCATTTTTCTTTTTTTTTTTTTTTGTCGGTCGTGGGGCTTGAACTCTGGGCCTGGGCGCTGTCCCTCAGCTCTTCAGCTCAAAGCGAGCGCTCTACCACTTGAGCTACAGCGCCACTTCCGGTTTTCTGGTGGTTTATTGGAGATAGGAGTCTCACGGTCTCTCCTGCCCGGGCTGGCTTTGAACCGCGATCCTCAGATCTCAGCCTCCTGAGTAGCTAGGATTACAGGCGTGAGCCACCAGCGCCCGGCAATTATTCCATTTTTCACACGTGTGCATAAAGCACTTTGACCTTAGTCACCTTCCTTCACCCTCTCCATTTGCCTTCTTCCCTCCCAGTAGTACTTCTACAGCCAGACAAGACTTGTTTTACATTTCTATAAGTTCTTAATTTTTTAAAAAAGTATATGTTAATTGTTTAAAAGGTATTGCCAAAGTATTTCCTATACATGTATAGTACTTTTATTAAGTTGATCCCCCACGCACTTTCACTTTCCCATTGCCTTACAGCCCATTATTCCTCAGCTTTCAGTGAGCTGCAGTTTGTGTCTTCATTCACAGGTGCAGCCTATTGCCTTGGTATTGTTCATCCTCTAACATTTTCTTTTCTTCACTTCTAATCTCCTCAAGAAATCACACAATTGGGCTGGGAAGGTGGCTCAGTGGTAGAGCGCTTGCCTTGCATGCAAGAGGCCTTGGGTTTGATTCCTCAGCATTGCATAAGCAGAAAAAGTGGAAGTGGCGCTGTGGCTTAAGAGGTAGAGTTCTAGCCTTGAGATGAAGAGCTGAGGAACAGTGCCCAGGCCTAGATTTCAGGCCCCATGATGGACAAAAAAAAAAAAAAGAAATCACACAATTAAAAACATGATCTACTAATCTATTCATGTATCTACTTGTGTCTATGTATATCTTGTATATCTAGTAATCCATGTGTGTATCCATCTGTGATCCTGTGTGTGTTCATGCATATGTTTAGCTTTGAGGCCTTTATCTCCTTTTTTTTTTTTTGTTGGTCGTGGGCTTGAACTCTGGGCCTGGGCGCTGTCCTTCAGGTCTTCAGCTCAAGACTAGCACTCTACCACTTGAGCCATAGCACCACTTCGTGTTTGCTGAGTGATTTATTGGAGATAAGATTTTTGTGCCCAGGCTGGCTTTGAACTGTGATCCTCATATCTCAGCCTCTTGAGTAGCTAGGATTACAGGCGTGAGCCCGGCTTGTATCTTCTTTAGAAAGGGACAAGGCTATAAGCCATATCTTCAAAGTTACATTTAAAACCCCCAGGGGAAATTGCAATAACTTCATCAAGGAACAACTGTGTTCTTTAGAAAAATAAATGTTCTCTGATTCTGCCCCTGAAATACCGTTTCACAGGACTTAATGGAAAAACCAACAACAAAGGCAAAGAACAAAAATTCTGTTTCCAAATAGTCATCTGGTGGACAAAGGTAGAAACCTACAATCTTTCCTCTACCACAGCATTTCATATTTAAACCTGCTATTTTTACCCTGATGGTAGGACTCACAGCTAATGCTTATGAGATCTTCGTCTAGACAGCTGAGAAAAACAGGAAATGAGTTACATTGTCATAGCTTCAGAGAATTTAAACTAATGTCTTCTAGCTCCAAGCTGGGCTTGCTTTAAACAAACATTCCTTCTCTCCAGAGAATTTTAGGGCATTCAAGGAACTATAATAATCTAGGGCCTCTTCAGGGAGCACAGATAGCTATTTCGGTGGAAAAGGAAATGAGAACATGAGTTTACTGTGCTTGGATCATAAACTGGATTTAGTCACTTGGAAGAATACATTTGTGGGCCTCTTTTGAATTCCAAGTCTGAGCTTGTGGCAGTCTCCAACTGTGAGTGCCTTAAATGCAGGAGCTTGGCTTAGTGACTCATCTCTCTCTATGCAAGCCACATAGTGTGATCCTGTAGGATGTAAATGGTCTCCAGAAGAGCAAGGTAGAAAGAGAGACACTAGCTAAGCACATCATATATATTACCTCATTAAAGTGTCCCAACAATTAAAGTGCGGTTCCCATGATAACCCCTATTTCCAGCTAAAGAAATAGAAGCACTGAGAATTTAAAGAATTTGCAAGAGTAGTAGAACCCATAGCAGTAAGATTCTAGACCATTCTGTTCTTGCTATTTTGTGGGGTGATTGTGAAGATTAAATGAGATCATGTGGGTACCAAATTGATTATAGTCCTTGGTCCATAATAAGCATCATAATTCTACTTACTTACATGTATAATAAAATAATGCTGGTTTCAGATGTAGGGATGTGATGCGTTCTCATTTTCATCCCGATGTAAGGCATATGGTACCAAGTGATTTTTAACCAATATTATTATTATTAGTGCCAGTACTAGGACTTGAACAACTCAGGGCCTCTCACTCTTGCCTAACTTTTTCACTCAAGTCTAGCACTCTGCTACTTGAGCCATACATCCACTTTTTGAGTTTTGCTGGTTAATTGGAGATAAGAGTCTCCGATGAGAGGCTCTTAAGTTTGTCCACTCAGGTTGGCTTCCATCTCCCATTTTCAGATCTCAGCCTTCTGAGTTGCCAGGATTCTAGGAATGAGCCACCAGTGTGCTGAGTGTTCTTAACTGACTATTGAATGGAAATAATTGAATAGTGGTGGTGAGCATCTGTCTCACTACATTTATTTTTTATTGTGAAAATACTGTACAGAGGGGTTACAATTACATGGGCAAGAATCTCACTACATTTATTACATGTAGCATGGCAGTGAGGCTGAAGATATAAGGATGGTGATAGTTGACCAAGTTAGAGAGTTTGTAAATAACTAGAGGAAACTGGCCCAGGTTCCCCTGGACAGTCTACAGTGTTGACCTTATTTATTTTTTATTTTTGCTGGTCGAGGAGCTTGCATTCTGGGCTTGGGCACTGTTCTGAGCTCTTCAGCTCAAGGCTAGCACTCTACCACTTGAGCCATAGCACCCACTTCCAGCTTTTTCTGTGTATGTGGTGCTGAGGAAGCGAACCCAGGGCCTCATGCATGCAAGGCAAGCCCTCTACCACTGAGCCACCTTATCAGCCCCCCAGTGTTGACCTTATTAACCACTGCTTTTTAGAATCTAAGAAATGACCACATACAAAAATTACACTAAATGCCTGCTTAGTAATAGTCACGCAAAAGCTCTAGAGACACACTATTAGAAGAAACAATCTTTTTCCTTGTGGAATTTAGTGTCTAGGAGGAGGACATTAAAAAACAAAACACAAAAAATGAGGTAATTAAAAATGGCATTTTTCACTCTAATGAGTGAAAAAACAAACATGTAAAACAATTACTGTATTAGTCAGCTGTTGATAGGTTCTGTTCCAGTAACAAATCACCCCAGTGCTCTGTAACTAATACAGCAAAAGCTCATTTTCCATTTATGTGATATGTCCATTCTGGGTTCCCTGCAGCTGCTTCAATTAATATCCAAGCCAGAGGAACAGCCGCTGGCTGGGAATATGCTAGTCAGTTGCATGGCGAAGAGTGATGGTAGAATCATGCAGGTGTCCTAAAACATCTGTGGATAGGGGAACACATCCCTACTTCTTATATTGGCAGGAGCGACTCACATGTCCAAGTCTGATGTCAGTGGGTCTGGGCAATATTATTGCAAAAAGGGAATAATTTGTTGAAACAATTATACCGTCTACCCAGGTTTCAAATGATGGGATTTACCAACAGAGTATGGCTTTCTATGTTCGAAACTAAGGGAATAATGCAGTATGTTAAGGGCTTTTATGTGCCCTTACCGAAGGATGGAGCCATGCTCCCCACCCCTGGAATTTTATCAAATGGAGGAAAAATGTGTGTGTGTGTGTGTGTGTGTGTGTGTGTGTGTGTGTGTGTGTGTGTGTTAATTTTCTTTTATCTTTAAGTAGTTGTTCAAAGGAGTTGCCATTCAACAAAGAAGTATATGAACACAATGCATCTTGATCAATGTCACCCAGCTCGACATTCTCCCAGAGGAAAACGGTTTTAAAAAACATTTTTTTGAACATGGTATGCATTTATAAGGTGTTAAGATCTAAAATGACAAAATGGAACTCAGTGAAAGTCTTCCTGCTCTGTGTCTAGTCGTCCAGTGTGTTCCTGTGTGCAGCAAGAGCTATGCTGGCCGTGGATATGCTGGTGGCAGGACATTGAAGCGAAGTGGCTCTATACCGCCAAGTATTTCCAAGAGGGGAAATTTCACATAAATACTCTACAAAATCATTAAAGGCCACCATAGTTCAAGAACAAATTTATACTAAAGGCTTATGTCTTAAAAAAATTATTGCCATATTATAAGCGTGTAGGAAGAATTGCCTGAATGAAGCATGAGGTGTTTTTGTAGTTGTTGTTACTGTGCCAGCACTGGAGCTTGAACAGGGGACCTCATACTCTCAGGGGCTCTTTCGCTCAAGCTTGGTGCTTTACCACTTAAGCCATACCTCCACTTCCAGCTTTTTGGTGGTTAATTGGTGATGAGTCTCATGGACTTTCTTGCCTGGGCTGGTTGTGAACCGCAATCCTCAGATCTCAGCCTCTTGAGTAGCTAGCATTACAGGCATTTATTTTTTATTTTGTAAATTATTATTATAAAGGTGATGTACAGAAGGGTTACAGTACATGTCGATTTCAGTATAGCAGTATCACCAATTCTCACGACACATGGCTGCTAACCACACAGCTGGGTCTGGCCAAGGAAGTTCCTGGAGTAACCACACAGACATGGGTCCATTCACACACTGAGAACCCTGTCAGTGGACCCTTTCTTTCATCCTCTTTAGTGTATTATGCTGTCAAATTGAGTAAAGACAGAAAGTATGCTTTTCCAAATCTAACAATAAAAGAGATGTTAGAGATGAGATGGAAACTAGAATAGCATGTAATAGTGATAAAATGTGGAGTCCTACATCTAGGTTAAAAACTTGCACCAAGAGGGAATGCCCAAAACAGTAGGCATTTCAGTGCACGCGATGTGTCAACAAGAGGTCATTATTGTGCCCTATAATGAATTCTTCTTAATGCATATATTAAAATATACATCAGCCTATATGAAGGGTGTAGAAGAGAGGAGTCCTGTACCTGCACTGTTGGGCCATTTCTAGGCCCTGCCTTTTGATGTTCTGGAATGCTTTCAGTGACAAGGAATGGGACAATGATAGGGACAGCAAAAGTGACAGACAAGCAGGACAATCAGAAGGACTGAGTACACTCACTCTGATGGAAAAGTTTTAGGGTAGATGCTTAAGTGCTGTCCTGTCTTCTCGCAGTTGAAGGGCAGAAGTGTGGGGGTTCAAGTTGTGTTGTGTTGTCCCTTGAGGCCGAACTGGACCAATGGGCAAAGAACAGAGAGGGAGTTGTATGTCCATTCTGGAGAAGAGTTTCCGTCCAGAGCTGTTGTGAGTAGTGGCATTTTGCCGCTGGAAATCAGTGTTGCTGGTATTAGAGCAGAAGCTAAATGACCATGTCAGGGACAATGGAGGCTAAAGAGCTTTCCCTAACCGGGGAGAGAGTTCTTTCTGCCATGGCCTGGTCATATAAGCTTTGTTCAGCTGGTTCTCCTCTGGCCTCTAACATAGCTCATACTCTGTGACAATCACTCATATCCACTTACGTCTCCTATCATCTGGGGCTTCTTTTTTAAATTAAAATTTTTATTTTTTTAATTGTTATTATAAAGATGATGTATAGAGGAGTTACAGGTATGTTAGGTAAAGAGTACATTTCTTTTTGAACAATGCTACCCCTTTCCTTGCTCTCTCCCAGTTTTTCTTTCCCATCCCTGCCCACAAGTTGTATAGTTCATTTTCCACATAGTGTCTAGGGAATACTGCTGCTGTATTTGCTCATCCTTCCTTTATCCCTCCATTTCTGCACTCCCTTGCTTTCCCAAAGACAGATAAATGCCACAAACAAGACAAAAAGAAAAGAAAAACAGCCAAAAAGGGAAAGACTCTTGTTTCCATTTCCTGGAGTTCATTTAGATAAATATTATTTTATATGATCAGTGGTACATAGGCATTACACCTTTGTGTTTCTCCACTAAGAGTATCATTCTTTGGTCTCACTGTGTGTAAATGCCTAGACAAATTATATTTCTTTAATAAAAATAGATTTTATTTGTGTATGTCAGTACTGAGGCTTGAACTCAGGACCTGGGCACCGTCCCTTAACTTTTTTGTTCAAGGTTGGCACTACCACTTGAGCCACAGCTCCATTTCCACCTTTTTTGATAGTTGGAGATAAGCGTTTCCCAGACTTCCTGGCCAGGGATAGCTTTGAACCACAGTCCTCAGATCTCAGGCTCTTGAGTAGCTAGAATAGCTACTCTAGAGAGAGAGAGAGAGAGAGAGAGAGAGAGAGAGAGAGAGAGAGAGAGAGAGAGAGAGAGAGAGGGAGGAGGGGGGACATAGGGGAAGGGGGAAAGAGGAGAGAGAAAGAGAAGGAGGGAGACACAGAGAAATAGAACGAGAGAGACAGAGATAGAGGAGAGAGAGAGAGAGAAGGAGAGAGGAGAGCAAGACAGAAGGAGAGAGAAAGAGGAGAAAGACAGGCAATAGAGAAGGAGAGGGGCAGATGAGAAGGAGAGAGAGAGAGAGGAGAGAGAGGAGAGCACTTGAATTTCACAGGCAGATGGAGCTATTACCCATGTTTTTTACACTCCTCCTAAAGGAGCTTGTAGTTGTGTTCTTCGTTTGCGAGGTGGGATTGTTACATAAGCACTGTGGGCAAGCAGAGGAGGCCCAAAGCCCCTTTGGAGGATTTGACATCTAAACATACCCAGCTTCCTGGCAGAGGAGCAGGATCCAGCCCTTCAGAAGGGCTGGGTGCAGGGTTGGCGGACCCGTGTGCCTGGCTGGGCCTCTGTACAGCAGCCAGTGAGCCCATTTGCATGCCCAGGATTGAGGATGAAGTGGTGCCTTTTCTAATTTGAAGCTATATTGGAAGATTCATGTGAATTAAAAAAAAAAGATAAAGTCCAGAGCCAGACTTCTGGGTTTCAAGTTATTTTAGGGCAGCATTTTTATCAGTTACTGTTTTGGAAACTGAATTCCCAGAAAGGCTCAGGCACGATCAGCTGCTCTTCCCTGCTCAACTCTGCTCCACAGGGAGTGTGGGCTCTGGGACTACATACATAGCTTCACTTTGAATCTCAGCTCAACTGTGTGCTGCCAGACAAGACCAGTATCCACCCTGCGCCTCAGCTCCCACCTCTGTAAAATAGCAACAGAGGATAGGATGTATAATTAGAACTGCTGAGAAAACCAACCATTTGTTGGGCACTGGTGGCTCAGGCCTATAATCCTAGCTATGCAGGAGGCTGAGATCTGAGGATCACGGTTCAAAGCCAGCCCTGGCAGGAAAGTCTGTGAGACTCTTATCTCCAATAAACCACCAGAAAACCTGAAGGGGCACTGTGGCTCAAGCAGTAGAGCACTTGCCTTGAGCTGAAGAGCTGAGGGACAGCGCCCAGGCCTAGAGTTCAAGCCCTACGGCTGTCAAAACATCGTTGCTTTTTATTCTTTTTTTCCCCTAGTATAGAAAACAAAGCAGAAATTCAAAGTAGACCTTTTAAATAATAAAAACAATAGATTTGTGTGTGTGTGTGTGTGTGTGTGTGTGTGTGTGTGTGTGTGTGTGTGTGTGACAGTATGTGTGTTTGTATGTTGGTACTAGGGCTTGAACTCAGGGCCGGGTACTATCTCTTTTTTGATCAAGGCTAGTGCTCTAACACTTGAGCCACCCCTTCACTTCTGACATGTGGTGGGGGGCTTGGTTAACTGGAGATAAGGGTCTCATGGACTTTCCTGTCTGGGCTAGCTTCAAACTGTGATCTTCAGATGTCAGCCTCCTGAGTAGCGAGGATTACAGATATGATCCATCAACATCGGGCAGCAACAGATGTTGATATAAAGTATACTCAGTGTCACGCACTGTTCTGCCATACTGAATGTATCAGCCTCATCTGTCCTCCCAGCAGGGCCATGAGGAGGGCTGCCTTCATATTTTGTGTTTTTTTATTTGATGTTACTGGGGATTGCACTGAACACCTTGTTCTCATAAGACACACACTCTACCACTTGAGCCACGCCTCCATCCCCTCTTTGCATTGGTTATTTTTGTGGTAGTCTCAATTTATGCCCTGGCAAGCCTGGGCTGTAATCGTCCTATTTGTGCTTCCCCATGTCACTGGGGATGGCTGGAGTGCACCACTGCCCCCAGCCATTGCCCTTTCCCCTTAGCTGGAATAACAGATATGCAACTCTGTACCCAGCCATTGGTTGAGATGAAGTCTCTGGAGTGGGCTGGGAAGTTGGCTCAGTGGTAGAGCGCTTGCCTTGCATGCCTGAGGCCCTGGGTTCGATTCCTCAGCACCACATAAGCAAAAAGAAAAAAACCCGGAAGTGGCGCTGTGGCTCAAGTGGTAGAGCACTAGCCTTGAGCTGAAGAGCTGAGGGACAGCGCTCAGGCCCAGAGTTCAGGCCCCACAACCGGACCGCCCCTCCCCCCCAAAAAAAGTCTCTGGAGTTCTATATGTCTGGTGGGCCTCAAACTCCAGTCTCTTAATCTCTACCTCCAAAGCAGCTAGGACTATAGGCTTGAGCCACTGTACCCAACTAAGTGCTCTTGATCTCTGTGCTCTGCTGCCTTTAGAAAGCAAGTAGGGACTCCTACTAAAAAAAGTCCGAGTGACAAAATACAATGAAAACGTCAGATTTCAAGTTAAAAAGAGTATGGGAAAGGGGAGCCACACCAATGCTTGTGTATGGGTCAAGATGACTTTGTTGTTAGACTCTTGGCATCTGCCAAGCCTGATTTCTCAGGATGTGGTCCTCTGCTGACTTCCTCTTGTAGCCAGTGGATTCCTACTCTCCCTCTGCTGTCTCTACCCTCTGTGCCCTGCAGCCTCCACTTTTTCCTTGTCTTCATCTCTTTCTAGGACTCTATCAGAGAAGCAATTGTTACCATGTGATGTTTCTATCTACCTACCTATCCAGATATATTTTATTCCTCAAAACACTTTATTACAGGGCTGGGAAGGTGGCTCAGTGGTAGAGCGCTTGCCTTGCATTCATGAGGCCCTGGATTCGATTCCTCAATACCACATAAGCAAAAAGAAAAAAGCCGGAAGTGGTGCTGTGGCTCAGGTGGTAGAGCGCTAGCCTTGAGCTGAAGAGCTGAGGGACAGCGCCCAGGCCCAGAGTTCAGGCCCCACGACCGCCCCCCCCAAAAAACCCCACTTTATTACTTAAAATAATTATTTTTGTTTGGGGCTTGAATGCAGGGTCTGCACACTGTCCCTGAGCTTCTTTTGCTCAAGGCTGGCACTCTACCATTTGAGCCATAGCGCCACTTCTGGCTTTTTCTGTTTATGTGGTACTGAGGAATCGAACCTAGGGCTTCATGCATGCTAGGCAAGCACTCTACCAGTAAGCCACATTCCCAGCCCTAGAATATTTTTTTTATTTATAAACTTATTTGTCTATTTATTTATATCTTTCAGTAGTTATACAAGGGGGAGTTCAATTAAACATGTCAGTATATGCGTACAGTGCCTCTTGATTAGTTACCCTTTCCATTAAGAATAAAATGCTTGCTAGCCACTGGTGGCTCATGCCTATAGCTACTCAGGAAGCTAAGGTCTGAAGATTGTGGTTCAAAGCCAGCCCGGGCAGGAAAGTCTGTGAGACTCTTATCTCCAGTTAACCACCAGAAAACTGGAAGTGGTGCTGTGGCTCAAAGTGGTAGAGGACTAGCCTTGAGTGAAAAAGCTCAGGGACGGTGCCTAGTCCCTGAGTTCAAGCCACATGAGCAACAACAACAAAGAAAGAACAAAATGTTTTACAATAAAGTATCTTTGTATATACAGTGCACCTCTATCTATATATTGCTATTCATTTTGTTGTTGTTGAAGAATAGATAGATTTGATTCCTAAGTCTGTCTCTCATTCTCTCTTTTTCCCTCTCCTCTATCTGTATGTTAAAAAAAATTGGCTCATGAAATGCAATTTGAGACTTCCAAGTCTAAAATATGCATGGTAGATTGTCAGGCTGGACAGCAAGGGAAAAGCACCTATTTCACTCTTAGGTCTAAGCCTAAAGGTGTTTTGGAGGTAGAATTCCTTTTTTGGGGGACCTCATATGTTTTTAGAGACTTTAGAAACTTTTAGAGACTTTAGCTGATTGAACGTTCTAGAGGATAATCTGCTTCATTCATTCACTCATTAATTCATTCATGGCACCTAAAAAATGCTACCATTTAGTCTCTGACCAAATAGCTGGGAACTATGACCTCCCCAAGTTGACCCCTGAACTTCACCATCACAGAACTGCTTGAAGGGAGCTGTTTTCATTGGGGCTTGTTATAAATTTCCTAGAACAATGGCAAGGCTCTGACAGTGAGACCTGGGGACATAGAGAACTTCAGTCTGTCCACAGTACAGATGTGCTTGGCCAGTAAGCCCTGGTCTTTGGCTTTCCAGCCATGTTCCTCAGCTTTGCTTACACTGATTCAGGAAGAGGCTTCCCTGGGTTTCTGTTTTATCCCATGTTATCTCCTTTGCAGAAGCAGGAATTCCATTATTCCTACTGGAATTCCTCTAGTGCTTTGTTCCTGGCTCTGGGCCCTGGACCCTTTCAGTCTTAGCGTGTAGATAGTATAGATTGTCCCATCTCCTCTTCCCCACCGTTCAGGTTAGATCCTGGAGGCTGGACAGAGCTGGGCTCCTATTCCTGACTGGTACTCCAGGCCCAGTGCTCTGTGTAACTGTGATTCTCTGCGATGCCTCTTGGGCAGGAACATAATTGGTGTTAGCCTCGACCATGAAGCCATTGAAAAAACAGGAACGGGGCAAGTATTTCTACCATGGATAGAGGCTGACATCTGCTTAATTCTTGTAGTTCTACTTATCTGATGGTCAAAAATAAGTTTTGGTGCTGAATTACACTACAAAGAGATGTGTGCCTTCTATGTAGGCAGAGTCTTGTTGGTGGGGGGAGGGGATGAGGGAACACAGCTTACCTATGGGGACACAATTGATAAGGAAACAGCTTTGTTGGGGTAGGCTACTAGACATGGACTAGATAATCTGCCAGAGTAACTGTATTCATTTCCTATTACTGTTGGAACCATGGCATAATGAGCATGCACAAAAATATTGTTTGTTTTTTTGTGCCAGTACAGAGGCTTGAGCTCAGGCCCTCATGCTCTCACTTGGCTTCTTTCACTCAAGGCTGGCACTCTACCACTTGAGCCACAGCTCCACTTCCAGATTTTTGCTGATTAATGAAATGAGTCTCACAGGCTTTTCTGCCCAGGCCGGCTTCAAAACCACGATCCTCAGATCCCAGTCTCCTGAGTAGCTAAGATTACAGGCATGAGCCACCAGCATCTGGCAAGCATTTTATAGTTTAGAAGTTCAGATCAGGTACAAGTCTTACTGGGCTAATGTTAGAACGTCAGCAGGGCTGTATGCCCATTTGAATGGTCTAGGGCAGAATCCCTTCTTTTGCTTTTTCAAGTTAGACACTATTCTCATTCCTTGGCTTGTGGCCCCTTCCAGAGGCAGCAGTGGTAGGTTGAATCCTTTGGACAGTGCATCACACCATCTTCTGCCTCCATCTTCCACTTTTAAGGATCCTTATCATGACTTGAGCCCACTTAGGTAGTCCAGGATAATTTTTCCATTTTAAGGTACTTAATTGAACTTGCCATTTCTCCTTCACTAAGTAAAATAACATTCATAGGCTTCAGGATTGGGACAAGGACATCTACAAGGAAACAGTATTGTGCCTACCACAGTATCCTTATAATTTTCACATAAAATAAGTAGCTAGTATAACATGACTTTAAGCAAAGAGATCGAGTTATTTTACTAGTTTTGATATTTGATAGTTTTTAGAGACACTTGAGATTAAAATGTATGTTTAATTTATTAAATGTATAAGTTATTCACTTGGGAATGTTTTGCTTATCTGAGCAAGTATTTAAAGTGGTCTGATAAGCAAATACACTATATTTGTAATATTTTAAAATATTTGAAATATTTTAAAAGAATTAAGTGAGCCAGGTGCTGGTGGCTCATGCCTGTAATCCTAGCTACTCTGAGGATGAGATACGAGAATCACAGGAAAGTCCATGCGATTCCTATCTCCATATAACTACCAAAAAAGCCAGAAATGGAGCTGTGGCTCAAGTGGTAGGGCACTAGTACAAGCCCCAAGATTAGTGCACACACACACACATACACATACACACATGTACAGCAAATGAATTAGATTTATAATTGCAGCCTTAAAATGTTTAAAGGAATTTTTATTAAGTTTATAAAAGGTAGTTTTTTAGAGGGACTTTAGTCTATTTAATGTGAGCTTATTAATAGTATAAAAGACCTTGTTTCATATTAAAATTTACTAGACTTGTACATTAAATATCAAGATTCATTAGTTGAATGTAAAGGAGACTTTAATAAAGATTGGGTCTTTATATAGGTTACTTCAACTAACAATTTAAGCCAAGAAGCCATAAATTATTAGGTCAACGCATGTAACCTCTGGCTGATTCATACTCTAGTTTAGGATATGTGTGGTCTATAGCCTGCTAAAAGCATTTTATGAATATAAATGTGGACTAGTGAATTCCCTTAGGTCTGGCACTGTGCTAAGCACTATGTCACTACCCCGAATAATACCAACACAACAAAGCCCTTAAATACAAGAATTCTGAGAGGTGGGAGTTACTCAGTTGGGGGGACTATCAGTGAGGAACGGGCTCCAAGGAACAACAGGTGTTAACCAGGCAATGAGTTACTGGAAGAACTTTCTAGGTAGGTAGGCACCCTGAACTGAAACCATAGGCTATTGATGGATTGGTAAGATGGTATGATCCTGGTTGAGCTTAGAAAAATGATTCTAATTGCTATCATGTTCATGTTCCTTTTTTGTCCTCTTCTAATCTAGAATCAGGTTTGTGTCAGTGAGTGAAAATATCAAGTAGGTGATCCCTAGTAAGGGATCTGAATACAGAGTGAGCGTTGCCTCCATTCTCAGACTCCTGTTGTCGGGAAATTATTATAATCGTCCCTATTTAAACAAGGTATTGGTGGCTCACGCCTAATCCTAGCTACTCAGGAGACTGAGATCTGAGGATCATAGTTCAAAGCCAGATTGGGCATACAAATCTGGAAGACTCTTATTTCTAACCAACTAGCAGAGAAAGCTGAAAGTGGAAGTATGGGTAGAGCACCAGCCATGGTGGAAAAAGCCAAATAGGTACAGGTGCGCACACACACACACACACACACACACACACACACACACACACACACACACACACACACACACACACACACACACACACACACACACACACACACACACACACACACACACACACACCCTTTATTGAACTTCTATTATGTGCCTGATGCCTGGTCTGTTCCTAAATTAGTTTATTTAACTCTCACAACCAGAGAGGTACTCTTCTATTCACTATTTTAGAGTCTAGAAGATTGAGACTGAGTAAGGTGGGGGAAGACCATGATTTGGATGTCATACATTTTTTTTTTTCTGGAGTGTTCTTATCCTCTGTCTTCTGAGGCTGGTTCTGACCTCTCAGGTCACAGAGTCCATCTTGCTTCTTTACAGGTCTCTCTGCTCAGCCTTTGTTAGAGTGTCTCCTTTCTTCTTCTCAGTATATTCCCTTCACAATGCTTATTACAAGTTAGTCTAATGTCCTTGCTTTTTTTTTTTTGTCTTTCTGACTAGAGTTTAAGTTCCATTATGGCAGGAACCCTTTCTGTCTTATTTAACATCCTATTCTCAGTGCTTTGCTCCAGAAATGTCTATCAGTGAATAAACTATAGTATTATGCCATCTAAGAATAATACTGCATTATAGTTTCAGAGTATTTGCCCCAAACTTATTTTTCTATATAGTCCCAGAAAGTTTTTTTATAATAACAAATTTCTGAGTGAATGCATATGTCTCAAGAGGCAAGAAATAAACCCATTATTATAGAAAACCAATGTGAGTTGACACACACACCAAAAATACACCAGCGTGTATTGTTGGAAAAACATTTAATGCAACTCAGTGTCAAAATTTTTTTTACAAAAATATGCCACCGTCTGGTACAAACAACTATAAAAAATCAGTTCATCATGCAAGAAAGTGTGCAAATAATTTATACAGGATTCAGCTCACACAATATTAAATAAACATCTTTGCATGGAATTGGTCTAACTGTATGCTTCTAGTTACAATATGCAACCCATTCTAACATTTTTTTTTCCCCCAGAGCTGAGGACTGAACTCAGGGCCTTGCACTTGCCAGGCAGGCGCTCTTCTGCTGAGCTAAACCCCCAGCCCCTCTAACATTTCTTATCTCAAAAGTACATTAAAGCTTTGAAGCCTAGCTCATGGACTATAAGATACACCCTCTTCAGCCAGGGGTGATTGATGTTAGGGTAAAGATGATGCCAAAGCCTTCCAAACACAGAGCAGGGCTTGGACTATTCTGTTGAACAGACTTATGCATCATTAGTTAAATCATATCTACACTCAGAGAAGAGTCATGTTCAAACTCTAGTAGTAATGCTGGAACAGATGGAGTTTCAAAAAAGTTCCTAGTGTTGCAGCAGCCATCCATTTTTGACCAAATGGAGCAGGGCCTAAATTTAGAGAGATTTTTCAGGAAAGTTTGTTTATTGAGTTCAAGGAGACTCAACAGTCAAAGTCACAAATATCATAGCCTCTTGCTCCTCACTGCCTCCTGGGATAAACTCTTTGCTGAATGAAAATGAGATTTAAAGAAATGAACTTCTATTGCATAAAAACTTACTGGATCTTACAGCTGGTACTAGAGGTGGAAGAGATGGGATGGATGGTGTACAAGTACTTAGGACCTGCTTGCTAGCCATCCCAACCTCATGTTTCCAGAAAACATGCTTTTTCCCAGCTCTTAGTTTTCTTAACGGTCACTTTTGTAATTACAATGTAAGTACCCAAGAGAAAAAAATGAATTTTCAAAATATATTGCTTACTTTAAAAAAATGTGTCCTGAGATAAAGTCTCAGTATGTAGCTCCAGCTGGCCTTGAACTCTGGATCCTCCTGCCTTAGCCTCCCACACACTGGGATTACAGGTATGCATCATCATGCTTAGCTTGTGGCTTACTTTCTAGCAAGTAGGTTGCCCTCTCTAGAACACTGTACTCACAATAGAGTCAGACGTCTGTGAAAACATTAAATGGCTCCTTAACTTCTCCAGCAAAAAATCAGGGGCTTAAAAAGTTTGGAAGACTTAATGGCAAATGCTCATCGTGGGGTCTTCTGTCATGCCTCTCACAGTGAGGATCCTAAGACCAATCACATCACATATGTGATATGGAGATAAGCAGTCCAGACCTCGGAAAGCCCTAGGTGTCTATGAAGATCTGTAACTGAGTCCTACCTGGGGAGGTGAGGTTAAGGGTCATCTTCTATATAAGCTGCTTAGACCATTCTGTCTAATAACCTTTCCTGGTCTAAAGCCTGGGGTAGGAGTTTCCTTCATTTAGAAATCCACAAAGCAAGGGAGAAAAATCTACAAAAAACCCTAAGACTAAAGGAATTATGACCTTGTTTGTTGAAGCCATCAAGGACTCAGGATATATCTAAGAGTAACATCTCTGCATTTGCCAAGGTGCTCAGGGTGTTTCTGAGGTCTGGTTAAATACTGAGAGATTTCAGGCCAGCATCCAGTCAGAAGAGATGGTTCCCAGACTCAGTTGGAAATAGATAAAAAAAAGGACCACAAAACCCAACAGATGTCAACATAGAAAATGATAGTTTAGTTTTAAAAATGCACACATAAAATGAACAGTTGAAAAAAATTACACATAAAATGTAGAGTGGTTGCATAGCAAGATATTATTGCCCTACAGCTTGGCAGAAAAAATATAAACTCAGGTGCACATTTTATAATAAACATTGTATTGAATGCTAAGAAGGAAACATAGTTGAGCCTCTCTTACAACGGTTTACCACCTTGTAAATCCTATCACTTGCTTAGACAAATGAAATTCCAAGCTCTCGGCTCCCATAGTAAGAAACAGAAACAAGGAACGTGTGTTAAGAGCAAACTCCTTACACATGAGCGCTGTGGCAGAAACAATATACACCCACTGCTTCATGTCCCAATGTGTTGTGTTGAAATTTTTGCTGTGCAAATGCCCTCCATCTATCTCCTGCAAGCTATTTCAGTATGAATTGAGCATCGCTAACCAAGTGTCATCTCACCACTGACACACTGGAGGTTTATGTTGCAACTTTTGTTCCTTTTTGCTACCTGCTCTCCCATTCAACTGATTGACCTGCTCAAAATAAGTGTTAAATGATGTAATCAAAATGTCATTGTCCTTTCCACAAGTTCTGGATCTTTTTCTCAGGACACTTGACTTATTGCCCTTGGACCTTTGAGTTAACATCCAGGATTTACTGTCCTTCCTTGGAAGTCTGTATTATTCTGAATAGACATCAATGTCTAGTTCTGCTTCTCAGGGTTTAGGATGGGAGTTGGTAGGTACAGTAGAGAAAACAACATCCTATCTCTTCCAGCAACTTCTGTCCCCTTGCTCTTCCTTGCCTTTCTGACAAGGATTCTTAGTTTATTATTTTTATTTTTTAGATCAGGTAGTCCTAGCTGGGTTTGCCATGAATGTCTGTAGATGATGAATGTCTTAGTAGTAACAATTTTCAGCTCCCTTTTCTTTTTTTGTCAGTCCTGAGGTTTGAACTCAGGGGCCCGGGCACTGTCCCTTGGCTTCTTTTGCTCAAGGCTAGCACTCTACCACTTGAGTCACAGCGCCACTTCCGGCTTTTTCTGTGTATGTGGTACTGAGGAATTGAACCCAGGGCTTCATGCATGCTAGGCAAGCACTCTACCACTAAGCTACATTCCCAGCCCTCAGCTCCCTTTTCTTATATGTAAGGTTTTAGCCATTGTTAACAGAAATCACATGGCCTACCACAGATATTCTGCCATCTCTACTCTTTCCATTGTCCCCACACAAACCACATCTAAGGTCCATCATTTCTGTTCCATTCCCTCTCCCTCTCCACCTGCTATTTCCTTCTTTATTCTCCTCCTCCATTGAAGGAAATTCGTATGGTAAGTTTCTTCTTGCTCATCCTTCAAACAATTTGTTAATGTTGTATCCAATAATACCAAAAGACACGAGGAGAGTTTAGTTTGCAGGCACTGTCTTGGTGAATATTGCAGAAAGCTGTAACCCCATTTCTTGGGGTGGGAGTCAGTTTGCACAATGCAGGTTGTCTGAAGTGTGATGTCCAACCAGGCACATTGCTGATGCTCAGTGAGTCGGGTCTCCAGACTTGTGACGACAGTCTAAGGCGCACAATATTTCTGGGACCATTCCCCATAAACAGCAAGGGCCATCCACCTCCTTGAACAGCAATTTGGTAGGTAAATGTAGAATGTTACGAACTTCTAATCCTAAAAATGTCACCAAAGTCCAAGTTTCCAGAGGCTTTCTGCAGCAATGACAGACACACCCTTCACCATTAAGGAAGGTAAGATATTTGAGAGGACCTGAATATTTTAAGGAAGAATAGATTTTTATTTTTCAATCTAAATTGATCTGGGGAGAAAAGCCTTATAACCAAACGATCAAAACAAAAACAAGAACAATAAGCTGGGCACTGATAATTCTATCTACTCTGGAGGCTGAGATCTAAGCATCATGGTTTTAAGCCAGTCAGGACAGGAAGAGTCTCATCGAGACACTCACCTCCAATTAACCACCAAGAAGCCAGAAACAGAGCTATGGCTCCAGTGGTAGAGCACTAGCCCTAAGCAAAAAAGCTGAAAATGTCAAGGCCCTGAGTTCAAGCCCCAAGGCTGGCACACGTGTGCGTACGCACACACATACACACAGACAAGAGTCCTGTTTCATTTAGGGAATTCTTTCTATACTCTTACAATAGACAATAATAAAAAAGAAGTAAGCTCCTTTGTTATAAATTTATTCTGGAAACTGTGGTGGCTCTTAATGATTTTGCAAAGTGTTTATGAGAGGGGTGGAATGATTATCTGTCCCTTGCCTTGTTTCTGAATGTGCTCAGCCATCTTGCCCCCACTCCAAGGGTCACCTGAAGGGTCACTGCTTCAGGGGACTGCTCCTCACCATGAATGTGGGCCAAGTTCCTATTTCTGTTTCACTTCTTTGCCAAAGGCACGCAGTGTGGCATCTTTATTTGGCAGGACTAGGGTGGGAAGCAAATAAAACTGCAAATATATGTACATTGTAGAAAAGCAACATTCTATAAAAAGTAAAAAAACAAAACCATGACCCACCCTCTCCCAGAAATAGCTGACAACCCATGAAATCCTGAGCTTTCCTTCCTTCCACAGTGACGAATCTGTTCCTATTTGTCTCATAAGATCCCCTGGGATCTTAATGCTTGAGCTCTCTTCATCTTAACGCTCCAGGCCTGAAGCAAACTCAAGATGAAATCCTCTCCCTGTTTGGCTAGAACTCCAGCTTTTATATTCATTCACACTTGCAAAAAGTTCCAGCTCAGTTTGCCTCATTTTGATGTTGGATCTAAAGTTAATAAGGCCCCTCAGCCCCTCACCCCACCAAGGGCAATGGTGGCTGGCAACAGGTTTAACTGGCCAGCATGTTAAATTTGTATTTCAAGCCTCAAGCACTTGGGTTCCAATCAGTTCACAGACATCTGCTTATCCATGCAGATAGCCAAGGAAGCCCGGACAAACCTGGAAGTTAAACTGACAAACCCGGAAGTTAAACTAGAAGAAGGAAATCTTCACATCTCCATGGTGCCTAGTTCTTTCTTTTCTTTGCCACAACTTTGGCTGAGACTTTCCTTAATTGGCTTTCTGTTTCCCTAAAGGATCTACATCAGAAAAGGGGAAAAAAAGGCACAGGTACTTGGAGATTATTCTGGGACAAAGGGAACTCCAAAGAGGCCCCTGTTTGCCTAAAAAGGAAGTCTGAAACAAGATGAGGGTTGCTTCAAATACCCTTTCTATTTTAAATCACTTTTTATTGTGGTGAATAAACTTACAAGAAACAAAACACTGCCTACTGGATAATGCGTGCTGTTGAGGGAACACCCTATACTTTTTAGAGGTAGACTATTGTGTGGCATCTTTGTAGGATAAGGCCCTTATGTTCATGCAGGTAGTGGGTGGGTGGTACTTCTTTGCCTTTTCAAAAACAAGCCCCAAATAAAACTAAAAAGCCCAAAGAGTTTTCCTATGTAGTTTTTCTTCTTCTTTTTTTCACATTGTAAACAAAGAATGTTCAATCTTGTAATTTGAGTTTTGCCTTTTTCTTCTCAGGGAATTTATAAAGGAGTTTCCATACACATCAAGAGAATTCCATTTTTCACAGTTCACAGAATTCTTGCCCTTATAGTCTCACTGGCAAATTGTTAGGGAAAAAAAAAAAGAGTTTATTTACACTATTTCTGCTTTTCCATACCAGTCCTAATGTGAAGTTCACATTTAAAAATTCCCAACGGCAACTGCGTCTCTCCCTTCCAACGTCCACTCAATGGCTTATCGCCCAAGTTTCCAGCCAGTGTCTAAAATGTACACTATTTACAAATGAAGTGTCCAAACTACCAGCCATCCAATCAGCAGGGCCCCTTGTGGAGTGCTGTCATGTGTTGGGATTCAGAATTTGAACAAGTTGATAAAGTCCTGGGGTGAAAGTGAAACAGAGCAGCTCTCTGGGTTGTTGGCTGTGCAAGGATGGTCAGTGCCCTGGAAAGGAGAGTTAGGGTTAGATTTCAGTACTCAGAGGCAGCTTACTAGCTTTTGGCATAAGGAGGCATCAGACAATATCAAAACAACAATTCTCTGTCAAGTGGGCCACGGCACTGGAAAAGCTCTGAGTTTTCTAGTGTGTGCTCCAATGCACCTGGAGATAGGAGGATTTAAAGGTGAATGGGAGACAGAGAAAAATCTCTGTGTTTCTTCCTCCTGTCCAGACACTGAATGTGTTTTACCCACTCCTTGAGCAAAGGGTGGAGACAGGAAAAGGGAGGAAGAGTAGGAAAGGACTCAGCCTCCTGTCACTGCACTGTTGACTCTCTGGGTCTGGCCCAAGATCTGTGATGGCCTCGTGTGGGACACATACCTTCCAGGAAAGGATATGGCAGTGTTTGCAAAGCTGCAGGGTGTCTCCATATTGCTCTTTCCTTGGATAACATCGGATAAGCTTAAAATACATCTTCTTCCAATCCAACTGCCCTTTGTCTGACAAAATTAATCGCTTGCGGATCTAGAAATCAAATTAGTAAAAGTAACTGCAGAAGAATTCCAGAGCATGGTTTGTGGTTTTCAGTATCTGAAAAATTCTGCTTCCACCCTCTTCTCCCCCACCACTAATAGTTTCTTTCTTTATCTCTATCTTATCATAGCAAAGGGAAATAATGTCAAGACATACAGAAGTACCTTCTTAGCTCTCCTTGAAGTAGTATCCAACAGGTCTTTGAAAGAAATAGGTGACTGCTGACATCTTACTAATTATTGCTACCAAACTGTATTTAAGTGCTACTTTAAAGTTTAGAGCATCTCCATAACCCACTTCAACCTTTGCTTTGCTTTAGTTCTGAGTGACTATTTCACTGGAGATGCAGTAACTGACACTACGGCTCTATTTTATATTTAAGTATTAGTAGCTTCACTACTCATACAACTCACACATCTATATAAAGAAATTAGAAAATAAACTGGATTTGGTACATGTCTTCAATCCCAGATACTCAAGAGGAGTAGACAGGAAGATCACAAAGTTTAAGCAAAAGGTTTTGTGAGATCCTATCTGAAAAAAAAAGCTAGGTGTGGTGGTAGCAAGCTTGTCATCCAATTACTTGGGAGACAGATAAAAGGATCACTGTTCCTGGCCAGTCCTGGGTAAAAAGCATGAGACTTGAAAAAATGAACAAGGCAGAAAGGGTTGTGGGTGTGGCTGTAGTTGTAGAGTGCTTGCTTAGCAAGTGCAAATTCAAATTCCAGTACCTCCAAAGTAAAAAATAGAAAAGAAGTTGGGGAAAAAAAAAACCTTTCAGGACAGTGTGAGGGGAGGGAATAAGCTTAAAGCTGGAATCTGAGGATCTAAATTCAAATTCAGTGTTATTTGTTTCACCTAGAGAGCTGATTCCCAAATTTGGACTGGCTACTCAGCCATTTGTGGCCTTGGTTTGTTGTCTGTCTGAAGTGGAAGTATAGTGCCTGTCTTCCCTGGGTCATCAGCACGGGGGAGTGGGGGGGGAAATGTCTGTGGCAGCACTTGGATTATAATGCATCATAAAAATATACCTTTTTTTTTTAAGGAAAGGAAATATACCAGTGATGAATTTTTTTTGTTGACTTGTAAAAAATATAATTAGGTTAATATTTTTTTCATCAAAACAATAAAACTCAAACCCAAAACTCTCTCATTCATTTAGAAGCTCTTTAAATGCAGTTTTCCAGGCAATGCAGGTTAGGCCTGGGGTGCCTATCCCTCATGTTAGGGAAGGGGAGGGGAAGGCGGGCAGGCTGCTGGCCCCTTTACCTGCCGCTCAGAGAAGTGGTACTGGCAGAGTTTCTTCCACAGCAGCCTGTCCTCACTGAGCACATGCAGGTCTGGGGCCACCTGGCCAAGGCTCACCAGGTCCCGTCCATCACTCAACCTTTGCAAGATATTCAGTTGTAAGCATAAAGGCAGGTCAGTGAAGGTGAGGCCTTTGAAGGCAGGCTGCAAGAGAGGATAACAGCTGATGAGAGGCTGGGGGTCCGTGAGCCACTGCGCCCCTCTTGACCCCCTCCAGGGAGACCACTGGCCTGCAGTCCTCCACTTTCAAGCTGGCTGATTGTCAAGAGTCAAAAGCAGTGATGGTCCCCATCCTCCATACAGAAGTCCTACAGAGAGAAGCCTGCAGTGGCTGGCACTGAATGGTGCCACAGGCCTTTTCCTGCTGCACTGCTCAATCATACACTCCCGGACTTCCCAAGGGTCATGGCCCCAGAAAAAGTGTGTCCCAGCCTGACATCTCACTGCCCAGTGTCACCTTGGGGCCTTCTACCCAAATACAGCCCCAGACACATCTTCCTATCTATGCACAGTGCCCTTCCTGGGCCTCTTTCCTTTCCCTTAGGATAGGAGTTGCTTTGGCAATTCCCCCCAGCCCCATGCATGGAACTTGCCTAGAACATCTAAGATCTTCAATTATGTACCCCCACAAACCACAACCCTGAATTGGTACATCCATGCTGCATCCTGAAGGCAAGGTTTTGTTTTTTGTTTTTTTTTTTTTAAATCTGGTTCTGCTGCTGTGCCCCTAGAGTCCAGAAGAGGGCTTGGAACAGAACACACACTTGGCAGATATAGGTAGAACGAATGAAACCTGCATAGTTTTAACTGAATAGTGTAAAAACAGGTTTTTTTGGAAAGAACAATAATACAAAGACACTGTGTTTGTGTGTCTGTGTGTTTATATTTGTGTGTGTATGTAATGTGTATGTGTGTACATGAATCTATGTTTGCATGTATGTGTGTGGATCTGTACATATAAGTTTCTGAGTTTGTGTGTGTTGTATTTGTGTATGTATGCAGGTGTGTCTATGTATCTATAAATGTATGAACGTGTATGTCTTGTCTCTGTGTGTATGTGCAGACTATAGATTTTAGCGTGATACTGTATAATCTGAGAGGTCACAGAATAAAATAAGCACAGGATGAAGAAACCTTTCCTTACCCTGGCAATGGGTATTACGTTCCCTCATCAAGTTTTTAGTAAGAGAAATCCTGCAGGGAACAGAGGAGAGGAAACAAAGGCCAAACCCATCGAGGAAGGCTTGCAGGGCTCACTCAGGCCCAGCAATTGCCTGTGTCCATGCAAGGCGGGACTGGCATGCAGAGGGAAGGTGGGCAGTGGCACTGGGCCTTGACAAGGAGGACCAGTGAAGAACAGAAGTGGCTAGGCAGCAGAGCGGGAGCCCAGGCATCTTTGGGAAATCACATCAGTATTTCCCAAGAAAAATGACCAGATTTAGAAGGCAGCAATGGTCTCTGCAGTTCTAACAGTCTCCAAATTGGACCTCCTGTTTCATCAAGGTGTCTGTGACTCCACATTTTGATGTCTCACTTCTCTCAGGTTGCTCGGCTGGGCTTTTCGTTGCTTGTAGTGTTCAAGAGCTGGTGTGACTGCATAAAGCTGTAGACTATTTATCATCTGTTGCTAATCATGTGAGCTAATAAAACTGCTATGAGATTTTCATTTGGTTTCCAACACTTCAAAGCCTCTACTTTTTTATTTTTTATTTTGGTTAAAAATGCCCAGGCCAATTATTACATTAACTTTATTAAAGGCAAGTCCACTTGGCAAAGTTCACTCTGTCAAATTTTCAAACCTGAACTTTTCCAAAATCCTTGCCTAGACCCCCGTGCCAAACTCCTACTGCTGATAAATGGTTAACTGCCTGTGCGCCTTGCTGGTTGGCTATAAACGTAAAATAAAAACTCTTGCTTCTCTAGTGAAGCATTTGGCTAACATCCACTTATGTCTCTCTGCCTCCCACATTTCAAAACCTTGCCTTGCCCCTGGCACTGTAATTATAGTTCATTTTCCCTCTACAAACCAGTTCCTTTCATTTTTTTCTTCCTTCATCCTTTATTAGTTGAATTACAGTTGCCAACAAAAATTTATTCCAAAAAATTAGATATGAAGATTTCGAAGGAAAAGGAGATTATATACTGGAAAGATATCCATTGGATTTTGGCACGTATTTACTATGAAAGCCACCTTTAATATGTTCGGGGAATAACATACTTTTCTTAGTCCTAAACTCTTAGGAAGAATGTTTTAAAATACAATCTGCATTGAAGTAATGAAGTCCTCTTCTGTCTCTTCTTTATCCTCTCTTTGCAGAGTTGAGCATTTATGGGAAAAGTTCTTCAGAGCTCTATAAAGATTCCAGTTCAGCTTTCAAACATTAAATAGAGTCAGAGCCCAGGAGGGTTGGGACTGAGAACATGGTAGATGAGAGAGCAAGAGTTAAAAAGATAGCTTGGTGTTGGCAAAATGATACCTGGCCCTCCATATCTGTAGATTCTGTATCTTCAGTCAGAATGAACCAGGGGTAGAAGAAAAACCAGGTCCTATTCTTAGCTACTTGGGAAGCTGAGATTGGGAGGATCACAGTTCAAGGCCAGGCCAGGAAGAAAAGTGTTCAACACCTCTTTTCAACAGATAGCTGGACAAGGTGTTGCATCTACTATTTTAGCTATAACAAAAAGACTAGGTAGCTCTCAGGCAGGAAGCAAGACCCTATCTCAAATATAGCAGAAAATCAGGGCTGAAGGTATGGCTTAGTGGTAAGAGCACCTTTGTAGCAAGTGGGACCCAGAGTTTACACCATAATACAGTGAGAAAATAAAAACGTGCACATATACTGAACACGTGCAGTTTCTTTTTTCTTGTCATTCTTCCTTAACAATACAGCATGACAGCTATTTGCATAGCATTTACACAGAATTAAATATTGTGGGCTTTAGGGAGAATTTAGAGGAGGATATATGTAGGTTATATGTAATTGTTACACTATTTTATTTTGAGACTTAAGCATCCATGGATGTTGGTGTCCTCAGGAGTCTTGAAAGCAATCTCCTATGGATACTGGGGACAAACATATTCTTTTTTTTTTTTTTTTTTTTTTTTTTTTTGTGCTGATCCCTTGGCTTGAACTTAGGGACAAGGCACTGTCACTGAGCTTTTTTGATCAAGGCTAACAATTACCACTTGAGTCATACCTCCACTTCTGGCTTTTTTGAGTGCTTAATTGGAGATAAGAGTTTCACGGACTTTTTCTGCCCAGGCTGGCTTTGAACTATGATCCTTGGATCTTAGACTTCTGTGTAGTTAGGATTATAGGCGTGAGCTACCGGTGCCTAGCTTGACAAATATGTTCTTAACTCCTCAATCCAATTGTTTCTCATTTATAAAATGAAGAAATGTGTGTTTTATAGCACTTTTGGGTGGGATGGATGAGATACTGAATGGAAGTCTTTAGCACAGTACCCAGTAAATTTTAGTCAATTATCCAAATTACAATTATTTGGTAGATGAGATAATTAATACACATGAAGGACTCAGAAGACTGTGTGGTTAAGAAAGGCCTTGATAATAACACTTGACACATTTACCATACTTTCTTTGTACCAGACACTGTTCCAGCAGCTTTCTGTAGACTCAAGAGCTCTCTCATAGGGCTAAGCGGTAGCATCAGTGCACCAGTTTTCCAACTAAAGGAAATGAGGCCTGGAGATACTGGATAACTTTCCTCAAACCTGTAGTTGTAAATTATCATTATCATCCATCATCCAGGGCAGTATTTTCCCACTGTGTTGCTCTGAACACTGAACAAGCACTTCTGCAAGTAGTGAGGAAGAAGATGGCCCTTCTCCCATTCATTCGTTCAACTTGAAACTTCCCGGCTGCCTTGTACCAGGGAAAAGAGCAAAGATAGATAATGTCCTTTATGGAGTTTATAAGCCATGGGTGGAGATGAGGCACATGAGCCTAAGATGCCAGTGGACCTGCTCCCAGGAAGTGCTCTGAGGGAGGGGATAGGACAGGGGCTTCCCACACTGATGGTCAGGGAAGAATCTGGGCTAAAGTTCCCAAGGCAGGACCAGCCTGGAGTGTGCACACAGCAGCTGGGAGGGGCTTGAGCAGCTCAAGCACAGTGGACAGGGGATGAACTCCTGCTTAATCTCTTTTGCATCAGATTTCATAGGATTAAAGAAGGATTTTTAAAAGCTGGATCACTGGATAAGTAATTAGAAGAAAGTGAGACGGGAGGAAGGCTTGGAGACTACTGACGTTCAGCAAGCTTTGCCATTTTAGGAATAAGGAGTCGAGGGCTCTGACCTCAGCTTTAGGCCCATCTGCTGTGTAATGTCAGGAGAGTCACTGTGCTTCTCTGGTCTCTACTCCAGTTCCTTTCTATAAGGAACTATTTTGAGTTCCCAGATTTCAGCACCAAAGATAAGGAAATATTTCCAGGGCTGAAGAAGACTTGGGTGCCTTTCTCAGGTTGTTCAGTCCAATAAACCTGTTGGCCTGTGAGTTTGTCTTTTTGATCTTTTAAAAATTTATATTCCAGGGACTGGGAAGGTGGCTCAGTGGTAGAGCGCTTGCCTTGCATGCCTGAGGCCCTGGGTTCGATTCCTCAGCACCACATGAGCAAAAAGAAAAAAGCTGGAAGTGGCGCTGTGGCTCAAGTGGTAGAGTGCTAGCCTTGAGCTGAAGAGCTGAGGGACAGCACCCAGGCCCGGAGTTCAGGCCCCACGACCGGACCCCCCAAAAAAAATAGTTTTTGGAAGATGACCTGTACTTGTGCGTGTGGGTATGTGTGTACCTGTGTATGTAACTGAAGTGATACTAAGAAAGTTACAAAACTCTGAAGCTTTTAATTATTCCTTGCTGTAGAGTTTAAGAAAGCAAGACCCAGGGGCTGGGAATGTGGCTTAGTGGTAGAGTACTTGCCTAGCATGCATGAAGCTCTGGGTTCGATTCCTCAGTACCACATATACAGAAAAAGCCAGAAGTAGTGCTGTGACTTAAGTGGTAGAGCACTAGCCTTGAGCACAGAGAGGCTCAAGGACAGTGCCCAGGCCCTGAGTTCAAGCCTTAGGACCAGCAAAAAACAAAACAAAACAAAAAAACAAGATCCAGAGAAACCATTGACATAACAGTAAAGCAAAGGAAGTGGCTTCTGAAACTTCTTACAGTAAAATAGTTATTGAAGAGGCCGAGGTTTCAATATGCTACCTCCTTCTGATACAGTACAACCCAAACTTTTATCAGTGTGGATTCCGGAAGCCATTAACAGCCACATCCAGTGATTAGATAAGTAAGCAGAGTGCTATGTGAGCTGCTTAAGTGCCTGTCCATTAGTGAGCCCTGAGCGGTTACAGCACTGTAGTATCTTTTGCATTGTGTGTGCTTTGGTCCTTCTGCCTCACTATTAAGGGGACAAGAATGGAGGGAGAGTTACATTTTGAAAGCCAAAAGCAGCTACTGACAGAGGTAGATATGCTTTGCTGCTAACATAGAGCTTTAAAAATAAAATTCAGTGAGAAAGCTCACATTCTTTTTCTTTGTATATTCACAGTACTATAGAAGAAATCAGAATTTTTTTTTTTTGTGCCAGTCCTGGGGCTTGAACTCAGGGCCTGGGCATTGTCCCTGAGTTTTTTTCTCTCTCTCTCTCTTTTTTTTTTTTTTCTCAAGTCTAGTACTCTACTACTTGAGCCACACCACCACTTCCACGAATCAGAATTAAAAACAATTTTTTTTTTGGCTGGTCTGAATGTTTGAACCCAGGGCTTAGGTGCTGTCCGTGAGCTCCTTTTGTTTGAGGTTAGCCCTTTACCACTTCGGTTATAGTTGCATTATTAGAGATAAGGGTAGCCAGGCATCGGTGGCTCACACTTGTAATCCTAGCTACTCAGGAGGCTGAGATCTGAGGATCGAGGTTTAAAGCCAGCCCAGGCAGGAAAGTCTGTGAGACTCCTATCTCCAATAAACCACTAGAAAACCGGAAGTGCCACTGTGGCTGAAGTGGTAGAGCGCTCACCTTGAGCTAAAGAGCGCAGGGACAGTGCCCAAGCCCAGAGTTCGAGCCCCATGACCAACCAAGAAAAAAAAAAAAGTAGAGATAAGGGTCTCATGCACATTCCTGTCTGCACTAGCTTTGAACTGAGATCCTCAGATGTTAGCCTCCTGAGAACCTAGGATTATAAGTATGAGCCTTTGGCACCCAGCCAGGAACCAGAATTTTAAAAGGCTGGTGCCAGTTCACCAAGCCACTGCCTGCATGGGCTCCACTGTAGTTAAGACAGCATCAAACAATTCATTTTTTAAAGAAGTTTTTCACCCTGAGAAAAAGAACAGAGAGATCCCCAAAATCCACTGGGACAGCTGGCATCACCTCCAAAGCCAACTTCTCAATTCCCCATCATAATGTTTCAATTAGCTGTCATCCTTCACATCTTTCCATTCCATTTTACCAAGTGATTGTCGTTCCCCCCTCCCTGCCCACAGCACCAGGATAAAGGGTGTCATCAGAAGAGGCCAGATTCCTCCCTCACCAGCCCTGGCACTCAGTGCGGCTGTGCAGCTTCCCTGGGGGAGGTGGGGCCTGTCCTGCTTACCCTGGTGATCTGGATGTTGTTCAGCTGTTGCTGCCAGTGTAGAATGGTCTCCATCCGATACACCCACATGTTGATGTTTCCCACCAGCACAGACTTGCCCACTCTTTGGACCAATGTGCAGAGGGAGGTGTAGAGGGTCTGCAGTAGCTCCCTTATAAGTCTAATGTTTTGTTGGTCTTCAAGAACTTGAGTGGGGAAGAAAACAGATATAATCCTAAGTTATGATACTAAAACTGTGAACATTTTATTAGAAGGCTTTTCTTCTTCTCCACCTGCTCCTCTCACCTGGACACTGCCTCTGGGAATATGGCTTTTTTTTTTTTTTCATTTTTAAAAAACACTTGGCAAAGCTTTAGTGCTGGAGGCCAGCCGGTAGAGTTTCCGTTGATCTAGGACCCTCTTTGTTCTCTCCTTTCTGGGTTTTTATATAAAGCCCCCTCCTTTCCCTATTGTTCTACTACTGTTAATGGCTCACCTGATCAGAAAGTCACTTCTTACTCAGCAGTGAGATCTTCTGGATGGTCAGTGATTTCACTGTTTGGAATCTGGGTTCTAATCCTGTCTGACTAATTTCTTTGTCATGATAGACAAAGGGCTTCTCACATGCCTCTGTTTCCCCGGGTATACAGTGACCTAGTGGAGCCAGAGACCCAAATCTCCCTCTTATCTCCAGGTCTATGAAATCTTGTCTGCATTGCAGCTCTATTTTCTAGGAATCTGGCTAGGTTAATCACCAAAGGTGGGATCTGGTTTTTACTGAAAAGCATTTGAGACTTAAAGCAGGGCAAATGGATGATCCCACAGAAAGGATGGGAGAGTGGCGGTCTCTTTCTTTGTTCCTCCCCCATTTTTGGCAGTAGCGGTGTTTGAACTCAGGTCTGTATATGAGTTTGAACCCCAGGCTTGCCTGGCAGGTGCTCCACCACTTGAGCCATACTCACACCCCTTCTTTTCAGTTTAGTTGTTTCTCAGGTAAGGTCTCACAACTTTCCCCCTCAGGCCAGCCTTAGATTGCAATCCAGACTTTCATTTCACAAGTAGCTCTATCATATATATGGACCACCATATCCAGCTTGTTGGTTGAGATGGAAGTACCATTAACCTTTGGCTGGGCTTCCCTCAAACTGTGATCCTCCCATTTCTACCTTTAAAGTAGCTGTGGTTACAGACATGAGCCACTACTTCTGGCTCTACACCTTTCTGAATTGGAATCTGGCACCCCTCAAATGCAACTCGAATTATTCATTTCCATTCACTTGCAATACTTTGAATCTAATGACATGTCAACTGTGTCAGAAAATCCACCTGCGCCACACCTATAAAACGGGCCAGAGAGTGCAAGAGATCTCACCTTTTAGTACCACTTTTTCCAAAATGTTCATGAAGTTCTTTTGAGCAATGCCACTCAGGGATGTGAGCTGTGACTTTGCTATCAGTTCCAACAGCTGTGGATAAAAATAGAAGTCGCCAGGCTTAGAATACAGAGATATTTTTCTCTTCTAATCTTTGCTTTTAAGTCACATGACCCATAGATACAGACTGAAGGAGAGAGATAAATGGTAGTTAGGGAGATGGGGCAATAAAAAGCAGATGCTCAAAGCAAAAGACAAATGGGGGGTAATTCAAAACCCAAGAGTTAAGCTGAGTATCTCATTGCTTTATTTTTTTTCACTCCTTTTAAATATAAAGAGTTTTGGCTTCAGCCAATGCTGTTTCCTTTTACTTTTCCAAGTTGGGCAATCAGAGCTGACAGTACTCTGAAAAGAACAAAACCTTCCATGACCTGTGAAAATCTGAGCTCTGTGAAGTTGTCCGAGTGGGAATGGTTTTGCCCTCACTCGAACTTCTTCCCCACCAGAACCTAAAAGCTTATGCTTTGCAACCATGTGCATTTTCTAAGGAAGGGGCAATTCTTCTTCAGATAGCTCCTGCTGCTCATGTAGTGGTTCAACAAACATGCCACATCATGAAGGTTTCTGGCTGCTTTTAAAATTCTCAAGAAAGAGGCAGGCAACCTTAGGGAAGGAGAGAAGTTCAGGGAGACACAAAGTATATTTTTATGTATCTCCCTGGAGAAAAGGATGACACTGCAGTGAAGATTTAGGATCCTTGGAGCATTTTTTTTTTCTGGTTCTGGGCTTGAATTCAAGGCCCGGGCTTGGTCCCTGAGCAAGCGTCTTTTGCTCAATGATAGCACACTACTACTTGAGTCATAGCTCCACTTCCAGTTTTCTGGTGGTTAATTGGAGATAAGAGTCTCACAGACTTTCCTGCTCAGGCTGGCTTTGAACTATGACTCTCAGATCTCAGCTTCCTGAGTAGCTAGGATTACAGGCATGAGCCACTAACACCCAGCTCCTTGTAGCATATTAAGTCTTGATTGAGTCTTGATTTGACCACTCATCAGTGCTGTGATTATTAGCAAGTCAACAACTCTCTTGACATCTTTTTTTTTTTTTTTATCTCCACTAATAATATTTACCCTCCTTAAGGCTGTGGTGAGCTTTACATAAGAGAATGCATACAAAGTGCCAAGTAAAACTGAGGTGCTAAATAAAGGTTGGTGGTTTGCTGATGGACTATATTCCTTCCTACAATCCCCACTATTGACAAATGAAAAAGAACTATAATAACTGAAGTTGGTGTGTCCTTCATTCACTATTTCACATTCTATACAGACATGGAATGATCTTAAAAGAAAAAAAAGCAAAGATTCTGTTTTCAAAAGTGAAACATTAGATAGCCAGGTATCTTTGAAATCATCTTGTTCAATCCATTTTTCCCAGAAGAGCAAAATGAGACTGAACAGAATAAGCCTTCTGAAGCATTCCATAACCCATGAGCGGACTCAGCAGTGTTCTGTTCAACACAGGAAAATGAAGAGGAAACACATCATGCTTTTGAAGAGTCACCAAACAAAAGGGTAAGTGAAAATAAGTTTGTCAGAACAAAGGAAAACCAGGTCTCCAAGAATAATTGGCCAAGCAACGGTGGCTCATGCCTGTAATCCTAGCTACTCAGGAGGCTGAGATCTGAGAATCACGGTTCAAAGCTAGCCCGGGCAGGAAAGTCTGTGAGACTCTTATCTCCAATAAACCACTAGAAAACTGGAAGTGGCACTGTGGCTCAAGTGGCAGAGCTCTTGCCTTGAGCCAAAGAGCTTAGGGACAGTGCCCATGCCCAGAGTTCAAGCCCACAACTGACCAAAAAAAGAAGAAAAAAGGATTAACTGAATTCAGGCTTAGTAAACTAGACCCAGAAAACCAAGACTTCTCATTTCTCAGCATCTCTGCTACTTAGAATCTTGTATCTGCTCAGGCCCTCAGTCAACTTTGTCTCAGGTTTATTAACATGGACTATGATACATGTTAGGTTCTGCAGTAAAAGCTGGAGGAAATAGCAAAATGGAATTTACAAAATTGGCTGGGGGCTGGCAGCTCATTCCTAGAATCTTAGCTACTAAAGAAGCTGAGATTTGAGGGTTGTGATTTGAAGCTAGTCTGGGCAGGAAAGTCCATGAGACTCTTATCTCCAGATATCTATCAAAAACACTAGAAGTAGAGTTGTGGCTCAAGTGGTAGAGCACTAGCCTTGAGCTTAAAAGAAGCTCAGGGATAGAGGGGGTAGGCCTAAGTTCAAGCCCCAGGATCAGTGAGTGCACACAAACACACACACACACACACACACACACACACACACACACACACACACACACACACACACACACACACACACACACACACACACGGGCTACTAAAACAGAAAAAAAGAAAAGAATAAAAAGCCCCTGAGGAGCTAGAAGAAAACAAAAATCAAACCTGCACTACCACCTTGCATTAATGTTTCAGTTCAGAATACCTCTGCTTCCTAGGCATTTAAGCATTGTGATCCCAAAGCCCTTTGGGTGCCTGTCAAACCACCAATAGACTCAATTTCTGGAGCATAATTTTAACTCTACATTGAAAGAAAAAGCCCCACATGCCTCTCTGGCCTGGCTGCTGTAATTTTCATATGTGCAGGGAACAACAAAGGCCACCTGACCAGGAGAAGGACATGAGACTCTGTTAGGATCAGTCTGACGCTCTAAGACTAGAAGTCAGGAGCTGACAGGGAAGCCAAGAGATGCCAGAAATCAAAACACCCAGAGAGGCCATGTCTGTATATGCGCTGCCTGTCTGGTTTAGTTCTGTCACCCATCAGCACGTGACAGTCAAGAGAACAAGTGAAAAAAAAAAGGTACAAAGGGATTAGCCAAACTTTTCATTTATCACTCTGACCAGCAGCAGGATCCAGAAGGCCAAGCTGGTGGTTTATTAATACTCAGAATCTCACATGACGAGCCCAAAGCAAGATGAAAGAAAACAAAAGCCCAGAGCTCATTCTTGCAGGGCAGTTGGCTGAGCACTGTGACTCATCACTGAGGGGGAGGTAGGGCAAGGGGCAAGAGAAGGCAGGCAGCACTCAGCCTGAAATCTATCCAAAACCCCTGGTCCATGTGACCACCGGCTCCCGAGGATGTCAGTTTTAATCTCATCTAAAAATGCACCAACCACAGGGACAAGAAAAGTGAAGGGCATGACTGTGCAGTTAAGGGGAAACAAAAAACCCTTTGGACTGGCTGAGATTATTTTCTTTGACTAAGGAGGGGGAGGGGTACAGTAATAAGAATTTGTCAACTCTGTGTCCACTCTGTTTCACCCTATCTCGAAAGAAAGTCTCCCTCCCCCGCCCTCCCCCCCCCCCCCCCCCCATTTTAACTGCCAGGCAGCTATGGGACGCTGGGAATAGGAGAGCTAGAATCTCTGGTTGGGTGACCTTTACAGCTGTCATTCATGAGGCAAGAATTTTTGAGAGTGCACTCTATCTTAGCATTGCCGGAGGTGACAGGGTTATGACGATAAGGACATATGATCTCTAGACTCATCTAGTCCAGTCATCTATCAACCGCAGCGCCCTGCCCCCTCCTCCTATGCCCCCGCCCCCTCCCGTGCCTCTGGTACTGGAGCTTGACACAAGGGACGCACACTCTCCCTTAGCTTTTTTGCTCAAGGGTGGGACTCTACATTTGAGTCACATCTCTACTTCTGGCTTTTTGCTGGTTAACTGAAGGTAAGAGTCTCACAGATTTTTCTGCCTGGGCTAGCTTTAAACCTTGATCTTTAGATGTCAACCTTCTGATCAAGATTATATGAGTGAGCCACTAGCACCCAGTTCTATTTCTTCGTTTCTGAGATGGCAATAGCAAAACTACCTATATCATAGGATGGTAACACGATTCAAGTGAGATAAATATATAAAAATCCAACTTTAAATACCAAATATAAGGCATTAGTACAATAAGTAACACTTCTTGCAAATTATGGTCTTTTAGGAATTCTTAAAATTGATATCTGGGTTGTCAAGTTTCTCCTGGGAAAGACCAGACACTACATATTGTAAAGTTTTTGGGTCCTCTGGTTTCTGCAGAAATACTCAGCTCTAAAGTGGTAGTGCAAAAGTAGCTGTAAACAATATGTAAATGAGTGTGCATGGATATGTTCCAATAAAACTTTATTTACAAAACAAGCAGATGTGGCCCCTGGGCCAACTTCTAGTATATAACATAGAGTATAAGATTGAGGGCTGGGCGCTGGTGGCTTACACTTATAATCCTAGCTACTCAGGAGGCTGAGATCTGAGGATCACAGTTCAAAGACAGCATGGGCAGGAAAGTCCTTGAGACTCTTATCTCCAGTTAACCACCAGAAAACTGGAAGTGGCACTGTGGCTCAAATGGTACAGTGCTTGCCTTGAGCTGAAGAGCTGAGGGACAGCGCCCAGGCCCAGAGTTCAAGTCCCACGACCGACCAAAAAAAAAAAAAAAAAAAAAGAAAAAAGAAAAAAGAAAAAAAAGGAAAAAAAAAAGATTGAGGGTTCCAGAGCCACTGTCTCAGTTTTTCCATGTAGAAACTGCATAATAATAGTTCTTACTTCACAGTTGTTGAGATTAAAAGCCTTCATAAAACCCAATTGTGCCTGGAACTAAGAATATATTTAAGAGTGTTTTCATTGGCTTATATAATAATACAGACCATTGTCAGATAAGATTATTGACAAACAGATAATAGTGAATTAAATAAGACCTCATATTTCAATCTTATGTGTTGTCCACTAAATGCTTTCAGATTTTAATATTCCTTTCTGTTATCTCTATTATATTTGTGACACATCTAATAGTTCTATCTGTTGATAAAAGTTAACACTGATACCTTATATGGCTTGCATACTTGCACTTCGTATGAAGTCTTATTTTGCTAAAAACAATGTGTATTTCCTCTGTCAGCCCAAGGCAGTAGTTTTCCCATGTGACAAATCAGGACACCGAAGTTCAGAGAGGTTAAATAAGTCACGTAAGATAACTAGCAGTAGCAAATGGTGGAGTCAGGACTCTGGACCATACATATATATTCTCTGCTCTTGCTTGCTCTGTGAGCGAGAGCAGAGAATATCTACTTTAACAGTATAAAGACTTCAGTCTGGAAAGGCCAATGGATTTTGCATGTAGGGCCATATTTTACTCAGAAAATGTTACGTACATTCAGGAGGAGGCAATTGCTTTGGGTCAACCATGAGGCCTACTACTATGTCAGGCGATGTCAGGTACCAGCAGGCAGTGAGAGCACAGAATCTGTTCATTTTATTTCTGTGTTAAGCAAGCTATGTGTCCATGGGAGTGGGTTTGTATCTAGCAATTTGTTTACCAAGATGCTGGAGCCAATTGGATTCCTTGTCCTTAGCCACAAGAGAAAGAGCAGAGGAAAATGTCTTGGTTAGAAATGGCTGTTTGTTTTCTGCCAGGCAAAGTTGAGCCTAGGTGCCAGTAATTTGTGGCTGTGTTGAGGAAGAGGCAGGGGGTGAAAGGGAAGAGAGAGGAGGGTTCTGGGAGGCTCCTCCCGAATTCCACAGTGTCACTGCTGTGTGGTCTGCGTGCGGATCTGGTGCAGTAAAAGCGGTTGTGCTACTGGAGAGAGGATGGCGGCGACCACATCCCCCAAACCACATCCTGCCCTTCAGCTTTAGCTCATGCTACTTTTGGAGATGATGAGTTGAAGAACAAGCTAGTTGCAAGCAATGTTGTACAGCAAATCTCTGAACCACTCTGAGGTGATCTGTAAAAGATGAACGGGCAGAAGAGAGACTTCCTCTTATCTTACTTTACTTAAAAATAGGTTCTTAGCTTGGGAGCTGGTGTCTCATGCCTGTACTCCTAGCTTACTCAGGAGGGTGAGATCTGAGGATTATGGTTTGAAGCCATCTGGAGCATAAAAGGGCATGAGACTCTGACCTCCAATTAACCAGCGAAAAGCAGGGCATGGAGATGCGGCTTAAGTGGTATAGTGCCAATCTTGAATGAAAAAGTCAAGCAAAAGCATGAGATCCTGAGTTCAAGACCTAGAGCAGCACATACACAAAGAAATGTTCTATCTAGAAGGGAGATGTGAAATAGTTTATCAAAGTCCCTCTGCTTTGAATGAGGTGCATTATGATGGTCAAATGACATAGTCAAGGTCAATGGTAGATTGTCTGGACTGTCAGGTTAGTATTCACATGGGATCTGGTGATAGACTGATGCTCTAGGAGTGGCACTGGGGTCTGGGAGGAAATTGCTTATTATGCCATCATATTGCCAATGCTTCCCAGAAGGGCGAGCAGCCTGAGACCTAGAGGGAGGCTGGCAACTGGGCCTTCAGAAGTATCAACACGAATAGCCCTTTCTCCTGTCTGCTAGTGTAAAAGATCAAAACCACACTGAAGCGAACTATGAGGCTGTTGGCCAAGCATATCCTGTAGTCAGTCCATAGGATATTGTTTATAGAGTATAATTAGTCTCCAAATTCCTCCATCTCCTAGGATGGGGGTGGGGTTGGACAGCTTCTTAGAAAACGTGCCAGCATGACCAAAGGCAGGAGAGTCCCAGCCTCAAGAAGTTCCAGCCTGGTCTCCTGTGCTCGGGACCCACGCCGGTGCCACAGGCAGGCCGTGTTTTTTTTGTGACAAGCTTTTGGTTACATTAGGCAGTACCCCTAGGGGCACTAAATGCCATGGACTTCCAAGACCCTTGTTTACTCAATGGATAGCACAGATTACAAACCTGGAAAGTTCTGCCCTGACTTTGAGCTTGAACACTGACAGGTTGCAAGAGGAAAAATTTCAGCAACATTAATTAAATCTTCAGGCATGTCAAGATTGGGTAAATATTATTTGCAAGTGAAACATCTAACTGAGGGAGTTAAAATAAAAAGGGCCAAGTTTATACAGATTAATTGTATCCTCAGCCAAGAAAAACTTGCTCTTCATCGTTCATCTAGCCCAATTCCATATGTGGGGCTTGAACTCAGAACCTGGGCATTGCCCAAGGCTTTTTTGCCCAAGGCCAACATGCTACCACTCTTCCACTTCTGGCTTTTTGGTGGTTAATTGGAGATGAGAGTCTCACAGCCTTTCCTGCCCAGGCTGGCTTTGAGCTGTGATCCTCAGATCTCAGCCTCCTGAATAGCTAAGATTACAGGCGTGAGCCACTGGTATTGGGTGCTCACAGCATTTCAAGTGGATCCTAAGCACTCTGCTAGTTGGCTGTCAGTGTTGTCATAGCGGGCCTCCTCCCTGCTACTCCTGATACCCCTAGTTTTAAGATCCTGGTGTCTGAAGCCACTCTCCATCCCAAGAAGGCCATCAAGTGTCAAATCCAAGGTCACTTTGGCCAGGGAACCTGCAGGAAGGGCCAGGCTGCTTGTGGACATCACGGCTCTCTGGGGCTTGGCAACTGCTTCCCCTCAATTTAAGGCCTGGGGTTTAAATTTGAGTCATCAGGCCACATTCAGCTTTTCATTTGCCAAACCACCAGTCAACTTATTTTGGAGAATGGTTTTTCAGGGTGGTAGGAATGCAGTAATTTGCTGGAAATATTCAAATACAGCTAGAGTGATAGTGTAGAAAACAGTAAGAATGTGTATCACTGGGGGCAGCGGCTCATGCCTGTAATCCTAGCTACTCCACAGGCTGAGATCTGAGGATCGTGGTTCGAAGCCAGCCTGGGCAGGAAAGTCTCTGAGACTCTTATCATCAATTAACCACCAAAGGAGCTGTGGCCTAAGTGGTAGTGTCCCAGCATTGAGGGATAAAGCTAAGTAAGAATGTGAGTTCAAGTCCCAGTACTGGCAAACAAACAAATAATGATGTGTGTTAGTGCAGGTTACCTATCATCCTAGCTATCAGGAGGCTGATATAGAGGATTACAATTCAAAGCTAGCCCAGGCAGGAAAGTCCTCAACACTCTACATTAACCACACATACATATACAAAAAAGCCAGAAGTGGAGCTGTGGCTCAAGTGGTAGAGTGTTAGCCTTGAGCATTAAACCTCAGGGACAGTGCCCAGACCCTGAATTCAAGCCTCAGGACCTGAAAAAGAAAAAAAAAAAGGCAGGCTCCATTCTTCATTTCTCCATTCAGCAATAGGATTCAGGGGAGACAGCACAGAACCAGGAGTCAGAGGACCAGTTTTTGGTCCTGTTTTCTCTCTGCATCCCTTCTTAAGCAATCTTGTACACAGTTCCCTGACCTCTGCTTCTTTATCTCTAAAATCCACTGATAACATTTACCTACGTGTGGATACTGTCCCCCCCCCCCATCAAAAAAGTAGCTATACAGGGATGGAATTAGTTGATAGAACTGTAGTTTAATAACTGATAATATCAGAAGCTTTAGACATTGACTTAATGAAGCAGAGCTTTCTCAAGGTACTCTCTGTCTATAACTTCCATGGCTCTATCTGGTTGATCAGATGATGTCACATGAAGTAGACTCACACTCCTTTCAAGTCTGTGCAATCTCCTGGTCTGGTCATATTCAAGCAGTCATCATGAAGGCTTATGGGCCTCTTGTGGTAGACTGCTTATCTTCTTCAGTGTCAACACAGCTCTGAGAAGGGGCCTGTGATCCTCACTTCCACTTCAAGACTCGTTCAGGATCATTTATAAGTAGCATATGGTAACACCCTCAGCAGATCCTGAATTCTAAAGCACACTGCTCCTCTCAGCTAGACTGTTCTCTGAACAGACAGATGCTCTGCCTGGCTCTCTCTATCTCCTTGAATTCTACCCTTACTAAAGACCATTTAGACCCAACCTTTTCCTGGAAACTTTTCTTGGACATCTTGCCCAAATGATCTGACATTCTGAGACTTTATAGGCCATCAGCTTTATTATATACTGGCACTTTTCAAACTCTACGTCATATGTGATGGCTTAGCTAACTTCTTTTTTTTGGTTGGTTGTGGAGCTTGAACTCTGGGCCTGGGCGCTGTCCCTTAGCTCTTCAGCTCAAGGCTAGCACTCTACTACTTGAGCCACAGCACCACTTCCGGCTTTTTCAGTTTATGTGGTGCTGAGGAATCGAACCCAGGGCTTCATGCATGCAAGGCAAGCACTCTACCACTGAGCCACCTTCCCAGCCCCTTAGCTAATTTTTTTTAATGTTTTAAATCACCAACTAAATGGTTGCAGGGGTCAGCATTATTTTATTCTGTAAAAGGCCAGATAGAAAATATTTTAGACATCCAATCCCTATTTAGCACAGAAAAAGCCACAGATAATATCTGATGAGTATACATAGATGTATTTCAATAAAACTTTATGGACACTGAGATTGAAATTGTATATAATTTTCATTAATACTTAATTTTAGTTGGGAGTCAGTGGCTTATGTCTGTAATCCTAGCTACTCAGGCTGAGATCTGAGGATCATGGTTCAAAGCCATCCCAGGAAGGAAAATCCATAAGGCTCTTATCTCTAATTACACCAAAAAACCTGGAAGTAGAGCTAAAGTGGTAGAACTCTGGCCTTGAGTGAAAAAGCTCAAGGACAGCACTCAGGCCCTGAGGTCAAGTCCCAGGACCAGCACACACACACACACACACACACAAAACAAACCCAAAAAGAAATATACTTAATTTGTACAAGTTAGCTTGTAGGTCATATGAAAAGAGGTGCTTGGCTATATTGGCCTGAGGACCAGTAGCTTGGTAATTTCTGCTGTAGACTTACAGCTTAAAGAATCCTTTTTATTTTGTTGTTGTTTTTCAATACTGGGATTTGAACTCAGGGCCTCATGCTCTTGTTTAGCTTTTCCACTCAAGGTTGTCACTCTACTTCAGCCACACATTCATTCCTGGCTTTTTACTGGTAAATGGAAGTAAGAGTCTCTTGACTTGTTTGCACAGGCTGACTATGAATCTTCCTCCTAAAATCTCAGCTTCCTTAGTAGCTAAGATTATAGGTGTGAGCCACTGGTACCAGGTGAGTCTTATCTATTTTATCCTTTTATTTCCTTCACTGGCTGGTAGCAGAGCCAAATGAAAACAGCACAGATTTTGGAGTTATTTAAGTCTGAATTCAAGGTCTAGTTCCACTTTACATTGGCTAAGTAATAGCAGATATATAATAGTTGGCTCTATGACCTTTTTTTTTTCTTTTCTTTTCTCTGCCAGTACTAGGGCTTAAACTCAGAGCCTCAGTGCGCTCTCTCTCTCTCTCTCTCTCTCTCTCTCTCTCTCTCTCTCTCTCTCTCTCTCTCTCTCTCTCTCTCTGTTTTGGTCAGTCGTAGGGCTTGAACTCTGGGCCTGGGCGCTGTCCCTGTGCTTTTCAGCTCAAGGTGAGCGCTCTACCACTTGAGCCACAGCACCATTTCTGGTTTTCTGGTGATTTATTGGAGATAAGAGTCTCATGGACTTTCCTGCTTTGGCTGGCTTTGAACTGTGATCCTCAGATCTCAGCTTCCTGAGTAGCTAGGATTACAAGCATGAGCCACTGGCGCCGGGCTGGGTGCTGTCTCTTGAGCTTTGTTACTCAAGGCTATTGTTCTACCACTTGAGCCATAGCTTCACTTCCTGGCTTTTTGGTGGCTAAGTGGAGATAAGAGTCTCAGAGATTTTCCTGCTAAGGCTAGGCTTCTAATTGTGATCTTCAGATTTCTGCCTTCCAAGTAGCTAGGAATACAGATGTGAGCTGCTGAAGCCCAGCTCTATGAGCTTTGAAGCCATTTTTAAAAGTTGATATTTTTCATTTTTTAAAATCCTCATTCCATCTTTTTCCAATAATGCAGTTTTCTCAAGTGACTCAGTGGGGAACAGGGTTGTTTTTGGATAAGTGTCAATCTTTTCCATCATGGGGCCTCACTGGAGAGATGACGTATATTTGAAACAGGCACAGCCCTTCTAGGCACCTTAGAAGTCCCACTGAGAGCAGGCAAGTCTTTGCCTGACTGTACCTGGCCTCCAAGTTGAAAGTTCCCATTGTAATGACAGGAAAGATGGCTACCTACACTTAAATCCTATTTCTTTCCTGAAAGATGTTAGAACCAATTTAGAAACCAAATATTATTTTCATACCAATTATCTTTAATCTCCATTTCTAAGTGCTTTGCTCTAGGTATGGTCGCACTAGTTCTATGGAGGGACAAAAGGATTAACTTGGAGAAAGTGTTCCAACTAGTAGGTTGTGGACTTTAGCTCGGCTGTGGGATGGGATACCCTCTTCCATCACTGATTCCACATGGATGGCAGTACACGCCCAGGAGTCAGATCTACATTTAATTCCTTCAGTGGATACTGTTTAGAAATGCCTATTAGAAAATATGACATTCAGGTTCCAAACTCTTTTTTAAGCTTGTTTACAGACTTGAAAATTGATTGGGATCACCTGCCAGATTTTTTTTTTTTTAAGTATCAATACCTGGTACGTGAGTACCACCTTCAGTGAATCAAATCACAGAAGGTCTGTTTGTAACACAGAGTCAGGGCCAAGATCCACTTTATCCTCTGGCCTCTCTGTCCCTTCGGAGTCAGCAGTTGGCTGCTGTCCCCAGGTACCAGCTTCCAATCCTGTGACTGGCTCAAAATCTGGAGGCAGTCTTGAGGCAGAAGATACATTATTTTGGCAAGTGATCCTCCTCAAACAGGTAAGTTGCTGCTTCTATATCTTTAAAATTATCTTTACAATGCATAAAATTGTATTTAATTCATTGAGGGGTGGGGAGGAGAGGGAACTGGAGCAATGGACATGGTTTGAAGCCAATTAAAATGACATAAAATCTGTATAAATGTGATGGGAGGTGTAGCTCAAGGGGTAGAGTGCCATGAGCAAAAAAAAATCATATAAAAAGCTTTCCGATTTATATCTCAAAAATGTTCAGATACCAAAGATTCTCTGAAATGTGTATGCTGTGTCACATTTTCACATAGCAGTACTGGCTCTCTCTTTGATCATCTTTGAATATCTTCTGTTTGGAAGACAACTGCCAGCGGGAACGTAAGAAAATTAAAAAAAATATGTACTTTGGCTTTAAAAGCTTTAAACTTTCCTCTCCCTCCTCCCCACCCTCAAGTCCTCAAAATTGGTTTAGTTCCCTAGTGGAACCAAGTAATATTGTATCATTAAAGCATCATTAAGTCAAAGTGAAAAATAGGACAATATGTTGGTAAGCTACTTGGCGGAGTTGGTTTGAGGATAAAAAGAATCTATGAGACATATGTTGAGTTCCTAAGAAGAAAAACCTCAATACACAGTGTGCCTATCATTAAAATATTTTAAGTTCCCTATAAAAATAACATATTATTTCTCAAATTACAGAGGCCTCTGACAGCAAAGGGGAAAATGATTGTTCTTTCCAAAACAGAATTATTTTTCCATTATTTGTGAACCTATCAACTTTGAAAGCCTTCAGTAGTTTCCATAACTTTTAAGATTGTGTAAAGGAAAATGCTTAGGATGTATTTTACAATTAGACTTGATCAGATGTCAGTTTTCTGTTATCTATCTATCTATCTATCTATCTATCTATCTATCTATCTATCTATCTATATTTGGTGCTATTCAAAATCCCATGCTTTCTAGCAGGTACTCTACCACTGAGCCACACCTCCAGAACTGCTTTTACTGATTATTTTTGAGATAGGGGCTTACTTCCTACCTGGCTCATGCTAGGACAGTGATCTGCCTATTTAGTTTTCCCATTGTTGCTAGGATGACAGGCACATGTCACTGTACTCTGATTCCCTCCACTGAGATGGAATCTCTTGGATTTTCCTGCCCAGGGCTGCCTTAGAACCACGATCTGCCCAATCTCAGTCTTTTATGTAGTTTGATGACAGGAATATGCCATTGGATCCTCAGGTATGGGTTGAGAAGAGGTCTTGAGAACTTTCTGCCAAGGCTGGCCTTAAACAGTGATCTTTCTGTTCTTGGCCTCCCAACTAACTCAAATTACAGGCATGAGCCACAGGCACCCAGCTAAATCCTTACAATTTTTTAAACAATTTTTGTAAAGTAGAAAAAATGCTCTTATCAATTAAATTGAAAAGCTGTTTGGTGGGGAATGACAGCCAATTTGGTAAATAGGTAACAATAAGCATTAGTACCTGACTTTTGCATAGTGGATTCTAATTTGCAGAGTATTCATGAATAATATATTCCCATGTTTCCATATGTTCCCTGTGAGGTTGGGGCCAAACCAAGTCTGTAGGGGACAGAAACAGCTGGAATTTAGTGTCTCCAGGACATTTCACTTTAAATCCTCTGCTCTGTAGAAATTATGAGGCAGTTAAGTGTGGACCCTATGACTGCTCAGGTTTCAAATCTAGATTTTGTTCCTTATACAGTACTGCCAATTGTTTAAATGGAGGTAATAAAAGTACTTGCATCTCATAGGATTATGGAAAAGGTAGAAAATGAAGAGGCACATAGTTGTGGAAATAGATTTTTTTCTCCTTTTGCTTGATGTTATTTCTTTTGAAAGGAAAGGTAGATAGGAAGGAAAACCATCTAAAAATGGACTGTTTTGATGATCAGTCTGTAACAAGAAATCAGATCTAAGTGTCTTCCTCTAACACTGAGATGGAAACTATTCGTATTCTTAGCAACAGAAGTTTCCAGATCTACCTGGGCCTGGTTCCAACCAGTTGGACTAGTTTGCAGGCACTAGGACTAGGTGACCTCCTTAAACTGGCAGAGTTATGTCGAATGACACAAACATTTCACCCAAGAAGCGTTCTTCTATTCATTTCTCTTGGGTTGAGGAAGCTTTAGTGTGAGGGTAGACTCATCTGCTCATGTGTCATGGGCTCAGCTCAGGGCTTCCAGCCCATTTCTTTCAGGCCTGTTTATTTATTTATTTAGTTATTTATTTAACCAGGTGAGTCTGCCCAGCCAGTCTTCATCTGTCCAGATGACAGGTCAATGAGCCAGGCCTCAAGGGGGCTGCAACGTTATAACTCTGGCTGAGCTTATGTGATCATCTGACTCCATGACAGGGCATTAAGAAGCCCAACAAGCCAGAAAAAGAAAATCAAAACCCAATCATGCAACACCCACAGGAGGATAATTTCCTTCTATTTCAGAGACGAAAACCGAAACAGCTGTTCCTTTCTAGGATGAACAACCAACAGAAATGCACGTACGAACCTGGGGCATGCTGGAGCTAAAAGTCACTCAACCAGAGAGAGTTACTGCCTTGAAAGTCACAATTAAACTTTTTTCCTTTACTTCCTTCATCATGAATAGTATGCATTAGTGCTCATTACATTTTTTTTCTCCAAAATAAGATTTAAAATGGAAAGCAGTTGAACCCCATTAGGCAGTTTAGGCTTTAGGTGGACATAGAAGGACTGGGTTTTGTGGCTCAGTGGGTGCAGGATTGGAAAGGTGCTTTGAAGTTTAGCTTTGTGGCCTACACTTTGGGTCACAACTGAGTCAGCTGAAGCAGGACAGCAAGGAAGGCAGTAAGTATACTCAGAGGTTCAGAAGGATATGAAATATAATATAAGCCAAAGTAAAATAGGGCTTGCGCCCTGCAGGACATTGTCTTACTGATTTTTACCTAAGGGGACTGGTTCACCAGTTGATGAACTCACTGAGAAATCATGATGGTCTCTGTCTGCCTAGGAAGTCTGTTTTCTGTTTGCCTCAAATCTCTCAGGATCTTAAAAAGTTGTGCTTTTTCTTTCTTTCTTTTTTTTTTTTTTTTTGAGGGGGGAGAATAGCAGTCTAAACAGGCAATCCAGCTTGAAAGGTTGGATAAGCAGTAGGTTCTTGAGACTTACCCGTACTACATAGTTGAACCTTCTGGAATCCAGAATGGCAGTGGAGAAGTCCAATCTGTTGAAAGCTTCCCCCAAAGTACAATATCCATGGCGCTAGACGGGATACAGAAGCATGGAAGTTATTCCTTCCAAGTGAAGGTCATTCTCTAGAACAATCCAACTGAACCAGTGGATGGGCTTGATGCTTCTCTTAGGGGGTCCAGGCATTGACTGAGATCCTGGACGCCATTGAGAAGGGCAGAAAAGTGAGCAGCTGTTTTAGTGTGGGACTAATATGTGGAACACCGCTTTTTCTGTCTGGTACTACCTGCGGTCTTGTGGGAAAACATTTCTAGAAGTGAGATAGATGATGTATAAGATTTTGATGATTGGTAGTAGCTGTAGAATACTCCTGGGAGGAGGAGATATGCTTGCCTCTCACTGATGATACTTAAAAAATTAGATTTCTCTTATCTTTTAGTAGTTGTACAAAGGAGTTACAATTCAACAAATCAGTTTGTAACTATAATGCATCTTGCTCATATCACCCCTTTTGTCATTATCTCTCATCCTTCCCAACCCAAGCCTTTCCTTCAAGTTTCCTAGTTTCATTGGATATACATTGAATACCAATAGCCCCTTTTTTTTTTTGGTTAGTTCTGGGGCTGGAACTCAGGGCCTGGGTGCTGTCCCTGAGCTTTTGTACTCAAGGCTAGCACTCTACCACTTTGAGCCACAGCTCCATTTCCAGTTTTCTGGTGGTTAATTGGAGATAAGAGTCTCATAGAATTTCCCGCCCCAGCTGGCTTTGAACCATGATCCTCAGATCTCAGCCTCCTGAGTAGCTAGGATTACTGGTTTGAGCCACCAGTGCCTGGCCTCATGGCATTAAAAAAAAACTTTATCAGCCAAGTACTGTTGGCTTACACCTGTAATCATAACTACACAAATGTCTGAGATTTGGGGAATAGCAGTTCAAAACCAGCTCAGGCAGGAAAAGTCCAGGCCTATCTCCAATTAACCACCAAATTATCTGAAAGTGGAATTGTAGCTTAAGTGGCTGAGCATTATCCCTGGAACAAAAATACTAAGGGACAGCACCCAGGTCTTAAGTTCAAGCCCCAGTTTCAGCACAAAAGAAAAAAAGGAACAAAGAGGGGAAGAAAGAAATAAAAAGAAAAAAGGAGAAAGAAAGGCTTCATGAGGTAGCAAAAGAAGTCCTGATGCTTTACCTATACACATGAAATTAGTCCCCTAATTATTCCCCTGGAATTATGGCTTCAAATTCTAGCTGCTCTAAGGTTCTAGGTGGTCTGGCTTTTCTAATCATTGAACTCTCTATCTCAAATCACAGAGGGAGGTAACTAGATGTCCCACCCAAGGTTATAGAAAGTGACAGTGGTAGAAATCCTGGCATTTTAGCATATTCCTTTGTATCCTAGGTATCTGAACAAAAGCTCTGTACAGAGAAAATAAACATAATGGGGGTTATATCAAATGACACCAAGGATAGTTATTATAAGGTCTTGTGCCCTCTACATCACAGGAGCAGACACTTAAAAACTTCTAGATTTAGTGATTGGCCTTTCCAGGGCTAAACATTAACCAAGCTTAAGTCTGAAGAGATCTTAGCACAAAAGGGAGACAGTGCCTAAATAAAAATCCAGGGCTTCATAATAATACAGGTATGATTGCCATATTAATCTTGATAAGAATTTTTATTTTTGTGCCAGTCCTGGGGCTTGAACTCAGGGCTTAGGGCTCTGTCTTTGATCTTTTGCTCAAAGCTATCCCTCTACCACTTGAGGCATGTATCCACTTCCAGCTTTTTGCTGGTTCATTGGAAATAAGAGTCTTATAGACTTTCTTGCCTGGGCTGTCAGCAGTGCTCAGATCTCAGCCCCCTGAATAGCTAGGACTACCACTGGTGCCTGGTTGAATAAAGCACTTTTATGAATATTCTATCACTAGATGACTGAGGAGTTCAAGTGGCTTTTTTTTTTTTTTTTTTTTTTTTTTTTTTTTTAAATTGTATTTTATTTTATTTGAGAACATACTGTACAGAGGGGCTACAATTACATGGGCAGAATAATGCATACATTTCTTACCAAGCATTGCAGCCTCCTCCTTTGTTTACCCTTCACTTCCCTTCCCTGCCTCCCCCCTCCCCCCACCCAATTTTACCCCCCTCCCCCCACCCAATTATACCCCCCTCCCCCCCCCCACACCGAAATTGTAAAGCTGGTTTTGACATGACATTTTGTACTTCTCATTGTTGCAACAGGTCCACCTGAATCCTTAAACGATTTGTTTGTCCCCATCTCCTCCACATGATATACTGATATCAAATATAGTGAAAGCGGGGGTTACACTGTGGGGGAGGGACATACAAAGCAATAAAGGAATAATCTTATAAATGCATTAGAAATACATGCATGAAAGAAACGAAAACATTAAAATACATATTTAAGGGTTCATTTTCCTAACATCACATTATCTGGCCTTTTCCACTTGACTCATACCTATACTAGATATTGCAAATAAGGGAAACCATGGGACCTATGCTTCTTTGGGCCTGGCTTACTTCACTTAATATAATTTTTTCCAAACCTTTCCATTTCCTAACAAATGGGGAAATGTCATTCTTTCTGATGGAGGCATAGAATTCCATTGTGTATATATACCACATTTTCTTGATCCATTCATCTACTGAGGGGCATCTGGGTTGGTTCCATATCTTAGCTATGGTAAATAATGCTGCAATAAACATAGTTGTGCTGGTAGCTTTAGTGTGGTCTTGTTTGTAAACATTTGGGTAAATGCCCAAAAGTGGGATTGCTGGATCATAGGGGAGATCTATGTGAAGTCTTTTGAGGAACCTCCATACTGCTTTCCATTGGTTAACTACATGTAGAAAACTAAAGCTAGATCCTTATATATCACCCTGCACCAGAATCAACTCCAAATGGATCAAAGACCTTGAACTCAAAGCAGACACTCTGAAAACATTACAGGATGGAATAGGAGAAACCCTAGGTCTCCTTGGCTCAGGTCGAAATTTTCTGAATAGAGACCCGGAAGCACAACAAATCAAAGAAAGGTTGGACAAATGGGATTGCATAAGATTGCAGAGCTTCTGCAGGGCAAATGACATAGCTGGCAAGATCAATAGAAAGCCCACCGATTGGGAGAAGATCTTTACTAGCCATACAACGGACAAAGGTCTCATATCAAAAATATACTTGGAACTCAAAAAATTAAACCACCCAACAACAAATCCTCAAAGAAACAACTGCCCAATAAATAAGTGGGCGAAAGACTTAAAGAGAAGCTTCTCTGAAGAAGAAAGAAGGATGGCCAATAGACACATGAAGAAATGTTCAACATCCCTAGCCATAAAAGAAATGCAAATCAAAACAACATTGAGATATCACCTCACTCCAGTTAGAACAGCAAAAATCAAGAACTCTAATAACAACAGATGCTGGAGGGGATGTGGACAGAAAGGAACCTTACTTCATTGTTGGTGGGAATGTAAACTTGTTCAAGTGGCTTTTTTACTTCTTTCTTCCTTTGTAGCTCCTAAACTCTGATGATTGACTAGGCATAAGTTGCTAGCTGCTCACCATCCTGCTTCCCAGCACTCAAGGCAGCCAGGTTTGGAAGGAATAAGGTGTTTTTTTTTTTTTTGTCGGTTGTGGGGCTTGAACTCTGGGCCTGGGTGCTTTCCCTGCGCTCTTCAGCTCAAGGTGAGCGCTCTACTGTTTGAACCACAGCACCACTTCTGGTTTTCTAGTGATTTATTGGAGATGAGTCTCATGGAGTTTCCTACCCTGGCTGGCTTTGAACCGTGATCCTCAGAACTCAGCCTCCTGAGTAGCTAGGATTATAGGCAGGAACCACCCTGCCCAGCTAGGGAGGAATATGTTTAAGCAGAATGGTTTAATTAATGGATGAGTACTCACCTCTTTTGTACTTCCTTTATGAACATAGATCCATTTTTCTTGGTGGAAATCTACAGACACCCAAAACAAAAAAAAATAATAAATTATAACATGCCTAGATTTTAAACATGACTCTTTCACTTGTACAAAGTTAAGGAAAGTGTTTACTACTTATTTTTTAAATTCAAAATTGGGTCTTTAAATTTAAAACGGAACCCAAGCTGGCCTCCAGCAGAAGTCCACCAGCCGCAGTCTCCTGTAGTCATGCACAGCCAGTTCCAGCTAAAGAGTTTTGACCAAAATGACAAGATTCTACTGACAAATCTAGGAGGATGGAAATATTTAATTTCTTCCTTCCTTTCTCTCCCTTCATCCCTTTCTTCCTTCCTTTTTCCTTTCTCTCTCCTTTTACCTCTTTTTCCCTGACCCCACCTCCCTTCCTCCCTGGGTCCCTCTCTCCCTCTTCCCTCTTCCTTTCTCTCCCTTCATCCCTTTCTTCCTTCCTTTTTCCTTTCTCTCTCCTTTTACCTCTTTTTCCCTGACCCCACCTCCCTTCCTCCCTGGGTCCCTCTCTCCCTCTTCCCCCTCCTGCTAGTGGCAATTGAACCAGGGCTTTATACTTCTTATTCTAGCACTTTACCATTTGAGCCATGATCTCATGTTCCAATGCCTAATTTCTGTAATGTATAAATACTGGAGCTATAACTTGCATTGTTTGAAGCATTCTGAATTTTTGACTTAGTATATAAAAATTCAAATTAAAAAATCTAATATTGAATGAGGTATCTTTGTTTTAAATGCCATACTTAAAATTTATCCAAGGCCATAAAAAGTAGAGATAAAACTAATAACATGAGGAAACCATGCAGTATAATTATATTAAACTAATCTTTATTACATTCTTAAGAATGGCACTTTAGGTCCTCTTCTAATACTTACAGCAAACATCTAGACATGTTAATAATATTTCTATAAGGAAAGAGGAACAAAATGGTTTCCAGTCTCTAAACACTGTTCTAAATAAAAACACATGGTGGGATCAAATCAGCTGACTATATCACTGTATAATGACCATATTACCTATGTCCAATCCAAGGAACAAATAGTAAAAAAGCAATAAGCAAATGGCTTATGAACAAGACTGTCAATAACTCATCAATCTTGCTTGTAAAATACACAGCTTTCTGGGTGTAAACATCTCAGTATCAACTGGGTGCCAGTGGCTCACACCTGTAATCCTAACTACTCAGGTATCTGAAAGCTAAGGATTGAGGTTCAAATCTAGCCCAGGCAGGAAAGTCTGTGAGACTCTCATCTCCAATTAACCACTAAAAAGCTGGACGGTGAGCTGTGGCTCAAGGCGTAGAGTATCAGACTTAAGTGAAAAAAACTTAAGAGTTGCACCTAGGCTCCAAATTCAAGACCCAGTACTCATATAAAAAAAAATCCCAGTATTTCTGCAAGTGACAGAGTAAAAACTAAAGCAGCAAGTGTGATTTTTTTTTTAAAAGAAGAACCAATAATAATGATCTTCAAATAGGTTCTCAAGTTCAAGGGTAATGGCTTACATTGAGTTTTGGTTTTGCTATTCTGTATGTCCTTCTTTCTCTTCTTGGCAGCAACATCATAGTTGAGGCTGTTGAAGAGGTTCTCCTTGTTATATACCTCCTTGTTGCAGTAACTATAATAACATAAAACACAGGGTGAGTTGGAACTCTACTATTTAATATGGGCCGTTTCTATAAATAACTTACTAGGTTATAAAACACACAAACAAATACACTTCCCAAACATAAAAAATCCCAATAAATAATCTCTCAAAAACAAGTCCAGATTGGCACAGACTGATCTCATTTAGGATGAAATATTAGGGGTGGAGGCTCCTACCTCTTTGAATTCCTTAACAGGGTCTGCCATTGTAGTTTGATAACTAGCAATAGTCTTTGTCTAAGAGAAACACAGGGCACTACTGGGTCACTTTTAACTGGTGTTAAGTCGGAGGGGCTGATTCCTGTTGTCACTGTACCACACCATGCCTTCATTCTCCAGAAGCATCCAATCGAAGCTCCCCTTCCTCGCCTTTCTCCTTCTCTAATAGCTCTATTGAGAAATAACTCACTCATTTAAAGTTTACCAAACAAGCAAAAAAAAAAAATCATCAGGATTCTAGACATCCACACATAGTGAAACCAAAGAAGGATATTCTTAGGAGAGGAACACAAAGGCACAATGCCTATGTGCAGCTGATCATATACAATAATATTTATTGAAATGAACTCCAGGAAATGGAAACAAGAGGTTTTTTCCTTTGTTGTTGTTTTTGCTTTCTTTTTTTCTGTCTTTTTGTTTATCTGCCTTTGGGAGGGTAAGAAGTGGGCACAGTCATGGAGGGACAACAGGCGAACAAATGCAGCAGTGGTACTCACTGCTATTCTATACTGTCCTACTTGCCTATACTATTCTTCTATTCTACTGTTCTATTCTACTACACTGTTGAAAATGAATCATACAACTAGTGGGTGGGAATAGGAGGAAAAAACTGGGAGTGAGGGAACGGTGACATTGTCCATAAAGAAATGTAATCATTACCTGATTTATGTAAATGTAACCCCTCTGTAGTCACCTTTATAATAACAATAAAAAAGCAAAAAAAAAATCATGTCTTTAAAACATGACCATAGCTGGGCATGGTAGTATCTACTTGTAATCTCAGCACTTGGGAAGCTAAGACAAGATGACCTGAAGTTTAGGGTTAGCCTGGACTACTCAGCATATTTCAGGGTAGACTGAGTTAATAGCATAATTCTGTTTCAAAAGACAAGACAAAACAAAACACTGAAATGAAACAAAAAAAAACCAAAAGAAATGTCCACATTCTACAGATGCTTAATATATACTACTAGCTGTTTAGATTCAAGACCTTGGGTCTTGATCAAAACAAAGGAAATGAATAATTTATAGATTTAGAAGGGATCAAAACATTGAGTGAACCTGTCCAATATACAGGTCATTAAGGATGGACAGATTCAGTCTGAGCCAGGCACATATTTCCCCCAGCAGGTGCAGGAATCATGGGAGTGAAAGGCTGGCCTCTCCCCTCTTGGCTCAAGTGTTTTATGTATCTAGAGATGGAATATGAAGGGTTGACCCCACCTTATTATCCCGTATAGGATATATAGACACCAGGCTAAACCCCAGGTCGGCCTGCTTGACGTGCAGGTGAGGCAATCTGACCTAAGCTGTCAACATTCCATTGTGGGCCCAACCAAAAAGCCCCCCCACCTCCCTAGACCTAATGGCTTTTTGATTAACCTCTGCCTCCTTGCTCAGACCCCCATGTAAGCCCGACCCCAAATCCACCCTTTTGTAAGCCTCCATCCCCACAGGAAGGTTGTGCCCCTTGCTGGCAATGAACAGTCCTAGCCTGTTGAGAATCTAGTGTCCAGTCTATTCCTTTTTCCTTTCTCTTGCATTTTCCTATCAGGGAGGGAGACCCGATGAATGCCATTCTTCCAGACATTGTGTTTTTCAAAGTAAGCTGAAGAGTTTCACAAAAGGGCTGCAAGAAAAATATTGAAGTTTCACACGAAGAGAGAGTCCCTACCTCTCTCAACCCACTTGAGTCATGCAAAGCAGCATGGGCTTAACAAGTAGCAGAATACAAATTGGAGTGTGCTGAATTTAAAGTGTGACTTGACTTTTACCTTTTCTAGATTTTCATTTGTGGGGTAGTAGAAGGTACACCTGTACTCTCCTCCATGCCCTGTGTAAACGACAGAAGACTACAGGGCTTGCAACCATTTCTTGTAAGCATCCTTTTGTTATATAAGTCTTTCCAATTAGTCTAAGTATGATACTGAAGCAAGGACTCGGTCAATAATATAGTCAGTGCTGCTTTTTTGGACTCATGGGGGAAAAGCTTGATGGATCATCAATCACTTGTTAATCTTCCTTCTTAAAGCCATCCTGAATACCACTTATCAAGTTTCCTAAGATCTTTAGCCTTCTCCTTTTCTTTCAGGGAAATCGGTTATTTTTAGATTACAGATAGGGTATTACAGAACTGTCCTCTCAGAGGCATGTTCTGAATCAAGCCAAGGGTGAATGTTTTGGGCAGGCTTTGTGTAACTTATAAGCATGTGTGTGTCTAGCTGCATGGCTGTAAGAGTTACCAAGTCACTGGTGAGTTGATCATCTGACCCAATGTCAGCACTGCAGCATGGGGCAGAACTAAGAACAGAACCCCAAGGTTAACTTACAATGTTTCAATCAAAGCTTGGGAAAAGAGTAAAAGATGGATGATCACGTGAGTAGTCTGGACCAAGGCTTTACACAGTAAAACTAGGACACGTGGTATGTAAAAATACCACAGAAAGGCTTGTTTTTAAAGAAAACACTCCCTCCCATACAAATAGCAAAACCTACAATATAAATTCCACATAGGGAGGGAGCCATCACACAAAGGCATTCATTCTCAATTGCGCATCGAAGGATTCTCAGGAACTTCTCAGATCCTGGGCCACAGTTGGTGCCCATTCTTTAGAAATTTCAAATATTTATATTTCATCATATTCTCTTCTAATGAAAGCATTCTTCAAGGGAATTTGAGTGCCTGCTTTTAACACTGAAGCCATGATAACCTGCCTAAGGCTGAGTGACTCATTTCAAAAGCCAGTTTAAGACAAACTTTACATAACTGATGATGCTCTCTCTTCCTAGAGAATGTAGAAAAGTCTGAACTGAAGATAAACTATATTATGTCTCATTTGGTATTTGGTTTTGAATTCCAAAGGTAGGGACTGGAAGGAAGGGCTGTGGGGTATGTGTTGTTTGCTGATGTTTTCTTTTAAGCTATAATATATTCAGAGGCTATTTTGAGAACTCAATTATGTCCTCTTCAAGGAAATACAAAACCAATGGAAAACTACAATTGAATTTTTTTTTAACAAGACAAACCACCACTGTTCGGGGATTTACAGCATTTAATTTTTTAAAAAATAAGTATAACCATCTCAAGAAGGCTGCTTTCTTTGCTAAACTCAATAATAGCTAGCAAGTTGCATTATGTAGTCAGTTCTTACTAATCTTGATTTTTTTTTTTTGGTTGGTTGTGGGGCCTGAACTCTGGGCCTGGGCGCTGTCCCTCAGCTCTTCAGCTTAAGGCTAGTGCTTTACCACTTGAGCCACAGTGCCACTTCAGGTTTTTTCTGCTTATGTGGGGCTGAGGAATCAAACCCAGGGCCTTATGCATGCAAGGCAAGCACTCTACCACTGAACCACCTTCCCAGCCCTAATCTTGATTTTTATAGACATAGGCCTAAAATAAAGACAAAAAGATAGTAACTCCCCTCCCCCACTATCAAACACATATTAAGATACTGTAAAGCAACTTCAGAAAAGGCAGAACGATTTCAAAATAAGACCATAAGTAAGACCATTTGGCAGCAGATAAAAGAGGGAATGGAAGAATCAGAGGCCTATCTTTATTTCATCTGCAACAACAACAAAAAGCATTTAACAAAGCCATGTCCTGCACCAAAGTACTTATATAGTCTTGATTAAGGCCAGTGAGATTTTAATGCTAAGTTGTGCTAGTCATATCGATTGCCAAACTCACAAAAGAACAGTACCTGGATTGCTCCAGTGAAGCCAACAGCCTAATGTATAAAACTCTTAGAATAGTGTTTTACATATAGTAAGCACTTATAAAATCTTAATTACTAATTTTATCAAGGACACCAAGGCAAACTTCCTGCTTCCGGGTCTAGCCTTAGTAACATAGTAAAGCAACACTGGAGAGGATTTTCAACAGCAGAAGTGCAGGCGTGTGCAAGGGAGCCTGGTTACTCACTCCTCCTGGGGTGGTGGCTGGCAGGGGGGGAGGGGGGAGAGTGGGGTGGTAGGTGAGGGCAGCACAGGCTGCCTTAGCCACCACTTCCTTGAAGTATTCTTGGATCACTCCAATTCATGCTCTGTTCTTGCCTTGAAGTTTTAATCTGCCTGACCAAATTGAACACTGGCTATTTGTCTTCTATTTTACATAGTTTCAACTTTTTTTGGGAGAAGGACTTTAAATTTAATCTTTACTCCTCCCATGACCTCAGGAAGCACTTGGTTGCTGTTTGAGGGCAGAGCCCTGGAGCAGAGGAAGAATAATCAGTAGAGTCTAGAACAGATGTACTGTGTCCATAAGCCACGATTAGCACTGAACAATAACCACCAACTGTACCCTTTATCTTGCTGGGCAGCTCACAGATTGGTAGATAGACGTGGAGAAGTATTTCAGGCTTCTGCAGTTCTGTGTACACTCCCCTCCCCATCTTCTTTAAAGGGCCTGCCTTTTGTTTTCTGGGAATAGGAGTGGTCATTGGAGCTCACCTGTGCAGCAGGCACTCTGCCCAAACCTGACATCACCGAGAACCCAAGATGGAAAACAGTGAGCGAGATATTTGAGATTACAAAGTCAGATCTCAGAAAGCCAACTGCTTTTAAGTTGGCAGACTCTTCCTGCTAAGTAAGGAAGGGATTGTTTACAATTACTGGGGGAAAAATATCATGCAAACAGCCAGCTGCTTTGCTGAGAGATTACTCAACGGGTTCATCCCCTGACTCATCAAAGGAACACAGGTGGTCACTGTACTGATTACAGATGAGTGTGGCAGCTCCAGCTCACAGGTGTGAAATGGGAGGAAAGGGATGGGCGAGGAGGGTGGGAAGCTAGCTAGCTGATTCTAGCCCAGTCTAAACTTCTGGGGTAAGTTTAAACTATCTCCACATCTTCCACATTGGAGAGTGAGGAGTCACTAGTTCTGAACTGAGTCACTAGTTCTGAAGCACTAGTTCTTTATAAGAATTGGAGGTCTCCATTTCAAGTCCCCTCCTGCTGAACAAAGACAGTTAAGCATCTGTTCTGTCTTTCATTGTGTCACAGTGGGTGGGGTCCCTGTTGTACTTTCCTAGAAAGAATATGAACTTTTAGACTGAAATAAAGAACCAGAACAGGGCTGGGGAGTAGCTCAGTGGTAAGTGCTTGCCTTGCATGCATGGGGCCCTGGGTTCGATTCCTCAGCACCACATAAGCAAAAAAGCTGGAAGTGGCTCTGTGGCTCAAATGGTAGTGTTAGCCTTGAGCTGAAGAGCTGAGGGACAGTGCCCAGGCCCAGAGTTCAGGCCCCACGACCGGACCAAAAAAAAAAAAAAAAAAGAACCAGAATATTAGATCATAAGGAATGAGGAGGAGGAAGGAAGCTGCTACTCTTCCCCTTCCCCTCAGTTGAAGGAGAATAACTGAGGTACAATCTGCAACTGCAGACCCTAGAAGCGAGTAGGGCGACAACAATTGGCCTTTTAAAGTACTTTTCTGTAAACACATTATCTGATTTTCTGCTAGTAAGGTTTCTTTATTGTGCATCCCAAACTCCTCTGTGAGGACCCTCAAAGAATCTGTCATAGTAGGTGCCAGGCTAATTTGTTTCTCTTCATTGAGAGACAAAGGGAATTGGACGCACTACAAATCACAAAGGAGAGGTTCTGGAGGTCAAGCTGCCAAAATAACCACGTTTTCTTACAATTTATTACAAGGCTTTATCCAGACATCACTAGTAAATCTCAGTCAGTGGGAACCTGGCTCAGTTTCAGAACTCTCCTAGAAGTCATTTTAAACACGTAGGGGATAGTGATTTTGGCAGTATCAACTCACTCTGGATCCATTTATTTTTTTGTTTTGTTTGTTGCCTTCCTGGTTTCAGCCATTAAATGGCCAGTCTCAGGGACTCAACTGTGCAAGTCCAGGGCTGACTGATTCCAGGCCACATAGTTTACTCGTTGACACCTTTTGTGATCTTAGATTCTTCCTGGGACCGGCAAAGAGCTCAGGTGAGACCGAAGGGTCCCAAGGTCTTTCTCCAGCTGGCAGGACCCACTCTGGAGAAAGGAGTACGCTCACCACGCAGTGCTGGAAAAGGGCCACCGAGGAAACAGGTGCAAAGGCTGGGCTATCCCCAGAGCAGAGAGAGCTTGTGGGGTTTGGCCCCCTGGCAGCCCCCAGGCCCTGCCACCGCCACCCCCACAAAGGCAGCCCTTCAGGGCAGCTGCGCCAGGCACCATCGGCTGCCCCCCGCCCCCCAGCACTCAAGTTCCCGGCCCACTCTGCCGTCACCTGCCTGGGCGTGGGGAGAGCCTGTGGGCGCGCAGACCCACATCCAGGCTCGTCACCCGGCGTGTGGCTAGCGTGCCTGGGCGCTCCGTGCAGTCCCCGCCGGGCCGCGCAAGGCGTACAGCCCACTCGCCTGCGCCCACGGAAGCACCGACTGCCGTGTGACTCAACTCGGGTGTCCAAAGACAGGGCGCCCCAGAGTGGTGTGCTTAAGTGTGAACGGCGGGGGGGATAAGAGCCTCGATTGCACACGGTCAGAGGGAGTAGATCCTGGAAGGGTCTGGGTCTGTGTCCATCTGGAGGCACTGACCCTGACCAATAATGGGAGAGAACGAATCCCGCGGCTCCCGTCCTGCAGAAATCTGCGCGACTCACTCCCGTCCGCGGGGGTCCGCGGCCCCCTGCCCACCCTGTCCCAGGCCCGCGTGTCCTCATTCACCGACCCTGCCCTGCGGGGGGGGCACCCCCGGATCGAGCCCGGTGGGACTGGCCTGGCTGGAGGTCGGGGATGGCCCCTCACCTGCTGAGATCACTCACGAAGCTGCCGCTCTTCTCATCCAGGAAGCGCTTCCAGCCGTCCGCCGTCTTCACCCAGCTTTGCCCCGGGGACCGCCAGTCCTGTCCAAGGAAGGGCATGGCGCCGGGAGCAGACGCGGTCGCGGACGGACTGACAGACAGGCAGCACCGGCCTGGCGGCCTGGGGACGAGCGCCGAGCGCGCAGCCCTAGGGCCCAGCGGTGGGGGCGCAGGCGGGAGCTGGTGCGGAGAGCTGGGCGCCCTCCGTGATCGGGCGGAGCGCGGGCGCTGGGGGCGGGCGGGCGTGGGGTGTTCGCCGTCGGGCTCCAGAAAGTGCAGCCCGGCGGTGCCCGCCCCGTATTTATCCCGGCCGCGCTGGCCCGGCTCTTTGTTGCCGGAAGAGCCTCAGCGCTCAGCCCGCCCCCGTCCCGGAGGCCACGTGGCTTTGTTTATGGGCTCGGCTTGTTTTCCCGGGCGCAGGGGGCGGGGGGGGGCCTCCCGCTCCTTTCCCCGGTTGCACAGCCGCGCGCGCCCGTGGAAACTTGAAGCCACGCGGCCCGGCCAGGTCTCCCACCGCCCCTCAGTCCCCTGGCCCCTCGGTGCCCCCCTTTACGCCCCCTCTGCCCTCCCGGCGGCGGCGCAGAGAGTCAGTCTGCGGAGTGGAGCCCGGCCCTCCTGTGGCTGTTGGGGTGGTACCCGGGGAGGGGTGGGGGTGGGGAGGGCGTTCTCTCCTTGTCTAGATCACCGCTGGGCAGACGGGGCAGATGGGGTGGAGGACTGACCACCAGTCCCTGGCATCCCCTAAACCAGGCCCGTGCGTCTTCTCCAGGGCCAGGCTAGGGGGCGCATTCTTCTGATCTGATCAGGGTGTCAGGGTTGGAGTGTGTGTGTGTGTGTGTGTGTGTGTGTGTGTGTGTGTGTGTGTGTGTGTGTGTGTGTGTGTCTGTGTGTCTGTGTGTCTGTGTGTCTGTGTGTCTGTGTGTCTGTGTGTTCCATTCTGTTAGGCCTCCCTTCTCCATTGGCAAAGGAAGGGGTAAAGGGCTTTGGGGGGACCCAGGAGGAGCTGGCTCCTGGGACAGCCCCCTTCCCCCATTTTACCTAGGCACGGGCCAGGGTTGTAGGAACCTGGCCCTGTTCACTGTCTGAACCCTGCTCTAAGGGTGGGGGCTGGGCGTCTTTTCTGAGGACGCCTCTGTTCTGAGGACGCCCCATGCTCTCCTCTTGTTCCTCCCCCTGGGCATCTCCGCCTGTGGCTAATGAGTCCTCTTGTGAATTTTGTTGTAATGTTGGTGAAGTGAAGAGAGAAGGGCCCAGGATGCCCGCCAGCTGACTGCCTTGCGCTGTCGTGCCCCAGGGCCGCGCACAGGCCCTCACTCACCTTAGCGATGAACCTAACCAAAGTGAGAGTCACCCTGATTTCCAGATGAAGCGACTGAAGGCCCAGAGGGAGATCAAGATTCTCAACTCTGGGTACAGTCTAAAAAGATCCTGCTTGCTTTTACATGTATGTCAGTGTGAGTACTGGGACTTGAACTCAGAGCCAAGGTGCTGTCTCTTAGCTTTTTGGCCCAAGGCTGGTACTCTACCACTTGAGCCAGAGCTCCATTTTTGGCTTTTTAGTGGTTAATTGGAGGTAAATGTCTTAGGGACTTTCTTGCCTATGCTGGCTTTGAGCCACAATACTTAGATCTCAGCCTCTTGAGTGGTTAGGATTATAGGCTTAAGCTACTAGTACTTGGATTTCTTTTTCTTTTTTTAAATAATTTTTTATTTCACATATTTCACTGTATTGTGGAATAGTGATACTTAAAGTCACAAATACATATTAACTTTCACAAGGTAAATTGTCACTATCATGATCTATAAAGTTTGTGAATTCTATGAGCTTTGACAATTTATTATTACTTAAATAAAAATCTATCCCTCCCTGCAGAATGATGCTCCAGGAAAATTGGTCCTCTCAGCTCAGAGTTGGCCTTCAGTATTTCTTGTGTGAGTAAATGAATGTAGGTAGGAAGGGATAGCATCAAGAGGGCTCCTGGCCTTTCATCACATCTGGTTAGCATACTTTACAGCCTGATCCATTGGGTAATTGGATGGCACAATTTATTAGCTAGTGCTTAAGATATTAGTTTCTAGCTCTAGTTTTCATATTTTCATCCCTGTAGCCACTGGCAGCTTCTCTTCTATGTTCTGGAAGGATCTCAAAGGCAGAATAGGCATAAGAACCTGGGTCCCCTGTGTGGGAAGGAGGAAAAAGATTTTTGGGGGGAGTTGTTGTTGTTGTTGGTCCTGGTGCTTGAACTCTAGGCCTGAGCGCTGTCCCTGAGCTCTTCAGCTCAAGGCTAGTGCTCTACCACTTTGAGCCATAGTGCTACTTCCGGTTTTCTGGTGGTTAATTGGAGCTAAGTGTCTCACAGACTTTCCTGCCTGGACTGGTTTTGAACTTAGATCCTCAAATCTCAGCCTCCTGGGTAGCTAGGATTACAGGCATGAGCCACTGGTGCCTGGCTTAAAAAGATGTTTTTAATAAAGTCTGTTTTCAAGTAGCCAAGGTTTTCTGATTTAGGTTTCCCACCATAAATAATTTATTACTGTAGCAATAGTAAAAATGGCTGTAAAAACAAGGCCAAAGATCCCAAACAAATATTCGGCACTGCAATCATTGTAAGAGATGAGCCAATGTTGGTTCTTCTGGACTTGGTTAGAGCAAATTGGTATTGACAAGGAAGCACAATTAAGGGATGTGGTTATTAAAGATGAATGCTTAGTTATGAGCCAGGAAACTACTTCCCTGGAGAAACCGCAGAGGGCTAAGAGATAGAAGATTTGATTTTTAATTCTGCTAGAGCAGCATATGGCTTACCCCAACTTGAATGAATAATACCACACAATAATACTCTTATTTACTCAGCTGTCAAGAACAAATGGTGCTAACCATGCCTACCTTTTCAGGAGTATTTAGAAAGTATGGTAGATTGGATTACTAGTACTGATACTTCCCTTCTTTGTAATATTGTTATTTGCATCCATACCCTTATCATGGCCTCATGGTGGGTCATGTATACTTTTCTAATTTTTAACCATGTGACTTGCTTTGGCCAATGGGATGCCAGTGCATAGATGTGACTAGAGTATGACGTATGTACTAATCTGGCTGGTTTGATCTCTTGGGTTTCTACCAGTTCTGTGAAGTAGCCACAACTCTGAATTGCTTGAATCTTAGGATTTGACACATGGAAGAGGTTCTTCAAATGTCCCACAGATGTATGAGGAAGAAGTGAATAATTCGGATTGAATGTTGCTGAAGTTACTTTGGTCTTTAAATTTTTTTTTAATTTATTTTTATTGTGAAAATACCATACAGAGGGTTTACAATTACACGGGCAAGGTAATGAGTACATTTCTTATCAAGCATTGTTGCCTCCAGGTCTTTCTGTTATACAGTGTTATTGTATCAGGAGTTGACCGCTGCAAAAGGTTGAGTAATTGGAACTTGATGAAAGCTTTTTAATTTCTAAAATCCAAATGGAAGTAGGAAGGAACATTTCTTTTCTTGGTCCTTGTCTTTTTGAGATCAGCAGAACTGATCTCAGGAGGCCTCAGTGTTTGTCTTGAGTCCTTCAACTTTCTCTGCCTTAAAAAAAGTGTGGTTATTGTATTTTAGACTTCTAGAGTATGGCCTATGGCTGTAGATTTCCTCCATCATATATGAGCTCACCTTTCTCAAACACATGGTTTCACCTAGGAAGCTCTGCAGTGCTGGCTCCCACGGGATGACGTATGTACTGGGTCAGTGAGCTTCACATCAGAGGTTGGCTTAACTTTGCAAAGACTTTGATGGCAAGCCTCATGGGAGCTGAGCGGTTTCCAATCACTAAAGGCAAAGTATCAGTGTGAGAGCTGTGGGCTGAAGATTCAGAAGTAGATGGATATTGGAACATTCCAGGAGGCTCATCTTGTCCTGTAATGATGATGTGAGGATGATGTGATCACTACAGCTGTGGTTCTGCTCCACTTGTATGGGTCACCATGCAGCCCTCTAAAACATTCTGCCCAGATTGCATGCTGGGTATTTGATTTGTCACTTGTGCTTAGACACTGTCTCAGCAGGTACCACAGTACCTGGCATGGTACATGACATATGGCATACAACCAGTAAATGAGGGCTGTTGGCTTGACCTGGAAGGCTATCAGTCCTGTGTTTTCCCTTATTGACATTTTACTGGGGACTTTGGCATGATGGGAGCTTTAGTCCTGCCCCTACAGCTACGTTCATCACAGAGGTACCTTACTAGTTGATGAGGCAATATGGTCAGAAGTTGGCATCTTAGAAAAACCAGGTGACTTGTCCATGATGGAATGTGCTGTGCCAAAGACACTGTGCCAAGTGCGTTGCAAACCCATCCTGTTTAACACCCACAAACTACTTCACAGAGAAGAAATTTAGGCTTAGAAGAATTAACTGGCTTGCCTGAGATCACCCAGTATGTATGAAATGGAACTCAAACAGAAACCCAGTTCTCCCTCTGGCATAGACTTGAGCCAGATTGCATTAGATTTGATTATGGTTCCCCAGTTAAAAATCTGTGTGAATCTGGGCAAGACACTATCTTCATTTGGAAAATAATAATATCTATGTTGACCTATTTCAGAGAATATTATGATGATTTAGTAAGAGAATATAAGTGTTTAAAACAATGCTACCCCCAGCCATAGTTCATTCTTTCTTTTCCTTCCTTCCTTCCTTCCTTCCTTCCTTCCTTCCTTCCTTCCTTCCTTCCTTCTTTCCTTCCTTCCTTCCTTTCTTTCTTTTTTGTCAGTCATAGGGCTTGAACTCTGGTCTTGGACACTGTCCCTGAGTTCTTCTGCTCAAGGTGAGTGCTCTACCATTTGAGCCACAGGGCCACTTCTGGTTTTCTGGTGGATAATTAGAAATAAGAGTCTCACAGACTTTCCTGCCCGGGCTGTCTTTGAACTGTGATCCTCAGATCTCAGCCTCCTGAGTAGCTAGGATTATAGACATGAGCCACTGGCGCTACTTTCTTTATGCAAAATTTACATCTCCATTTCCCCCTCCCCACCCTTGGTTAAGTCCATGTCCATCTTCTCCTGCCATGGGATGTTTTGTTGCTTCCCAAAGTACATAGCATAGCTCACTCAGCTTACTTCTAGACCTGGGAAAAGTGTCTATTGCAGTAAAAGCATAGTGAAATGATAGCTTGCTCAGCATTAGTTACTAATTATTGTCTTTGAACTATGGAAACGGTCCTTATTCTGTAGCACACGTAGGAGACAGCTTTTTTTTCAAAGGCACACGTGGCATGCATTTAGTCTGTTTCCTCCTAGGCCTTTTCTTTTTTTAATTGTATTTTTTATTATCTTTAAGTCGTGTACAAAAGGGCTACCTTTCAGCATGTCGGTTTATGAGTACAATGCATCTTGATCAGTATCACCCCTTTCATCCTTCTCTCCCATCCTTCCTAGGACTTTTTAATGACATTGTTTGTAGAAAGGGCTGTGAATAACTTGATAAATGTGAAGTGCTTTGTTTCCATTAAACCAGAATGACATCCGTTTATGGCTTTGGCTAAGGGACTACTTTTCACTAAAATGCAATTGTATTTTCTGTTTTCATAGCTGTTCTTTCTGAAAGGGACATGTGTGTGTGTGTGTGTGTGTGTGTGTGTGTGTGTGTGTGTGTGTGTGTGCATGTGTGTGTAAAGTATTTAGCAGTAGTCGTAAGTTAAAAATAACTTTTTCTAGTCAGGTGGGGCAGGAGCAGGAATCAACCGTGTCTGTTCCAGTGAGGGTGACTTTTATAGAGGAGGAACTAGAGGAAATCAAGGTGTTAAATTTGACCTGCCAGGCCCGTGGCAGGAATGTAGGTTTAATGCCATAACATGTTGCATCTGACCTTACACTTCATTGGTCTAGGGTGTGGTATCTTAGGAACAGTGTGAAATACGTCTTTGAGGTGTGTTTGTGCACAACTGGCCAGCTGTGAGTTATTTTTGGGTCTCTGGCTGCCACAAGTCCTGCCAACTAAACTTGGTCAGACACATGTCACTGAAAATATGCTCATTACTTTAATGAGAATCATTTGGCGTTTCTAAGTGGGGAGAGGGGGCTGTTTTTGAAAGAGTCAAGGGCATTTTACTGTAACCTTCCTTCTTTCATGGGCCAGTCCCTTAATTGTAATGAAAGTCTTAAAAAAATTTTTTTTTTATATAATTAAAAAATATCTAGTTGTGCAAAGGCATTTCAATTCAACACATCAGCTCTGGCCACTGCCTCTTGATCCATGCCACCCTTTCCACCATTCTTGTCTTTTTCTTCTGTTCTTAATAAGTAGCAAGAAGTACGAGAAGCAGAGTTGCTAACTTTTGTCTGAGGAAATGAGTGAAAGGCAACATCCACACCAATGGAAAGCTAAACTTGTAGTGTCTTAAGGTAATCACGTTGAATTTGATGTGGACAGACAGCTTTCAAAACATTACCTAAAATTGGTTAAAATTGTGCTGAAACTGGTTAAAACCTGATTTTAACCTTTCAAATGATATCTTACATGCTTGCATAGCAAATTTTAGTTCTGGGGTTTCACATATGCAAATAGAACTTGTGTTGAAATTCTTCTAGAACTTTGTGTTTGGTGGTTTACTTCCTTACCATCAGCTTTATTCACATAAATTTGCAAGGTAGATTTTTACTTATTTATTTATTTATTTTTATTTTTTGCTAGTCCTGGAGCTTGAACTCAGGGCCTGTGCACTGTCCCTGGGCTTCTTTTGCTCAAGGTTAGTACTCTACCACTTGAGCCGCAGCACCACTTACAGCTTTTTCTGTTTATGTCATTCTGAGAAATCAAACCTAGGGCTTCATGCCTGCTAGGCAAGCACTCTAACCACTAAGCCACATTCCCAGCCAGGTGGATATTTTTAAAATCTCCATTTACAGTTAAAGAGACTGAGGCTCAGGTACAGTAGCAATTAAAGTTCAGCTTCAAAATCAGAACAGGTGCCAGTCACTGATGACTCATACCTGTAATCCTAGCAACTAGGAGGCTGAGTCCGGGAGGATTATAGTTTGAAGCCAGCTGGGGCAGAAAAGCCTGTGAGAGACATCATCACTAGTTAACCCTCAAAAAATGCTGGACTGGAGGTGTGGCTCAAGTGGTAAAACATTAAAGAGGCACTGTACAGCATAAAACAATCAGAACAGTTCTGAAGGGGCAACCTTTAAACATTAGAATTGCTAAAGCCCAAAGAATAGAGACTCACTAAGGAACACAGCTATTTCGTAGCGGCCCTGTGAATTGGGCACCATGATGAGATAAACTGTAAATTTTGAAATAAACTCCAAACTCTCTGGTTGATGCATTCCAATGACAGGATTTTATCAGGATCTCATGAAATGAATTTGGGTCTAAGTGTACAAAAAAATACACTTGACCTGCTAGAAGAGGTTCCTCTGTGAAGGCCACCAAGATTTGGAAACTCAGGTGCCCATAGTCTTTACTCGACTGTCAGATTGTTTGTATATATCTGTTTATATATATAAACCTGCCACTTGTTTATATATATATTTTCAAGTTGTTATCATATATACATATTTTGATTGGTTGGCCCTAGTGATTGCGGAAGGCTTTAGTGAGTCTTTTGAAATGTATTTGCTTGTGTGAATCAGCCAATTTGTCAAATCCTGTTTGGTGTTCAGTCTTCATATTTACACACACGTGTTACCAAAACAATCATATACACTTTTGACATTGATGAAGGATGGTTATTAACAATAGTGAGCCTTCCTTCCTTCCTTTCTTTCTCCCTCCCCCTTGCTTGCTCTTTCTTCCTTCCTTCCTTCCTTCCTTCCTTCCTTCCTTCCTTCCTTCCTTTCTTTCTTTCTTTCTTTCTTTCTTTCTTTCTTTCTTTCTTTCTTTCTTTCTTTCTTTCTTTCTTTCCTTTCTCTCTCCCTCCCCCCTCTCTCTTTTTCTTTTTTGTTGGTTGTGGGGCTTGAACTTAGGGCCTGGGAGCTGTTGAGCTCTTTTGCTCAAGGTTAACACTCTACCACTTGGAGCTACTGAGCTACTTCCAGTTTCTGGTAGTTAACTGGAGATAAAAGTCTCATGGACTTTCCTTCCCAGGCTGCCTTTGAACTGTGATCCTCAAATCTTAGCCACCTGGTTAAGATTATAGGTGTAAACCACTAGCACCTGGTTGATGATAGTGAGGTTTTCATTAGGAAACAGAACACAGTTCTCTTTTTCCCTGGGAAGGTGGCTCAGTGGTAGAATGCTTGCCTTGCATGCATGAGGCCCTGGGTTCAATTCCTCAGCACCACATAAACAGAAAAAGCTGGAAGTGGCGCTGTGGCTCAAGTGAGCTGAGGGACAGTGCCCAGGCCCAGATTTCAGGCCCCATGACCAAAATACAAAAATGATGTACAAAGGGGTTACAATGGCATAATTCAAAAGTATATTTTGTTTTGGAAAATGTTCTCCCTTCCCTCACTCTTTCCCAGGTCTTGTTTATTTCTGTCTGTTGTACCTGTCAGTATTTCCCCCTACCCTCCTGCCCAAAGTCTTAATTTGTAGAAGAATTGTGCTCCTGCTGAATCTTTGGCACATTTGATTTTTTTTTTCTGCCAGTATTGGAGCTTGAACTCAGGGCCTGAGTACTGTCCCTTAGTTTTTTCTTTTTCTTTTTTGCTTAAAGCTCATACTCTATCACTTGAACTATAGCTCTGCTTGGGGTGTTTTGCTGGTTAACTGGAAATAAGGATCTTTAGTACTTTTCTTGCCTAGGCTGGCTTCAAACTGTGGTTCTTAGAACTTAGCCTCTTGAGTAGCTAGGAGGATTACAGGCATGAGCTATTCACAGCCATCTTTCCTGACATATTTGAGATCTCAGTGTAGTTGGAATTGATCCTCAAGTTTGTAAGCCACAATTGTGGCCTGTGGATTGCAAACATTTTACTGCTTCTCTGAGATGATTCAATGCAAAATAGAAAGAAAATGAGCCCATAATTTCTTTCAGGAAGAGGCAAATAATTTAGAAAGAACTACAGAATGCTAATGTTTTCTAGCCTGAGAAATTCAGTCCCTTAAGGGATGTAATATTTTCAGCTAGCCTTTTTTTTAACTGCAGATAGTAATTTGATCTTTTAAACATCTGCTTTGTTAAAAATGGAATTCCATATTAAATACATTTTCTAACTCCAAATTGTGTATTAATTGATGAGATATGTAATAGATTTTTCTCTTTATCAACTAAGCAAAAAGAGTGTATATCTTCTGTTCTGTTTTTGATGATTTTTTTTACATGTAGTAAAACTTATAGAATAACTGGGTATTTCACACACTTGCTGTGTTCCTGGTCCTGAGTGTTCTAAAGCAGATTTAGGAGACCTGAAAGGAGATTTTAGGCCTTAAGACAAGTGATAGAAACATGTGAATCTACATCCATGTGCCATGTACAACGAAGGGGGTATTTTTAGATACCTCTAAGGACAAAGCACCCCTCTAGCTTGGGATAGCCAGGGGATGCTTCCAGGACTCACTAGTTTAATTAATTAATTAATATTTATTTTTGGCAGTATTTTTTTGTCTGTTGTGGAGCTTGAACTCAGGGCCTGGGAGCTGTCTCTGGGCTTCTTTGTGTTCAGGGATAGTGCTCTACCATTTGAGCCACAGTACCACTTCCTGTATTAGGGTTTTGAACACAGGGTCTCATGCCTGCTAGGCAGATACTCTAACCACTTGAGCCATACCCTGGCCCATTTTTGGTTTAGTGATTGTTTTGGACAGGATTTTCCCCTGACACTAGTTGTGGACTTTGAATCTCCTGCCTATTGCCTTCTGTGTAGCTGAGATGTCTAAGTGTGAACCTCCATGCCTAGCTTATTTGTTGATATGGGGTCTCACTAACTTTTTTGCCTGGACTATTCTTGAACTGTAATTTTTTGATCTCTACCTCCTGTGTAACTGGGATTAGAGATAGGAGTCATTGAGTCCATACTCAGACTTGCTATTGAGTTACATCTACAAATCTGAGTGGGACCCCATCAGGTAAGTGGGGGGTTAGAGTAGGGATGGAAAGACATTCCAGGTAGGAGACAGCAGAGGCAATGACCAGGAGGACAGGAAGAGCATGGGTGTGGTGAAGGAGAAAACGGGAGATAGGGAAGAAGAGCTGGCAACGGAGAAGCAGGCAGAGGGGGCAATGTAGAGGGCTCTGTGGGCCTCAGGGAGAGAGTTTGGGCTTTCTCCAAAGGGATGGGCTCTCAAAAGGCTGCCTGGAGGAATAGTGTAGTAGTGTGTGTAGTGTGCAGATTATTCTTGGCCAGTAGGATGGATAAAAGAACTGCATGGTGGCAGGCAAGAGACAAATAAGAAGAGTGGTGCCATTCTCAGGATGCAGGTGGTGGGCACCATTGGCAGGTTTGAAGACCATTTAGGAGACAGTGCAAGATACAAGGATTGGCTGGATATAAGGGATGAGGACAAGGGAGCACCAAGGAGGACTTCACAGATTCTGGGTTAGGTGAAAGAAGATATGAATGGTTGGAATTTGGACTGAGGACCAGAGTCTCATTGTTCTGAGTGAGCCCTCACTCTCACTGGCTTTTGTGCCAGGAACAGAACAAATGTGCTTCCCGTGCCTTGGGAAGATTGCCTGGGTGTTGGAAGGATTTCGTCTTCACTGCCCAGACCTGCCCAGGGGAAGAGGCAGGCGCTGCAGTTGGAACAACAAACAGTCAGAGGGATCTTTCCTTCTTGCTCCCAGCTATCTTAGCCATCTTCAACTGGGCAGACTTTCCCTGCCAGGAACTCCTCTGACATGCAAATACTGTACATGTTCCATTTACAAATGCATTAAAAATGTCATTGATATAGATATGGCACTATTTCTCACAATTCGTAGCAAAATGTCTTTCCAACAAATAAGTGAAGAATAGCATCAAATAAATGAGTCAACAAGTAAATGAGCATTGATGAAGGTTAAGTCTTTTGTTACTTTTTTACTCTCTAGTTTGGACCCTTTTGTGCAAGCCCCAGATTTATGGGGTGCCGCACTGGGTGTAGTTGTAGTGTAAGAATCTGCTCATCAGGCCCCGATCGTGGGGCCTGGGTGCTGTCCCTCGAATCTGCTCATTTCTAAATGCAGGACCCAAAGGGCTCAGGTCTTGTCGGTCACTGCTGTCTTCCAGTCAGGGCAGGCAGGAGACCCAGGTGTGAGCCCTGCTGTGCCTGTGGCCCCTGGGGAAGGGGACGGAAGGAGAGTGGTGTTTCTGTGTTGGAACAGATCAGTGAAGAGGTGCTGACCGTGCAGGCGTCCCTGCTGGGGTAGTTCTGCTAGAGTCCTTGCTGCTTAGTCCTCCAAGGATCTCTTAGTTCCTGCCTGATTTCCAAGCCCAGTCTTGCTGCTTCTATGGGTTCTGATCATTTTCTAATAAAATCATGGAGCTTAAGAGAGCCAGGGTTGGTTCTGTTGTTTACAAACAATAATCCTGTCTGTGTAGAACTTCTCTGAGGAGAGATACTCAGACAGGAGGTCATATATGGACATGTTCAGGCTTACCCATCACTCCCCAAGCCTCTCCAGTCTTAGGCCTCATGCATGTTGTAGAGGTCAAAGATTGAATTCAAGCAGAGAGGATGATTTAAAGGTATGAAGAGTTACCAAAAGGAATTATCTGTTGAAAAACTGGGTTCAAACCCAGAGGAGATATATTATTATTATTATTGTCATCATCATCATCATCATCATCATCATCATCATCATCATCATCATCATTATATAGTTGTACAAAGGGTTACAATTCCATGTCAGGTTATGAGTACAGTGCTTCTTGGTCTTTGTCATCCCTTCCTTTTTCTTCCCCATCCCCCCACTCCCATCTCTCCTACATTATATAATTCATTTTTTTACATAATATACATTGAATATAACTGTATTCACTCTTCTACCCTTTACTTATGTCTACCCCATCCCCCCAAAACACGTTCCCATTTGCTAGTATTCATTTTGATAAAGAGTTGTTTAGCAAAACCTTAGCAGTTCAAAGGAATTATGCCTTTGGATTCCTCCTCTAAGTATACCCTAGAGGAGATATTTTTGCCTTGCACAGAATTTGAAGATTTAGAAATAATGAGAGACATAGAGAATGTTGAACTCCCCCTGCATGGAAGTCTGAGATGGGGAATTGGAAACCTCAGAGCTGTAGAATTTGCTGATAAACGTACAGCACGAACATCAGCAAGGCAGGAAGGCTGAGCCCAGAGGAAGTTCATCTGATGATATTTTATACATTTTCCTACATTTGTTTTTATTATAAAGTTTCTAAGATTGATGCTTCAGATGTGAGATTTAGCATGAAGGCAGAAGGAAGGGAATAACATTTATGAAGTGCCTTTAATATGAATGAATGTTTTTGTGAATTGGCTCCTCTCCCCTCTTCCCTGCGCTCCCCTGCCCTCATCTCTTCTCCCCTCCCATGCCCTTGTCTCCCTCTTTACCCTCTCTGCCCTCCCCTCCCTCCTCTTCCCTTTCCTCTCTCCTTTCTTTTCCTCTCTTCTCTTCTCTTCTCTTCATTTTCTTTCTCTGTCTACTCCTTCTACATATCTAGGTAATGGATTGAACACATCTCGAGCTCAACTTTTTGCTGATTAGTTTTGGAGATGGGGTTTTCTGCACAGGCTGGCTTTGATCCACGATCTTGCAGGTCTCAGCCTTCTGAGGCCTCTTGTCTTTCTGCAGCCTCCAGGATACATTACAATTCAGGCTCCAGGTGAGAGAATGATGTGCTGTCATCTCCTTACCTTGACAAGACAGTTTATGGCAGGTTGTGTCTTCACGTGAGTAAAGGACCAGGCTGATGCTGAGTGGCTGCAAGAGAGCAGAGCACAAAGGTGATTCTCCGAGCCCTCCCCTCCCTTCCTTCTCCAGAGTCCAGAGAAGCTGAGCCCCGTGCACCTCTTCACGTGAGTTTCCAGTTGCATTTGGTCACTGAAGGTTGCTGGCAGATCAAGAGTGCAGGGAGAATGGCCAGGACTCTCCCTTTTTCTTTCTTGCTCTTTGCTTAAACAGTATGGGTGACAAACGAAGCTCCTTAAACATGGCTACCGCCCAGAATCTCCTTTGTCCTGTCATCAGCCCTCACTGGGCTCCTATGGGATGATATTCCTCCTTTTTTCCTTTAAGACCCAGAGCCTCTGGTAGGTCTCCTGAATGCTACTTATACCTTTGTAACTGGCCTTTTATGAAAACCTTATGATGATACCCTCTGAGCAGAGTTTTATTCTTTGCTGGATTCCTTAGCAGCTGGTGTCATGTCATAAAAGCAGCCTTAATTTTCTCAAAGGATATTATCAGTGTATTTTGGAAAGGACAAAAGTCCCTGTGATATTTAAATCAGTTTGTGCTATACACATCAGATTTACATGCAGACTCCCAAGAGGAAGGAATGACTGGAGTAATAGAAAATAAAGAAGGGGGCTATTTGACCTCAGAAACATAGACAAATGTATTTCCCTCCTAAGACACTTAGGGTGAAAATATCTACATCATGAACAAGCAGACTGATTTCTACAGATGTGGTAGAAATGAGCAGATACTCTACTTTGATTGGTTATCATCAGATAATATTCCTTTGAGATTTGCAGTAATGGAGCATTCATTGACTCCTTTGTAAGCTTTTACTTAGGCCCAAGTTCTGTTTTGGAGTGACAAATGAGTGGGATATGGTCCTTACTGGCTCAGGCTGGGCATGGAGGCATATACGTGATTCCCAGCTGTCACTGGCTAGCTCTGTGGCCATGAGCAAGTCCAATTGAGCTTTTGAATTTCTCATACGTAAAAATAATTTCATTCATTCATTCATTCAGTCACTGACTCATTCACTCATTCATTTTGCAAATATTTGTTGGAAGCTTGCTCCATACCAGTGTCGGAAAGACCACAGAGGGAAGAAAGAACAAAGAAAAGAAATAAAAACCCTCCCCCACAGTATAACCCCTGTTTTCGCTGTATTTGATGTTGGTATACTTTGTGGAGGGGAAGGAAAAAAACGAATTGTTTAAATGATGTTCAAAATGTTATGTCAGAAAACGAACTTTGCAACTTTGGCAGGGGCGGGGGGTGGGGGGTAGGAGATGGGAAGGGATGCGAAGGGGAAACAGAGGAGGAAGCAAAAATGCTTGATAAGAAATGTAATCATTACCTTGCCCATGTAATTATAACCCCTCTGTACAGTATTTTCATAATAAAAGAAATAAAAAACTATTTGATGGCATGGTAGGCACATAATAGAACTTCATGAGTACTAGCGGTCATGATCATTACATAAAGTGTAATGCATAGTCTATGTGTGCAAATGGGAAAGGCATGTAGGGGAGGAAGGAATTTATTGTCCTATGAGAAAATCACTGATGCATGTGGAGCAGGTGACATTTGAAAGAGGACCCTGAAGGTTGGGAACGTAGCTTGCACTGGCCTAGCATGCTAAAGTTCTTGAGTTCAATCTTCAGGCACTACCAATCGCCCCCCCCCCCCAAAAGCCCATCAATTTATATACACTTGAAAAAGTAGTAACAAAAAAGAGCCTGGGGTCTGGGAAAAGATGTTGACTTCAGTTTGGCTAGAAAGCAAGTTAGAGCCTATTGTGAAGCCTGTTTTTTTAATCTTCCCTGTGAATGAAGTCTTTCCCCTGGGGTGCAGAGAGCCCTGGAGGCTGGGGCGAGCCTCCTGCTTAGCTTCTTGCACAATGTTTGGCCCTAGAACATCAGAGACCTGTTGAAAATAGTGCACCTATCTTTGTGGTGGGGCATCCCATCTTCTTTGAGCTCAAACCAGGTTGAAGGATGAACTCTTATTAGGGGGCCCCTAAGCAAGGCATATGGAAGGGTCCTGCACAGTTGAAAGTCTTCAAAATACTGATGTGGAGTGGACTTGTATTTGAAAGGCATCCTTCCCCGGCAGCTTCCTTTCTACAGAAAGCACCTGGATTGAGGTGAGACAATCAGGCTTGCTTTACAAGACTTCAGAAATAAAGAAAAAGGGCCAACAAAAGTGCACCATTAATTTATCACGTGCATAGCATGCTCACCATCGGCACGTGCTGTCGATTCCCAGATGAATGAAATGACCTCACAGCCTTGGAGAGGACACATCGATGGCCCCAGGCAGAGCCTGTGCCAGTGCCACAGCACCCCCACAGCTGCTGTCTTGTTAGAGCCTTGAGAAGTGTAGCTTTTCCCTTCCCTAACTGTGGGAACTGAGGTCCTCCCCTCTCCTCCCTCCTTACTTTCATGGTGGTCCTGGGGCTTGAACTGGGCCTTGTACTGTCCCATAGCTTTTTTGCTTAAGGCTAGCACTGTAACATTTGAACCACAATTCCACTTTCAGCCTTTTGGTGGCTAATTGGAAATAAAAGTCTCAGTCTTTCCTGCTCAGATCTCAGACTTCTGAATAGTTAGGATGAAGGTGTGAGCTGCCAGTGTCCAGCTAAGATTTCTTGAAATAGTTATCCCCCTGAGGCTTTCTAGTTGGGAAGCCCATGGGACACTCAGATGGGAGAAGTGAGAACGGTTTAGTGATCAGACAGCTGAAAGAATGTTGGGCAGAATAGGGACCCAAAAGAAGGATGGAGGGCTACTTTAGGGAGAACAGTGGTGTGTGTGTGTGTGTGTGTGTGTGTGTGTGTATGTGTATAGGTGTGTGTATGTATCTGTGTGTATGTGTGTATGTATATATGTGCATGTGTGCATGTGTATATATGTATGTGTATATGTGTATGTGTGTATGTGTATATATGTATGTGTCTATGTATATATGTATATGTGTGTATGTGAATATATGTATGTGTCTGTATGTGCATATATGTGTATATGTGTATATGTGTGTATGTGTCTGTATGTGTGTATATGTGTGTATGTGTATGTGTGTATGTGTGTATGTGTGTGTGTATGTAGGTACCTAAGGCTACAGGGGAAGTGGGAGGAGTCAGAGACAGGGCTATGCCTGTGAGAAGAGCCTCCAGATAGGAGCTATGGCCCTTGGTAGAAGGTTGTAGCCAACTCCCCATGATTCAGGAGGAAGAGACCAAGGGGAATAGATAGCTTGACCTCACTCCCCTTCAGCCCTTCAATCTTTGCTGGCACCTCCTGGATAAAAGTGCAGGGACAGTCTTGGGGGCCCATGGGTGTGGTCCTGGGCAGTGCCCTGCAGCACAGACAGAGGCACAGAGGGCCAGATGTTGGGTCTGGATAGGAAAGGGCAAAGAACCTAGCCTGGTCAGGAGGGGATAAGGGAGAGACTTATCGCATGTGTTTCCTGCTTCATGACCTTTGCCTTTTCTACCCTGCACTATTAAAAACACAGCTCTCTGACATTTCCATATATCACCTGCACAGTTCCCTGGAGCTTTACACAAAAATCAACACGATCTGGGTGCTGATGGCTGGTGCCTATAATTCTAGCTACACTGGAGGTTGAGTTCTGTGAATCAATGTTCAAATTCAGCCTGGGCAGGAAAGACCAGGAGACTCTTATCTTGAAGTGGAGCTGTGGCTCAAGTGGTACACTATCAACCTTGAGCAAAAAAGTAAAGGGACAATGTCCAGGCCCTGAGTTCAAGCCACAGTACTGGCACAAATGGAAAACAAAAAGAAGGCAACAGGAGTGAAGTGCACAATGTGGCAGAGCAGATGTGTGCTGTTCTCGATGATTCTGACATCCATCTCCCCATTTCTTTTTTTTTTTAGGCAGCAGGACCCATCTTTCTTGGTGAACTTACCTTTCAAGATACTTTGAGCATGTGTCTTTGGTGGGCCAGCGGTGTGGGTGAAACAATTCTCTAGGGGCCAGTGTTGGCACTGTAGCAAAACCTACCACGACTTTTATAGATGGCACCGTTGCCTGCAAGTGCAGAGGGTTCCTCTCAGCAAATGGCACCAGAGTGGTTCAGGATGGAGGGCTGCTTTCTTAGATCATCCCATGCCCCATAGGAGACACACTGGGTTTATGGAACTGGGATTCTGTCTGTTCACATGTGACTTAGTCCAATGGATCTCAATGCAGTGCCATTTTAGGTGGTGGCATGAAAGTACCTTTGTCAAGTGGTCATCTGACATGTAGTTCTGGGAGTAATCTCTTACCATGTCAGCAATGCCATCTTGATAAATGGCTATAAGTGTGATCAATCAATCAATCAACCAAACATCTGTCTGTCATCCAGTAATAAGACACGGACATCATCCCACCTGAGTATGGTGATGGAATGGTACTGGCTTCTGAGTAGCTTTTCTAGGTCTAGGAGTTTCTGAGCACATACGGGACCAGTCATCCTTTTGCATATAGTGAGATATTCAAGGCATAAGACCCCAATCAAGTCAGCCAAAGTGATTGTAGATTCCCTGCTGATGAGACTAGAAATTTCCAGTCAACAGCAGCCAGTTGCTGTGTGGGTGGCATGTAACTTATGTAACTTTACAGCTGAGCTATCCAGACACAGGCAGTTCAGGGGATAAGAATAATTCCAACTCTAAGGAAGCCTCCCAGGGCCACTTCTTGGTTTTCTAATCTTTAAGGTGAGCAACTGAATGCTTTTTTTTTTTTTTAGATTGTAGGGCTTGAACTCAAGGCACTGTCTCTGAGCTCTTTTTGCTCAAGGCTAGTGCTCTACCATTTTGAGCCACAGCGCCACTTCCTGTTTTCTGGTGGTTCATTGGAGATAAGAGTCTCACAGATTTTCCTGCCCAGGCTAGCTTTGAACTGTGATCCTCAGATCTCAGCTTCAGGAGGGAGCCACCAGTGCCCAGACATTTAAAACAAAAAATTCCAGGCCCATAAAATCTATGCATCTGTCCCAGCCCAGTCTTGTAGCCTCGCCTTCTTCCTTTTTCTTATTAAAAAAAGAAAAACTAGAACAACTCTGATGTTCAGTGTTTTAAGGTGTAAACAAGCTTGGGTTGATCTTATCATACCTTCATGCAGTTTTTACCTGGATGAAAGTGAGGATAATTTAAATATCTACTTGTAAGTTTTATATGAGAAGAGGGCTGGAACTCTAGGCAACAAAGGGTATTTGTTGTACTTGTGACATTAGCCACAGAACTTTCAAGATTCAGGTGACTGCCCTAGGGACAGAGGCCCCTTTTAGGGCTGAAATTCCTTGAAGAGAAAGTTGGAGACAAAGCATTTTCGAAGTCCAAACTGTCTAGAAGAGAAAGGGATCTACCTAGCCTGAGATTCAGGACTCCTGGGGCTTAGCGTAATAAATAGATGTTAGTTGTTAAGGACACTATCTCATCTTCCTTTTGGGGGGGGGGGGGCGGTTGTGGGGCTTAAACTCTTGGCCTGGGCGCTGTCCCTCAACTCTTCAGCTTAAGGCTAGCGCTCTACCACTTGAGCCACAGCACCACTTTGGGCTTTTTTCTTTTTGCTTATGTGGTGCTGAGGAATTGAACCCAGGGCCTCCTGCATGCAAGGCAAGCGCTCTACCACTGAGCCACCTTCCCAGCCCCTCTCATCTTCCTTTTAAGGGTCACAGTTCCTTCTTTCCTTTAGGGAATTGAGTAGAAGTAAGTGTACCTAAGCCCAATTCTCCCAAAGGAAAATTCTCATGAGCAGGAAAACTTGGTGTTGGGCAGAATAAAAAAAAAAAAGAACACCAGTAACAGATGGAAAGCTAGTACTTTCCAAATGGAATACGTTACACTTATTTTTATAAGTTCTGACAAAATGCCCAGTTCTCAAAAGCTTTTGGTGCAGCAAAAAGCCTTATGTTGCTTTCCATCTACTCCCTGTTCTTCAAAAGTCAGGTGTCAAGGCATGACAGGTCATCATGTACTCAACAGGCCAGTTAATGCCCTCTCGAGCTCTACTTCTTGTTTTGAAAGTAAACCATGCCAGAACATAGTGCCCTTTTGAATGTCCACAGAATTGACTGCCTGCAAGAACAAAAACAAGCTGGGTGCTGGTGGCTCATGCTTGTAATCCTAGCTATTCAGGAGGCTGAGATCTGGGGGATGTGGTTCAAAGCCAGCCTGGGAAGGAATGCTGTAGTCATCAAAACAGCCAGAAGTGGCACTATGGCTCCAGTGGCAGAGCAAGAGCCTTGGGCTAGAAAGCTCAGGAATATCACCCAGGCTCTGAGTTCAAGCCCCAGGACAGACAAAACAAAACAAACAAAACACACATACAAAAAAAAAACAAGAAAAAACACTAAACCAAAAGCAAACAAAACCAAAGCAAAAATCCTCTGAGGAAACACTCATATTTCAGCCTCTGTGGTCCCCATGCACGTGGCGCTGGAGGACCTCTTCCTACTGCTTCAGACCTTGAGGTTGGCCTATCCTCTGTTCTAAAGGAGGAATGCACTGAGAAACAGAGGGCTTCCCTGGTCAGTGCCCTGGCACTTCTCAGGCATGAACTCTGGTGTCATTTTCTCCTTGTCCCCTCAGGGGCTGTGCCTGCCATCCATCTGGCACCATGGGAACAGAGCTCTGCCATGAACGAGGTCTCATCCTGAGAGAAGCAGTCTTTGATTAGATCAGTGTGAAAGTACACCCACTCTTCTGGGCCTTGGGGCACATGGATAGCTAAGCCACACAATTATCCAAACCACTAAAGTGATGCCAGCCTTCCTATACTTAAGCCAAGTGACCTCAGGTTTACCAGGCTCTGCATACAGGAAGGACATTCCAGAGCACAGAGCCCTCACTCTTTATTATCTTGGATATTTGAGCTGGAAGGACCTTAGAGAGAATCTAATTCTAAACGTCCCACTTTTCAGAGGAAGAAATTGGGGCCTAGAGAAGTAGGGAGTCTGCAAGGGATCCCATAGCTCCATAGTGGTAAGACCAGGGGAGAACTTTGATTCCTCATTTCTAAAATTGAGGTGTTAAAAATAATCAAATCTAATGCTGGTGGGGATGTGGGCAAAAAGAAACCCTATTGCGCTATTGGTGGGAAGGTAAACTACACAACCACTCTAGCCAGCAGCTTGGCGATTCCTCAAAAAACAAGGCATGGGCCTTATGGGCTGGGAAGGTGGCTTAGCAGTAGAGTGGTTGCCTAGCATGCATGAAGCCCTGGGTTCGACAGCTCAGTACCAGATAACTATAAAAAGCCAGAAGTGGTGCTGTGACTTAAGTGGTCGAGTGCTAGCCTTGAGCAAAAAGCAGCTCAGAGATAGTGCCCAGATCTTGAGTTCAAGACTCAGGACTGGCAAAAAAGCAAAAAGCAAAAAACAAAACAAAAAAACCTTCCCTATTATCTAGCCATACCATTTTTGGTCGTGTGCATTTACCCAGAACATTACAAGCTAGGATACAGTAAAGTATATCCATGTTCACTGTTGCACTATTTACAATAGTCAAGTTATGGAAATAGCTCAGATGCCCTACAATAGATGAGTGGATCAAGAAAATGTGGTACCTATACACAATGGAATTTTACTCATCAATTAGAAATAATAATGTAACGTCATTTGCAGGTAAATGAATGGATCTAGAACAAATCCTGTTAAATGAGGTAAGCCAGGCTTAGAGAGTCAAATGGCACATATCTTCTCTCATATGTGGAAGCGAGATCTAAAATACAACTGGCGGAGGTGGTGTTGTGGCTCAAATGGTAGATCACTTACCTTGAGCTGAAGAGCTGAGGGATAACGCCCAATCCCTGAGTTCAAAACCCATGGCCGACAAAAACAACAAACAAACAAAAATAATAAAATACAACTGGCACAATAACTTACATAGGATTCTGTGCATTTACACACAAACTGACTAATGGAGGATATGCTTTGGGGAGGGACCCAAAGATGTAACTCCTTTGAACACCTAGACTTATCAAAAATGAGTTCTAGGAAATGAAAACATTTTATTGTTTAGAGGGGACAAAGGGAAGGTGCAGGAATGGAGGGAAGAAGGGTAAGCAAATGGAATCATTGTATTCAATATACACCATGTAAAAAGTGTTGGTAGGGACAGAAGGAAGAAAAAAATCAAGGAAGAAGTAACATTGTTCAAGAAGCATTGTACTCATTACCTGACTTAAGAAATTGTAACCCTCTGTACAACTCTTTAATAATAACAATAAAATAAAATATTTTTCTTTGTCAGGTACCAGTGGCTCATGTCTGTAATTCCAGCTACTATTTGAGGATTGCAGTTAGAATCAGCCTGGATAAACAAGTCTGTGAGAACTCATCTCCAATTAACCACTAAAAAGCCAGCGGTGGAGCTGTCTAGTAGAATGCCAGACTTGAGTGAAAACAGCTAAGGGACAGTATCTAGGCTCTAAAGTTCTAGCTCTCTCTCTCTCTCTCTCTCTCTCTCTCTCTCTCTCTCTCTCTCTCTCTCTTTCTCCACATACACACTACAAATTTCCTTTGTAAATCATAAACTTATTATTGATATCAAATAAAATATATGTGGAAGTACTATTGTGCAAAGATTAGGTGAATTCAGTGGAACTTGAGCTAATGCTTATCTTTTTGTGAATCAATTTTGTCACCTGTGCTGGGGGAATAATAATATCAATTCCTCATAAGAATGAGTAAGGGTTGGCTCAGTTCAAATGCATGACTTGCTTCAGTCAGAATCTGGTACTTTGTATGTAGACCAGGCATGTTCGCTGTTAGGTTGGCATATTGAATCTAACACCCCAAGGAGCCTTCAGTTAGGTCCTTCTACTTAATTGACAAATTTAAAAAGTAAGTGATTAACACATTCATATACAAACTGTTTTCCTTGGAAATCTACCCCCCAAACTAAGATCTCACTATAGTGAGAATCAGAACCGTAGGTCATTGTGGGGGAAGGGGAGCTCAGCTGTATTATCTTTTGAACATGTGGTATGAGACTCTGCTCTGTGGTGTGGACTTGTTTGAGAACATAGCTCTGGTGGCTGCTGGCTGGGTGTTCAAAGCCAATTCCTTTTCTTTTTTTTAAATTTTTTTATTTACTAACCTAACCACATTCACTACAGACATACTGTTGTGTTTTGTTTTTTGGGTCCTGTCGTGGGGCCTGAACTCTGGGCCTGGGCGCTGTCCCTCAGCTCTTCAGCTCAAGGCTAGTGCTCTACCACTTGAGCCACAGCGTCACTTCCGGCTTTTTTCTTTTTGCTTATGGGGTGCTAAGGAATCGAACCCAGGGCCTCTGGCATGCAAGGCATGCGCTCTACCACTGAGCCACCTTCCCAGCCCAGCCAATTCCTTTTCTTTGGGCATCCATGACTTGACTGTAAAAAGAGGGGATAAATGGGCTCCTTGTGGATTAGTGCTAGATAACTCTGTACAAGTTGGAAAGATATCTTTTTATTGAGTTCATAGACCAGCGTGCAGCATACAGACAGTCTCGGATTGATCATGATTTGATTTCAGATACTTTTTGACTTTATGTTGTAATCATACCATGCCACAATTCTGTTTTATTTTTTTGTGTTGGTCATGGGAACTTGACCCGGGCGCTGTCCCTGAGCTCTTTTGCTCAAGTCTAGTGCTCTACCACTTTGAGCTACAGCCCCACTTCTGGTTTGGGGAGAATTTTATTGGAGATAAGAGTCTCACAAACTTCCCTGCCTAGGCTGGCTTTGAACCGCAGTCCTCCTGACTAGCTAGGATTACAGGGTGAGCCACTGACACCGGGCTCCATTCTGGTTTTTTTTTTTTTTTTACTTTTAGTTTTCAATTAATATTAATATTCTGTTATGAAACAAGCTTTGTGTTAGATGTTCTGAGCTAATTCTGTTAGCTAATGTTAATGTTCTGAGCTCATTTAAGGTAGCCTAAGCAATGATGTTTGGTAGGTTTGATGTATTAAATAAGTTTTTGATATAGAATACTTTTTTTGGGGGGGGGGGTCCAGTCATGGGGCCTGAACTCTGGACCTGGGCGCTGTCCCTCAGCATTTCAGCTCAAGGCTAGCGCACTACCATTTGAGCCACAGTGCCACTTCCGGCTTTTTTCTTTTTGCTTATGTGGTGCTGAGGAATCGAACCCAGGGCCTCAGGCATGCAAGGCGAGCGCTCTACCACTGAGCTACCTTCCCAGCCCCTTGATATAGAATACTTTCAATTCAGGTTATGTTTATAAAGAGAGCTGGAGAACATATCTGAAGCCTGTGGACTTTGAAATCAGAATCCTGGGTTCAAGGGCAGATTTGTGTGATTTGGGGCAAGTGAGTCACACTGATTCTGTTTTGTCATCTGTGAAATGGGTTGAGATGAGTGAAGACTCAATTAGATAATATATGTAGGCTCCTTGGTGCAGTGTCTGGCAACCTACATGCTCCTAGCAGAGGTTGCCTGTCAACCATAAATGACAGTTACTGGTGAGCTTTTGCTTCTAAAGCAACCCCACCCACCATCAACATCAGCTCTTACTTCCATGTTCTTTCTCCTTTGCTGTGAAGTCAGGCACAGAGTTTTGGTACCTGTGAACTTCCCCTTCTCTTTGTTGTGCATGTGCATTCAGGGTCATAATTCTTAAGGAGCCTGTGGGACATTAGTGCCACCTTCATTGCCCTCTCGGACAGTGCTCAACACTCTAGGATCATAAGTCAAGTTGTGTTCTGGGAGATCCAGGTCGGATAATATCCTACCAGAAGTAGAAACAACTTTTGAGAAAAAAGACAAAGCAAATCTATCTCAATGCATCAGGGAGTATGTTTTTCTTGGGGATAAATAAAAAAGAAGTCATTTCCCCATCCACACAAAAGTAATCACTAGGGCTGGGAATGTGGCTCAGTGGTAGAGTGCTTGCCTCGCATGCATGAAACCCTGGGTTTGATTCCTCAGTACCACATATACAGAAAACGATAGAACTGGTGCTATGGCTCAAGTGGTAGAGTGTTAGCCTCGAGCAAATAAGCTCAGGGACAGTGCCTAGGCCCAGAGTTCAAGCCCCTGGACTGACCAAAAAAAGAAAAAAGTAATTACTAGTCACCAAATCTTCTGTGAATAGCCACTCTGTGGCTTAGAAAATGCGTGTTCAAAGTCATGGGTAGAACGATATTAGGCATATCACATAACAGCTCAAAGAATGCCGAGTACTTGGTTATGAGTCTATGACATGTTTATGAGGAAGAGCGTGCGCTGGTAAGAGCCTGCTTCCCAAGGGTTGGCAAAGGCAAGATGACTCCAGAGAATGTTTCTACTCGGCCTCCCGGAGAGAAATGGGGGAAGGAGGCAGGGGGAGGCGGAGGGCCTCTTTGGAGACCAGAATACAAGTGAGCAAGAAAATTTGACCTTTCCACCAGAAGTTAACTCAAGGTCTTGGTTTCAGGTGATCATTTGACCCCTCTTTGGGAAGAGTGGCCTTCAAAGGGTTCTACTTCAGGCCTCTTCTCAGGTTCCAGGCCCACTGGAAATGGAACCGTTTGTCTCCCATGGCTCACACACCTCTTTCCGCAGGCTCTGGACCTTCCACCCTGAAATCTTTGCTGTTGACCTGTGTTGACCTCCACCCTTTGCAGGCCATCAATTTCTTCTCATAGGTCTTCTTTCATTTTGTTTTCTGCCTTCACCATCCTCCCCTTCACTGAGCCACCCATTGCTCTGCGTCAGCAAATTGCACTTAATTCGATACTAATACCACCACACACTGAGTGTTCTATGGGCTTATTGCTAGGTGCTTTACAAATATTATGCCAAATCCTTCCCAGTCCCCAGAGAGAGGAGTATTTGGAATCCCATGTTTCAAGGACATTAAAGCTCAGTAAGAATTTTTTTTTTTAATGTCAGTTGTGGGGCTTGAACTTGGAACCTGGGTTCTGTCCCTCAGCTCTTCAGCTCAAGGCTAGTGCTCTACCACTTGAGCCACAGAGCCACTTCTGGTTTTCTGGTGGTTTATTGGAAATAAGAGTCTCACAGATGCCTGGGCTGGCTTTGAACCATGATCCTCAGATCTCAGCCTCCTGAGTAGCTAGGATTTACAGGCATGAGCCACTGGCGCCTAGCTTTAGTAAGGATGTTTGATATTTTTGTCTGTCCTACATTTCAAGGTGTGCCTTTTACTAGGAACAAAGCTAAGAGTTGGACTATAGGTCAGAAATATTTCCACTGTTTACCAGCTAGGCTCAAAGAAGGCAAGCTGTTCTCCTATCTTCTCCCCCTGTGGCACAATGTCCATGTTATTGTCCTACATGAGCCTGGACGATCAGCTACCTGGGAGGGTTTATTAGCATCCTCAGCAGAAGCATAAAGACGTGAGAAAATGAGCTATCCTGGTTGCATGACACATTTCCCATGCAGAATAGTAGACTAGGAGAAACCAATTATGTATGTCTTTGGGCTGATCAAGGCCAAATGAGGTGAAGGACAATGAATATCTGTTAGTGTGTATGAATGTGGAGGTCCTGATCACTGATTTATAATCAGAATGTTTCAGGTCTGGGATTTTGGCAAACTTGATCTGTTTTGTGATTTTCCCCAACAGGTGTTCCTTAAGGATGTAATGAAGGCATTTGATTGCAAATTGAATTAGCTTAAGGAGAAACAAAGCTGAGGAGGTTTATTGGCTTAAGCCATAGGAAGCCTAGGGTTGGATCTGGGCTGTGTCCTGTGTCAGTCCTTCCCTCCCTCCCTTCTACACTTTTTCCTCCCCCTCTTTTTTCGTTTCTCCCTCCCTCCTTCTCTTTCCTCCCTTCCTCCCACCCTTTTTCCTCCCCCTCCTTCCTTTCTCTCCCTTTCTCCCTCCCTCCCTCCCTCCCTCGCTCCCTTCCTCCCTTCCTTCTTTCCTTCCTTCCTTCCTTGCTTCCTTTCCTTCCTTCCCTCCTTCCTTCCCTCCCATCCTCTCCCTCTCCCTCTCTCCTTTCTCCCTCCCCCTCTCCTCTCTCTTCCTTTCTTTCCATTTTGCACCCTTGCTCACTGCTGCATGGGTTTAAATGCCAGGTGGCTTTCCCGATGGTGACACTGGGCTCAGAGCTGATGATTCTAAGATAAAGGAAGGACATCAGAATCCTTGCCCATCTACCACAGATGACATGATTGACCTGTCTCTTGAAGCAATTGCTCCACCCAGGAGAATGATGGAACATCAGGGTAGCATATCTTTCTGCTGTTATTTCAGAGTGATAGAATTTTTGCCATGTCTACCTGTGGTAGGCAGAATAATGCCATCCACATCCCAAAGGTGTTCAAAATCCTGTCCCCAGAATGTAGAAATATGTGAAGTTCCAAGGCTAGGGGGAATTAAGGACATATTCAGTAAGGGTGGTACTCAGTATTAACGAGATCATCCTGGACCAGGAAGCTGGGTCCAGTGGAATTACAGTCTATTAATAGGGAATTAGAAGGCAGAAAAGTTAAACTAGAAAGTTGGCATTGGGAGACTCTCCAGGACTGGGAGTCATGATGTAATCCTAGCTATCCTGGATATAGAGGTAGGAGGACTGGCCTGGTCAAGAGGTTTAGACCAGGTTGAAAAACTAAAAGGGCTGGTAGAGCACTTGCAGCATGGGACCCTAAGTTCAGTGCCCCATTTCCACCAATGCATAAAATAAAATAAGCGAGGCACCGGTGGCTCATGCTTATAATCCTTGCAACTCAAGAGGCTGAGATCTGAAGATTGAGGTTTAAAGCCAGTCTGGCTGAGAAGTCCTGACCCAGCTCTGCTTTCCCAGATGGTCTTCCTCTACATCTTACCCAGAGAAAGCTCAATAAAGACTCAACTTTTTTTTTTTTTTTTTGAACCAAAGTCTCATAGCCAGTCTGGCCTCAAATTCTCAATCCTCTGCTTCAGCTCCCTGACAACTGGAATTATAGGCATGGGTCACCACACCCAGGTAGGAACCCAAAATCTAATTAGCATAGAAGACTCTTAGGTCATTATGTATGATTTCAGAGGAAATCACAATAATAACAGGTAACATTTATTGAGCAGAAAATCAATTGCTTTATTTTTTAATTGAATTCTTAGAACGTTAGGAGGTAGATTTTTTAAAAATAAGTTTTTTATTATGAAAATACTGTACAGAGGGGTTACAGTTACACGAGCAAGGTAATGAGTACAGTTCTTATCCAGCATTGTTGCCCCTTTCCCCTACCATCCCATCCCTCCCACCTCCTCAACTACTTCCCCTTCCCCCTCTCTCCCATCCCGCCTAAATTGTAAAGTTGGTTTTTCGACAAACGTCTTGTACATTTCATTGTTGCAATGGGTCAATCTGTATCCCTACTTAAACATTTTGTTTTTTCCCTTCCCCTCCCCAAATTAGACCAACATGAAATACAGTGAAAACAGGGGTTATACTGTGGGGGAGGGACATACAAAGCAACAAAAAAAATCACATGGTACCTTATAAATACATTAGAAACAATAGCAAGGAAGAAAAAAACCACTTGTGTCCCTATCTTGGGGTTTATTTTGCTTAACATCATCTTATCTGAGCCTTTCTGCTGGTCCTAGACATATACTAGTTATTGCAAATAAGGGAAACCATGAGACCTATGTTTCTTTGGGCCTGGCTTACTTCACTTAATATAATTTTCTAGAAGGTAGATCTTATCATCTCCCTTTACAAGTAATGAAAACCGTATTAGCAGAGAAGTTAATTTAAATAAGGCCACTTGGCTTCTAAGTGCCAGAGCCGGTGTGTAACCAGGCAGTCTGATCTTAGAACCCAGTCTGTGATATGTTTCGTTACTTTCATCTGAGTTGCACTTCACACGATGTTGAGGTGATCACAATCATGGCTCAGGGCACCAGGCAGAGCTTCATTGTGCGGCTGGGTGAGCTGTGTACAGGTCCACAGGTGCCATTCACATGGTCATCTGTGAACTGTAGTCTCTGGAATTGCTCAGGGCACAGTCTGCACAGCTGTAGGGAGGCTTCTCTAAGGCCTTGGGCCTGAGCAAGCAGATAGCAGGAGGTCACATGGAAAGGCCAGGGGCTCAGGTGGAGGAACTTTTAAAAACCGTGATTGGGAGTTGGTGTTGAAAATTAGGCATCAGGGGAGTAAGACAAGGTATTAGGTGACAAGAGCTTAGAGAACTCTTGCTGGCAGTCTCAGTCTGTCTTTCTCACTCAGACCAGCACTAGGTGACACCTTTAAAAGAAGGGGGGAGGAGCTGGGTGCTGGTGACTCATGCTTGTAATCCTAGCTACTCAGGAGGCTGAGATCTGAGGATCATGGTTCAAAGCCAGCCCAGGCAGGAAAGTCCATGAGACTCTTATCTCCAGTGAACCTCCAGAAAATTGGAAGTGGTGCTGTGGTTCAAGTGGTAGAGCACTTGTCTTGAGCTGAAGAGTTGAGGTATAGCGCCCAGGCCCATTTAGAAAATATAGATAACCAGGGCTGGGAAGGTGGCTCAGTGGTAGAGCGCTTGCTTTGCATGCATGATGCCCTGGGTTCGATTCCTCAGCACCACATAAGCAAAAAGAAAAAAAGCCAGAAGTGGTGCTGTGGCTCAAGTGGTAGAGTGCTAGCCTTGAGCTGAAGAACTGAGGGACAGTGCCCAGGCCTGGAGTTCAGACCTCATGACAGGACCCTCCCCCCCCCCAAAAAAAAAGAAGAAAAGAAAAGATAGATAACCTTAAGGGAGAGAATACCCATTATCTTACAATCCAGAGAGAAGCCATCCTAATATTTATTGCATTTTCTTCTCTGTTTCTTTCTTTCTTTCTTTCTTTCTTTTTTTCCAGGTAAGGGGTAGGTTTATTCAGTAGACCTGCTGGGACCAGGCCAGGTTGACACTCCATGTGGCTGGCAAAGACCTGGGAAAGAGCTGGGAAAGAGAGAGAGCTGGGAAAGAGAGAGAGCTGGGAAAGAGAGAGAGCTGGGAAAGAAGGCTGGGAAAGAAAGAGCTGGGAAAGAGATGGGAAAGAGCTAGGAAAGAGAGTATCTAGGCCTGGGCTAGGCCTTATCTAGGGTATGGGCAGAGAAAGGTGTGGCCACATCAAATTCAGATGTGACCTCAACAGATGCAGATGTGACCTCTTCCAGGTGTGCCAGTTGCCTAGGTGACGCAGGTACTGGGTGGAGACTTTGCTGCGAGGAGGGTGGAGTCTGCTCGCCATCCAGGATTGGACCTTACATTCCAGCCTTTTAATAATCATGGAATAGGGCACTGATTCTCTGGCTACTCCCTGCTGACAAGGGGTGTTGACAATAGGGGTAAAAGGCTGGAATTTGGTCCCCTCCCAGACAAGGCAGCAAGCAGCAGCTGTCCCTTGGTGGCGTGAGTCCTTAGATGAAGTCTGGAGAAGTCTCATGAGGCATTGAGGTGCTGGAAAAAAAATACTAGAGAGCAAATAAATGGCAAGAGGAAGGACTTGGGGCTGAAAAATGTTGGTAGAAATGTCCCTAGCTACTTCTGACATCTGGCGACTAGGTAGAGAAGTCAGGTGACAAAGGCAAGAATATAAATTCCTGTCTAGTTAATAGGTAGACAGATATGGACACTAGATGGGCAGGCTTCTTACTTCTACTGACCTCCCGGCTCTGGTTAATTTTGAAAGGGCAGGCACAAAGTGGCTGAAGTGACATCATCTCCTCTTACTCCTCTCCATAGTCCCTTTTCCCAGACTGGCTGAGTCTAGGTGCCCATTGCTAGGATGGCTTCTCCCAGTTAGTATTCATGGAGGTTTGAGCTCAAGGCCTGGGCACTGTCCCTGAGCACTTCTGCCCAAGGCTAGTGCTCTACCACGTTGAGTTACAATAGCACTTCCAGTGTTTGGCTGGTTAGAGATAAGAGTCTTGAGCCGTGCTTCCAGCCTGGCTCTTTGCAGGTTAGCTGGGAGATGGAGTCTTAGGGATTTTTTTGGCCCGGGCTGGCTTTCAACTCCAATCTTTGCCACAAAAGCCCTTTATTATTTCCAATTAAAGCAACAAGGAGATCAAGTAGAATAAGTAGGGCTTACCTGGTTCTTATCAAGAATTGCCAGCAAATATTCTGAAATGACAAAACTCATTAGATGTGAGAATCTTAGCACAGATATACCCAATATTTTAGAGTCACATAGTCAGTATAAGAATACACAACACAAAACAAAAAAGGCAAAACTCAAAACCTAAAATTTTGACAACAGTGTTTAGACATCTTTGCTAACAAAGCACATCAGATGGTTGGGTCTCAGTTACCAGGGTCTGTGAAAAGAGCAACTTGTTAGCAAGGCACCTTAGAATAGATAGATGGAGTAGTAAGCTTGGTGGAAGGTTAAGGGTCAAATGGGGGCCATTTGACCACCATGTGGCCAGGATGGCGAACTCAAGATGGTGAATTTCTGAAAAAATGCAAAGAAATGCTGAACAAATAGATCAATCCTTTGAGAGGGAACCTGGGGGGGGGGTCCCCGGGACCCAGCCTGCGTTGCACTCTTCAAGGCACAAGCCAAAATGTAGAAAAGAGAAAGGGAGAAATAGGGAAAGTTGGACATGACTGGCAGAGAGAGCAAAGAGAGCCTGAAAGTAAACAGACTTCTGGTCATTTACCATTGCAGTGGCAAAAAACTGTTTACATCTGAGAATGGCATAAAAATGAGGCGCCCTCGGGGCTGGGAAGGTGGCTCAGTGGTAGAGCGCTTGCTTTGCATGCCTGAGGCCCTGGGTTCAATTCCTCAGCACCACATAAGCAAAAAGAAAAAAAAGCCAGAAGTGGCACTATGGCTCAACTGGTAGAGTGCTAGCCTTGAGCTGAAGAGCTGAGGGACAGCGCCCAGGCCTAGAGTTCAAGCCCCAGGACCGGATCCCCCCCCAAAAAAATGAGGTGCCCTGGCTTTCCAGGGAGCACAGGAGGCATTTCAAAGGGGTTTCACGGCTCAGGCATGATTTGCAGCACCCCATTAAATGTGTAGGAGAGTCAGTCTAGTGAGTGAAGGAGAGCTGACCAGGCAGAAGCGGCGTCCCTACTTTCCCTCTAGAGCCCTCTAGAGAGAAATGGCCAAACCCCCCAAACCAAGTGTCCTCGGCTTCAGAGGTGACCGGCCTTTCAGCTAAGGGCCATAGGAGCTCTCTGGCATGGCGCCACAGACTGAGCAACAGAAAATCATAGAGAGTAGTTTCACTCACCAGAGTAGAGAAGTGGTGTGGACGTGGATGTGAAGGCCAGCAATGTGTCTGCGCTGTGTCTGCAGCAGACAGACCGGTTTGCAAAAGGCCATCAGAACTGTGGGTATTCAGCAGAGCAAAAAGGGAAAAACGGAGAGGAATCCCACCTATCCTGACTTTAAGCCCTTCCCAGGTTTCAACGGCACCATTTATGTTAGGTTTTGAAAAAGAGGTAGCCGAGTAAGAACAGCACCACGCACATGGTATTCAGGTAGGGGTAGGTTTATTCAGTAGACCTGCTGGGACCAGGCCAGGTTGGCACTCCACGTGGCTGGCAAAGACCTGGGAAAAGAGCTGGGAAAGAGAGAGAGATGGGAAAGAGCTCGGAAAGAGAGCTGGGAAAGAGAGCTAAGAGAGCTGGGAAAGTGAGCTGGGAAAGAGCTGGGAAAGAGAGCTGGGAAAGAGAGAGCTGGGAAAGAGAGAGCTGGGAAAAAGAGAGAGCTGGGAAAGAGCTCTTCTCTGTTTCTATACATCCCTGAATACATCTATATATCCAGATAACCACATCTCTCTTTCTATACATCTATTGGCCAATCTATCAGTATTTTTCTCTGTATCTATAAATTGATCAGCTAGGTATCATATCATCTGTTTCCAGATCTATATAACAATTGTCCATTTAGATCTTGATCTTTCATCATTTGTAGATGGTTGCCCGTGTCCATATGATCAGTGAACTTGGCGCAGTTTTCTCTCTAGCAGTGGTTCAGATGGCACCGAGCTGCCTCCTTGTTCTGGAACATCTTGAAGACTCCACCTGGCAGCAGACATGGGCTCCTAGCAAGTCTTAGACCGCCAGGTGAGGCTGTTCACAGGATGGCAGGATTGTGATGCTGGGGGTGGAGAGTGTGCATCAAGCAGAAGCTGGCATGGGCCAGCAAACGCTATGACTTCGTTGGAAGTCTCCCAGATGGTAGAATGTTCATCCTAGAGAGATCTTTGAGGTGACACAGTCACACCTGCCCCTCTTCTCGCTACTTACTGTCCTGGCACACCTTGACAGCACATTTTCTAGATGAGGAAACTACGCCCTGGGCAGACTGCTTGAACAACCTGACGACATAATGTGTCTCAAGGGCTTTCTTGGACCAGAATTGGCCATTCCTGGTTCAAGCTCCCACACATCTGAACTTGTGTGCTGTGAACAGCCAGTTACCCCACGCTCTACAGTGGAGTTCATTGCCAAAGCCATGTGGGAAGGCAGCATGCTCTGATTCTGTCTTGGAGATTACATGCGCCTTAGTGTACTAATGGCTCTCACAAGGCCTGCAGCAAAGAAATGTATTTAACTTGAATTAGTCCACTGATCCTTCAATATAGGTGGACAAGGAACCCTTTTCCCATCTGAGGCATACACTTGGGGAAACAGAGAGGTAGGGTTATACCACACTGCTTGTCCATTTACTCCAGAAGAACACTACCAGTGGATCTAAGAAATGCCACACTCAGCCATTCATAGTACTTCTAGCCCACAGATTTGCTCCCTGATAGGGATACCAAAAAGGCATTGTCACAGCATGTGGTTGTCCTTTGCTTTGAGTTTTAGAGGCTGGAGACCCAGTTTCCTTAATAGCGTCATAGCTTTCTCTACCACTGGGCTCCCTAAGCAGACTTAAACATTTGGAAGTTTCAAGTACTAGATAGAGTACATGAGAGCAAGTTCTTGCCTGCTTAATTCTTCTTTGAAGCCTCAGTGCCTAGAACAGTGCCAAGAATACAGTAGGTACCTTACTAGTAAAGACTCGCTGAAAAAATAGACTTGAATTTCCAATTATTTTTAGGGAATACATAATTCCAAAATATTTTTCTCTGAATGATACAAAATGTTTAACTTTCCCTGTCCAGGCTCTGAGACTCACTGATTGATCACAATTCAGATGTTAACACATAGTGATCGAAGGCTGAAGGTCTGCAGATTCCATTGTTGACTTACTCTTACAGAAATCATCTCTCACTAAAATTGCCAATGACCCTGTGAACTCCTGTCATTTTGATTTGCCAGTAAGGAAAGGAGGTGTAAAGGGACCTATTTTAATAAGTGACAAAACTGGGATTCATGACTCCTTGTACAACCAGGTTTAGGATATTAATTAATAGCTTATTCATTAATTAATAGCTGTGTAGGATGAAAGCAGACTTGAGAAGAATTAGGAGGTGGCCCCCAGAGCAAGTCTCTTCCAGATTAGAAAAGGCTCCAGAGCTAATCTCTTCCTCTTCTTTACTAAAGTTGTGTGCAGCAGGCCCTGGATCTCTTGGCTATACTGAGCATTCCATAGTGGGGGACTCTAGGCCACCTGTCATGTGTCTTTTTGGAAAAGAATTCTGCCAAAGTCACAATCCTCTGGGAATTGAGAGCCATGAATAACCTTCAGCTGATTGACGGTGGAGGTGCTAAGCCACCCAGGCCTGGGTTAACATGACATGGAGTCATAGCAGTGCAATGTGATTTCAGGTTGCCCTGTCTACTCAGCAGATTGTGACTTAGACAGAATTTCTTTTTCTTTTCTTTTCTTTTTTTTTTTTGTCTTCCAGTCAACCCAAGCAATATTAATTGGTATTAATGGTGACTTTTTTCCAGTATAATTGGAGAGCTAAGGACAAGAGGTAGCACTGCTACTTTGAATATAATCTTGGCTTCATCACTCATACTGTGTGACTCTTTATTTTTTGGTACGAGGATTGAACTCAGGGCTTCCAGCTTGCTAGGCAAGTGCTCTACCATTTGAGCCAGAACCTCAGAGCCAGGACCTTTCTTCTGACTTTAGTTTGTTTTTCAGATAGGGTCTTGTGCTTTTGCTCCCTAAGACACGTATACCAAGGTGACCATGGTATTCAAAATTGTGAAAATCTTGGATGAAGTATGGGCAAACATTTACTATTGCATCTTAGCAGATCCGACCTAGTCCATACTGTGCTTTGAATCATAAGCCAATGACAGCATGGAGCCATCAGAATTTTTGTGTCTTAAGACCAATCCACTGGAGGCTGCTGCAAACGGAAAATATAATCATGGTATCCTGTGTGTGTGTGTGTGTGTGTGTGTGTGTGTGTGTGTGCGCACACGCACTTGTGTGCGTGTGCTGATACTGAGGCTTACACTCAGGGCCTGGGTGATGTCCCTTAGCTTTTTCCACTCAAGGCTGGTGCTCTACCACTTGAGTCATAGCTCCACTTTTGGCCTTTTGGTAGGTGGAGATAAGACTCTCATGATTCATCATGATACTCATTAGATACTATGTTGAAAATTAACTGTATAGTTTGGGGAGGGTTATTAGGGAAAAATGGGAGAAAATGAGGGAGGGGTGTGTGTGTGTGAGACACTGTTCCGAAAGTAATTTACTCAATACCTGACTTATGTAACTATAACCCCTCTGTACAACACCTTTACAATGAAAATTAAAAAATGAGTGTATTTTATTTTTAAAAAGACTCTCCTGGACTTTCCTGTCTGAGCTGGCTTCAAACTATGATCCTCTAGATCTCAGCCTCCTGAGTAGCTAGGAGTACAATTGTGAGCCATTAGCATCTGGAAATTAGTATGTTTTATGAGGTACATGAACTCTATTGTATCTATATTTATGACACATAAGTTTTTGCTATCCAAGTTATGTATTCAGATTTTTAGATAAGGAAGCTGCATGCTGCAGTTAGAGGCCTGCCTAGCATATGGATCTGATCCTGGTGCTGTGTGTGGTATACCCTGAATGGCTCCCCATTGGAAAACTCTGCAGAAAAACATTGCATTAACATCCACCTGCTTGCTCTGCTTTGGTCCTGTGCCAAAGTTTAGAGTAGAAACTTTTGGACAGCACACAAATTACCTTACCTTTGCTCCTGCCGTGAGCCTTTGCACATTCTTCCTCCTCTACTTCTCAACTCAGCTATCGTCCCACTTTCTTCAGGAATTCTTGCTTCCCGCCAATCCAGGTTGGGTTTCATGGTAACTTACTCTTATGGCATTGACCTATTTTCCTTCTGAATCTGTCACAATGGACTCACCCTCTAGACTATTGGCTCCAAGAAGACTACCTCCTCTCTGTCTAATGATATACCCAGCATGTAAGAGGCAGTCAGCAAGTTGTGTTTTAAACGGTGTAAGGGTAAGAGGTGATCCCTGTAAATGAGTTGGTGGATGAGTCATCACTGCTTGAGAAGTTCAGCACTGGAGGAGATAAGGAATGATGTAGGAAAACAACTGAAGTTCATGGGCAGTGTGTGGTTACTTGCCAAACAAGCCCAGTGGATGTCAGCTGCATCAGGTTCAAAGAGAGAACTCTCTCCTTGGGGTAGGCTGGGCTGGCTTCAGACAGTATCATCTTTTTGAAATATAAAAGCCATATGTGAACAAATGCATCTTGACATCCTGGAAGCTGGAATTCTTGCTTCTGATCATAATTTAATTGTGAGTTACAAGCATCTCCAATTCGACCCCGAAGTCATGATGATAATGTCATCTTCTCAGATTGTTCCAACATGAATGCAATCTGCCCTTTCCCAGCCTCTGCCTCCTCTTTGTCCTTGAAGATGGTCTGCGGCATATGAACATCTTTCCTTAGGTCTTGCATTGGTCCCTCCCCAGGTGGCTTTTGCCTGGGCTCTCCTAGTGTTTCTTGTGGTTTTGTAATAAAGGCATTTGTTTATGTGAGAAGCAACTCTTGGGATTTTTTTAGAAGGTTGTAGGCTGATTGGTGCAGTCCAGCCTGTCTTTCATACAATCTGAACCCGGGTCTGGGCAGGGCTGTTTGCATCTTAATGCCAACAACACCAGTGTGTTTATTTCACTACTTTCCTATTTGTCTTCCTCTGTTAGAAAATCAGTTTGGTTCCTATTTGTCTTCCTCTGTTAGAAAATCAGTTTGGTGAAGGCAAAGACCTCAACTGTCCCTTTCCCATCAAAGCCTCAGCACCCAGGACAGGGCTTAGGGCCCTGGGCAGAGCTGGGGCTCAATACCTGCCTATTGAAAGGAATGACTTCAGGGTGGTTTCCAAGAGCATGAAGTTCATGGCTGTGGTAGAAAACACCTAAGGTTAAATATTTTTATTCCCAGATCTCAAGCTTGTAACTTGAGGGCAGAAGATAAGATTTCTTTCTCCATCATTAATTGGTGCTTATAGTTAATGCCGCAAAGACACCAACTAAATGGAAAATCAGAGAGAATTCTGGGCAGTTATTTGACCATAGGAACTGTGAAAGGAAAGACACAAGAAAGAGGATTAGTTTTAAGATGAGCAGTCCTACAGTGAAGTCTCTGTTTTCCTTCTTACTCACTGAGCAACCTCAGGTGAGTCACTGGATTCCTCAGTCTCAGTTTATCCAGCTGTGTAATGGGAACCTCATCAACCCCTGGGTCTGTCATAAATCCTGTTGCCTGGGCAGGGTGTGTAAATAGTGAAATGCTTAGCAGTGAGTGTCATGGTTGGATGCTAGCCAAGGTAATTAGGATAGGGTGGGGATTCCCACAGGGCAGTTGGCAGTGACCTTGGCCTTCAGGTGGGCACTGGCTTAGAAACTGAACCAGTGGGGTCCAGATTTCAAGACTTTTTGCCACTCGAAGCTCCTTTTATTATCTCCTTTCTTTGTCGTCTCCCTCCCCAGCTCCCGTCTCCCTTTCTGCTGGCTCATACAGCCTGAATGATGGGCCAGACGAAGTGCAACTCAATCCCCCCACTTATCTAGAATTACATTCCCAAAACATCTCTGCATTTCTTCAGGAGCCAAAGGAAAACAAGGACCAGGGCACAGGAGGGCACAGAGGACGTGCTAGCCACCTTCCATGCTTTCCTTTGAACAACTTGGCCTGTGGTTTCCTAAAGAATTTTCTCCAGGCTGTGCCAGCTCAGTCGGTGGAATGAGGAGTGTCCAATCAAATGTGATTTTGGGGGTGTGGCAGACCCTGCCCCTTTCCCCCTGATTGGCCTGCTTTACTGTCTTGCAGATTCCATAGGCTGCTCTGAGAGGTCAGAGGGTGTATTTTTCAATGGGCCCAGGCTCTGAGACCAGCCTTGCTGAGTTTGGATTTGAACTGATGTGTTACCTGTCCATTCTCTACTCTATATTCAACTTGAGACCAAACTCGCCCTTCTCTATATCCCTCCTTAAATCAAACTAAATTTCAAAAGCTTTAGTGAGAAATGAAGAACCTTAGTTGAGGAGTCTTGTGTGTACCACACCACAAAAAAACTTTAAAAAGCTCCCTTTTTAAAGGGTCTCTAGTCTTCCCTCAAATTTCTCTAGCAACACTAATAACTTTCTCACATCTCCCTCCTCAAAAGTCCTCCCATGGCTGATGGTAGCGATCTAGGTATATTTTTGGGCTGTCCCCCTCCTTAGAAGGTCATGAGAGTGGAAAACACATCATCTTTCCCTTCTTACATTTAGAACGGTGATGAATGGCATATGCCATTTACTCCTGAAGTCACAAATTAAATGGGACTAATACTCAGAATTCCGAAGCGAACCAGCCTACCAAATTCATTCAAGTTAGTGGCCATGTCTGTGGCCAGACATAGCAGAGCCGATTCACCAGCGAACCAGAGCCCTTTGTGTGTCACTCGGCCCACGCCCACTCTCGGTGACGTCATGTTAAGAACATGAAATCTGTCATCATGGAAGTATTTACATCACTAGAAGCAGTAAATGCTCCAAACCCGAGAGAGTGGGTTGTGAAGCATTTATCAACACACCAGTGCAGTAGTCATCGATACTATGTCTTTCTCTGGCTACTGTGAAAAATCCTCAGAGATGCATTTACATGGCTTTCTGTGACCCAAACAGATGCTATTCTGTGGCAGACACTAGGAGAATCGTTGTCAGTTCTTCAAGCTTTACTGCTGCTTAGCAGTCTGGTCCTTTTCTTTGGCAGGCTCCTGACTTGTTTTCCCTAGAATCTGAGCCCCTCTTTGCCCATGGCTGGTCTTAGATCACATCTCATGCTGATTTCTGTCTGAGATGCCAGCATGCAACACAGCAAGGAGTCTCACCTGATATGACACAGCTCTGCAAGACTCAACCCCCGGTAATATGCCAGTTGGTGCTACTGAAGAAGTTGCACAGCGCAAAGATTGGCATTGCTGTGCAGCCCTGTTTTCTGCCATCAGTGAGGGTCTTATTGTGTTAGCTCTTTCCTGTGACTTCTGGCTGAAATCAAGCTCAATGTTTATAAATTCCCCAGGCTTGAAGATGCATGATAACAATTAGATCAGAAGAGCCCTGACTCAGTTACCATGCAGCTACTGATATTGATAAGATCATTGTAAATTTCCACTTCTCCATTTATGGAGGGCTCAATGTCCTCATGTTTATATTTTGGGGTCACCTGTACTCCTGAAATCCTGCGGTCTGTTGTAATGTTTGGTTAAAAATCAGCATAGGGTGACACTGATCAAGATGCATTGTATTCATAAACTGTTTTGTTAAGTGGCAATACGTTTGTACAACTATTTTATTTTATTTTTGTCGGTTGTGGGGCTTGAATTCTGGGCTTGGGCGCTGTCCCTGTGCTCTTCAGCTCAAGGTGAGTGCTCTACCGCTTGAGCCACAGCGTCACTTCTTGTTTTCTAGTGGTTTGTTGGAGATAAAAGTCTCACGGACTTTCCTGCCTGGGCTGGCTTTGAACCGTGATCCTCAGATCTCAGCCTCCTGAGTAGCTAGGATTACAGGTGTGAGCCACTGGAGCCCGGCTGTACAACTATTTAAAGGTAATAATAGTAATAAAAAGAATTAGCAAACTTAAGTGGTTATACTTGTGATCTGAAAACTTGGGAGGCTGAGGCAGGAGGATTCCAAGTTTGAGACCAGCCGAGGCTACACTGTCAGTCAGGCCCTGTCTCAAAACAACAAAAGATAAAAAAGTTCAATTTAAAACAAAACAAAATGGTATCATTCCATGAGTACTTTCCATCTCATGAGTTTATCCATTTGTTTCTCTCAGAAAGCTTTCTTTGATTTTCCAGACTAAGTCATTGGCTTCTTATTTCATATTATTTTTTTTTCTTTGTGCCAGTCCTAGAACTTGAACTCAGGGCCTAGGAGCTATCCCTGAGCTTTTTGCTCAAAGCTACTTGAGCAACAGCTCTACTTCTGTCTTTTTGGTGTTTAGTTAGAGATAGGAGTCTTACAGACTTTCCTGTCTGGTCTGTCTGAGATCTGATCCTCAGATCTCAGCCTCTGAGTAGCTAGATTTACTATAGACGTGAGCCACTGGCATCCAGCTTGTAACATACTCTTAAAAATCATCTGTACTTTTCTTTCATAGCAGTTCAAGTAGTCTGTGATGAAAGATCTGGTTTAGTAACTATTTGATTAATTATATCATATGCTTGGTGAGGACAGGGATTTTTTTTTTAACACTACTTTGAAAAGGTGCTTAAAGTCTCATGCTTGGCTCAGGAAATGTGCTCAGTGGGCCATCGTGGAATGTTGGAGAGAGAGTCCAGGGAAGGAATGAGACTGGACCTTAGAAAAAGGCTGCACTCAGGCATAAAAATCAAAGCCAGACATTGCATCCGTGTCTCTGCGTCCTTTCTCTCTCTCTGCTGATGCAGTCTTCTATGTTTTCAGTCTATAGTACTCAGTAAATGAGAGAGGACCCCATCACCTCAGTTAAGAGACCAACTGAGACTGAGCAAGCTTCTCTAGGTCCTCATTCCTAGGTGATAGGTTGCTTCTGTTTGCTTCCGGTGTCCTGCCCTCACCCAGGCAATGCTGGATGCTGGGACAGAATAGGAGGTAAAAAGAGACCCTTGCAGGTAACTGGCCCAGAGTGCTCACCATAGCCTCGGCAGAATCACTGTGAAAAGTAGAAATTAGCCTGTGCACAGTGATAGGAGCTGGGGAAATGAGAGAGAAGTGGGTGCAGGGAATGCAAGGAACACCACCTCAAGAGGGACGAGAGTTACAGGCTTGTCTCCTTGGATTAAAATTTTAGGCTGTAATCCCAAGGGTCTGAAAGGCCAACTCTTCTCAAGACTGTTTTCTTGGCTGTGTCTGGGTCTCTCGTGCCAGTGGGGGGTGGGGTGGGGAGAAAATCAGATGGATTGATGCCCAGTCTACAGAGAGGAGCTGGCCGGCTCCAGAGTGGGCTGGCACTAACCAGACCTTGTCTGTTGACAATAGGGGGGAGGAGATGGAGGGAAAGGAGAGGGGGGGGAGAGAGGGGACAGAGAGAGACAGAGAGGAGAGAGAGAGAGAGAGAGAGAGAGAGGGAGAGAAGGGGGAGAGAGGGGGAGAAGGGGAGAGGGGGGAGAGGAGAGGGAGAGAGAGAGAGAGGAGAGAGAAGAGGAGAGAGAGAGGAGATAGAGGGGGGGAGAGAGAGATAGGAGAGAGAAAGAGAGAGAGGGGGGGATTCTAAATTACAGAGCTATTGGTTTGACCAGAATTCCTTTCTAGGACTGTACTCTGAGATCTTACTGTGTTGCATTCATGATCTGTTTCTCTGGTGCCTTAAAAGTGATAGTACTGTGCCTGGTTGCCTGCAGCTCATGTCTGTAATCCTAACCACTCAGGAGGCTGAGATCTGAGGATAGCACTTTGAAGTCACCTCAGGAAGGAAAGTCTGCAGAACTTTTATCTCTAATTAAGCCCAAAAAACAGGAAGTAGAGATAGTGCTCAAGTAGTATAGTACTAGTCTTGGGCCAAAAAGCTCAGGGACAATGCCCAAGCCCTGAGTTCAAGTCCCAGGACACACACTCTCTCTCTCTCTCTCTCTCTCTCTCTCTCTCTCTCTCTCTCTCTCACACACACACACACACACCACACACACACACACACACACACAAAGTGACAGTACTATGGTCTCTCCTTTCCCACAACCTACCAAAAAATGCTTCTGGCAGTCTGAAAATCTCCATTTACTGTAGCCTGGTTTTCTCTGGGTGTGGGATATTCTCACTGTGCCTTGTGTGACCCTCACGATCACCAGGGTGGGTCAGGTGGGCAGCTGTCTGCTACCTCTCCTGCTGCTCTGGGTATGCCACCTCTTACCCTGCAGGAGAGGGTAGAGGGAGCCAAGGTAGAAAAAGGGCAACTTCTTTTTTTTTTTTAATATATTTTTCCATCTTTTTTGTTTAATCTTTTGTTTGTGTTTGTCTATGAGGCATACTACTTTTTTTTTTTTTGGGTCCGGTTGTGGGGCCTGAACTCTGGGCCTGGGCGCTGTCCCTCAGCTCTTCAGCTCAAGGCTAGCGCTCTACCACTTGAGCCACAGCGCCACTTCCGGCTTTGTTCTTTTTGCTTATGTGGTGCTGAGGAATCGAACCCAGGGCCTCAGGCATGCAAGGCAAGCACTCTACCACTGAGCCACCTTCCCAGCCCAAAAAGGGCAACTTCTGTGTCGAGAGACCAGGTGCAGGTTTCATTCGAGGCTGTGCGAGTGCTGCTGACATCTGCAGGATTGATCTGGACTTTGTTTCCTTAGCTGTAATGTGGGGCAATTGGGCCAATGTTCTTCGACTTGGTTGTCCATATGTTAACAAGTCTGGCACAGCTGGGCAGAGGGCGGGATGTGTGTGTGTGTGGGGAGAATGTGTGGAGAAGACTGTGGGGTAGGAGGGAATGGTTTACTCAAGTAACCCAAGGGAGTTATATATCCCGGATGTTCCTTCTAGATGGAGCATGAGCTTGCCAGCTCCCCACGCCCCTCCTACTGTACTCCACCCTCCGTCTGACTTTCACTGTCAAGGCTGGGCACTCAACTATCCAACCTCGGCTCCCTCTGAGGCCTGGCTATTCCTTCTCCCGGCTTTCCCGTCACCTGACTCAGTGACTTCTTCCACACACTGAATCATAATGGCTGCCCACGTCCGTTGAGTAACTTCCAGTGTTCGGTCTGGCCCTGTGGTGAGGTTTTCCACCCTTTATCTCACGGGGGCCTTGTGAAATCCCTCAGCAGCATGGCCTGCCTGCAGCACACCGGCCCTCAGTGTCACATGCCATTCGTCAGCCCCATGGGTTTTTTCTGATGTCTCATTGTCCCCTCTCCCTCGTCACTGTCAAGCCATCTTGTTTTACTTTCTTTCTTTCTTTCTTTTAAGTAGCATGTGTGATGGCAATGACCCTGCTTCTTTCTTCCTTTTTTCTTGATGGTAACTGGGATTTGAATTTAGGGCCCTGTGCTTGCCATAGTAAGTGCTCTACCACTTGAGGCATGCCCTCGCTCTTTTTGCTTTAGTTCATTTTTGGATAAGATTTATTGCAGTTGCCCAGACTGGCTTTAAATCATTGTCCATCTTACCTCTGATTTCTAAGTAGCTGCGATGACAGAAATTGAGCAATCACACGTGGATAATTTATTGAGAAAGGGTCTCACTAGCTTGTTGCCTGGGTTGGCTTTGAATGACAATCCTCCCACCTCTGACTCCTGAGGAGCTGGAATTGCAGGCATGTACCACTGTGTTCCATTCTTACTTATTTCTGCATTGTTTGCCATTCCTATCTAGAATGTAAACTTCTCCTTATCACCACCCTTCCCCTGCCCCCTAGTGCAAGAAGAAGGCTCGGTGTTCAATGACTCAATCTATGATCATGGTGTCAGATGTGGGAAAGTCAAAGTAGAGAGAGGTTAAGTAGTTTGCAGTGCATACAGTGACGGAGCTGGGGTTCGAAGCCAAGTGTATGTCTCCAAAACAGAAACCTTTACTCTGCCATTATGCTTCATCTCAGCTTCTCTTACTGAATTGGACTGTTCTGGCATGCCACCTAATTGGTGCTCAGTCTTGCTATTCTTGACAGGAAGCATGATTTCCCCGAACAGTGCTCCCCATTTGTGGAAATAGTCCCTGGGGAAACTGAGTAGTCCTTATTTCACAGATCTAGAAACTGCAGGAATCCACAATTCACTTCGGTCTTGATTACTGGACCTTTCAAGGTTCCAGATTTATTGTCACATTGGTTCTTTCCTCCCAACACACTCCTGCACTTAGGGTGAATCAAAGAATTGATATATGATTCCTTGGAGGGTGGAAGGAAGGAAAAAAACTATCTCAGGAAAGAAGTGAAAATGGGGGGCTGGGAAGGTGGCTCAGTGGTAGAGCACTTGCCTTGCATGCCTGAGGCCCTGGGTTCGATTCCTCAGCACCACATAAGCAAAAAGAAAAAAGCCGGAAGTGGCGCTGTGGCTCGAGTGGTAGAGCACTAGCCTTCAGCTGAAGAGCTGAGGGACAGCGCCCAGGCCCAGAGTTCAGGTGCCATGACCAGACCCCTCCCCCCCACCCCCACCAAAAAAAAGAAGAGAAAATGGGCAGTCCATTTTTCTTGGTCTTTTTTTTTTCCTTTAAAAAAAGGGAAATGTAAAAATAGAAAGTGGTGTTCTCCTGAGAAACTCTGAGACTGAATGTATGAAGAATCATATATAGAACTGGGAAAGACATGAAATGTCGCTCCAGTTCTGGGGAAAAAAATCATAGGAAAAAGGACGTGTTTAGTTCTTCCCTTTCTCAGATTTTATATTTATGGTATATAAATAAAGGACAAACTGGAGATGGAAGATGGGAACAAAAAAGAATCTAAGCTTCCTCCCAAAATTCTGAGATGTTATGTATAAAATTCTGACTATAACCTCAGACTTTTGTGTCCCTCCCCCCTGTAAATCATGGGCTAATCTCAGCACCTCAATCATACAACCCTGGAATTTCAAGTGAAGCTCAAAAATTCTGAGTATCTTCCCTTCCCACTGTCAAGGCATTCCTCCATCTTATAGAAGTCAGTCTTGATAATTTGAATGACTCATAAAATTGAATTATATTTCTATATTTAAAATTTTCTCCCACACGGACACACAAAAATCTTTTAAACAGGAGCAGATAAAATCCCAAGAGGGTCTGATTCAGAAACAGTTATGCTTTTTTGTCTTTATTTCTTTCCTGACAAGAGCCATTTCTTTGATAAATAATCACAAGAGGCAATCTGGCTAGTATAGATAGCAGACGGCTGGGTACTGTCCACTCGAATTCCACTGAGGAGAGAGATAAGGCCTACTATGTGGCTCTGGCAATTAGCTGTGGCGGTAGGGGTGAGAGTTACGAACTGTTCATGCAGGAGGCTGGAAAGGGATTTGCTTGGTCCTGTGGGTGTGTGTGATATAATGTATAATATTGGTTTTATATATACAGGATGCACCCTAAGGTCAGATGATCTACTGAGCAAGTTCCTGCAACCTTTGTCTATCTCATGGAAGTAGTCTCTTCCAGTGAGATGAAGGAAGAACAGGAAGTAGTCTGTTTTTCATACCTAAGGTCATGCAGGGTAAATAGTGGACTCTGAACACACGCACAGTTCACTATTTATTACTTAGGAAAATTACTTACTTTTTTGGGTTAAAGTTAACAATGCAATAGAGAAAAGAAAGCTAAAGACTTGGGTTTTTAAAGGTCAAGCAAATGTAAAGAAATGATGTACATCCCAATATTCCTATTGGGATGCCGCCCCCCTCAGTGTACCTGCTTCTGTAGGTTCAAGTGTCTTTGACATTTGAGGCCATTGGCTTGTTCAGGAAGCTCTGGCATGATTGACAATATTGGTGGCTGTTAAAGAATGTCTACCAGAAGAGGAAAAATTAGGCAGTGTGGGCCAGAGAGAGGGCTGGAAGTAACCTTCCTATGTTCCCTGGAGTGATGGATGTGTCAGGTGATCGTAGCTCAACAATTAAGCATTGATGTTATAACTTTTGGAGAATTGTCTTTGTTCTATCTTCTTGCTCTCCAGGAGACCTTCTGTGGTCTTTTGGTCAGCATGCTGCTTTCCTGCCCTGACAGCATCTGATCTTAGCAGGTACATTTCTTGCTGTAAATTAATAGCCCTCCATTGCAGCAAGAATTGGGCAGCAAACACACAGAGGCCATTTGGTGATATCTGGAGTCATTTTTGATTGTCCTGACTGGAGCTGAGGCCTCCTGTGGGGAGAGACCACGAAGAGGACGAAACACCTTGCGATGCATAAATGCATAGACTCTTCTTTCTCCATGCCTACCAAGGAATTATCCAGTCCCAATGTCCACTCATAGTATGATGGTGGAAGAACTCTGCTGAAGTGACAAACTGATGTGCAGCTTGCCCACCAGTCTCCTGTGAGTTGAATTAGTATGAATTTGCTGCTGAGAGACTAAAGTACTCCTGGATAGAATACAGTCAGATAGTTGAGGTGAAAACCAACACCTTGTCTGCTTGACGTGAAAATTCTTTCAATTTTTTGTATTGCAATTTTTCCTTATTTTTTTGTTCACCTTAAAAAGTTCAATAAGAGAAACATGAAAACATTCAGTAAATTTCTAGATCACAAAGGATAGGCAACTCTCTATGAATCTGTATTATACACTTGCATTCATATAACACACATATTTAAAATTAAGACCATAGTCTGTCTTTGTGATACTTGGATCAATAGACCAAGGCAAGGCAAAAAGTTCTGCTTCATTCTCTGCAACTGCTGAATACTGTATTTCCTAGCATATATGGGTAATTGATTTTGTCATTTTTTATTGATGGGTTCATTCTTTTTTTAAAATTTTATTTTCTTCTAAAGATGTATACGGAGGGGTTACAGTTACATCAGTAGGGTTGTTTATGTTTTTTTTGCTATTGAAAATGACTAGAAGCATCTTGGTCTGCAAGTCCTTGTGCACATGTGTAGCTTGTACTTACAAGAACGAGTTGTGGGCTGAAAGGTCTGCTTTCGAACTTCTTGTACATGTTTCCAATAGCCTTACCAAGAGGATAAGCCAATTTATACTCCTACCAACACTGGATTTTCTTCATCTTTAGCAAGTATTGCCGATCTGATGAGAAAAAATTGGAAGTACCAGTACCAGCTACTCAGAAGGCTGAAATCTGATCTGAGGATGAAGTTTCAAAGCCAGCCTGGGAAGGAAAAGTCCATGAAACTCTTATCTCCAAGTAAGCACCAGAAAGAAAAAAAATCCAGAAATGGGGCTGTGGTTCAAGTGCTAGAGCCTAAGCCTTAAGCAATAAAGCTGAGGATCATTGCTCAAGCCCTGAGGTCAAGCCCTAGCTAGGACCAACACCAAAAAAAAAAAAAAAAAAAAGAAAAAAAGAAAAATAGAAAAGAAGCCTCAGATTGATGTTTTACTGGTTTTAGAGAGATTTCTTTTCTTACTTTTTTTTTTTTTTTTGGTCCATTTTTTGGGCTTGTATTCTGGGCCTGGGCTCTGTCTCTCAGCTTTTCAGCTCAAGGCTAACAGAGCAATTTCAGGTTTTCTGAGTGGTTTATTGGAGATAAGAGTCTCACGGACTTTCCTGCCTGAGCTGGCTTTGAACCGTGATCCTCAGATCTCAGCCTCCTGAGTAGCTAGGATTACAGGTGTGAACCACCTGAGCCTGGCTATTAGAGAGGTTTTTACAACTTCTTATAAACAAAGGGCCATTTGTGTGGCATTCTTGTTTTCAAAAGCTATTATTTCATGGAAAAAAAATAGGATTCAGCTCAGACTAGAGGGATTTTCTAGAGTGTTCTAGAATCTAGAAAGACCAGCACTGCTCTCCAGTCCTCTGGCCCCTCAGATAATCCAGCAAGCAAACACAGGTCCAGAATTTCTCCTTGTGTTTGGCCCCTGGATTCTGCTCTGCTTTGCCTCAATCTGAAAGATGAGGAGCAGCCACTGGGAGGCTTTTGGGTCTCCACTTTTTGGATTTTGTACCTTCAGAGCATAGCTTCTGCCCTCTGCCCTGAGGCAGAGACCCCAGCTCACAGCTTACAGGGCTCTTTCTTGAAATAACTGCCCTTTATTTTCATTTTGCCCATTTTCATTTTGGCGTCTGTATTGAAACGTATCATCATTTCCATTTTGTCCTCATCTTAACCATGGAGTCCATGCACCCTTGTACCTCAAAGCTTCACACTGTGTATCTAGTGCTACTAGCTGTTCAATAAATGTTGGCGTAAGGGAGCATTTGCACTACAGTGGAAGGATCTTTGACTAAAAGTCCTCAGAGTCAATTCTTTCTGGTTACCATCTTCACCATGACCAGCTTAGGTCAATCCGTAGAAAGCAGATACGATGAATTTCTGGTAGCTCAGGTCATTAGATTGAAATTTCCCATTTTCCATCCCTGAACAAATGACAAGAGGACTATATTTTTGGTTTTGATTCACTTTGCTTCCACTCTAGAATATTATCTAACCCCCCCCAAACCTTCTTTATCAGGCTGTTGCATAAAATTCTACCAATAGACACATATGCTCTTGACTTAAATAAAATTTCTTTTCACTGGACTTGGACTCAGGGTTTCCCACTCTCACTTGTTTTTTTTGCTCAAGGCTGGTCATCTACCACTTGAGCCTCACCTTCACTTCTGGCTTTATGTTTAATTGGAGATAAGAGTTTCTCAGACTTTCCTACCTGGGCCGGCTTTGAAACCTAATCCTTAGATCTCAGCTTCCAGAGAAGCTACAATTTTAGGCATGAGCCACTGGCACCCAATAAAATAATAAACTTTTCTTGACTTAGTTCCTAGAAAGGATTCTGCTCTAATTTCCTCTACAGGGGCTTTTTTTTGCTTTGTTTAAAAATAAACATTATGAAGGAAAAGGATTATTGATATTTCAAAGACTTTCTAAAAATATATGGTAATGATTAAGTATTGCTTTAGACAATAAGACAGACATTCAAGTTGGAAAACAAGAATAGTGTAGTCCGGTATGAGAAAGGGATACATTTCAGAGAAATGAACATAATCTCAACATAATCTCAAGATAATGAGAGTAGAACAGTAGTGTGTGTTGGGGGCTGGGGAGAGCAACCTCTCTATGGTCATATAGCTGGAGCTATGAGCTCAAGCAGCATATAGAGTGAAGGGCATATGCCAGAGGCTTTGAGCCAAGCTAGGTTCAAGTCCAGCTCTATGGTTGGTTATTTGCTGTGTGACATTGGCAAGGTATTTATTTAGCTTCTCTGTATCTTCTGCAACTGTGAATATTAAAGGAAACATGAGTTGAGTATAGTGCTTGGCACACAATGAGCCATTACTGTTATAAATTGTATTGAGGCAATTAACATCAACCAGCTCTTCTGTACAGCTCAGAACCAGCTGGAGCAGAACTGAGGATTAGTTGAGCTTGGCTTGAGAATCATTCAGTGACAAGGGTAGTTAAATTACTGACATGAGATTTGTTCTAACGTTTATTATGTTGTTGCAAGAAGGAACTAGGACTAATAAAAAAAAAGGTTGCATTATTTATGGAATAAAAGAGCAACTCTATATTTGGTCAGAAATGGTGCTAATTTGGTGGCAGGATTCACATACCTGAGTTTTTATGTTCTATGTGCTAAAATGTTGGGCCTGTTCACAGATACACCTGTGGCATCTACTCAGGGCTCAGACTGAGTCTGGATGGAATGGGCGAGTCTTGGTAAATCATGGGTTGTCATCTCAGATTCTTTAAGTGGTAGGTGATTTAAAATCATCCATCCTATTCTAGAATTATATGAATGAGTGTCCTATCTATTCAAAGGACAGGTCTAGCTGAGAGAATAGCTCCTTGGAAGAAGCATCACTTATGGATCAAGTGTGAGCAATCCAGACTAGGAGTCTGTGAAGAGAGGGTGGTGAACTTGAGATGAGAGAAAGGGACTAAAGCTATGGAAGAAGGGGGGAATGAATACCTGAGACCAAGAGGAAGCAGAAACTTCCATTCTAGCTGGAGGAAGGTAAAACAAAAAGCAGTTGGGGAAGAAAGGAGACTGACTTATCCTTGGAAGCAGGCAAGAGGTTTGTGAATTCAAACCCAAACATGGCAGTTTCTATGCATACCAGTTTTGATGATCTAATTTTAAGGGCTTGAACTCAGAGCCTGGGTGCTGGCCCTGAGCCTTTTTTGCTCAAGACTAGCACTCTACCACTTCAGCTACTGTGCCACTTCTGACTTTTATTGTGATTAATTTGGAGATAAGAGTCACATGGGCTTTTCCTACTCAGGCTGGCTTTGAACTGTGATCCTTAGATCTCAGCCTCGTGAGTAGCTAGGATTATAGGAGTGAGGCACCAGTACCTGGACTAATTTTAGGGTTTTTCCCCCCTCTCATATTTTTATCATGTTTCCTTTTTGTTGGTCAACAAAGGAATACTGACTCAGTGAAGAAAACTATAGAAAAGTTACACAGGAGAAAATTAAATCCCATAATCTCATCAGGAAGAGGCTCTGTGATAACTTTGTCTGTTTCTTTTCAGCCTTTGCTTTACTATAGGCATTTTAATTTACTTGTTTGAGCTCAGTCTCTATGCAGGTCATTTGTCTTTACTAGGTAGCATGTCACCACATTTTGCTTATAGTTTTTCTGTGAACATTAAGTCACAAAACTTACTCATAAAAGGACAGTAGTGTTTTTCAGTGTTGATGGTATGATGGAGAATCTGGTTTGGTCTACAGCCACGGGAGCCAGACTTCTCCTTGAGCAGCCTGTTGGTTATAACTCATTGCTGGCACCATCTACTAGTTCAGCCACTACCATGCCTGAAGTTTGAATAAGCTCAGAATGAACCTTCCTCTGGCCTTTCTCGCCTTCCTGTTTTAAGGTCTGGATGGAAGCTGTGATTGGGTGGAGTCAGGTTATGTGATCATGACTGCAAGGGAGGGTATTTCCAGTTATCTTGGCTACTATAGGAGGAACAAGAGGCCCAAACATTCACAATGCTCACTTACTGGAGGATTTTCCCCAAATAAGAAGGTGGTAATCAAGCTGGTGCTGGTGGCACACACCTGTAATCCTAACTACTCAGGAGGCTGAGATCTGAGGATAATGGTTTGAAGCCAGCCTGGGAAGGAAAGTCTGTGAGACTTTTATCTCCAATTAACCAGCAAAAAGCCAGAAGTGGAGATGTGGCTCAAGTAGCTCAAGTGGTAAGAGAATGAGCCTTGAGGAAAAAAAGCTAAGGGAGAGTACCCAGGTTCTAAGTTCAAGCCCCAGGACTGGCAAAAATAAAATTTTAAAAAAAGTGGGACTTCCCAATCCCCATAAACATGGGTAAATGTCAACATCTCAGGTCTCTGCCCTGCAGTGACTCATTGTTTAGCTGGAGAAACAGAAAGGTTGCCATCGTTCTTGGATCAGGTGACTCTGATATAAGAATCATATGTTTTTTTTTTTCTCATTCCAGGCGAGGCAAAGACCACTGGGTGGTAAGAGGCACAAAGAGCAAGAGTTTGAGCACTCCTGGAACAAGGGAGGTGAAGAAGGACAAAGGATAGGGAGATGGCAGCAAGATTTCAGGCTTGTTTCTCACAAGCTGTGCTGCAGGTGTTGGAGACACGTGGAGGTCAAGAGGTGACCTCTCTCCCCTCTTCATGGGGAGACAGCAGGAGAGCTGCTAGCGATGGCTGTCTAGGCTGGGCTCATCCACATGGGGTGCTATCTGGAGGGAGCAGAGGGTTGGAACCTAGGACAGAAGGCTTAAGGAACCAGGAAAGCCAGCAAAGGAGGCTGAGGATGTGTTAGCATATTTTATCTGTGGCCTCTGGAACCTGTTCTGAGATCTGCTTCAGGGGGCGTTAAAGAAGAGCCATATCGCATTTCCTAGGGGATTTAGGGGCCAACTGGTGCAAAGCATGCTCTTCCAATGTGATGTGGGATCTTCCCTGTCTTGCCTCTTTCTCCATCTTCCCCAACACTGGGCCTTCGTCTCTTCTGCAGTAGCTGTTGTTTGGCTCTGAGGAGCAATAGCTCATCACTCATGCCTCAGACCCACCCCTGTCTGTCCCTTGGATAATGGCGTTGCCCTGTGTCGAGGAGCTGGGGAAGGCCGGGCAGACCACGGCAAACTGGGTGGAATGCGAAGCTGTCTTCACAACCTCCTATTTTGGATTTCCTCTTGGCTTTGCTCATGCCAGTTTATCTCTCTTCATACAGTCAACAGTACTTGGTGTACCAGTCCTGGAACTGCTGGTATTTATTGCTGTGCTAAAGAGACCCGTTGCACAAGTTCTCCTGAAAGAGGACATTGTCCTGAACATTTTAACATCTCTGTGCAAAGGAGCTGTAAGCTGAGGATGAGCCTCACCTCTGCCTCTACTGCCAGCCTCTCCCTGCATCTCAGAACTAGAAAGAATTATGGGAGATTCTCAGGGTTCTCCAGAGAAACAGAACTAAACAGGACTTGTGGGTGTACACACACACACACACACACACACACACACACACACACACACACACACACACACACACACACACACACACACACACACACACACACACACACACACACACACACACACACACACACACACACACACACACACACACACACACACACACACACACACACACACACACACACACACACACCCTTTCAGAAGGTGAATCATGTGATTGTGATTCCCATCTGCAGAGTGGGAAATCAGGCTGGAGACTCAAAGAACTGACATTCAAGTTTAACCAGAGATCATCTGCTACAGAGTTCCTTCTTGCTCAGAGAGGTGACGTTTTGGCCCTATTCAGGCCTTCCCCTGATTGGATGAGCCATGCCCACATTATACAGGGCCATCTGTTTACTTTCAATTCACCAATTTCCCTACAAATCTCATTTGCAACAGAAACATCCAGAATATTAATTTGACTACATGTCTGGGCATCATGACCCAGCCTAGTTGACACATAAACTTAATTATTAGGGGCTATTATGGCCAGACCCCTAGCCCCTTCACTTGTCAGATAAAGGGGGTCCAGAGAGACCCACTGACACATGTGAAGCTGAGCAGTAATTCAGGAGAGTAAAGGGTAGATGAACATGGAGATCTTTGGCTGTAGCCCTGGACTTTCAGCATGGTAACACTTACTGGGTTGCTCCCATGGGCAGAAATGGAACCCCAGAAGGTGTGCTACCATAGATTCTTCCAAGGTACTGGATTGGTTTGTTAGCACAGCCACAAGGGCAATTCTATTGCAAGGCATTAAAAAATACTTTCTCCCGGATCAGATGCCTCTCCTGGAATCACAAGGCCCCTGCAGAGTGCATATTCCATTGTTTCTTCTGTTTTTCAGGATGGATTGAGCACTTGCCACATACCTCAGTAAATACTTGTTAGGTGATGAATAGTATATAAAATTCATCTTGATTTTCAGCTCAGGCTGGGAAGACAGGCTATGATGCTTTGCCATGACTCACATCCTCAACTGCCGCTTCTTTATGTGACCTGTTCGCTTACCAGAACCCAGTCAGGGAAGAATCCAAGTCTGAATTTCTGCTAGCACTGAGGCTTGAACTCAAGGCCTGGACTCTGGCCCTTAGCTAATTTTTTCCTTAAGGCTGGAACTCTGCCACTTGAGCCACAGCTCTATTTGTGGTTTTTTGGTGGTTAATTGAGGAAAGAGCTTGATGGGCTTTTCTACCTGGGCTGGCTATGAACTGTGATCCTCAGATTTCAGCCTCTGAGTAGCTAGAATTAGGGGTGTGCGCCACTGATACCCAGCTTCTTTTTCTTTTCTTTTTTTAAAGACAGGCTCCCAAGTCCTAGGATTAAAGCCATGTACTATCATACTTTGCGGGATAATTTTGATGTTACTTTCTGAGTCATGGAGGATATAGGGGCTCAGAAGTACAGGCCTCTCTGTCCCTTTGTAGAGCAGCTGAATTTAGAATGGACAGTAATCTTGTTATATAATGACAATCACCAGGATTGTGAACTTTTTTTTTTTTAACTGAGAAACCAGTAGGTAGCAGCCTCTGTGCTAAGCATTTCCTATGCATTTGCTCTGTCTTCAGACCCCTCCTCTGTTTTCAAGTGCAAGGGTGAACCAGCTTCTCAGAACAAAGTTTTTCATGAAATCAGGACACAATGCCCAGGACACATTCAGAAAGATGTTAACACAACATATGAAATGTAGGTTGGCCAGGAAGGCTGCAAATATGATATAGAACTAGAAGCATTTCTGAACAACATTTTTGTGAACCACATGCTGGTTATCCGCTGGAGTCTTTTGCACAGAAAGTAGCAGAGGAGCTTGAGTTTACTATAGGGCTTCAAAGTAATACCTCTCCAAGACTCCTTCAATTCTCAGGGGTGTTTCTTTGGCGTGCATGATAACAGATGATATTAATGAATCTGGGAGTCAGAAGATCTGGTTGATACAGGCTTAACTATTCTGTCATTTATTACTCTACTTAAGAACTCTGAAGTAGGCATTTTGAGGTCAGTTTAGAAGCTTCAGTATACAGTATACAGGATGGTTCTTCATTTCTGTTTCTCTCTCTTTAGCTTTTGATTATTGCTTTCCTACTTGTCACTTCATGGGTACCAGATGGTTAGGACAGCTCAAGGGAGTGTGTCTTAATTCAAGGAAGCAAGATGAGCAAAAGATCATTCATGTGTGAGCTTGTTGTGGGTGTGCACTATTCATTCCTGTACCCTTTATAGGAAAGTCTACCAGGTGACTGCAGGTAAACATTTGTTGGCCAGAACAAGGTCAGATAGGCATTCTTAGATGCGAGGGAAGCAGGAAAGTAATGCACAGAGAGGAATAAGATTGTCATGACCCAAATGAGATCAACATTTTCTCAGATAAGATTTGGGTTCTGATGACAAGGAAGAAGGATGGCCAGAGCAATGGTTGCTGCTTTCTTTTGCATTTCTCAGGCTAGTCCTCACCTGTTATTACCATCTCTGTTTCATCCTGAGGAAGCCAAGAGTTAAGATGGAGACATGACTTGCCGAACGTCACATGACTCTCTGGTTGTCCTGATGGGTTGTCTGTCCTGTGTACTTAAGAGCTTGACCTCACACGTCCTTTGCAATGTTCTTCATGCCAATGTATCTTAGCAGCTCCTCACTAAACACTCACTGGTCGAAAGGTAGAATGATGGCATAGCCACTGAAGTCCATGTATCAGGATACTATGCTGGGACTGTGGGATCAATAGGTTTTTTCTGGGTAGAGGAATGTTTCCATGGATCTTGTGGAAATGGAAATAACTCTTGATAAATGACCCCTCTTGGTATGGGTTTTCTCATACTTAGAAGATCTGAGAATTGCATAGTGGATTTTGAGGCCATTCAGCATTTGTCTGCCACCACCTTTCCCCACAGTCCCAAATAGGGGAAGGAACTACCTCTCATTCTGACCCTCAGTCCTGGGGAGATTACCAGGTAGCTGTCATGTTTGGCAGTAGTTGACTTCTGTGGGATCCTCCTGAGACCAGGACTAGAAGAGATGACTAGCTGGATCAGGAAGAAAAGCAGTTCATTGCAAAATCAGCACCAGGAAATGGGTACATGCAGAAAGATGTGGTTTCAAATGCTGTTGTGAAGATTAAGTAAAACAAGACATATCAGGTGTCTACAACAATACCAAGAACACAACTACTTCCAGTTCTGAATCAAGTGAAGATCGTCCAGTTAGTCTAGAGAGCCAAGGAGATTGACCCTCCTTATCACTGAGGTATTCAACCACTTCACACCTTACCAAAGGTGAAATATTGCAGTAGCAACACTACCATCAACCACTAAAGAAGGCCAACACTTTTTAAGTACTTAATCAAAGCAACTAGTTATTTGTATTGAGGATTAAGTGGCAGGCACCTTGCTTGTGTGCATATTCTCATTGAATCCTTATGGCCATTCTAGGAGATGGATGCTACTGTTATCTCTTCTGTGTAGATGGGAAGTCTGAGGTTGAAAGGCTGAGAATCTGGTTCTGTGATGATGGAGATGGAGATGCAGGTGGAGGCCACATCTATGTCTTTTTCTCAGCCCATTTTGGGAATCAGCAGAGCTCATCATTTTTCTGAAATGTCCCTTACTTGGGTTGAAGTTGCCCAAGACAGTGTCTCAGGCATTTCGGTATCTTATCAGTTGTCCTATAAAAAAACCAATGGGCTTATTAGGACACTGTTCCCAAGGACTCTCATGCCTTTATGGGAATTAAAATTTTAATTGTAAAAGCAGATAAAATATTAAATCTTTTTGGAGTAAAAAATTTCCTGCTGTAGCTTTAAAATACAAAGTAAAGGAAGAATTACATTTGAGATGAAGATGGTTCACATTGTAGTGAATGAGGAGAAACACTGTACTTTATTTGATTGTACGCTGCTGCATTTTCCAAAGTGTCAGAATAAAGGAAATTTGCATAAACAGAGTGAAAGGTACCTTGGGAAGTTCTTTCCTTCTATTACTTCATAACAGTTTAAGAGTAAGTACTGTTACCATTCCCATTTTGAAGATATGCCAACTGAGTCACAGAGACTAGGGTTAAAAAATCTAGCTTTTGGGCTGGGAAGGTGGCTCAGTGGTAGAGCACTTGCCTCGCATGCCTGAGGCCCTGGGTTTGATTCCCCAGCACCACATAAGCAAAAAGAAAAAAAAGCCAAAAGTGGCGCTGTGGCTCAAGTGGTAGAGAGCTTGCCTTGGCTGAAGAGCTGAAGGACAGCGCCCAGGCCCAGAGTTCAGGCCCCACGACCGGACCCCCCAAAAAAAGAAAATCTAGCTTTTGAAGGGACTAGAAGTGTGGCTCAGTGGTAGAGTGCTTGCCTAGCAAGCACTAAGCCCTGATTTTGAATTCCACTACTGTTGAAAGAAAGAAAGAAAGAAAGAAAGAAAGAAAGAAAGAAAGAAAGAAAGAAAGAAGAAAGGAAGGAAGGAAGGAAGGAAGGAAGGAAGGAAGAAAGAAAGAAAGAAAGAAATCCAAGCTTTCCAGCTTTAAAATCTGTGCTCCTCGCTACAGTTTTCTGTCTTTCTAATCCTGTGGTGATATCACATATTAGCATTGCTGTGGGATGATGTACAAATGCTGTACCAGGGAGAGATGTGCAGAACGTCCACTCCAAAGAACAAAACACATTTCTCCGAAGCATCCAGGAGATAAACACGGAGACATTTAAAAGCGCATATACAGGGTTCCAGGTGACTCTTTAGTCTCGTAGCTGCAGAAGTTAAAAGCTTAACTGAGAGTAATAGAAATGATTGGAACTAGCCTATGTCTTTATAGCCACCTGAAATGGGCATGTAGTGTGAAGGACGGAGTCACAGTGGTGAGTAGGGGAAACCCCGGGCCTTTCAGGCTGCCCTTGAACATCTCAGGGCAGTCCTTTTGTTAGGTTGGCTCTGGCTGATTAAGAATCATTTTTTATATCAAAATTTACCAGCTCTATGCCCTTGCCCTCCCAGCCATGCTCTGTGTGTGTGTGTGTGTGTCTCTGTGTGTGTGTGTGTCCTAAGAGATGCATGTGCAATTATTGCTTATGAAATTTAACAGGTATCTGTTATGATGCAGGTACTGTCTGAGCTGCTACAATTGTAAGAACGGATGAGAGGCAGACCCTAGCCACAATGACAAACATGTCATTAGACACTGGTATGGTAAATGCCACAGCAGAGGTATGCACACAGCATTCTTTGGCTGGAGTAGAAGAGACCAGCAAAGGTTTTCCAAAGGATCTGAAGAGATCTGAAGAGATGACGAGGGTATACTAAGGCAGAAGTGGTGGAAGAGGCAGGCAGGTAGAGAGTGCAAAGGGAAGTCAAGAGTTTAGGATCCAAGAAAAGAAATAACCAACCCTTTAGAGGTTGGTGGCATGGCTCAGTTGGTAGTGGGCTAGCCAGTGAGTGAAAGCAGAAGGTACTGAGTTCGAGTCCTGGTCTCAGACCTAAAAAAAAAAAAGAAGAATTTAGAACGTGCAGAAACAGACTGGTGTGGCTAGATCACTCAAGGCAGACTGCCAAGGCAAGGGATGAAGCTGGGGTGGCAGGAAGAGGACAGATGCCAGCAGGCCTGGCCAATTGGATTAAGAGTCTGGTAGATTGCATGGTAGATTGCAGCTGGCAGGTCATATGCACTAATGAAGCAGTTGGATATCTGGACCACTGGATATCTGCTTTGTCTTATTCTTCAGCCCTAATTTACAGGGAAGGAGTTGTCCATTCCTAACTTACAGGCCAGACTTGCCCATTCCTCCAGTACTGAAGGAAGCTGGAAAGCCCATACTTTTGTGAAGTTTCTGTTTTTCATGTTGGTAACAGTTTTTTGTTTTCTGTTTTTGTGGGTTGTTGGGCTTGAACTCTAGGCCTGGGCGCTGTCCCTGAGCTCTTCAGCTCAAGACAAGTGCTCTACCATTTAAGCCACAACACCACTTCCAGGTTTTGAGTGGTTAATTGGAGATAAGTCTCATGGGGACTTGCCTGTCTGGGCTGGCTTTGAACCATAATCCTCAGATCTCAACCTCCTGAGTAGCTAGAATTACAGGCGTGAGCCACCGCTCCCAGCTAACAGTTTTTGTTTTTGGGGTTTTTTTTTTTAATGCATCCCATGTAGGCCAAACATAGTACATCTTCTGTCTAGATACAACCCAAGGTCTACTTTGCAGTTGGCTAGAGGAAGAAAATCTATGAAGCAGACAGAGATGCTGTGTTTACACAGTAGATGGGGAAGTAGGAGGTTTTAACGTCATGATGCTGGAGGAGCAGAGTTCTTAGAAGGAGAGGATGAACAAGAGTCCAATTTGGGAGAGAGACTTAGTGAAGAATGGCCAGCAAACCTTAAATGTAGGGGGCTGTTGGGGATTGTGGGTAGGGAAGGTTTATTGGTGTTTGGCACATTTAGAATACAGATTACAGTTATATTTGGGGATAAAGAAATGTCAAGTTAGCCATCAAAGTTCTGTACCATCTGGGCATCTGTAATCCTAACTATTGAGGAGGCTGTGACCTGAGGATCATAGTTTGAAGCTAGCCTGAGCAAGATAGTCTGTAAGACTTTTGTTTCCAATTAACCACCAAAAAGCCAGAAGTGGAGCTGTGTCCCAAGTGACACAAAAGCTCAGGGGCAGTGCTCAGGACCTGAGTTCAAGCCTACGGGCTGACACACTACTGAAAAAAGTTCTGCATTAGGACTCATTTTGGTTATAAATAATGGAAAACTCAATTTAAATGCCTTAAAACTGAGGAAACTTATAACAAAAAGTCCTGACTTTTCTATGTTGGTGAATTCTGTGGCTCTACAATGTCATCATGGATGTGGGGTTTCTTAGAGCTCTGGGTTCTACCCCCATTAGTGTATCCAGGCCACAAAATGGACACAGGATTCAGAAGACACATGCATTTACATCCATGTTAGAAGCAGAAAGAGTTTCTTCCTTGTGTTTTTTTTCTTCCAGAACCAAGAATCTTTTCTCTAACCCATTCCATCCTATCAGTCTTCCCACTATTGGCTAGGATGGCATCATTAGCTCATGCGAAGCCAATATTGGCAAGGGAAGTGAGACCCTTAGGAACTACACAGACAAGGCACAACTCTTAATTTCAGAGCTGAGATTGGGTCTGTCCCCCTTTAGTATCAAGATGAGGACCCCTGGGAGGAGAGGAAAGGGAGGGGATATGGCTATTGTGTGGACAGGTCCTCTCAAGAAGATACTGATAGGCCGTTCAGGAGTGAATGCCATTTTCTAAGGGAGAGATTTTTCTATCTCATTCTAAGCTAGAGGAGAGGTCATTTTGAAGTGGTGTGGTTCGATGAGGGTGGCCTCTTCCATCTTTTCATTTGGTGAATTCAGGGAGCCAAGAGTAAGCATAGAGTCTCATTTCATAAAGAACTGACTTTAGAAGTCCATGCTCACATGTGTTTTCTCTCCTTGGATTGTCTGGATGGTGGTGGTCTGATTACAATGCTCTTCCTGGGGACTCATCTTGGGTGGGGGCCACGGCCTGTTTCCCGCACAGAAGGTGGGGTCCAGCCAAGTAAGGTTTGTTTGTTCTTTCCAAACTCACAAAGCAAAATGAAAGAGAACAATTATTTTGGGAAATTTAGCCTTTGAATCCTAGTGTAGAAAGGAAAGCTTTTGAAAGTTTTTTTAAAAGGGATGGATGGGTCCCAGGTGTTTTTCTAATACGCGAAGCTCCCTGAAGACTTTGTCACTGATAGAGCTGTGCAGTTGACTTAATAGATTTGCAACTGATCTCTAGTAGGACAGCATTTTCCTTTGTTCTCTTATTGGTGGCAATTGGTCTCAGCTCATGCTTGAGCACCCGGATCACTGCACTCTGGGTCCACTTTCTGCTTACATAGGAAGTTGAGAAGAATCTCAGGATCAAGTTCTGCTTCAGCTCTTGGCCTTTGTGAATGTTCCTCTCCCTGAAATGTCTTTGCCCTTCTGTGGAGAGCTTAAACACCCATCCTTCCTTCTCCTCCTTATTTCTCAAGGCATTTGTATTTTCCACCCTCTGTCAAGGCACCAGGTAGAGAGAGCAAGGAGGGCTGGAATCTAGCCTGTGTATCTCTCACTAAGTCTGGATTGTTCCCAAAGCAGGAACCTTTAGCCATTATTTCCCAAAGGCATCCTTTAGACTAACTGAGGTGCTGTTAGTCTACCCCAATGTGGTTAGCTCCAGTGAGCCTTCTTGGATCTCAGGCAGTGATGACCCTTCCTTTCCATGCTTCTTTTGTGCCCCTGGCTCGTTCTTCTGTTGGCATCCTTAGCCAGCTATGTGTCCCAGCCTGTGTCTGCTGCCCCATCCATGCTGGCATTCCCAGCTCCTAAAATGTGGTCCAGACAATATAGCATTTGATATCACTAATGCTGGTGTGGACTGAAGTGCTGACTCCCCAAATTTCTCTCTTTTGCTTTTTCCTGACCACAACTCCCTACCTCCTCCTTAGCTCTGTTCAGTTCCAATGAGATTCTAATTGTTGCAAAACTGACATTCACTGAGGACTCAAGCACTCACTCAGACCAGTCCCCTGGCCTCCAGGCACTGAGGATGGAAGGTAGACTTGAGACAGGAAATTCTCACATAGGCAAATGACATAAGAGGCTTTCCCTGCATCCTCTCCCCTCTCATCCCTAATGCCCTAATGGATCAGATGCTTCTGGGTTCCAAAGCAGTTGTGTTTGTCACCCCACCAGGCAGGCCACTTGAATGATCCTCATGTATATGAATCTAAGACTGGTGGACATCAGTGGTCCAAAGATAAGAGCATAGCAGGTCACTGCAGTAGAAATCATCTTACTAGTGAGCCAGAACCTTCAGCTTCTGCAGCCTTGAGGATGGAAGTTATGCAGCTCTTTCAGGGCAGACGGGAAGGCTGTGACCAGGGTGATGTTAGGGAAGAGGAAATAAGGTCTGTGAGATGAAGCTACCTCAAGGAAATGGGAGTCTAGGGTGGCCTTGGACTCCACACAAGGATCTTAGCATTGGAGGGGGGAGGGGCCAGGCTAGCCCTAAATCTTGTTGATGTGGAAAGTGTCTCCAAATGAAGCAACCTAGGTCCAGGACTTAGTCTTTAGAGATTAGTGGGTTAGCAGAAGGGTGGACCCAACAAAGAGATGCCCAATCAGGGCACAGATAGGTAGTTGGGATCTGGACCCACAAGCTCCAGACCATGTGGACCTCAGGGTCCATAATGACACTCAGAATAGAAGGGAGGATAAGAACTCCAGCTCTTCTCTGCCGTGTATGGAAGGCGGATGGCTCTGCCAGCCAGGCCCAGCCCTACTCACACCTCCCCCCTGGTTCAAGTTACCAGAGTTATAATCTAAGGGAGGCAGTGATACATGAGGAAGCAGATTTGGTGATATATAGCTATATTGTATCTATCTATCTAGTAATCTATATATATATATCACATATATGTATATGGATATACATATGTATATATTATACTTGTGTGTGTGTGTGTGTGTGTGTGTGTGTGTGTGTGTGTGTGTGTGTAAGCAACTAGTGCCTGGCTAATTTTTGCTTGTATTATATTGAGCTGGAAACTGTGAGAAGCTATGGGTCTTCCACAGGGTAAGAAGAGATACATGCTCTCTAAAACGCATGATGATGATTTATAGAGAAGAAGCTTTAATGTCTTAAATGGCATGGATGGGAATTTCATTCTGTGGCCCTGTGTGTGTATGTGTGAATGTGTAAGTGTGTATGTGTGTGTGTGTGTGTGTGTGTGTGTGTGTGTGTGTGTGTGTGTGTGTGTGTAATGGGGAAAGGTGTGAGAAGAGAAGGAATTGCTTAGAGGAGAAGGTAGGGAAGCTGATAAGCTATTGAGCCTGGCTCAGAAGAGATGAGGAACTCAATGTCCTGGCTGGCTGGGGAAATCAGAGAATTCTCAGTGGAGATCATATTCAAAGAAGGTAAGATCTCAGCATGCTAGTCTGTGTGGGGAGCCTTAAAAAGATGCCAATGCCTGGGCCCTATGTAATGATGTTGGTTTATTTGGGCCAGGCTGAAGATTGGAGAGAGGTGAGTCGCCTGCTCTGCCCCTCCCCCACAGTGATTCTTGGGAGTATTCAGACCAACACTCTTACAGGTGCAAGGACTCTTCCTCTCTGTGGCCTCCCCTGCTCTGAATGCTAGCCACAGATCTTTCAACAGGCTTCTTGGTGCTGGGTCTTCTTGTTCTCTCTTTCGTGTGACCCAAAGGCCAGATGACCACGGCTATGCTTGCTTCCAGAGGCCACCACCTGTTGCTGTAAATCTACTGCCATTTCATCATTTCTTTGCCCCAAGTATTTTCAGTGTCTTGGAACTACGTCTGGATGGATGCTCTGTTGTGTTCTGCATGGTAGCAGCGTGCACATTCAGTCACAGGGGACGTTGTATGGCACCCCTGGGGTTTGTGTCGGGTAATTCAGGTGGGATGAGTGTCTTTATAGGAAATTTCAATGATCACCTTCTGTGGTTTTCACAGGGTTCATCTTTCTAGTTTGGTGTTGGAAAAGACTTACACAAACCACTTTTGTGAAGCCTAAGTGGATCCTAATGACTTTGGGTCAATTGCCATTATATGGGGGTCTTGGTGAAATCAAATCTGGGGGGAGGAGGAAACAGGAATGTCCCTAAAGCCATCAGAAAGATGGGAAATCTGGAAGCAAAGAGCTTTAGCAAAACAACACACCAGGAGGGGTAGGGTCAAGGGGAAAGAAAGAGATGAGAGAAGAGAAGAGGGGGAAAATGCAGATGAGAATCCGATGTATATTCTACAACATTAAGAAGGGGAGGGGAGGGATGGGTGAAAATGTTTAAAGGAGTGACATTGTTCCAGATATATTGTATCCATAAACTGCTTTGTTAAATGGCAACTCCTTTGTACAACTGCTTAAAGATAACAATAATAAAAAGAAAAAAAGCCCTGAAAAACAACAAAAAAAGACAAAAACATATACATGAAAAAAAAATCCCAGTAACTCCCAGCATGTACCTTGAAACAACTAGATAAATGTCTAGGGCAAGGGAGCCAGCATGAATCGTTTGTGAAGCTTCTCAGATGATGATCCCAATGTCCAGCCAAGGCTAAGAAGTGCTGCATTAAGGGATAAGAGAGGCTTAAAAATAAGAGGACACCCCAATATGTTGCAAGGAAGAAAGGAGAGTGGAGAGCCAAGGTTAGGGAATAGTCACAGACAACAGCTTTGGAAGGTGATGGTGAAGTCCAGCCAGTTCCAAGAACTCAGCTTAGCCTTAAGAAACTGATGGCTGGCTTCTGAACATCCTCACAGTCTCCAGTCCACGAGTCAGTTGCATCACACAGTCCGGGGTCCATGTGAGGGCTGCTAATGAGAAAGGCACCTGATGTCTCTGTACCCCTAAGCCCAGGGAGAGAGGAAGAGGGGCTCCAAGATTCATTGTATGGTCACCAGTCCAAATGGATAACTGCCCAAAAGGATTGGCATGCTGTGGGGGTGGGGAGGGTAGGAGTCATCCTCTGAGACGCTGAGAGAACACTAGTTCCTGCATGGTGGTTCTTCTGCAAGGCAAGCAGACAGATACAGTCGTGCAGACAAGAGAGCCACTGAGTCTTAGGTGAACAGGATGTGAGCGATCAAGCTGGGGACACTTGGAAAAAGCCTTTCCGTTTTGAAGTAATTTCACACTTACAGAAGTGTTGCAGGAAGAGCATGAAGAAGTCTCATATCATTCATCCAGGTTCATTATTTCCTTGTTCCCACATTTGTTTCTCTCTGTCTCTGTCTCTCTGTCTCTTTGTCTGTCTGTCTGTCTGTCTGTCTGTCTCACACACACACATACACACAGACATTCCTGCATCATTTGAGGATGCAGGGCAAACCCTTTCACTTCAGCATATAAGGCCATTCTCTATTCTCTTATATAACTATGATACTGCTGAAATAAAAGAAGATCTACCACATAGGAAAAGCAAAGGATATTTATTCTGAGCTGCTACAGCCAGGGAGCCATTTTGACAGAGACTCAGGAAGTCAGGGGAGCAGCAATGTTTCATAGTGGGGAAAGAGAAGACCCAGGTGTTGTCTGAGTAGAAGGCATTGGTGGCCTAGGGAAGCTGTGGGTGGTTACCTAAGAGGCTGGGTATGGGTATCTGAAGGGATTGGTAAGGTGCACATCTGGCCTTCTCTGGTTAGTCCTAAGTTGGAGTCCGGGATAACAATTAGGGAAGTTCTCAGTTATTAATCAAGTCTTGCGCACTTGAGACTTACTATTATAGAAGTTAGTGTTTCATTTTCTGGATTGTCATGAGAGATGCTGATGTCTCCTTCCTATGAACTTGTTCCTATGAGTTGGAACTACAACAGGCTGATTTCCAGGGGTAGCTAACAATTCTAATGGGTTGGTTTTCTGGGCAGGTGGTTGCAGGTTATTCCATGTATTTTCTACATTCAGTCTCTTAAGGATCAATTTCTGATTTAATTTTGGTTTAGCATTGTTTTCCACTCTATAGTCCATATTCAAATTTTGCCAGTTACTCTAATTATATTCTATATGGCAATTCTCTGTCCCAAGTGCACAGTGTCATCATGCCTTGCCATTTGGAGGCCATGGCTCTTCCATCTCCTTTTATCAGCTTCTCAGCCTCTGTCTTGTACATGTACCCCACCCTCTCTCTGTATGCCACAACTGGGGCTTGAACTCATGGCCTCACATTTTTACTTGACTTTTTGTTGTTGTTGTTGTTGGCCATAGGGCTTGAACTCAAGGCCTGGATGCTGTCCCTGAGCCTTTCTGCTCAAGGCTATCACTCTACCACAGCTCGACTTCTAGTTGTCTAGTGGTTGATTAGAGATAAGAATCTCACAAACTTTCCTGCTTGGGTTGGCTTTGAACCATGGTTCTCAAATCTTAGCCTCCTGAGTCGCTAGGATTATAGGCATGAACCATCAGTGCCCAGCTCACTTGGCATTTTTACTCAAGGCTAAGCATTCTACCACTTGAGTCACACCTCTACTTCTGGCTTTGTGTGTGTGTGTGTGTGTGTGTGTGTGTGTGTGTGTGTGTGTGTGTGTGTGTGTGTGTGTGTGTGTGTGTGTGTGTGTGGTTAACTGGAAATACAACTCTCATGGACTTTTCTGTCCAGGTTGGCTTTGAACTTCAATCCTCAGATCTCAACCTCTTGAGTAGCTAGGATTATGGGCATGAGCTACCAGTGCCTAGCTCTCACATGAATATTTTTGAAGTTTATAGTTTAGTTGTTTGTGGTGAGGCCATCCCAGCACACACACACACACACACACACACACACACACATCTGAGTGTATTATCTTCTGTGATTATGTATCCAACTGCAGTCTCTACTCCTTAAGTCTTGTCTTAAAGACTCTCAGAACTGTTTGGGTTTATGCAGCCCAGGTAACTGGATAATCAGTTCTCACGGAGGACACAGAAAGTCACGTCTACATGCAGGGCAGAGGGCAAGCTTGTAAACAGAGAGTGGTACCCACAGTCACGCCCCTTAGCAGCTAATCCTTCAGAAGGCCAAGCTAGTTGGTGAAATATGTTTTGGTTCCAGTTTTGGAAATATACTCTTTCATGAGCTTGGCCTCTGTCTGCATTTTTTATATACACAGCACTAGGTTTTGCTCCTCTTCTTGCTACCACTTCGTGCTCCACTTTCTGAGCTCTGCAAAGATGCCAGGGACATTTTAGGGCCAGGGTTTTGTTCCTGCAGGGCAGGGTACTGTGACAACCATGTGTCATGGGACGATTGCAATAGATGCATGTTAAGAGTATTGGAGACTCAGAGAAGGTTTTGATGCAATGATTGGCCAAGTGCAATCCATGATTATCAGTTGTGTTTGGGCCAGGGAAGGAAATTAACATGAAGAAAGAAAGTCATTTTGGACGTCTGCCTGCTCCTCTAAAAGCATTTACTCCTCAGCAGGCTCAAGCAGCTGTTAAAGAGCCATTTCTGGGTCTGTCAACAGACAGAGGATTGTAGCTAAAATCCCCTCTATCCTCCTATCCTCCTGTCTTAATACACTGAGCAATAACAAGTTTTTATTTATGGACGATTGAACTAAAATAAGTTTGCTGTGTACAGTGGTTGAAGTTCTGGTGTTGGGTGTCAGATTGTCTGGTGTAGGTCTCTGCTACCTTGCCCTGTGTCCCTGGGTGAATTATATAACCTCAGGTTCCTCTGCAGACAATAATAGCTGTTTATGAGGCTGGAGTGAGGATTAAATGTCATGTTAAGTGACAGCATGTTACCCAGTGGTTGATAAATCATAAGCCACCATTGAATGTTAACTGTGATTGTTGCTTTGTTTATCACTAAAATGAAAAGCTAAAACTTAGTTATAGTGGTCATTATAAGAAGAGTACATGTTTGGTGTCACTCAGATGTAGATTCAATCCATCCCTGCAGGGTGACCATGGACAAGTAAACCTTATCAGAGACTTAGTGTTTGCATTGTAGAATGGGAATGACCAAAACCTTGGCAAATTTGTCTTAAGAAGACACAAGGACAGCTGTACAGTGTACCTAGTACAGTGTCTACCACAGAGTAGGTGTTGAATAAAATCACTTTCCTTATTAATTTCTTTTTTTTTCTCCCTCTCTGCTCTTTCAGAAATCAGAAACTTTAAAAAAACAAAAAAAAAAACAGGTTTCAGGGATTAACATTTCTTAATATTGTATTGATAGCTACTTACCATTTAGCAAATATCTATAAAGATCTAAAAAGCTCCGATTATGACAGACTCTTTCTTGTTAGGGCCCTGACAAGTAAAAAGTGTGAATTGGGAGAGACTAGCTTTCTGGGCCTTGTCTACATCTCTTTCCTCATGGTGTCTTGTGCTTTCTCTGGTCTAGCTTGATCTCCTACCAGATTCCTCTTCTCCCCTGGGATACTCTACTCCAGATCTTTCTCTCCTTGTTATTCTGTTCAAATAGCTCATAGCTGATGAGATGAGGAGCAAGCAAAACTAGGAGACTCGAGCTATGTTGTAATGAGTGAGAGTTGATTAGCATGTCACTCCTTTCAGGGAATTTATTTTGTATTTCAGACAGGGCATTTTACCCCTGGAATCTTAGCTATTTTAGGGTAAAGAGAATTTCCAAATTTGTGCTCCTTATTTTCCTATTATGGCCGAGACTATCATAGTTAGCAGCAGAACATGGGTTACAGGTAAGTCTTCTGATGGCCAGTCTAGGTATCAAGTAAGGTGAAACCAGCTTGGCAGGTAGACTGGCTGAGTGCTGCCTTTTCCTTTAATATGAGCCAATACCCAGGGCTCTAAGATGCCTCGAATGCAAACTTCCCTCAAACTCAAATGTGCATACTGGAAACAGCTTGAGAAGAAGAGCACCAAGTTGCATTTTTGATTTAAGTTTATGGGTGGTTCTATCAGATTAAAAAATATGTTAATTTGCTCAGGGGAAAATAAATAGGTATTGAATTAAAGGAAGGCCATTCTCATCCAACCTTATCAATTATACTTGCATTAAGAATGAACTCTATCCAGGCAGTGGTGGCTCAAATATGTAATCCTAGCTACTTAGAAGACTGAGATTTGAGGATCACAGTTTAAAGCCAGCCAGAGCAGGAGATTCCATGAAATTCTTACCCCCAGTTCACCAACAGAGTGCCAGAAGTGGATGTGTGGCTCAAGTGGTAGTGCACAAGCCTTCATCAAAAAAGCTAAGGGCAGCCGGGTGCTGGTGGCTCACACCTGTAATCCCAGCTACTCAGGAGACCGAGATCTGAAGATGGAGGTTCAAAGCCAGTTCTGGGAAGGAAAGTCCGTGAATCTCTTATCTCCAATTAATCACCAGAAAACTGGAAGTGGAGCTGTAGTCAAGTGGTAGAGCATTCGCCTTAAGCTGAAGAGCACAGGGACAGTGCCCAGGCCCAGAGTTCAAGCTCCATGACTGACAAAAAGAAAGAAAGAAAGAAAGAAAGAAAGAAAGAAAGAAAGAAAGAAAGAAGAAAGAAAGAAAGGAAGAAAGAAAAGCTAAGGGTGAGTGCATTAACCCTGAGTTCAAGCCCTAGTATCAGCACAAATATACACGCCCATATCACACACAAACACACATACACATGTGTACACACACACACAACATGCATACACACACAATGAACTCTTATTTCCTCAGTACATGAATTCTTTGGTACCCCTAGTGGACCTGGAATTCCTCTGGTCCTCTAAGTGTGCCTGCTAAAGAGAGGGGGAGCTGGCTTCCCATCCCAACCTCGCAGCCAGTGTGAATGAGGCTTCTACTGTTGCTCACCCCTAGTCATCACCTTGAAATTGGCGCTGTGAGATCAGTGCTATGGAAAGGATAAGTCACTCAATGGCTGAGGGGTGGTAGAAGGGCCCAGAAGATATCAAGTGGTAAAGGAGAGGGTTGAAGGAAGAAAGGGTGAAGGAAGAGGAGAAAGGATTTCCAAAACATCTCCCTGAAGAAGCCACAAGCCTGTAATCCTAACTACTGAAGAGGCTGAGATCTGAGGATTATTGTTAAAAAAAAAAAAAAAAAAAACAACCAGCCCAGGCAGGTGGGATTTTTTTAAAATCTCCAATTAATCAGAAGTGAAGCTGTGGCTCAAGTGGCAGAGTGCTAGCCTTGACCAAAAAGCTCAAGGATAGCGCCCAGGCTCAGAGCTAAAGGCTCAGGATGGGCACAAAACAAAACAAAAAACAAATACGATGACTATTTGCAGGGAGGGGGATGGAGTTGTGTATGGTTGATAATTCTATATATATATATGAAAATACCACAGGGGAGGCCACTGTTTTGTACAATTACTATATGAGAATATTAAAAATGTAATAATGTAAAATAAAAAACTGTAGGCTTGTCGCTTGAGATCCATCAAATGCCTACCGTGGTAATATGTGCCTCTTTGGGCTGACTGTGGGAAGAGGTGAAGAACCCACAAATTCATTCTCAGTCCCTCCTCCCCACTCCTTTTTTCTTGTTCCTAAATAAACATTTCATCAGGAAAGAACACACAGACCTTACCCGATTCATGTCTAGCTAAAGCAAGAAGTGTGGAAGTCCAGGATCTATAAATCAGATTTCTTGCCTGAACTCCTCAAAGAAAACCTTCCCCCAAGGCAATCAGTCCTAGCCAAAGTTCACACACACGGAACAGCCCTTTGAAATTCTGTCTGTAGATAATGGCAAGAGTACCAGCCCACTCTCGTTCCTGGGACAATCATCTTGTCTATGACAGAACCCAGAAGAATCCCCAAGGTGTCTGCTGAGATTTGCCTTCTGAAAAAAAAATTATAGTGAAGATTAGAACCCATTCCACAGAGAACTTTCATCTTGTCATCCTGGGTATTTTAGGATTCTAGTATGAGGAAGATGATGAAATCTTCCTGTTCAACTTAGATTGAACAATGGGTTAATGGAGATTCAGGCTCCACCAACTCCTTGGCTGAGTTTGTATTTACACAGGCTGTCTTAACCCCAAGGTCAAACAGATTTGAGGTTACAAATAGCCAAGAGTGGATTTTTCAGGAGCTCATGTCAAGACCAATTTTAGGATACAGGGTGAGAGAAAGTCTGAGTGTAAGTATATGTTGGTTCTCTATGCTGAATACAAAATCAGAGTTTTAGTTCATGATATCAGAATCATATGAGTACTTGTTTAAATTGTGTGCTTAAAATACTGTTGGGCTCTATTCCAATCCTACCGATCAGAGATTTGGGTGGGAGGCAGTCTAGACCTTGACATCTTGTCCTATTTCTTTTAGTTTCTAATGTACAGGAAACAGTTGTGTTTTTTTTTTAATGAGTCTCAACAACTGCAATGTCTAAAATCTGTGTGCCTTCAACTAACAGTCGGAGATTTTTGGGGAGAAAAAGTTGAATTGACTTCATGGTTTTATTTTCTATCATTGAATAACAAATGATTCTAAAACTTAGTGGCTTGAAACAATTTTATTTTGTGATTTATGAATTGTACATTTGACTCAAATTAGATCCAGGTATCACCATGTGGGGTTGCTGATTGTGACTGAAGGACTCACTTCCAAGATGGTGGATTGATATGTCTGGCAGGTTGATGCCTGGCATCAGCTGGGGGCTCAACTTGAGCATCATTGAGAAGACTTCCGTTGTTCCCCATATGGGTCTCTCCATGGGCCTGTTTGGGCTTTCTCATAGTAGAGGAGCTGGCATGAATGTTTTCAGAGACAAATATCGAAGTGGAAAAGCATTCACTTCCCTTCTTGATAGGAGCACTAGCATATGCAGAGAAGGAGCAAAAGAACTGATGGACATCTTTGACAACTTTGTGTAGTATCCTTCTTGGATTGGATGTATCCACGTGGATGAGAACCATCGAGTAGATTTAAGACTGCAGACTCATTGGCATACTGAAGTGAGCTCTTGTAGACGGGTGAATGTTACTCATCTTGCAGCTACCCAAGAACTGTCTGATGATTTACATAATCTTACAGGACATCTAGGTAGAACTCTCACTTAAATTAGGAACTGCCCCTTGGGGCATTGTTGATCTCTCCTTTGTGGGAACTTTTCTGACCTTTTCTATAAATTCTATAAATTAGCTGTTGTATTTCTAGAAAATGTGCTGTTGAAATTTGATTCTGGTTCTTTGTGACCCTCAGTCACCAGAGTAAGTCTCAACAATAAGTTGTTTTTCTCCAGATTCTTTTAAGCTCTTAAAGGCTTAAACTATTTAAAGTTCGTAGGGTTTAAGCTCCTGAAGGTGTGTGTGTGTGTGTGTGTGTGTGTGTGTGTGTGTGTGTGTGTGTGTGTGTGTGTGTGTGTGTGTGTGTGTGTGTGTGTGTGTGTGTGTGTGTTTGCCAGTACTGGGACTTGAACTCAAGGCCTTGTACTCTTCGTTGGCCTTTTCATTCAAGGCTGGCACTCTACCACTTGATCAACATTTCCACTTTTGGCTTTTTGCTGATTAATTTGGAAATCACAATGTCTTGAATTGTCTGTCCAGGCTGGTTTCAATCTGAGATCCTCAGATCTCAGCCTGCTGAGTAGCTAGGATGACAGGCATGAGCCACCAGTGCCCAGTGGCCTGTGTGTTTTATGTGGTCAGCATAAGCAAATGGGTGTTGGTTGTTCTTGAGTGAACAAGCACTTTTACTTTGCCTCATCTGCTTGGATGGTGAGGTTGACTTTGATGTAGATATTGAGTACTTATCAAGTAGTTCATTATTGCCATCTTACTGTCCTTAAGACAGAATCACCTGTTAACCAATGAACAAGAGGTGGCAGTTGAAGGTAAATCCTTTGAAATCACAGGAGAAATGTCAGCATTTTGGAGCCAGGATTGAAATAATCATAAACAGAAGCATGATGCATTCAGGTATTGTGTTTTGGTTTAAACCACATGAGTGAACAACTGGTCTTTCAAATCCTACAGGCCAACTGACTTTCTAGATAGTTTTATTGGATCTTAACCATGTACTTCCTTATGGCTACTTTTGTCCTGCAGCTGCAGAGGTGAGTAGTTGTATCAGAAGCAATGTGTCCCTGAAAAGCTTAAGATACCTACTATCTGGCCTTTTAGAGAAAAAGATGGCCAGCTCCTGAGAAAGCACTTAATCTCTTACCTTAATGAACCCTTTGTTCTTGGTTATTAATGAATTTGAAGTACTCTTATCTACATACTTCTACATTTCAGGACTTTTATCCCAACCACAGAGAATTCTTCCTCAGCTCCTGGGTGGTAGAAACACCAATCATGCTAACCTTTTTAGAAAAAAAAAACACAACAAAATAAGCATCCTTCACAATGAACTAGCAGAAAGAAGTAGAGTTTTTTTTTTTGGTCGGTTGTGGGGCCTGAACTCTGGGCCTGGGTGCCGTCCCTCAGCTCTTCAGTTCAAGGATAGCACCCTACCACTTGAGCCACAGCACCATTTCCAGCTTTTTCTGCTTATGTGGTGCTGAGGAATTGAACCCAAGGCCTCATGCATGCAAGGCAAGCACTCTACCACTGAGCCACCTTCCCAGCCCCAGAAGGAGAGATTTTTAACTGAACAAAGACAGCATACAAGTTTTGGAACCATTCGTTAAGCCTTGTAATAGACATTTATTTTTCTTGAGCTGTCTAGGACCCATTCCTCCTTTTTGTGCGAATAGTAGTTCATTTATGCTTCCCTCACTAAGTGCTGTCTTGGTTGAAACAACGCACTTGCTCTCCCTGCCCAAATTTAGATGTGTGTTAAATTGATTCATGCCAGTGATGGCCATCTTTCAGACCATTATCCATCACTTCCTGGTGCCTGTAGCCCTAGAGATGCTCTGGTTCAAGCCCATTTTTAAGGCAGATTTTTCAGCCTTCACTTCTATGGACTACCTGATATTATTTCAACATTTCCATTGACTGATTCAAATGAATTAATTGGATGACTTCAGACTAGGATGTTTCTTCACAGCAAAGGGAACAATCTATAGAATTAAGAGACTGTACAGAGTTTTGCAAATTATTCATCTGCCAAGGAGTTAATATCCAGGATAAATAAGGAACTAAAAAATCCTCAACAACAATAATGAAATAATGCAATGAAAAGGTGGCTTAAGGATCTGAATAGGCATTTCTCAACAGAAGACATAAAAATCTCAGTGTTGCTGATAATTAGGGAAATTCAAGTCAACATCACAATGAGCTATCACCTCACCCCAGTTAGAACAGCTATTATGGAAAAGAAAAAATCAAAGCTGTTGAGGATGCAGAGAAAAGGGAGCTCAGCACTGTTGGTGGGAGTGTAAATTAGAATAGCCTGTATGGAAAAACAGCATGGAGGGTCCTTAAAAACAATGGAAAATAGGGGGGCTGTGTGATCCAGCAATTCCCCTACTGAGTTTGTGAATGAAATCATTATGCTAAAGAGATCTGTATGCTCATTCATGATAACCAACATATAAAATCAACCAAGGTGTCCATTGATGTGCATAAGTGGGTAAGAAAATATTAAATGTTATATATACACACACACAAAGACACACAAATATTATTCACCCATAAAAAGAATAAATATCCTGTCATCTCCTACAACATGGAAGGAGATCAAATCATTATGTTACGTGAATACTATATGTTTTCACTCACTTGTAGAAATGAAAATGTAGCTCTCATGGGAGGATGGAATGGAGTAGTCGTCACTAAAGATGGGGAAGGGTAAGGAAAGGGGGGACTAACAGTTCAGATAAGGGACACCAAAATACTATTCAGGAGGAGGAATTAGTTCTGGTTTTCTGTAGCACAATAGGATAACTATTGTCTATTGCAGTCTAGGCTACATTTTTAAATAACTAGAAAAGAACATGAAAGTTCTCGAGTCAGAAATGATAAATGTCTGAGGAGACATCAGTGCTTATTACCCTGATTTAGTCAATATGGAAATGTATCATTTATCACATTGTACCCATAAGCATGTAAAAACATGTCTCAATACAAAGAGAAAAATGAGTTGCTTCCTCTTGCTTATATCCTAAGACCTGAAATGATATAAATAAATAATTATGACAAGCACATGAAGAAATAGTCCAAGAAAAGCAAATCAAAACAAATATTTCAGCCTATAAAAATTGAGAAGAGATTTAAACAATGATGCTACTCATTTGTGTTAAAGATGTAGTGAGACAGACATCTATACAAACTCTAAGCTATTGATATTTTCCTTCTCAAATTATTTTTTTACAATGTGTGTCAAAACATTAGAAAAGCTGGTGCTGGTGGCTCATACCTGTAATCCTAGAACTCAGGAGGCTGAGACCTGAGGATTTCCAGGAAAGTCTGTGAGATGCTTATCTCCAATTAGCCATCAAAAAGCAAAAAGTGGAGTTGTAGTTTAAGTAGAGCAAAAGAAGCTCAGAGACAGTACTCAGGCTCTTGAGTTCAAGCTCCATGGCTGTCCCCCGCCACCCCCCATAAAAAAGAAACGTAAGAAAAGTTTGCCAGGCATTTGTTCTAAGGCAATAGCAGGAGATAGGGATATAGATTTATGTAGAAAATGTTCACTTCCTATTTATAGTAATAGGAAGGAAGGGAGAAGGCAGGCAGAAAAGAAGGCAGGCAGGGAAGAAGGCAGGCAGGGAAGAAAGGAAGGAAGGAAGGAAGGAAGAAAGGAAGGAAGGAAGGAAGGGAAGGAAGGAAAACCCTGTTTAAAAATAATCAGGGCAAAACAGGTTATTTGGAGTTGTTGCTCAGCAATAAGACCTTAACCAAAGCAAATTTGAGGCCCTGAGTTCAAATTGCAGTACTGTACTTAAAAAAAAGAAAAAAAGGAAGAAGAAATAGAAACAAGTACTTGGGAAAAATAATTAGATGCATGAAAATATGGTAGAAAGCCAGAATCAGGAAGGAAGAGCGGGAGGAAGAAGTCTATCATTTAGCAGTGGGCTGGGTGCTTTACACGACATCTTGTTCATGTTTCCAGTGAGTCTGAAATGCAGGGATTTTTTTTTAGGTGCTGTGTCCTATTTTAAGTACTTCATATGCATGTAGAAATATTTTAAATTACTTTCTCTGTCTATTTAACCTATTGAATGCACTCGTGTGTGTGTGTGTGTGTGTGTGTGTGTGTGTGTGTGTGTGTGTGTGTGTGTGTATAATCTCTGTATACTTACTTCCCCACTGAGAAAGACTAGAGGCATAGGAGTCCTAATCATGATGGTATTTCAGCTTCTTCATGGTGCACTGTTGTGTTCATTCTTCTCTGACTCTCATTGGTCCTTAGTCTTGGAGTAACTCCTTTCTAGATGCAGTTCCCAGGTAGAATGAGCATCTGTTGGCTTCGCTGGGGGCATTGACCTTGTCTTGTCTCAGAGAAAATGGGACCTCCAAGTTTGCTAGTAGCAGCAGATCTCTTTCCTAAAGCAGAACTTAGAGGTTCTGTTAAATAAAAGGCAGGGACATAGATAACTAACAGGGAAAAATGGATGTCTCACATATCTAGGTTCTAGTTCTAGTTTTTTTTTTTTTAAGTTTTGGTGGTGGTATTTGTATTTTGGTGGGATCTTGTACTTAGTAGGCTGATACATTAGTATTTGAGCCATAACTGCAACCCTGATTTCTGCTAGTTATTTTTAAGCTATGGTTTCGCAACCTTTTCTGTTCATGCTGTTCTCAAACTGAGATCCTTATACTCTCAGACTCCAGATTAGTTATCATCACAATCACGAGCCACCAGCACCTGCCTGTTGCTCCAGTTTTGGTACTAATTTCTTGTATGAACTTTTCTAAATTCAATTTGCTCATTTTCTAAGTAGTGAACAATGGTGCCTTGCCCTAAGATTTTTGCAAAGTTCAAGTTTTGGCAAAGTTCAAGTTTCTTTATCTGAAATCTTAGAAGCAAGGTTTATATTCTAATATTAAGATTTTTGTTCCATTTTCATAAAGGTTATGAAACATACAATGTGTTGTCTGGTATGTAACACCCCCTTGGGGCTTGATTCTGATATGATAATCAAAATAGCATTTATATATCAAAATGTATATGCATATGAGCTCAAAGAGAGATAAAGATTAGGCTAAATTTATGCTTTGTTGGTAAGTGCATTTTCTACAAATATACAAAAGAAACATACAAACCCACAACTTGTTTTGTAGTGTTCTTTTTAGATTTCAGGATTGGGATAAAGGATTGTGGACGTGTGTCATTCCAGGCTGATTTCTCCCCACACATTCCATTCCTTTCTTTCCTAGTTGATTTCTGGGTGTCTTCTCGCTCTTATTTAGATTCATGAGGAAAGGACCAACAGGGCTTCCATGACTCTTTGGAAACCAGCAGTGTAACAGGTTGAGCCATTGGGAAGGCCAGAGTTTGAGTTAAAGGATCTCTCCCTTTCTGAATTTAGTTCTCATTTCTGGGTCAGCACCTGATAGTCATGACCCCAGAGGAATCAGTGAATCATGCAGTCATGGGGTTTGGAAATGTTTCAATGAGACCAAAGTGGTGTCAGGAGTGCTTTTGGCTGGCATTCTCTAAGGTACTGATTACGTGTCCATTTATGCCACTGGGCCTGAGGCCTGTATTGTGCTACCATCTGATTCGCACCCAAACTAAGCATGTGAGACCAAGCTCTCACCTGGCACAGCATGATACCTTGGTAGATCTCAGGTTCTTGGAGCCCAGGGAAATGTACCTGCCAAGATGGCTGTCCTTGCTCTCTTTGGGGGATGGCAAGCAGACTGGATGTGAACTACCTCGTCTTGTATTTACTTCCTCACTGTCACCCTCTTCCTCTGAAACAAGGTCAGGCATGATCTGGGGAGCCCAAAACAATTCCATTTCCTCTCCTTTTGATGTGTTGAGGGGTAACTTCTGAACACCCAGCCTTCAGTTGTTAGAAATGCATTTGTATGGAATGGAATAAGGCTTGTCTTCTGTTCTTTCAGGCAGTGTTGTGTACTAGGATCAAAAATCACGAGCTGATGTTCAGATTCCTCCTCTGAGGCTGTCCATGAACAGGACCAGGTCACTTTATCTTCCTGAGCATCCTTCTCCTGAGTTAGGAGCATAGCAAAGAGGTCTCTGATAGGCTCATATTCTACAGACATCTTTTCTGTCAATTCATTTATCCAATCAAAAATTGGGTGCACCATTTCAGGCATTGAAAACACATGACCTCTGCTTTATATCATACATTTTTGTATGATAAGTTAGAAAACCAATCTTTTTTTTTTTTGGAGTACTGGGATTTGGATTTAGGGTCTTACTTGCTAGAAAGACACTATACCACTTGAGTGATTCAGTCATCCTGTTTTTTCTTCTAGTTATTCTTCAGGTAGTAGTATCCCATGTTGTTTTTGCCTAGGGCCAGCCTCAGTCCATGATCCTCCTACCTACAGCCTCCCATGTAGCTGGAATGACAGACATGAATCACTCTGCCCAGCTTGTTGGTTTAGATGAAGTCTCACATTTTGCTCAGACTACCCTCAAACAGTGAGCTTCTTCATCTATATCTCTCAAGTAGCTAGGCTTATAGGCATGAGATATCATACCTGTCCAGAAAACAAATTTATGAAAGGAAATAGGAGATCATGGTAGGTGCTCTAAAGTGCTGCCATGGCTGCATGGCTATATCAGTACAGAATATTGAGAGAAGAACAGTCAGGGCAGAGGAAGCAGTAGATTAAAAATACTTAGTAGGGAATGACTTTGCTTATTTGAACACCTGAAAGGAGATCAAATCTGACATATTTCAGCAATATCGTTTTGCAATCTTTCTTATTCACCAGAATGATTAAATTAAAATGAGATAACACCAAGAGTGGTGAAAGGTATGGAGCCACTGGAACTCTCCCACCTGACTGAGTGTCTGGAAAGCTATATGTATGTCCCAGAGCTTTCATTCCCAGTCATCTGCTCAGAAGATCTGCACACCTATGTTCATCAAAGTTCTGCACAAGAGTGTCCACAAGTCATACTCATAAGTGTGTATAACTCCAAGTTATACTCATAGTTACACTCACTAACAGTTGAGATGCATCTGTTGGGGTAGTGTAGTTGCATGGCTCAATACTATCAATAGCAAGACTCTAGATACTCTAAGCACATAAAACAACATGGGTGAATTTTATAACTTAACATTGCACAAAAAGATGTCAAACTAAGGCATTCAGACTTCCCGATTCCATGCATATGAGGTTCAAAACCAGTCACAACTCTAAAGGACTGAAAATCAGGACAGGGATTGCTCTTGGAGAGTCTAGTGGCTGAAAAGTGGACAGAAAAGACTATAATGTCTGATTTTTTTTTGTTTTAGATGTTGGTTATAAGCTGGCGTTGTTTCCAGGGATGGCTTTCTACTAACCATCCCACCCCAAAAGATAGACAGGAGAATGTGGGAGAATACTTAACTCTGGCAAATGCTGCACCCTCTGGGATTAGCATTAGGCAGATGAAATTCACCCACAAAAAAAGGTATCACAGCTAAGGAATCTGCTCAAAGGCCCATCCACAGCCAGGCATCAAATCAAATATAGAGTATCCTAGGATACCCTACCAAGACACATGAGTGTTCCCATTTCTCCACACTGCCTCAGTAGACTGGAACAAGTGGTCTCTCAGACATCCATCTGGTTCCAAGACTCAGAAATGCTACATTTACATTTGAGAATTTCTCTTGAAATGAATCCAAGAACCTATAGTGTTTGGGTCCTTATCTCTTATTTATACAGCCTTATCTTTAATGACGTTAATAAAACAATGTTTTTGACTAAGGGGACAAAAATGTTATAAGTTAAAACAAAGCCAGGTTGAAAGCCTGTTGGGTTCTGGTGGGGAGAAATGATGGGGTTTTGGTTGAGTTCTCATGGACATATGGAATTGTGTGTGACACATTTTTGCTGTAACCACAAAATTTCATGAATTTCCAGTCACTGAATAATGAAATAAATCATCATTCCAGACAAAAATCAAGGAGTGATTTTGAGGGCAAAAGCATGTCCTTGAGAACTTATTGAGAAACAAAGGCCTTGGCCACATCCAGTCTGTTTCTGTGGATAGCTGTAGCGAGTAGCTAAGCTTTGTTTGTCAATAGACCAATGAAGGAGTTCATTTTTTGCTTAGTGAAGAGAGGAGGGACTATAGAACAGCAGGGAAACTGTCAGCCCTCTGCTGCCATTTTCTTTGGAATCAAAGCAAGTGGAGTCTTTCTTTTTCTTCTTCCACACATAAAGGAACACAAGAGCCAGGATCTTGAGGTGGGAAACCATGTTGGGGATCTAAATAAGGAAGAGATCTTTAGAAAAGTAAGTAGAAGTGTTGCCTTCCCATCTTCACTAGATTGCTCATCCAATGCTGCTGGCAGGGGAAGGAGATGAGCAGAGGATGGGCAAGGGATGAGAGTCAGCTAAATTCTGTGGGTGAGTGATGGTCCCAGAACTCTCTTTCCCATTTTTCCTTCCTTCCTTCCTTCCTTCCTTCCTTCCTTCCTTCCTTCCTTCCTTCCTTCCTTCCTTCCTTTCTTCCTCCCTCCCTCTCTTCCTTTGTCCCTCCCTCCCTCCCTCCCTCCCTCTCTCTATGCTTGAACCCACCAGGGCCTTCTGTATGCTAAGGCAAGTATTTTACTACTGAGCTACATTCCCAGCTTGCCCCCAATTCTTTCTTGATGGGCATTTCATGAATGTTGCTCACCTTGGAGTTTGGGGAAGCTGCTCAGAAGCTATGACTTTTTGTTGTGAATCCATTAAAAAAAAATTGCTATAGCCAGGCACTAGTGGCTCCTGACTGTAATCTTAGATATTCAGGAGGCTGAGATCTGAGGATGCTGGTTCAAAGCCAGCCTGAGAAGGGAAGTCTGTGAGCCTTTCATCTCCAGTTAACCAGCAAAAAACCGGAAGTGGAATTGTGACTTCAGTGGTAGAGCACTGGCCTTGAGCAAAAGCATAAAAGGACAGTGCCCAGGCCCAGTACCAGTGTGTGCCCCAGAGCGTAATTGTATAGTTCACATTAAGGAATATTTGCTGAGTACCTCTCTGATGCCATCTCTGAATAGACATCTAGAGATGGAAGACATCTCCTGATGGATGGGGAGGGGGCATCCTGGGGTTCCGGTAGACACTGAATAGGACAAAGGCCCCATCAGGAAGCCTTTCTTGGAACAGTGTCTTTAGTGGGATGAATTATGTCTTCCACCAAATTCATGTCCACTCAGAAACTCAGAGTGTGACTTTATTTGGAAGTGAAGTCCTTACAGATGTAATTAAGATAAGGATCCAGATGTGGGGACGTGGCTTAGGGTGGGTTCTAATCCAACAAGGACAAAGGCTGAGGCTGCAGTGGGGGAGCTGCCACTATCAAGCCCAACTTCTCGGGGAATCTTTTCAGGAGGCTGCAGAGGAAGCAAGCCCTGCTCACACCTCAGTTTCAGAGTGTTTTCTTCTGGGACCATGAGGGAATGCACTGTTGCCATTCTAAGCCACTCAGTGGTACTCCGCAACAGCAATGTCTTTGTACTTACATGGGTGGAGCGCAGGGCCTTGCACATGCTAGACAAGCTCCACCTCCTAGCTACAGCCTGAGCTGGGATTTGGGTTTTAAGAGATGGACAGGTGGATATTTAAGACTTTGTGTTGTTCACTAGAGAGAATGATGAAGAGGACAAGGCAGGAGCCTAACTATCAGGAGGGAGAGCCAAGGTTCCAGGATGGGTGGGGCAGCACCTTTGGAATCACCATGGCGTATAGGTCATGTGGGGGTAGGCCCAGGCAGGATTCCTGCTGATTTTTATTTTACTGCATACACATCACTCTGTCTGGTGACTGCCCCATGTAGCATCTGGCTGTGTCCTGGCCAGTGAGTGGCCTCATGGTGGCCTAAGGCAGGCAGGCCCTTGTTCCACCGGGAGTCTGGGCTTTGGTGGCATTGCCCAGCGCCAGAGATGGCCACACCTCTGATCCTTTCCCAGGGACCATTGCGCCTTCCTAGGTTTCTTCTCTCCAGTGCTCTGTCCTGGCTGCCTCCTCCTCCCCTTTATGCCCACTGTTTCTGGGTGGGAAGGGGCACTGGCATTTTCTCTCTTAGCCCTTGATCCTTCATCCCACCCATCCCCCCTCCCCCCCAACACCACATTCCCCTATTGCTGGTTTTCATGATTAGACAGTTTGAGGTATTTTTCCTTTTCACTTCAAATGTTTCAGTTTAACTGCTGCTGGCTAAATATATTTTGACCTCCGTTATGGACTATGACTTGGCACTCAGCCAGGGAGGCCGAGGCAGGCTCGTGCCAAAAACCGTCCCTCTTTCAATTTGGATGGAGATTATCCTGCATCAATGGGAAAGGGTCTCTGTGGGCTAAAGCTTGTTTTTAGCGTGAGCTTGGAGTTGGGGTTTAGCCACTGTGTGTTTAGGTGTGTGGACCTACCCTGCCAGAGCTGGCCTGTGGAATTTTTCTTTTGGCTTCTCAGAACGCAGTGCGCCTCATTTTTCTGTCCCCCCCAGGGAGACGTGGAGAGCTCTGAGTAGCCACAAACTCTGGCATTTTATTAACTATCAGACTGGGAGGAAACGAGGCACTAGCCAGTCTCCCACAGAAGTTTGGGAGGTCACGGAGGGAGTATACAGATAGCAGGATTCTGGCTTCTCATGCCAAGCATATAAAGCCCTTTGGTAAAGGCCTTCAGCCTCTAGGCTTGGCCTGGACAGACAACCAAATTATACCCCACCCAGACCAACTCAGGCACAGGGCTGAGAACGATAGAATGGTTCTTAGCAGAGGACCTGAAACACTAAAATGGGTGCTTTTATAGGCTTCCTTCAGAGTTTGGGATGAAAAATTTCAGAGACAAGATAGATTTGGCCTCTGTACTTATTTGTCTATCTTTTTTGTTTGTTTGAGACAGGTCCTGGTATTTAGCCCAGGCTGGCCTCAAACTTGGGATCTTTCCGACTCTGCCTCCAAAGTACCTTGATTATAGACATTTGAAACCAGGCTCAGCCCTTATTAATTCTTTAATTCCTTCGTCACTTGTTTGTCAAGGCTCTATAGTATATGTGGCACCAGAGCTGGCTAGGCAGAGAACAAAGCAGATAGAAATAGTTTGAAGGGTGGTCAAGTTACTATAAAAAGGATTAGCATTTCCTGGGGAAGGGGGTAATTGTAGCATTTTAATAGGAGAGCTGACCCAAACTAGGGTGGTGGTAGGGAAGGTACACGGAAGGCTGCTATTTATCTATCTACCTACCTACGTATGTATGTATGTATATATGTGTGTATGTATTTACTTGTTGTTGGGCCTAAGTCTTCAACTTAGGGCCTGAGTGCTGTCTCTGAGCTTTGTTGTTGTTGTTGTTGAAGCTGGTGTTCTCCTGGTTGAGCCACAGCTCTACTTCTGGCTTAACTAGGGATAAGAGCCTTAGGAACTTTTATGTCTGGACTGGCTTTGAACCAAGATCCTCAGATCTCAGCCTCCTAAGCAGCTAGGATGATAGACCTTAGCCACCGCAGCCTAGAGGAAGGTCTCTTTAATGCAGTGAATTTTATTTTATATATAGGGTGAATGCTGACATGTTAGATGAAGAGTCAGGATGGAGGGTTCTAGCTGGTAGTGGTGATTCTATGTGCTGGTGTAGGGTGCAAATGAGAGGAGGGAATGGGGTAGCAAAAGCTGAGAGGTGGGTGCTCAATGGTTAAAGCCCCAGACACTGAAGTTAGCTAAAGGCCTGGGGACGTTATGCTAAGGTCTCTGGGGAACTGTGAAATGTGTGAAGTAATATGGTCAGACTTTTAGTAAAAATAGCCATAAAGAAGAATGAACTTGTTGCTGAAAATTGGATGATACTGAGATCATGATGTTAAGCAAAATATGCCAAGATTGAGAAAGACAAATATCACACTTTTCTCTCATGTGTTTAACCTAGTACTTAAATGTAAAATATGAGCTGTGTGTTGGTGACTCACACCTGTATTCCTAGTTGAGATCTGAGGATCATGGTTCAAAGCCATCCTTGTTAAGAAAGTCTGTGAGACTTTTATTGCCAATTAACTAGCAAAAAGCTAGAAGTGGAGCTGTGGCTCAAGTGGTAAAGCACTAGCCTTAAGCAAAAACAAAAAAAAGCACCCCTCAGAGATGCTCTGGCCCTGAGTTCAAGCCCCAGAATGGGCACTAACAAAACAAAACACAAAACAAGTTCTACTGGGAGGTGGGGGCTTACATTGGGAGGATTTGGGCCAGGGAGAATGGATGAGGAGGGTGAAGTACTTTATGTAATGTATGGAAATAAAACAATCAAACTTGTTGAATTTTTTTAAATTGTCTTTTCTGGGGCTTGAACTCAGGGCCTTGCAATCTTGGCTAGTGTTCTACCACTTGAGCCATGTCTCCACTTTTCAGCTTTTTGCTTAATATTTGGAGATCATAGTCTCATGGATTGTCTGCCCAGGCAGAATGGAGGTCCTCCTATGAGCCACCTACATACAGCCAGTCTTACTGAAACTGTTTGAAGAATGAGGAAGGTAGGATAGAGGGGATGGATTTGCTCAGAGTACAGTGTATGCTGGTATGAAACTATCACAATAAAACTACTTGGGGTGCCATTCACACTTAATATATACTAGTAACTATGAAAAAAAGATTAGATTGAAATTGGAGTTAATGGAGGAAAAGAGATTGTCCTGACTATTGTTCAAGGAAGGAATGGAGGGGCAGTAAGGAAGGCCCAGGCTCTTTAGGAGGCTGGAGAAAGGCAGGTGGCTTGTCCTGGAGGCAGCAGGGAAGGCAGGGGGTGGAGGGATTTGCGATCTATTTCAGGGGTGTCACTGACAGGACCTGCTGATAGATGTGGTGAAGGGACTGGGGAGGGGAGGGCGCAGCGTGGGCGTGATAGCTGAAGCAGTGTTTCTAAGTGCGAGGGCACAGCAAGTGAGAATGAAGGAAGTGAAGACCTGCTTGGGGTAGACATGGTGGCAATGCTGAGAGAGAAGCATGGTGAAAGATGAGACTCCAACATGAGGCCAGAGAGCCCATAGCAAGGTGGAGGAGTCTTGTGGGCCTCTGGGGAAGGGCATAAGAGGCTTTTAAACACAATGACCTGTTGGATTAGTGTGTGTGTGTTTTGTGTGTGTGTGTGTGTGTGTGTGTGTGTGTGTGTGTGTGTGTGTGTGTTGGTCTTGGTTGAATTCAGGGCCTGGGTACTATTCCTGAGCATTTTTTTTCTCTCTGAAGGTTAGCACTCTACCAGTTGAGCCTGAGCTCTGTTTTTAGCCTTTTTTTTTTTCTGGTGCTAGTCCTGGGGCTTGAACTCAGGGTCTGAGTGCTGTCTCTGAGCTTTCTTTGTGCAAGGCTAGTGTATTACCACTTGAGCCACAGCCTGATTTCCTACAATTCCACATTTTTGGGGGTGGTTAATTGGAGATATGAGTCTCATGGATTTTCCTGCCTAGCCTGGCTTTGAACCGCGAGCCTCAGATTTCAGCCTCTTGAGTAGCTAGGATTAATTTCCCAGATGGCACGAGCCACCAGTGCCCAGTTACATTTATGGTTTGTTTTTTGTGCTGGTCCTGGGGCTTGAACGCAGAGTCTGGGCACAGACTCTGATCTTCTTTTGCTCAAGGCTAGCACTCTACCACTTGAGTCATACTTATACTGCTGGCTTTCTTTGGTAGTTTAGTGGAGATAAGAGTATTACAGATATTCCTGTCTGGGCTGGTTTCGAACCATGATCCTCAGATCTTAGCCACCTGAATAGCAAGGGTTATATAGGTGTGACCCACAGGCCAGCTATATTTATTTTCTTAAAAGATTCCACAGGCTGCTGTGCAGAGAAGAGATCTAGGGGTCAAGGTGCAAGTTGGGAGATCCTAGATAAATCTATTATAAGAGCAGAAATGAGAAAAGATGGCGGCTTTGGTCGGAGTGGATGCTGTGGATGGTGAGATGTAGCTGAGCTCTGGATATATATAGAACCAACAAGAATAGAGTGTGAAATACTTTCAGAAGCAAGAGGATTCCAAGGCCTTGGGCCTGAGCAACAGAAGGAAAGCTGTTGTCCTGTCCTGTCCCGTGCTAGGGTGGGAGGCCTGGGAGGAGCAAGTTTGGTGAGGTAGGAGCCGTGTTGGGTCAGTTAGGCTCAAGATATGTATTTAAGTTCAAAGTAGAGATGGAGAGCAAGCAGCTGGTAGAGAAAATGTCAGCAGTGTGTGGGTCATGTGCAAATCCATGGGCTTTACAGGTTCACCCATCTATGGAGAGAGAGTAGAGACAAACAGTGTCTTAAGGACCGAGTCTTCCTATTCCTATTTGTCGTCAGGAAAATGAGGAGGCAAGGTGAACCTCAGGGAGGAGGAGGAGGAGACGTGAGAAAGAGGTAGAGAAACCATCGTGAGAGGTGTCGCAGGGTGGAGAGAGGAAGGGAGCTGCGGGGACACGATGGGCAGCCATGTCACCCAGTGCGCTGGTCAAGATGGACAGGATATGAACATGGACTGCCGATGCTGGCACCTTCGGGAGAGGGGGGATTGAGAGCCTGGATAGAGAAGGTTCTAATAGGATCAGTGGGACAAAGAAACCGGTGGGATTCCAAGGGGACTGGTTAGGCAGCCAAGTGGTTCGGGGAGCAGGGTGGAATTTTAGCCCAGCAAGAAACACACTAGGGAGAAAGGAGAAAAAGCAGAACATGAACCTAGATGGGAGGGACACCCCCAAAATCAAGTTCCCTGATGTCAGCAAGACTTGTTCCAAATGTGCCCATTGGTGAAAGGAGAAAGGACTTTGCTTTACCAGGCTGAACTGGGATGGGAATGGCCAGGCCAGACTGGAAACGGAAGCAGCCACGAACAGCACAGCTGAGCAGGTTTGTGCGTCTCCACACTGACTGCACAATGGGATCATCTAGAAAACCTTAAAACAAAACCAAACCAGGCACCTGTGGCTCACGCCTGTAATCCTAGCTACTCAGGAGGCTGATATCTGAGGATCCTGGTTCAAAGCCAGCCTGGGCAGGAAAGTCTATGAGACTCTTATCTCCAATAAACCACTCAAAACCTGGAAGTGGTGTTGTAGCTCAAGTGATAGAGCACTAACCTTGAGCACAAAGAGGCTCACGAACAGCGCCCAACCCCACAACCAAAAAAAAAAAACAAACATAGAACTCCAGGCCTGTCCATTTGTCCCGAAAGGAAGTTCAACCCTATTCCCAGATTTCCTCCTAGGTGATTGCAATGTGCAGGCAGTGTAAAGCTCTGCTGGTGCATGGTTCAGCTTCTTCTTGGGTCTCACACAGAGCCCGTGTAGGAGGCACTGGACAAGAAGGGGCCACAGCGACGCTCAGCCCTGGCATCTGGAAGGTAATCGTTGTCATAATGACAGGAGGAATTTGCTAGCTTTCCCCAGAACAATTCTCATAATACTTACTGAAATGAAAATCCAGATTAATTTTGCAGGTTTAAAAGTTCCCTGGAGGCTGGAGGGGAAAAAAACCAAAAAAAACCCAAACATTATTTGGCACCAGAAACAAAACTTTATTCTGTTTTTTTTTTTTTTAAAGTATCTTTCAGTACAAGATAAATTTGAAAACCCTAGATATCAAATTGTACATACTTCTTTGGAATTTCAGTGTACTCTGCTTACAGAACACAGAGAAACATGGTCAGGGCAGATTTCTCACGCTGCCAATGCAGACCAAGTGCGTGCAGGAGCCCTCCGGGGTTTCTCTCAGCCCCTCTCGCTCTGCATTTCGGAGGTGCTCTGGTTACATCAGCCTGAAATTTCTTCCTTTGGGGAAATGCCTCTGTCCTATTACATGCAGTTCAGATGGACTGTCAATCAAAGTAGTTAATTACTTCTGTCTGGAGAGATGGGATCCAAAACTATCCAGTTTTATAGCACAAACTCTGGCAATAGTGATGGCTCAAGAGGTAGATATGGAATTTAAAAAGAACCCTTTATCATCTTCCTTCCCTTCCCTTCCCTTCCCTTCCCTACTTTTCCTTCCCTTCCCTTCCCTTCCCTACTTTCCCTTCCCTTCCCTCCCTTCTTTTCCGTGTGTGTGTGTGTGTGTGTGTGTGTGTGTGTGTGTGTGTGTGTGTGTGTGTGTGTGTGTGTGTGTGTATGTTTTACTGGGGTTTGAAATCACAGCCTCATGCTTGCTACCACTTGAGCTATACCCCCAGCGCTTTTTGCTTTAGTAATTTTTTTCAGATAGCATCTCATGCTTTTACCCAAGGCTTGCCTAAGACCTTGATCCTCCTATCTACGCCTTCCTCATAGCCAGGATTACATATGTGCACTACCATGCCTGCCTTCAACCTTGTTTTTAGTGAGTTCTGACAATCATATGCCTGGCCTCAGGTCTGTAAGCTCTCCCACATCCTTTTAGGCTTAAACTCTTTGGATCTGGGTTTCTGTGTGTCTCATCTGAAAGCATTTTGACGGATGTGCGTTCTGTGTAGATCTCATGAAAAGGTGGCCATGTGAGGTATACACTGGAGAGTCAGGCAAGCGTGGTCAAAGAGTTTGTGTGGCAGCTGTCCCTGTGATGTCCAGGTGTCTGTCTCAGGGTCGTAGCAGTCAAAAGAGGCTGAGTCCTCGATGCTGCAGTTCGAGGTCAGGTGCCGCCCGCCCGTCACATACAGCTTGTTCCCTATCACCGTGGCCCCGTGGTGCATCCTCCGGTCCTTCATGTCTGCACATTTGACAAATTTGTTGGACTGAGGGTCATAAGCAAGGGTCCTCCTTGTGTAACCTGAAAACCAAATGACAGAGCTGTTTGCTGAGACTGTTGCTCATGCTGTTTCTGGGGCTCTGTCCTCAAGCATGAGATGCTGAGGTTCTCTGGCAAGGTCTGGCAAATGGCAGAGCTGGGGTTGGCATCTGGATCTGTCTGATGCTGGTCCCCACAGCTTTATCCTCAAATCAAGGCAATAATAAGCCATTAGGGGGTTGGGGACTCAGCTCAGTGGGAGAAGGCTTGCCTAGCAAGTGCCACGAGTTCCGGCTTCAGCACCATAGCTTTCTCTGTCTTTTTGGCATTTTCGTCTCCCCACAATCCAAAGAAGGAGCCTTTTTTGACATCAGAAATGCTCCTCCACAACAGCCCTATCTCTTGGATCCCCATTTTACTGATGGGCAAATGGAGGCATAAAATAATCTGCCAGTTAATGGTAGAGCCAGAATTGGAAGCCAGATATTTCTGATTGCATCCTCCCTGCCCCCACCAGCCAGCCCTCCTAACCATCAACATTATGCATCTATGGAGAAGTTGTCAATATTATTAGCAATAGGAAATATCTCTTAGTGATCATAAGTCTGGGATGGTGCTAAGTGCTTTGGATATAATAGTATACTTTGTTATCACAGCTAATTTGAAAAATTACATAGTATTTCATCCCTTGGTTAGAGATGAAGGCAGGCAGAAACTTCTGAATGAGAAAAGGGCCATTCCCCAGGGTGAATGGAAATGGCATCCAAAAGGACTGTCCTACAGAACACTGTCTATCAGTGGCCTTTTTTCCCTGGGAGATGCCATGTTGGTGGCCCACTCAGAACTGCTCTGCTCAGACTCACCTCCCACGATGACAATGCGCTGTCCTAGTACTACCGCAGGAGCACACACGTTTTTGATCATCCTTGTCTCCATTTTGAACCATGTGTTTCTGGAAATGTGATAAACCTAAGGGAGAAATACAATCATGGTACTTCCTTTTAAGCCTAAAAAAAAGTGGTGGTGGGAGAAGCCAGAAGGCTAGAAATCTGAGGATTGAGATTTGAAGCTGGCCTGAGCAGAAAAGTTCATGAGCTGAGACCTCGTCTTCATCTAATCAGTGAAAAAGTTGGACCAAAAGCATGACTGAAGTGGTAGTGTGTCAGCCACGGGCAGAAAAGCCAAGCAAGAGCTCAAGGCCCAAGTTCAACCCCTGGTACTGGCTTGTATACACATTAAAAAGGGGACAGAAACCGTCATTTTAAGGACAAACCCTGGAAGTTGAGATGTTTTTCTTTCTGCTTCATTCTAGCTTTTAAATTGTACTTACATTGCCACCAAGAAATAATTTACTATTGAATGACAGAAAGAACATTGTTAGAAATCGGTCCTTGTGTGACCTCAGGATATCTGTGGCTTTATTTCTACAGAATGGACCAAGTGTTCTGTATTGCGATATGCATTTCCCTTACTTTGTTTGGAACACATTTTTCTTTTAATGAGAACTGGAGCAACTTGAGTGTGTACAAAAATCAGCAGTTCTTCTAATCAATGTTAAACAGTTGCTCAATTTCCTAAATGCTCTGGTATATTCAACCTGGGCATTGGTGGCTTATGCCTATAATCCTAGGATTAGGCTGAGACCTAGGATTGAGGTTCAAACCCAGCCCTGGCAGAAAAGTCCATGTCCATATGAGTTTTATCTCCAATTAACCAGCAAAAAGCCAGATGTAAAGCAGTGGCTCAAGTTGTAGAGTGCCAGGCTTGAGTGAAAAAGCTTACTAAGAGTGCAGGGCCCTGAGTTCAATTTTATTAGCACATAAAAAATCTGACCTTCAGGGTCTGGGAAGGTGGCTCAGCGGTAGAGCGCTTGCCTCACATGCATGAGGCCCTGGGTTCAATTCCTCAGCACCATATAAACAGGAAAGGCTGGAAGTGGCACTGTGGCTCAAGTAGTAGAGTGTTTGCCTTGAGCTGAAGAGCTCAGGGACAGTGCCTAGGCCTAGAGTTCTAGCCCCATGACCGACCCTCCCCCCCAAAAAATTGACCTTCACAACCATCCTGTGGAAAGGATACTATTGGTTCACCTATTATTCAGATCAGATCATTAAGACTCAGATTAAGTGACCTGCCCAAGGTAGTAAAGCTAGAGTGAGTGGAAGAGTTGGTCTGATAAGGCTCAGAGGCCAGCCAGACTGTTGACTATCATGTTCAGGGCTCTGCCTGGGGTCACAGAACTGTGGCCTTTCTTTTTTTAATTTTTAAATTGTTATTATAGAGGTAGTATGCAGAGGGGTTACAATTATGTAAGGTAGTTAAAGAGGACATTTCTTTTTGGACGATGTTACCTCTTCCTCCTCTTCCTCCTCTGCCAGGTTTACCTCCCATTCTTACCCACAAGTTATATAGTTCATTTTCAACATAGTGTCTAGTGAGTACCACTGCTGCATTTGTTCACACTTAGTCCCTCCTTTTCTGTGCCCCCTTTACCCTCTCAAAGACAGATAAACAAACAAACAAGACAAAAAGAAAAGAAAACAAAAACAACAACAAAGAAGAAGACCTCTTGTTTCCATTTCCTGGAGTTCATTTCAATGAATATGTTGTATGACCAGAGGCACATAGGCATTGCTCCCCTAAGAGTATCCTCCTTTGGTTTTACTGTGTGTGAATGCCCACAGACCTGTATAATTTATCATTTGTCTTGGGGTATTTTAGATCTAGCTTCCACATATGAGAGAAACCATGCACCATTTGTCTCTCTGAGCTTGGCTTACATCACTTAACATGATTAGTTCTAGATCTATCCATTTCCCTGCAAACGACATAGTCTTATTCTTCTTAATAGCTGTGTAAAATTCCATTGTGTATAGGTACCGCATTTTTTGGATCCACTCATCTGTTGAGGACATCTGGGTTGTTGGTGACCTTTCTGATGGAGGTTTTTGAGAATGAGACCTCTTGAGGTCCTTGTCAGGCCTGTGAGTCTATGAAGCCTGGAAGAGATGAGGGCTAGAGAAAGGGGCGATCGCACTGACCGTGAAAGCTCATTCTTTTATCTGCAAATACATAGGTGGCACATTCTTAGCGAAGTGACCTCCTTGACAGAAAAACAAACATGGATTGCATTTTGCTGGAGAGAGTAATAGCCTCCTGGCCTTCTGTTCTCCCAGTGTTGGGTTTGGTTTCCAAAATAGATTTAACATTTATTCACAATCTTCATAATATCCCAGAGAGAGTAACAGAGGATGACTGTTGACCAGGGGAGGAGTAGGTATATAGTCCTGAGAAAGGAGTTGTTAGCTGCTCTCCAGAAACAGGTAGAAAGAAGGCCAGGTAGGAAGGGACATTTACCCATGTCATCTGCACAGTGACCCCCATTGTGTTAAAAGAATGCATGCTGCAAGTGAACCATTCTGCTTCCTCAAGTCACCCCAAAGCACTCCTTTAAAACTATATTCAATAAGCAAAATTTCCATCTCCAAGCTAATAAATAAGAAAAGCATCTTGATAAACACTTTTATCCACTTCCAGTGTCCCGTGGCTACATTGATAGCTTTAATCATTTTTGGCTGTGCAGAGGATCCTGTTGGGTTGGACTTTGTATTTCTTGATGGATAAGAAATCCTAGCTGAAGTCGTTATGTCGAAAATGAACTTTACAACTTTCGTGCGAGGGGCGGGGGGTCGGGGAGGATTGGGTAGGGGGGCGAGGGGAGGATAGAAAGGGATGGGAAGGGGAAACAAAGGAGGAGGCTACAATGCTTGATAAGAAATGTACTCATTATCTTGCTCATGTAATTGTAACTCCTCTGTACAGTGTTTTCACAATTAAAAAAAAAAAGAAATCCTAGCTGAAGGATTTTTTTTTTGAGCTTGGCATTTTATTCTTAGGAACTCAGTGACAATTTTGCAATGTGAAATCATCACTATAGTTGTTGATTCTATTTTGAAAAAAATGTTCAGCGAAGCAGGAGGGGCTCAGATTTACAAAGAAGCACTTTGGTGGATCTGTTTTGTGGATCAGAGCTGTGTCACAGCTCAAATAAATGAGTGGAACTAGAAACAACAATTGTGGAATGACTAAGAATTAGCCCCAATTGTCTGAGAAAATATGAGCAAGACAGTGAAGGCAAGAAAGCATCTCCAGTGACACTGATCAGGTCCAAGTCATCATTACCTGAACTTGGACTTGCCTGAATTTCTCTAAGAATCTCCCAACTCTCTTCCCTTGATCCCTTCTAACTCCTTCTTTGCAAGGCATCTAGAAGAAACTCCTAAAATCAAAATAACCTGACCCACCCTCTAATCTCAGATACTGGAGCTTGAAGTCATGGCCTCACGCTTTTGCTTGGCTTTTCCGCTCAAAGCTGGTCCTCTGCCACTCAAACCACACCTCTGTGTCTGGCTTTTCACTAGTTCACTGGAGATTAAAGTATCAGATTTGTTTTCTCAGGCTGGTTTTGAACTTTGATCCTCAGATCTCAGCCTCCTGAGTAGCTAGGATTACAGACATGAGCCACTGGCACTAGGTCTACAATCTCAGTGTCTTAACAAGACCTAGAAAGCCCTGCCAGGCCACTCTTCCCCACGACCATCTCTCAAGAATATTCCAAAATTTTGATACACAGGGAGTCAGAAGTAGCAGTTTGAGTGGAGGAGTTTGCTGGGGTAGCTTGGGAAGGGGTTGATAGAGATGGCATAAACTGAAAACAATTCTTGCTGTCAATCCTTCTTCTTCCTTCCCTCCCTCTCTTCTGGCCCTGCAAAATAGAAATGTGAGCACAGGTGTATGCATGAAATATGATGTGCCTGTTATGTATGCATATACATATGCATATAAACATTTGCTTCTCTATATGAATTTTTAGCGTGCATGTGCATGCACCTAAACACACTCATGTGTGTGCCCACGTGTGTGTATGCCATGTGTGTATGTATGTGTGCATACATGTGCATGCATGGCTGCATGGCCAGCTGGTTACCTGGGTAAGGCGTACTGGGTTCTGCATGACATCCTCTCCCCCAAAAAGGTAGAGCCTTTGGTCCTTCACCGCCACCGCCGGGTGGAGGACTCCCACCGGCATGCTGGCCATGGTCTGCCAGGTGTCACAGATGCTGTCATACCTCTCCATGGAAGTCAGGAACTCCTGCCCTTCTCCAATGCCCCCAATGGAGAAGATGAAGTTCTTGTGGGCGGTGCTTCTGTGGGAGTAGCGGGCTGCCAGCATGGGCTCCCCCAGCCTCCACTGGTTGAGTTTCAGAGAGAAGATATAGACCTTGTGACTAATGAGACTCTGCCCGCCACTGACCACCATGCCCCCCAGCACATAGACGCTGCGGTGCAAGGCGACAGCCGAGGCTTTGTACAGCCGGCTGGGGAGTTTGGCAAGGTTCTGCCATTGGCCGGTCAGTGCGCTGTACAGCAGGACCTCCCTGGTGGTCTGCTGATTGTCCTTGCGTCCACCCAGGAGGAGGAGGAAGTCTTGGTAGGAGTTCCTCGGAGGGACATGCCACGTGGGTCGGCTGTCTTGGGCACTGGTGCCATACAGTGAGAACACCTGCCTCTTGGCCATCTCCAGGATGTCCTGGCAGGCGGGTGAGGACTGCAGGAGCGCATCGTTGGCGATGAAGTGGTGGAAGAAGGCGGGGTGAATATACTGAAGCCGCACCTGCTGCAGCAGTTCCTGCAGGTACTGCCTGCGGGCCTGGACATCGTGTTTAACCCAGGCCATGAGGGCTTCAAACACCTTTTCCTCCTCCCCACACAGCCCGTCATCTCCCAGGTAGTCTTTCAGTTCCAAGGCCCCCAGCTCGTTCAGGTCACCTGATGCAGCCACCTCTGGGAAGTAGGTCAAGGCCACCTCCCTGGCTTTCTTCCTGAGGGTCTCACAGCTTAAGATCTCGGAGAGCCTCACCATGCCCAGGCAGTTGTTGGGGGCCAGCTGGCTCTGCAGGTAGGAGGAGCAGGCCTCAAACAGCCTGGGGTACTGCAGCATGGAGGCCGCCTCCATCAGGGTAATGACGTTGGCAGTGGTGATGTGCACCTCCCCCGTGTACACGTACCCCACCACCTGCTCCAGAGCCCGGGGATCCACGCCTCGCAGCTGCACCCTGGCCTCCCTGCTCTCCCGGAAGTGGCTGCAGAACATGGCCCGGAAGTAGGGGCTGCTGGAGGCCAGCACATTGCGGTGGCAGGGGACCTCCCAGGCACCGGTGCAGATGCTCACATCAGTCAGGAGCCTGCGTTGCCTTAAGTCGTTGAGTTGTTTCAGCAATTCAGAGGAGAAGTGATGGTCTTTGAAGAGCAGGCCATCTGGTGACTCCTCATCCATCCTAGAAAGAGAGGAGGAAGCACCAAGAGGGAGGAAGGATCAAGTCTTTTTTAGCACCATGCACTTGGGGTTAGCTGTGCGCACTCCACGGTTCAGAGCATCTGTGTCCGTTCACCAAGTGGTCTCCAGAATCATGAAGAATATCGTGTAGAGAAGACTGGAAAGGAAGGCCATCCCTTCAGACTCAAAAGCAATATCCCTTTCCTTTCCTTTCCTTTCCTTTCCTTTCCCTCTTCCCTTCCCCTCTACATCCCTCCCTTCCCCTCCTTGGTTTTCTTTTTTTGATTATGGTTCTTCTCAAAGCTAATAGGCAAAAGAAACATCATTAACTAACCTAGAGAAAACTAAATAAACCAAAGTTGGCTGTTTCTTGATTGTCAGGGGCTGAAATGTTAGTCTGACAGGGCACATGCATTTAACCAGCAGAGATGTGTGTCTTTTCTAGAGTCTCAGCACCTGTTGTTTAGTAAACTCATCTGAACATCACTTTCTGGGTATTAGTCATTTCCCAAGGATGACTTTTTGGGGATGTGGTCTTCTGGTAACTAGGCAGAAATGAGGGACGAGAGTGATGTTTATAAAATTTTTCTAGTGATGTTTATAAAATCTATCTATCTATCTATCTATCTATCTATCTATCTATCTATCTATCTATCTATCTATCTATCTATCTATCTATCTATCTACATATGTATGTATGTACATATGTATGTATGTATGTATGCATGCATGCATGCATGTATCCATCTATTTATCTAGTCTATCTGCATGACTCCCTAGTGTCTTTCAGTTTTGTTTTAAAGATGGAACCAAGAGAAATCAGAGATGAAACTGTGCGTTCATATTGGTCTCACTGGCAGTCTACCTACAGAGTAGTTTAGCGTTAGGGATGCTTACCTTGTTTTGCTGCAGTGACATCCACCGATGCCTGCCTGCTCTGTCTTGTCTTCTCAGAAAGTCTCCACCTCTAGCTCCGAGTGAAACCATAAACTCCAGGCCTTTCCTTCAGTTGGCAAATGATTTGTGCTGGGAGAGTTCTGGATTTGTTTATGCTGAAGGCACATTCACAGTTTCTAGAGCTTTGTGCAAGGGCCCCTGGGCAGGGAGACAGTGTATACATTCCACCGCTAAGAATAGTTGCATATGTACTTTCCGCTGTTATGACATGTGACTTTCCAGTTGCCTTTTGCAGTCACCCAAGGGCCTGCAGAGCTGGCGCATGCTCACATGCCTTGTTTCCTTGGCGAGTGTTTACATCGACATAAATAGACCAAGAGGAATGGCTTCTCTGTCCATTTGGACCCAGCCCAAGTCCCCTGTCCTAAGAGTGCCTGGAAACTCTAAATGTCTGTAAACAGATTGCTGTGACCTGTGCAGACTCACTGGAGATTGCTCTAGCTGTGATAAGGTGGCAGGTGGTCCCAAGGGTGACATAGGCCCCTGTGCTTTTCTCTGGGTCTTCGTGTCCTGCTATCTGCGTAGCAGAATCATGGAATGGATATGTCCTCCTCAAGCCTCCTAGCTGTTGAAATCCAGGATAGAAGTTGCTTTTGAAATGTTGGTCATGCACTTTAGAGTTTCCAGATTTGTGAAAGCCTAGCCTCTGTTGGGCCTCCTGTCCCACGAGGTGGCCATGTTCCTCCCCATACACCTGCCCCTCTGCTACACCTGCTGGCTGCCCTTCAGTCAGCTTCTCTTAGAATCAAGGCTTTTGTTTCCATCTTCACTTTCTATATTTTTTTCCTCATCAGATAGGCTTGAACTAGTGGCCAAGAGGCAAGGTACTGCTGCTCTTAGGCAAGAGAGAAAGAAAAAAAGGAGGAGGAAGAAGAAGAGATGGGGAAGGAGAAGAGGAGGAAGAAGATGGAAAGCAAGATGAGGAGGATGGTGGGAAGAGGGGGAAAGGAGGAAGGAGGAAGGAAGAGGCAAAAAGAAGGCAGAATGGAAGAGGGTGGAGGGGAAAGAGGAGGAAATGGGAGGAGGTAGAGGAGGTGGAATATGGAAGGTAGGATGGAGGAGGAGGAGAAGGGAGAGAAAGATGCTGGTGGAATAGGTAGGAGGCAGCCTCCAATCACATGAGCCAGAAGCCCACTGAAGAACTTAGAGCCATGAGGAAGAGTAAGGGGGCCTCAAATCTACATTGCCTCTGCCTCCAGGGCTCTCCATGATTGTCTGTGAGTGGCAGGGAGCCCAGCTTTTTCTTTTTTTTTTTTTAATTTAATTTAATTTTATTTGTGAACATACTGTACAGAGGGGTTACAATTACATGGGCAGGATAATGCGTACATTTCTTACCAAGCATTGCAGCCTCCTCCTTTGTTTACCCTTCACATCCCTTCCCAGCCTCCCCCCTCCCCCCCATCCCAATCCTTCTCCTTCTCCCCCTCCCCCTGTCCCCCCCCCCCCGCACTGACTTTGTAAAGCTCGTTTTGGACATGACAACTTGTACTTCTCATTGATGCAACAGGTCCACCTGTATCCTTAAACAACTGGTTTTTCCCCATCTCCTCCACAAGTTATACTGACATCAAATATAGTGAAAGCAGGGGTTATACTGTGGGGGAGGGACATACAAAGCAACAAAGAGATAATCTTATAAATGCGTTAGAAACACATGCATGAAAGAAAAAAACATTAAAATACACATCTAAGGGTTCATTTTCCTGACATCACATTATCTGACCTTTTCTGCTTGACTCATACATATACTAGATATTACAAATAAGGGAAACCATGGGACCTATGTTTCTTTGGGCCTGGCTTACTTCACTTAATATAATTTTTTCCAAGTTTTTCCATTTCCTAACAAATGGGGCAATGTCATTCTTTCTGATGGAGGCATAGAATTCCATTGTGTATATATACCACATTTTCTTGATCCATTCATCTACTGAGGGGCATCTGGGTTGGTTCCATATCTTAGCTATGGTAAATAATGCTGCAATAAACATAGTTGTACTGGTAGCTTTAGTGTGGTCTTGTTTGTAAACATTTGGGTAAATGCCCAAAAGTGGGATTGCTGGGTCATAGGGGAGATCTATGTGAAGTCTTTTGAGGAACCTCCATACTGCTTTCCAAAGTGGTTGAACAAGTTTACATTCCCATCAACAATGAAGTAAAGTTCCTTTCTGTCCACATCCCCTCCAGCATCTGTTGTTGTTAGAGTTCTTGATTTTTGCCGTTCTAACTGGAGTGAGGTGGTATCTCAATGTTTTGATTTGCATTTCTTTTATGGCTAGGGATGTTGAACATTTCTTCATGTGTCTATTGGCCATCCTTCTTTCTTCTTCAGAGAAGTTTCTCTTTAAGTCTTTCGCCCACTTATTTATTGGGCAGTTGTTTCTTTGAGGATTTGTTGTTGGGGGGTTTAATTTTTTGAGTTCCAAGTATATTTTAGATATGAGACCCTTGTCCGTTGTATGAGCCCAGCTTTTTCAAGTCTTGCTTAGATTATTGTACCAGCCTGCCGTGCCAGTTTTCTCCCTTGCTCTTCTGTCCTGTTCCCTCTGCATGGTCTCATTTCCTCTATACCCATCTGACTTGCCTGCCTCAGACCTTCCTGCAAATAGCTCCCTGTGTCTTACTTGGTGGAGCAGAAGCTCTGGACACAGGACCCTTGACTCCACTGTATCGTTCTCCTCCATCCCCAGCACAATGGCTGGTACCTAGTGGGTGAATGATGAATAGCTCCTGAACTGAGCTTCAGGAGAAGGGAAGAGGAGGGAAGAGAGCTCTGTTGGGTGGACTTCACATTCTGTCTGTGATGCGAGAGAAACAGAGTTGCACTGGCAGCGTGGGGGTGGAGACTGCACTGCCAAAGATGCTTTGGAGCAGCCCTGGTGGTTCTTACTTTAATCAAATTTGGTAAGCAATGAAGCAGAAAATAAAAGCGTTGCTTTGGATTACACAACAGAAGTTAAGATTGGGTTGGGGATAGAGCTGAGAGCCTCAGGAGCCAGTACTGAGAAAAGTTGTTTCTTCCTTGTTGTAAAGTGCTTGTATTATTTCTCTTCTCGCCTGTGTGTGAGCCAGACAGATGTTCTGAAGATAAGTGGTAAGGATTCCTATAAGTTAATATGACGTCTGCCTTCGGCAGGCATCTAGAATCCAGTCCCTGTCAAGGGCTCAGATGAGCCTCCATGTACAATGTCAGTGTCTCATCCCCTTTAATATTAAAGGTGAAGAAAAGACAAAGTCTTGATGTTTAGCTCATGGGAAAGGTATATAAACACCATCCCTGAAATCTACTCTCAAACCATCTGCCCCACCCACATGTAACTCTCTCCAGCCTATTCAGGAGAACCTATTTCTCTCTAACAGTTTTATTATCTTTTGTCTTAACTTTTGTTGAGAAGATAGCTTAGTTTAGGGTTTGAGGAATTGGTGACCTAAATAAATGAAGACATTCAACTCCTTGTTCTGCCTTGTTGTTGTTGTTGTTGGTGGTGGTGGTGGTCATGGGGCTTGACTTCAGGGCCTGGACCCTGTCCCTGAGCATTTTTGCTCAAGGCTGGTGCTCTACCTCTTTGAGCCACAGTGCCACTTCTGGTTTTCTGGTGGTTAATTGGAAATAAAAGTCTCATGGCCTGAGTTGGCTTTGAACCAAGATCCTCAGACCTCAGCTTCCTGAGTAGCTAGGATTGCAGGTGTGGGCCACTGGTGCCTGGCTTTGTTGTGCCTTTTGAAGAGTATCAGTGTCATGATGAATCACGGCCCAGATGTTGGGAGAAGGGACAAAAGAACGAGGGGAACTCTTGGCATTTCCTCTTGGTTTCTGTGTGGTCTTAGGCAAGTTACTTGTATTCTTCCAGCCCTGATTTCTGTCCCTACATGTGTGAAGCATTCAGGTGAGTGGCATGGTCACTACTATGTTATTGCTCTGAAGACAATCTCATTAGATTCTAGTGGGTCTTGGAGTCTGGTTTTCAGTGACTTGATTTAGCCTCCTGATCGTTAGTTGTTTGTGTTGAGCAATTGCTATGTTGCTCATTGTCTGCTCAACCTTCAGGAGTCCTCGATTCTAGCTCTCCCATGAACTGTCTGTGTGTCTTCAAAAAAGTCACATAACCTCTCTGGCATTATTTCTTAATCTAGACTTGAAGGTGTCAGGCCCTGCCCTTTTCCTGTGGCTTGTGCCCCAGGTTGTCCTGAGCTCTCTAGGGTTCAGGAGGGACTGTGTGAGCTGAGCCCCAGTCTGAGCCTCCTCAGAGCTTGAGCAGGTCTCTGGCCTGAAGCCAGATGCAGAGCAGAAACACTAGTGGAGCTGCCAGCTGGTGACTTGTATTATTTTGCCCTTTTAAGTAAACTCAGGAAGTTTTTGCTTTCCTTGTAGAGTTTGGACTGACTCAGGGGCTTGACAGATAAAGCCAGAAAGCCACAAATTGTGCTCCATCACACATACTGGGACTTCTCACACCCTCAGTGTGTGCCCCCCCCCCCACACCTGCTTTTTCTGCAGCGAGGGGCCTCACTCCAGGTGGGGAGCCTTGACCGCGGTGGCTCTGAGGAGTTGTGTCTCGGGAATAGACAGACGCCATGCTCACCAAGGCCCTGTGGCAGTGCTGTGTGGCTTCAATCAATTGTGGGCCAAATTTCTCTATTTTAAATACCAGTTTGCATGCTATGATCTGAGGATCATAGTTCAAAGCTAGCCCAGGCAGGAAAGTCCATGAGACCTGTCTCTAATCACCAAAAAAGCATGAAGTGGAGCTGTGGCTCATGTGGTTGAGCCTTCAGTGAGAAAGCTAAAAGATTAGTGTCTAGGCCTTAAGTTCAAGCCCCAGTACTGGCACGACAAACAAACCCAGTTTATTTTAAAAGTCTGAATATATACAGACTTTCTACCTTGTCACTGTTATTTTCTAAACACAATAACTGTTTATATAGAATTTACATGGCGTTAGGTATTATAAATTATTTAGGAATGATTTATAGTATGTGGGGAGGGGCTATATGAGAATACTATGTCATTTCACTCAAGGGTCTTGAGCTTTGTGGATTCGGGGGTACATAGAAGGTCCTAGAGCTGATTTCCAATGGATGACCGTATGTATAAGGTCTTCTATCTGTGTCTGTGTCTCTCCTGCTTGAGTTGTCTTTTAATCAGCTCATGGCAGGCTGAACAGGGACTTTGTAGTTCAGACAATGGCCAAGAAAGCCAGCTCCTTGGTCCAAGGGTTGCCATGACAACCATCTTCCAGTCACAAAGGCCTGACACTACTGTTACTGTCCAGGCAGGACAAATAATTGCATGCTCAACTTGCTCAACCTCCACCTCATCGCCACTGCCAGGAAATATCTGCATATTTCCCCCCCTCTGTGGAGGGTGAATAGGAACCTGGACCTACAGAGATAACGTCAGGACTGTTAGTAGTTTGTTGATATAACCTGGCTGTCTGGGCCTCTTCTTCCCATGAACTGAAGGCTGACTTCATACATCATTTATGACACAGACCAGCTTTCTGGGCTCCCAATCAAACCAAGGAAGAAGAAGGAATCTAACCAAGGATACTTTCTTACTTTCCTGTTTTAGAACCATGAGTTAGAAAACATAATGCATAGCTTGGCCTCTGTTGACCAAGCCAGCTGTATCCTAACAGTTAAGATAGATATTTAGGCATGAGCATCACCTCCTCCCGGCCACTCTGGATGCCCGGGCACTTTGCCCCTATGGAATGGAAGGTGAACCTCCCACAGAGGGAGGACTGATGGGGAGGGTGAATTTTACTTCATTACAAATAGTTAGAATCCTTGGAGGAAATGGAAATTGAGGAAGAAGCTGAGGAACTAAGTGTCTATCCATCTTCCCATCTATTATCTATCTGTCTGTCTGTCTATTTAGATGCCTGTAAAACAGATGAGGTCTGTGTCCTCATGGAGGTTAGATATGATGTGGCAGATATAACACTAATTCAAGGGTCTGAAGTGCTATGAAAGGAAACTTCCTTCACTCCCCCATCTTACCTCAAAATCCTCCTGAACCAACTCCCTTCCCCCACCAGGTGTTTCCCTCTTAATCTCTTACATTGTTAGATTGGTGTTCCTTGAGGCACAGGAACACATTGTGTCCCTGCTTTCCGTCAGTAAAGGCTGAGAAGTATGATGGGATCGACAGAGACTGATTGATTTTGTCCTTTTTGGACTATTTATATTTTTATTTATGGTGCTCTTGGATTTTTCCAAAATAATTTTTAAATCCTACATTTTCCTATTGCTCAACAATAAGGATAGAAGAATCTTTTTGACTTCCTATTAGGAAAGAGAAAGAAACAGAAGCATGTTTACGTTATCTGTTTCTGTGAAGATAATCTGTAGTTTAAAGCTCAGAGTATTGTCATCAAATTATTTTATGTAACTGTACCTTAGAAAAGCAATATGCATTTAAATAATTTTATGATCATTATTTATCCATTGCTCTGTACGTGGCTGATTTAAGTCCTTACTACCAGGTTTATTTTTTTCCCCTCCACATTGGAGTTTTGAACTCAGGCTTCATGGTTGCAAGGCAAGCACTGTACCTGTTGAACCAAACACCTTCAACTCCGGTTATTTTTTAGATGGAATCTTGCTTTTGTCTTCCAGGATGATTTAAACCTCAGTCCTCCTATTTTATATTTCCCACTGTAACTAGAACAACAGGTTCTATATCCATATCCATCTTTTTTGCTTTCTGCTGCAATGGAATCTTGAGAACTGTTTTATCTGGGCTGGTGATCAACTAGCATAGTTGTGATGACAAACACATACCGCTGCATCTAGCTGTTGATGGAGATTGGGTCTCAAGAACTTCTTACTCATCCCTCTAGCTGGTCTTGAACCTCAGTCCTCTCAATCTCCATTTCCCAAGTAGCTAGGATTACCTGTACGAGCCACTGGCACCCAGTTTACCATCAATTCTTTTATGCCATACTTTCCCATTCTTAAATACCTAATTCTGATGTGAAAAACAATCATTTTGACTTGTAATTTCTGTCCCCCTCTTCTTAAAAACAGCATTGAGAATGGAACTTATGGAATCACTTGCTTTGCAAGTGAGCAACTATTTGAGATACTACTCTAGTCCTTTTTAGATTTAATTTTTAAAATTGTTAATATAAAAGTGAAGTACAAGGCAGGTACTGGTGGCTCATGCCTGTAATCCTACTTACTCAGGAGGCTAAGCTCAGAGGATTGTGGTTCAAAGCCAGCCTGGGCAGGAAAGTCTGTGAGACTCTTATCTCCAATTAGCCACTAGAAAACCAGAAGTGGCCCCATGGCTCAAGTGTTAGAGTGTTAGCCTTGAGCTGAAGAGCTCAGGGACAGTACTAGGCCCAGAGTTCAAGCCATGTGACTGACCAAAAAAAAAGGGGGGGATGTACAGAGGGGTTACAGTTACATGAGTAAGGTAATGAGTACATTTCTTTTTGCTCTCTCCCAGTTTTTCCCTGCTGTTCCTGCCCACAAGTTGTATAGTTCATTTTCAACATAGTGTCTGGTGAGTACCACTGCTGCATTTGTTCATCCTTTGTTCCTCCATTTTTGACTCCTTTCTTCCCCTCTCAAAGACAGATAAATGAACAAACAGGACAAAAAGAAAAGAAAACGAAAACAGCAACAAAGAAAAAAACTTCTTGTTTCCATTTCCTGGAATTCATTTTGATTATTATAAATTATAATAATTATTATTATTAATCAGTTGTGGGGCTTGAACTTAGGGCCTAGTCACTGTCCCTGAACTCTTTTGCTCAAGGCTAGAGCTCTACCACTTTGAGTCACAGCTCTACTTCTAGTTTTCTGGTTATTTACCTGGTCCTTTTAACTAAAATTAGGATCTCATGCTTTTGCCTGGGCCAGCCTCTGGTCGTAATCCTTCCTAGCTCCTTGTCTGCATCACCATGTCTGTTCCTATTTTGATTTGAGATAGGATTTAGCTAGCTTTGCCACAGGTGGCTTTGAACTCAAAATCCTCCTGTATTTGCCTCTTGGGTAGCTGTGATTACAGACCTTGACCTCCAAACTATTGTATCTGTTCCATTTGTGGTTCATAAGTATAGGAAATAGAAAGAGAATCTTATATAAGGATGGATTTATAGCAAATGTCTCTCTCATATTCTTCCATTATATATATATATATATGTGTGTGTGTGTGTGTGTGTGTGTGTGTGTGTATGTACATATGTGTGTGTGTGTGTGTGTATGTGTGTGTGTGTGTGAAAGAGAGAGAGAGAGAGAGAATTTGTCCTGTGGTATTTTTCCATAGGATAGTCTTTTTCTTTTCTTTTCTTTATTTGTCTTTAAATATTATTTAGCTCCAGTGATGGTGGTAAGCAGCCAAAAAACGTACGGCTGCCTTTGGAACCATCAGTTTTCCCTTTGGAAGGAGGACTAATGGTTCTTTTTCACTTCCAAAATTCATTCCCAGGGGTCTAATGGCATGGGCATGAGTGTAGTTTAGACCTGTTAGCTCAGGGTGTGACTTTCTTCTGTCTTCAAATTCACAAGCAACTATAACCCTCAGGCTTTTCTTATTTTCTCCACAGATCTTGAAACGTGTGTGTGTGTGTGTGTGTGTGTGTGTGTGTGTGTGTGTGTGTGTGTGTGTGTGTGTGTGTGTGTGTGTGTGCTGGTCCTGGGGCATGAACTCAGGGTGCTGTCCCTGAGCTTCTTTTAATCAAGGCTAGCACTCTACCATTTGAGTGATAGCTCCACTTTCAGCTTTTGGAACACTTTATTGGGGAGAAGAGCCTCATGGACTTTCCTACAAGGTCTGGCTTTGAACTGCAATCCTTGGATCTCAGCCTCCTGAGTAGCTAGGATTACAGATGTGAGCCATGGCATTTGGTTTCAAAACTTTTTTAATGCCAATTTATTCTAGCTTTGTAGATAACATGGCTCCCTGGAATGAATACTCCCTACATCTTGCTTTGTTGTTTGCTTGAGGGTTGCAGTCTCAGAAAGCACACAGAAAGATGTGGTAGAAATTGTGTGTGTGTATTCATAATGCAATACTTTTACTGTCTCCAAAGATTCCTCTCATATACTAGAAAGTAACTCATCAGTTTTAAGATTGGTCTCTGAGTCATGGAGCAGGCATGTAGAAGAAACAAACTCTCATCGAATTGACTTTTGGAAAAATCGAGTTTCTTCTCTTGGTCAGGCAAAGCATGAATAGGTCACTTACTATTTGTCCGAAGGCAAGTGTACTTTCTTTGTTATTAATCAAATGATTTCCAGGTTCTGACAATGCGTGTTACAGTTCTACTCCTCTGTTGAGTGGTGAGTAGTCATGTTCCTTGTAAATAATTTCTGATGAGGTACAGGTGTTAATAGAAAGATACTATTTTGAATTAGGGTGCTGGCTTTACACATTGTTCTTACAGTGCAGTTCCCAGAACCTACCAGTATTCAGTACTCCCCTGGATGGATAAAGGCCTCTCTTTTCATCTCTTTACTTTCCCTTACACCTGAATAATCAAAAGACAGAAAGAGAGGGGGCAAAGACAAACACAGTTGATTTGGTAACCGTCATTCTTAGAAAAACTTGCCAAAGTGCCCAGGGCTTTGGATAAGGAAGTAGAAAGAATCTTCTTGTGTTTTCCATACCAGTGTGCAGGCTAGTACAGGCTAGGGAGTTTCAGACATGAGCTGGAAGTCAAGGAGTTGCTATTCAAATGCTGCATAACATCCTGTGCATTCTCAGTTGCTTAGAGTCATTGCACAACACGGGCAGTAATCAGAACGATCAGGAATCTGCCATTATACATGAAGTGGTACCCATTATTCTACTGTCATCTCCAGAATTTTCTTCAACCTATGTGCTTGAAGGGGAACACATTCCCCCAAGAAAAACATTGTCCAGCTGGAGAAACTGGGTTAATGGATGATGTAACTGAGCTTTCCAGTCACCAGCGGATAGACTGCTAGAAATGGTAGTGTAGGAATGGTAATAAGGATTATCTTCTCTGAAATTTGGAAACTTAGGATTTCATTTCAACATGGCTGGGTAGGGATAGCTTACGCCTGTAATCCTAGCTACTCAGGAGTTTGAGATCAGAGGATCAAGGTTTCAAGGTAGTCCTTGAAGGAAAGTAGGTGAGACTCTTGAAAAAGCCAAAAAGACAGGAGTGGAGCTGTGGCTCAAGTGGTAGAGTGCCAGCCTTCAGCAAAAAAGGTCAAGGACAATGTTTAGGCCCTGAGTTCAAGCCCCAGGATTGACACATGCTCTCCCCCCGCCTTTCTCTAACAAATCATTTTAAGTGAGGTAAGCCAAGTTCAGAGAGGCAAATAGCACATGTTTTCTCTCATATGCAGAAACTAGATTTAAAATACACTGGGACATAATAAATTACACAAGACTCTGGGCGTTCACACACAGTGAGACCAAAGAAGGATATTCCTAAGAGAGGAGCAGAGAGGCACAATTCCTATGTGCATCTGAGCATACAGAGTATTATTTATCAGAAATATCTCCAAGAAATGGAAACACGATTTTTTTTCTTTTTTACTGTTTTTCTTTTCTTTTTGCTTTGTTTGTGTATATATTTTTGGGAGTACATAGGACAGCACAGACATGGAGGGACAAACATACACAATTGCAGCAATGGTACTTACTGGACACCATGTTGAAAATGAACTATACAACTTGTGGGTGAGGTGGGAGGGAAAAACTGGGGAAGAGTGAGGGGAGGGCTGACATTGTCCCAAATGAAATGTCCTCTTTGTCTGACATGTGTAATGGTAACCCTTCTGTTTAATAAAGATCTTTTAAATAAAAATAGAGAAATGCATGTGTCCTAGCCATCTCCTATATTCACTGTCCATGGAGAATATTTGAAGAAATAGAACAAAGATCCTACTTTTGCTTTCTCCTTCTCTTCTACCTGAAATACACTCCCTGCTCCAGGTAGAGTAGTAGTAATGAATTAGACAACAATGAGGAGAAAATGTAAGGCAGAAGGGAAAGAGTTTGTTCCCAAACGTGGTGTTAGAATAAGAATTATCTCCAGAAGGAGCATTGCAGGCTTGTGAGTAGCTGGTCAGATGAACTAGTTAGAGTCTGAGAAGGGGGACCTTGAACAGGTAAACAAAATACCACCAAACTGGGATTGTTACTTAACAACCTTGGAAAGCCTTTCCCTCCCTCTTACTAGTGAATCATGGGAAGTATCCAGAAGGTCTGAGTTAGGCAGAGAGGACCTTGACATTTCCCCACAAACATCTGTCCTGTGTTCTCTCCCTAGGTCCGGTTCTCCTCCTACCCTCCACCCCACTCTCTCCCCATCTCAGTTTTCTCTCTTGCTCAGACATGCTATTTTTGCTCGCAAACCCACTCTCCTCTTTTATATTACATTGTCACTCCTTATGAGGAACTTTGCAGGACTTGTGTCTTGACCACCATATTCCACCATCTTCCTCCTTCTTATTCCCCCTTGGGTACCCCTAGCTTCTCCTGCTTTTAGCCCAGGCCAGACATCTCAAAGAGGGACTCATGGACTGTCCATGGGCAGAAAAGTTCTTTGCGGACAAGGAGAAAGCAGAGAGTACTAAAAATTGAACTCAGGGCTTCACTCTTGCTAGACACTTGATCTACATCTCTAGTTCAAGGAAGGATTTCTTAAAAGTGAGTGAATATGCTCTGTCCCTCTGCCACCTGCCATTTCGTTGGACATTACCCCCATTGGCAGGCACTTCCTGGTAGCACTTAAACCCGGTAGAAAGCACAGCAATGATCTGATCTTTCTGCTGAATTTTAACTGGAATTTTGTCTTTATTGAAAGGGTCAAAGTGGAAAGCCATGACTGCCTGCCCTAGCCTTGCTAACAATTCAATGCATGATCCAGGTCCTCTCTACATTCTTTTATAAGTTTTAGATAGTTGGGAATACTGACCGCCAGTCTGTGTGAGGTTGTATCACACAGCTTGGTGCTGTAAGTGATACTAGACAGACCTGGGTTCAAATCTCAGCTCTCCCACTTGCCAGCTGTATGACCCCGGGCAAGATACCTAATCTTGTCTGCACCTTGGTTTCCTCATCTATGAAATGGAGATAACAGCAGGACCAAGTAGAATGAAGGCTGTGTGGCTTTGAGGCAAGCCTTGCTAATTAGTTCTTTCATTCCAAGAAGCTCTTATTGACAAGCTAGTCCAGTCCTTTTGCAAATAGCTCTGTCCAAAAGCTGCGACTGAATGTCTGGCCCTGTTCTAGGAGAGAATGAGGATTCCAAAGGAACAGAAAATCCAATTTATGCCCCGAGGGACCAATAAACCCAAAGGAGAGAAGACTAGTACCCAGGTGAAACAACAAGACAATAAAATCAAGGCATGATGATTCAATGTAAATTCAGAATGTTGCCAAGGAGGTGTGAATAGTGCCAATCACAATCTATGCTTTTATACCCATTGCCATTCACCAGGGCATTCACAGTATTAGAGGTAGAGAACAGTGGGCAGAGTGTGGAGGAATTGGTCCTGGGAAATTTTGGTGGGGGTAGTTGAGAAAGTTTATGAAGAAGTAGTAAATTTGGATCGGAAGATAGCACCTCTAAGCAGGACAACTCCAAAGGGCCAAGGCAGGGGAGCCAGTGGCACCCAACATGGCCTACTCCATAGAGGCTGAGGTTGAAGGAAGAGGCTGAGGGCTTATTGTACTTGCTGTACAAAGAGGAAGGCAATCAGTCCATTTCTTGGATGCTTTTCTAGATTTGATCATCTCTTTGCAATCAGCCAATCATTTTTCTACTCTGAGATGGAACCTGCCCTAGCCAGGCCTCAAGTATCATGTTGATGAACGGTTAGACTTTGGTTTGGCTGCTGGCAGCCCTGAGCTGGCTTCTGTTCCTCTGGCTCCATTGGTTGGCTCAGGCTCAGACTTCACTTTCACTGGTTTTTGTGGCTGTCACATTAACCAAGTTCTATCGATCCTGACTTGAGCAATGCTGGTATCTGCATTGTGGCCTATGTGGTTATGCTATTTACATGTCACACAGAAGATGCCCACTTGGCATTGCCAGCAGATCACACATGCCCATTCTCTAGCTATCCTAATGGTGGGCTCTTATGGAAGGCAAGAGACCTTGGGGTTCTGTCTTGGAAAGAGGCCATTACTTTTCTCGGAAGCTCCATTTGAACCCTGTGTGGCTGACTGTCACCCACTCCGTCCTCTACATGACAGTCTCTATGTTAACTCTTTGGGGCTGTAGATGTAATATGACCCCTGATAAAATCGAGCAGCTGGACAGTTACCTGTAGACCTGTTTCTGACTGGTCTCATTGGAATGGATGCAGAGGTGGATTCCTTCTGCCTAGGATCTCAGCTGGCCAACCAAATCCTCTACCAGGTCAGTAATTCAGATGGTGGGTGCCCTGGAGCTGTTCAAGACACATTTTCCCCATTAGCCAACAAGTTTCCCTCTGCCTTAATATTCTTTTCAGAATGTGATTTTCATGAATCATGTTTGGGTGCCTTGTTTTGGAAAACATGAGTAACGACTGAAAACAGCACTGGCTTTCCCTGCTCTTGGATACCCTGAGATTTATCGTGTTCATGGTGGCTAATCAATGAGCTACCCCTTCATTGAATCAACATGTTGCATGAGTCAGTTGTAAACAAGTCTGTAATAAGCACCTATTATGTCTCAGCTAGTCTTCCAGGGAGACGGTGCAGGAGGTCAATAACAGATGAGCAGAACAAATCAACAAACTGATGGACATGATGTGATTGGACAAGGCAGTTGTGGGCTAGTTTGTATCTAGTGGTCAGGAGAGGCAAGGAGGTCAGAGGTCTAGAGAGTGGCATTGGGGCTGGAAGGCTGGGTATAACTTAATCCTCAGAATTCTGAGCCTGCTTAGGGACATGGAGGAGAATGACCAAGAAGAATGCAGTGAACGTTCTGATGGAATTATGTGAAAGGGATCACACTGAGGACCGGAACCCACTGCACAGGAGCCAGACAGGGAAGGTTTTCCTTCTGGGATTGTAATAGATGAACTAGCTCTGGGAGGAAGCATGGTAGTTAGGGGATAATGCTGACTTGAGAAAGCGAGGAAGAACACGGTATTAGGTATTCATGTGTCCAAATACATTTCATTGAGTACTACCTGCATGCCTGTTTTTGGGTGTTGGGGTTACAGTGGTGGAAACAAGCGTCTGGCCTCCTAGAACTCATATTCTAATAGTGGTGTGGAGTAGACAATGGATTAGTAAGATAACTTTAGACAGTGGTTACTAATGATAAGGGGAGTGCTTGTGTTCTGAGGGGGTGGGACAGGACAGGCTTGCAGCATGAACCCTGGAGAAAGTGACTGCTGTGCTAAGATTAAATTGTGGGGCTGCCTGGGGAGGAAGGTGTTCTAGGCAGAAGGAACTACAAGTTTAGAGGTCCTACGGCAGGAATAGAGATGTCACATTTGAGTAGCAGGAAAAAGCCCAGGATTCTGGTGCCTGGTGAGTAAGGGGAGAGTGGCCATTCCAGAGGGAGAGTAAGTCAAAGTACATGGAGAAGCAGAGAGCCCAGTTATAAAGCCACTGTGGGGGGTACACTGGCTTTAAGACGTCTCCAAAGGACAGGGATCATCTCTATGATTACAACTACTCTGGAGGAGGCGAAACACAGAAACCCTAAGATGTTTGGAAGAATGGATACATGGTCATTGGAGACTGAGGGAAGAGAAGAGTCAAAGATGATTCCTAATTACTGATCTAAGCACCTGGGTAGATGATGGGGATGACTGAGATTGGGAAGGCAGGGGGAGAAACTGGTTTTGTGGGTGTGTGTAGGGGGAATCAAGAGTTTGGTGTTAGGCATGTTTAATGTGGGATGTTGACTGTGCAGCTCTTTCTCATAATGGCTTGAGATCAGAGAGTGGCAAGCCCTTCTTTGGAGGCCAGGTGCACAGATAGGCCAAGGAATGTGAAGTGGAAAATAGCCGTGAGGGAGGAGGTGACTGGAGGTGGGCTAGGCCAATCTGGTCTATCATGTCAGTCCAGGAGGGAAAAAGCGGGGATCTAAATCTATCTCATATCCTCACCTTATGGTTTTCCCCTTCAGACAGTAGATAGGCTCATGATCCCATTTCAGGGTTGACCACCAAGCACAGAGGAATGGGTAACTTGATCAAACTACAGAATAGCTGACTGAATGGATTCAGCTTGACATGAGTGAAGCCATCTTGAATCCTGTCATGATTACCTCCTGAGTAACACTAGCTGGTGTTTCATTTTCCATGCATAGTTTCCCAACAAACTATAGATAAAACCATTATGGTCATGGGTAGAGCATTACAACAGGACCCTTTCTCCAAGGATGTGCCTAAATTGTCAATGTTGCCTTAAGATAAACAAGGTCAATTTTAGCCAGGATGAAGGTCCCTCTTTCTAACCCAAATTGATGATCCACTGGTCTTGATGCTGTTCAGGAGCAATCAATTGTACCCTGTGTAATCCTAGATTTGTCTACTTCTCTTTCTTTGGTCTCATGGCTCCTTGGGCCCCAGTTCCTAATATACCAAGATCAGGTAATTCCAGAATACTAATGCATAGCAAACTCTTGGCCTGTGTTCACATCTGTGCTCCCAGGACTTTTTCCTCACTTAATCTACACAAGAATCCTACAAGGTAAAGCTAGACTGTCTTCTTGCCCATAAATTGGGTTGATCTTACTGGTAAGCTCACAATCTTATGTAAGTGGCTCCTAAAATCACCAGTTGGTAGCTGAGTGAGTTGCCCTCTTTACCCCCTAAATATTATCAATTTCATCTCTGAAGACCCTTTTGCTTTGGATTCTTAAGTTAAGGAGTTCTAGAATGTTATCATCCCCATTTATGGATGAGGAAGTTACATCTCAGAAGGTCAAGGTCAAGGGAACAGCCAGTGGCAGAGCAGTGGGGCCTTTTTCAGTTTTGGCCTCTGTTTTTATTCATCCCAGTGAGAGCTAGGATAGAAGGAAATGGGAGGCAAAACCAGAACCATGCAAGCCTTTGAACGGAAGAGAAACCTGAGTGGCAATCATAGAATAAAATAGTGTTTTGGAAGGAAGAAGAAAAGTGATCCCAATAGAAACCCTCCTATCTGACCCATGTAGTAGGCCAACCCTGAAGCACAGCATCATTGAAATAAATCAACCATCATTAAATTTAACTTTTATATGTAAATGAACAGCAATTTAATGAGAACTTTTCTTGATGAGGGAGTTACAAATGGACATTCTTCTTTTCCTAAATGCAACCCAACTTTCTCTAGTATTTCCAAAGCATTCAATTTGGCTTTCACAGGAACATAGTTGTTTGTACTTACAGTTTTTCAGCTTATTGAAGGCTCAATTTATGACGGTTGCAAACACAACCTGCTAAGTGTATGATCCACCAGAAGAGAGGGAAACTCCTTCCTAGTCCCAATCTGAGACCCAACAGGCTTTGCAGGAGAAGCAAGGGAATGCTGGTTAATCTGGGAAATCGATGAGATTCAATCCAGAGAAGTTCTGCTGATACAAATCCAGATATATGGTACATGTTTGCGTGTGCCAGCACTTGAAATGAATAGGATACTTGTATGGAAATGATTTTCTGATTCTTTTCTCTTGGCTCAACATTTTCCAAAGACTGGTTCTAATTTGAACTGGTTCAGTAGAATTTTAAAAACAACAACTTTGATTTTGCTTTCAGGGCAGTAAAAAAAGAAAATAATTCTTGGGTTGGGTTCAAAGTTCAGACAATTAGTGTTGTCCACTTTGGTCTGTGAGTCATATTAACCTGGTTGACATTATTCACAGGGAGGAATAGTTCACAACTAGTGCTTTTTTGTCTTCTAGCACAGAGTCTAACATTGCCTCAGGTTTCTTTTGTCCTGAGCTGTACTTGTTCTAAACAATCCCATGGTTCCACTTTCTAAGGACCAAGAAAATTCATTAACAGGAACTCCACAAACTCATTCTTCTTTGATTAGGAGGCTGAGGATGGTCAACACACTACTGAGGAAGCAACCAGTGCCAATAAGTAACTTTTCTCACAGGACAGATCATCCCTCCCAACCATGGGTATGTTTGGTGGGGAAGAGGCCTGTCCATCATGCACCCTCTGGGGACTGGCTCCAGTCCCACTGGCTTCCTTGGTTTCTCCAGTTCACACTCATATTTCTCAGATTCTCTTTCCCTTTTCCCTTGCATGGGATCATTGTTACTGAATACATTGTGAACTCACTGGCATGTTGGTGGTTATAGGAACAGAAGACACCAATATTGTTGGTTTAGTGTCAAAATAAAAATCCATGAAGCATTCTCTTTAAGCTAACGGTCAATTTCTTGGATACCTGGTAGCTGAAGTCCGAAGACCATTCAACAATGGCCTGCTCTTTCTCGGTACAAATTCTACCATCCACAAAGAAAATAGGGCAGATCATAAATAATTTCAAAAGACAAATGAAAGTCTCTGAGTGTGAACATGTGTGCATATTTATATATACATATGGATTGTTAAGGCTTTGGTGTGGCTTGGCCCACAACGGCTCATGTATTAGAAGCTTGCCCGCTAGTGTGGCCAGGTAGAGATGGTGGAGCCTTTATCTCATTCTGAGCACATTCTGCCCTTTGTTGTTTCTAGGCCTTTCTTTATTTCCCTGAAGAGCTTCTATGCATTGTTTAAAACTCGGTGTAAAGGCATTGATGTGACACACTCTACAGATTCCTGTAGGCAGAGCTCTCTGCTCCCTCTTCTTGCACATGGGTAGCCCTTCATGTACTCTGTTAGGTTTGGATACAAGATGGACCCAAAGGCTCATATATTGAAGGCTTAGATGCCTGTTGGTGGCATCGTTGAGAAGTGACTGGATCATGAGTGCTAACCTCATTAATAGGTTAGCCCATTTATCAGTTCATAGCAGAATGGGCTATTAGGAAGTAGGGACTAGGGGAAAGAAGTAGGTTACTGGAGTGTTTCTATAAAAGAATTTAGGAACTGTAATCCTTCTGTACAGTATTTTTTACAATAAAAAGCATATTTAAAAAAAGAAAAAAAAGAATTTAGGCAGGTTACTCAATGTCTCAGTTTTCTCCAACTGATAACTTCATAGAGCTATGGGAATATTAAGTATAAAATTATTCTACTTAGCAGTATCATCTAAAAATACTCCTGCAATAAAAATAGCTATGAACAAGGAATTCTCATCTTTGTTGTGGTTTTTCTTTTCTTTTTGTCTTGTGGTTCTTCTTCTATTTTGTCTCGTTTGTTCATTTGTCTTTCTCTGGAGGGTACTGGGAGGCACAGAAATGGAAGGACAAAGGGTGAGCAAATGCTGTGGTGGTACTCACTAGATACTTTGTTGAAAGTAAACTATATAATTCGTGGGCAGGAATGGGAAACAGAGAGAGTGAGGGAAGAGATGACATTCACCAAAAAGAAATGTACTCTTTACCTGACTTAGGTAACTTTAACCCCTCTGTATATCACCTCTAAATAACAATAAAAAGTTTTTTTTAAAGATAGCTATGATTACTGAACCAATTTGTCAAGGTTCTCTTAACTCATCCTTCTATGTCTAGCTCCATGTGACTAAGAAACCATTGTCTTGGAATAAAGATTCTATTGGTGCAGAACCAATGCACTTGAAGTAAAAGCATTGATCTTGATCCTATTGGCACTTTGCTCAGACTAATTGTATTTGAAGATCAGATGAAGACTCAAGTAAGTCAAATGTCTATACATGAAAGCTCAATGAAACCAGGCAGCAGTTAGCAAATTTTACCTTTAGTTACATTCAGCCGGGCAAGTTGACTCTTTGCTGCCAGCTTTGATTACCGTTTTTGGTGATTGGTCATCAATATACCAGTTCACATTCTCCAAGTACATTTGAATTTCAAAAGTCCTATATTTCCTAGGTGAGAACCTAAACTAACGAAGCCAGTTTTGTGAAGCAGCTGATAGGGGCATAATCCACAACTTTAATTGACATTGATGCCTTGAAATTGAACACACAGAAGAAAAGTTAGCCAACAGGTTTATTTTGTCTGTCTTCTCTGTATCTTAATCACTTAAACATTACCAGGATCACACTTACCCTTAGGCAATTCATATTGGTTGCAAATGCATAGATTTAATACATTGTGCTCTATCTAAACACAACTTCCTTTGTGCCTAGAAAGCATTCAATTACCATGCTAAAGGAAGGTTGAAAGGGCAATGCAGGTTCTTGCTAAGCCAGCATTCAAGGTGAGCTGCTCAAGCATCTTGAAGTTGCTGCCTGTAACTTTAACAATCTGGCCTTTCTGTAGCACTTAAGCTACAAGGAAAATAAACCAGGACTCCAAGGGTTTTCACGCTAGAGTGCCATTTGTATGTTTGGTTCTGAATGTGCTCTTGATGAAGGTGGCTTCTTTCTGTGCTCCTGTTGCTCTGGCTTAGCTCAGTGTAAGAGGGCCACCAGCAGTTTCTGGAAATCTCCAGAAGTATCTGCGTGAACCATGTCAGAGAGAGACTTCTGATACTTCTCCTGGAACTTGGCTTTTATGCCTTGCAGGTCCACCTGTAAGGAAGATGACAACAGCATGGATCTTGTGTTCACATTGGACGGCATCCGTGCTTGCCCAAACTGTTGCGCTTATTCACACAGGTATTCCTTTAATGGCCCTTGGAGGCAGGGTTAGCATCGCCTCATTGTGTGGATGAAGAAAAGAAATACAAGCTCAGCCTCTTGTGGATGGAAAAATGTGTACGTGTGTGTGTGTGTGTGTGTGTGTGTGTGTGTGTGTGTGTGTGTGTGCACGCTCACACATACACACACGCATGTATGTATGTATTCCACCAAAACTCTACTTACAGAAACTTAAATTCATATGATTTGTATGTGCTACAAATATTAGTTTTCATATGAGTTTTTAATAGTTATTTTAAAATGAGTCATTCTTGGATAACAGGGCTATGTACAAGCCATAGCTTACTAATCCTTGGGAGATGCTTAAGAACGGTATTCCTATGAAAGTCAGAATGTTTTTCCTTTGAACCCCATCAGCAAGAATATTAGTTCTAATCAACAAAATCATTACTCAGTTGTGTTTTATTTTGAATCTAATTCTTTTTTTAATCTAATGCTTTAGAAGCTTAAAAATCTAGGTGCTAGTGGTGGGGTTGGAAAAACAGATTCAAAGATTGTTTGTGAGGGAGGGTGATTACACTTGGCACCAGAAAAGATGTAATTTCAGACTGAACAAAATGAATCTTGTAAAAGAAGCAAAGAGCTTGCATTCATTTCATTTTTCTGCCTTTCTTTTCTTTCTTCCTTTTTTTTTTGAATTTTTGTTTCGACCCTACATTGTACTTCAAGTTCAAAAAATTGGGGGCTCAGGTATCTGGCTTTTTCTTCTGCAGTGCCAGTTAGAGGGTGGAGGGGGAAAGAGAGGAAAGGACAGAGACAGAGACAGAGAGACAGAGACAGACAGAGGGAGGGGAAGGTCGAGGTGGAAGAGTGGCAGAATGAAGTGGCGAGTGACTGCTAAAAGCAGGTGGTATGGTTCTGCCATCTTGTCCAGTGCTAGGGAAGGAGCAAGATGTGGGTCTCTTGTTCTAGTATGTGTGGCTTAGTGGGACTAAGGGATGCCATATTGTAAGGAAGTTGTTCACGTGTTGGGGGGGGGACGAGGTCAGCTGGCACAAACATGGAACTCTGTCAAGCCCCCTGGATAGATCTGATCTACTGAGGTGGGAGGGTCTTTGGAACACTGAGTCCCTCAAGACCTACTGATTGGTGATTTGGGCTGAGAGGTTGTTTGTTCAGAGAGCCAGAGAAGGCAAATATCTAGAGAGAAAGAGGACAGAAATTCAGAGCAGGGAGGACACAGTGAACAGTGAGAGAATTCCAGGAGAGCAGCAGAGAGGCTGCTGGAATAGGTGAGAGGGCCAGGGAGGAGACAGAGAAATAGGCTTTGAGAGTAAGGGAGAGAGATGAATTGGAGGGGGAGGGGGAGGGGCAGAAGGAGGAGGAGGGGGAGAGGAGGGGGAGGAGGGGGAGGGGGAGGAGGATGAGGGGGAGGAGGAGGAGGAGAGGGAGGAAGGGGAGGAGAGGGAATTCCAGGAATAGAACTAAAAATGAAAGCACTGTCTTGCTGCGAGGTTCTATTTTAAAGCAATGTCAGATGTGTTTGTCAGAAGGCAAGGATCAGAATGTGGGTTGGTGCCCCTCCCAGCCAATGTTCCTTCCACTTCAGTCTCTAAATCTTTTCCTACTGCAGATGACACGCCATTTCCCCTCTCTTTTGTGTTTCCTTCTGTAGGTTGCCCTACGTTCCCCAATATTAGCTGGGTTCAAACATTCAGCTTGTCATTTTTCTTTTCTTTATTTTAATTCTTCATTTTTTGTGCCAGTCCTGGGGCTTGAACTCAGGGCCTGGATGCTGTCCCTTAGATTTTTTTTTTTTGCTCAAAGTTGGCACATTAACCATTAGAACGACAGCTCTATTTCTGGCCATGTGGTTGGTAATTGGAGATAAGAGTCTCATGGACTATCCTGCCCACGTGGCTTTGAACTGCAATCCTCAGATCTCAGACTTCTAAGTGGTTAGGGAATACAAGCATGAGCCATCAGCACCATGTTAATTTTTGTCCCCCTTCCTTAGACATACTTTCTCCACTGTGAAGGGGTGAAAATTTGTCCTGAAGGGGCAAAAATATTCAATCTTTTAATGTACCAAGTGTTGACATTCACAAAGCACATAACTAGCTATGCGGTATAATCTATGGTATTAAAAACTCTTTCTTTTGTGGGTGTGTGACAATTAGTGTGTCTGCAGGCTCCTGGGAGGGGGGAAGGATAATGATAAAAGAAGGTGGAGGCTCATTCTGTTATGCTGATGTGCATCTTGGATGAAATCATGTAAGGTGTGTTCGATTAAATAAAAGCATTGCTCAGGAATGAGGAAGCATTTGCTCCTTGGCCTCTGATGCCAGGCCACCTCTACCAGCATCTCTGGTTTCTCCTGAAATGGAGCTCCAGTACTCCCTCTGAACTCTCCACAAGGACTCCTCTGCACAGTGCAATCACTTCTCCAAGCATAGCAACCACTAGCGTTATTGTATTTTTCTTAAAGAAAGACAGATTGAAGCAGAGGTCAAGGTCTTCTACAAATTCTGGGAATCTGTAGGGAAGGCAAAGAAAGGGTCTCTCTGTGTTTTACTTTTTCTGTCAAGAAGCCTCCCACAAAACCTACACATCAGTGACATCTGTAGTAGAAAACAAGAGATGTTGGCCACCACTTCGAAGTCAAATGTGTCTTACCTCAGCCCTGGTCACAATGATGCGGATCAATGTCTCCTCATCGGTCCCCATGCCCTTCATAGACTTGTACAGACGGTCAGCAAAATAGCCCTGCAGGTCCTGGGCAGATCTCACTGGGCAGGATTTAAAAACAAAAAGGGAAATGTGAAGTCTTCATGGTTTTATGAGTAACACATGACCCCTCCAAAGGCCCACAGGGACCAGAGCATCACCTGACTTCCATGGGAGTGGATGGATTTATACAGCAGAAGTTTGGAAGGAGCTGACTTCACACTGTTGTGGAATATACTCTGGAAGATTCCTTGGATCAGATTCCCCTTGCCCTCTCGATTTGCTCTAGCCACAAACGAACAGGGCCTTGTTTCTACTTAGGAACTGGGCTCATGTACACCCACCATGACTAAGGCTTACTCTTTCATTCAAATGGTTGCCATTTTTTGTTGTTGTTAGGGATTAATAAGCAATAAATCCAACCTAAGTATGGAATGTGCAAACTTAGTATGGCCTGCAACAGGATTCCTTTTTCTTTTGTCTTTCTCTAGGTAGTTGTCTGTGTGTGTGTGTGTGTGTGTGTGTGTGTGTGTGTGTGTGTGTGTGTCTTTTTCTGTTTCTCTGGAAGTGTTAGGAATTGTGTGGAGGGCCTTGTGCTGTGCTCTATCACTTACATTTTTAGTGTGTTTCTCATATAGGGTCTTAGGCTTTTCCTATGCCAATCTTAGACAGAGATCCACCTACCTCTTCCTCTTGAGTAGCTGGGATTACCCACCTCAACAAGCCCTCTGATCTTTTTATCCTGAGAACAATTCCCCAAACTCCTAACTTTTGGGGGTGGCCATGTGTGCCACTTGGAGGAATATTTGAGCCTTATTGTAGTCTCCAGACTATTTGACATCTATAAAGATTTCCTGCCCCAGGCAGCACCAATTGATGCCAGAATCATTGCTCAAAGTCAACGTGTTCGTTATATATGATTTTCCTGATACTCCTTCTTCCTGAAGAAAAAGCTCTCCACTTTTCTACTGTTGCTGATCTCTGCCTGGGCACAAACTCTGTAGTTGCAGCAGTAGGAATCTGTCAGCAGTAGGGTAGAAATAGCTAGGGGAGATATGAAGATATGGTGAGTAGAAGCTAGGGGTAGTCATTGCATGTTCTATGTCCTTCCTCCTTGCCTTCAGAAGATTGGGGTTCTCAAACTTCAGGGAGCACAGGATCATCTTTGGGGAGCTTGTAAAAGTATAGTTTTCTGGGTTCCATTCCATTCCTAGTTTCTCCAGGAGAAATCTGGAGGCGGGGCTCAGGAAACTGTTGTAAATAGAAGATTTTGAAGCAGGTGCTCTATGCTCCTCATTAAGTGAGAAGTGCTGCTCATGGTAGAATTTGTTCAGTCTCAGCCTGTCCTTGTAGATGTTAGCTGTGTGGTAACTTAGTGATAGCTTATTGTGAAAGTAACTGGTAATATTATGAGTTAAATGGGGATGAAAAGAAAATACAGTTGTAAAATCATATTTTGTTATTGGTAAGGATTATCTTGAGGGGCTTTTCTAATTTTACTTTGGGTACCATGAGTCTACCATCTTCTGTAGTTCACCATGTCTAGCTCTAGCACTTAGCTTTTTCCTTCCTTAATATCCTCCTTGCTCTATTGTTATTCTCTTCACTGTAGTCTAATCTGTGTGTGTGTGTGTGTGTGTGTGTGTGTGTGTGTATGTATGTGTGTGTGTGTGTGTATGTGTGTGTGTGTGTGTCCTCTGGAAACATTAATTGTAAGAGCAAGAACTTGGTCTTACTTGCCTGTGATCCTACTCCTACATAACCTCTGGGCCAGACAGGTGCTAAACAAATGGTAAATCATCAAATGGCAGGATCACCATCTTCCTACTCTACTCTAGGATCTTCCTGGTTTTTGGAATGTTGAATGCAGCAAGGATTTGGAGCCTCAGAGGTAGGCCTTGATGAAAGTTCTCCCTCTTTGAAGCCCTGAGTATATCACCCATAGTGAGACTCATGTGGGTTCAAGGGGGTCACAAGTAATGCCCGGGATGTGCAGGCCTCTGTACATAACTTGAATGCAAAATGAAGTTGGATGGAAAAAATATCAAGTTGTGCTGGGTGCTGGTGGCTCACCAAGAAATGGAAGAATTTGGCAACTGACACACATATTTTAACTTTCCAGGCTGCTTATTCAGTTGGGGATGTGTCTCCCCATTCTTGTGCCATTTGGGATGGTGCCCTCAGCACCCACAATGGACAATGCCTTCCTTCCAGGGTTTGCAGAAAAAGAGTCAGCTTGCCAGACATGGCCCAATGCCCATCTCTCTGCTATTTCCTGCCTTTGGGCAACACCTGGAGAGAGGGTTCAAGGGTTTGCTTGGCATGGCCAAGATTTAGTCTCTCTCCCTTCCTTTTCTAAACAGATCTCATTCTTGGCAAATATTGAAGAGAATCTAATGGGAAAGGAAACCCTCTGGCCATCAGGCATGTGCCAAGTTTGTTAGGGGTCCTAAATGTGGGTACTGTAGGGCTGTGCCATATGAACTCTATACTGACACCCAAGCTAGGCAATGGGCCCAGGTTACTGACAGTTACACTCAGTGATTCACAATCTTAGTGGGGTTATAGCGGCACTGGGATGCATCACCCAGACACCTGCTTCATTATCAGGATTGCTTGCTGAGTGCTCATATCTAGATCCTTTCTCAGGAATCTTCTTTCCAGCAGGACCACTGGCTGCTCACAGTTGCTAGTGGACAGCTAGCACACATGCCTGGTCAATATGGGATGCAAGGACACAGTCTTTTGCTCACCTTTGGACAACCCAGTTTCAGAGCTCCTGGGGCAAGAGAAACTATAGCACACCCACTGTCTCCCTGCCTGCTGTGGTTAGAAGTGTTTATACTAAAGTACTTTCTGATAATCTTCTGTGACAGGGCTTCATCTCTGAGCATGGTCCCGGGGAACTGAAACTACCACAGACACTCTCCCCTAATTTTACCAAGAGTTAAATAGGCCTTCTGCAGGTCTCCCGATGTCTCTTCTTCAATGGCTTCTTCCATGTCTTTGCCGATGAGCTGGAGAGACAAGCAAAGTTTAGCCATTACTCTAGGATTTGCTTTGGACCTTGATGTTCTCATGGTTGTTCCTTTAGAAAAAGTGTTTAATTCTTTCAGAGTCAGTGCTATGGCTATAAGGAACTGGTGGTTGCCAGTTTAATTTTCAATTGCTAGTTTAATTCTCAGTTGTTCTAAGTTGACCCCCAATGGAACTGGTGCCAATTAATGGCATTCTCTGGGCTTCAATTTCCTCATCTGTTAATTGAGGGAGTAGAGGAACAATGAATATACACGACAGAAATAAAAGCATCTTAGTTTCCAAAGTGTTTTTCATGGCTTCCATTCCATTCTCAGGAGGCTGTAGTTAGTCATCTGCTCTTTGCTTCTCTTGTCTTCCTTGTTTTGAGACACTGAGAGCTGGCCTGAAGTGAGTAGAAGGCGGTGAAGTCCCTGATAAGGACTTGATCTGATGTTTTTGGTAGAGTGGGTCTGTAAGGGCTGGAAGCCAAGAGCTGACCACATCAAAATACCTCTTTCCTTCACTCTGAAGTGATGGTGAATAATCTGATATTCACCACCGGCTTACACATCGCTCTGCACAGCATTACACATTAGGTTTCTTTCCAAATATTTACAGAAACTTAAGTTTCAGTAAATTGTGACTATCCTTAACACAAATACTGCTTGGGCTACACTCGGGGCAGGCAAATAGAGAAAAAAATATTCTGTCAAGATTGAGCACTGTGCCCCTTTCTTAGAAATGATTGTTTGAGGATAGGACACAAATGAGCCTATAAATAACTGGGACAAGAGAAGAAGAGGTGGAGAATGCAGTCAAGAATTAAATGTGGAAGTGGTGCTGTGGCTCAAGTGGTAGAGCACTCGCCTTGAACTGAAAAGCTCAGAGACAGTGCTCAGGCCCAGAGTTCAAGCCCCATGACTGACCAAAAAAAATTGGGAAGGGATAGTGGGAGAGCAACAATGGAGTGGGTAACAACATTCAACAAGAAACGTACCTTACTCGTGTAACTGTAACCCCTCTGTACATTATCTTTACAATAAAATAACATTTAAGAAAGAATTAAATGTATATTTTATAAGAATTAAGAAGAGGGAGGGAATGGGTGAGAATGTTGGGAGGGGTGGCATAGATCAGGATGCATTATATTCATACACTGCTTTAAGTGGCAACTCCTTTGTGCAACTACTTAAAGATAAAATTTTAAAGTAAAAAAAAAAACCCTGGACATTTGCATGCATGCTAGTGGAATTTATGTTTTTTTTAAAGTTTAAAAACACAGGTAAATAGCATGCTTTTTGTATGCAAGCACCGTGTATGTAGGGGGGAAGGACCTGTTGTTGCTCTATCCTTAGCCTTTTATCCACATGTGTGCAGAGGTGTTTTTGTGCAGCCATGCAAACCAGATTAGAAGGGGAAGGAGGCCTACAGTCCTGTGTTGTCCTTAGCTGCCCCAGCCTTTCTGTGGTTTGATGTAGGAGTTTATATTTTTGGAAGAGACAGGTATCACTTCCCCAGAAACAGGGCCCTTGTTCTACAGGCTGAGATTGTATTTCACCAGGATATTTTGTTCACTAGGTCTGTGTTTACTAGAAAAATCCTCCCACCACTCTGTTTCTATTGTTAATATTGAGATAAAAGCTAGTTTGCAATTTTCTGTAGACTTCCAGCCTACAAAACAGACAAAGACTGACAAGCAGAGCTGTCTGAAGAGATGGATTTCTTACAGTAGCTCTAGGCATCAGAGCCATATTCTAGCCTCTCAGAGCTTTTCTGTGCACACCTCCAGGGGGCTCTATTCACACAATACAAAGAGATAACAGTGCCTCTTTTTTTTTTTGTCCTGCCCCACTCCTTTCCAGTAGCTATCTAAGCTCCCCATAGAATTCATGGACTGTGGTCTAAAAACAATAGCCTGGCCCAAACTATTGCCATTCTCCAAGAACTTTTCAGTTTAGTTACTGGAACACTTAATTCTCATTGAGCTCTTTGAATGGAACCATGTTTACAGATCTCAGGACAAAGCCACACTATTCAAATTGATTCTAAACCAGTCTCAAAGACTAGTTAAATGGGTGGCAATGCTCATAGGGAAATGGCTAGAAAAATGAGGGTGACTTGCTTTTCTTTTAAGATCAGTTCCTTCATTGACAGTTTGCCATATGCAGCCTGGTTTTCCAAGCCGTGAAAGGGCCAGAACTCTTGTATGAGCTTAGAGACACACATAGGGAAGGAGCCAAGTCCTGAGGAGCCAATGCGAAGACAGCAAGACTAGGCTGCAGGTAAGGCACATACTGTTTACAGAGCCCTGCTACGTTTTCAGGTGTGGTAAACTTTGAGACTGCCATAATCTTGCAAGATGTGGCACTTTGGAGAGGCTCTGTCGCTTGGACTGGAAGCCAAATAAAGGGTAAAACCTTAAAGCCAAGAGGACTAAAAATGAAAGTTCAACCCTACATTAGGGCAGCCTAGTGTAGATGTAGAGTCTCAAGCTTGCTCGTGTCTTTGTCCATTTGATCAGAGACCATCCATAGCTTACTGAAAAGGGGAAACTTTTTTTTAAGTCAACAATGAAGATCAATATAAGTAATAATTGAGCAAGGCTTTTAGAACAGTCCAATAGGTAGCATTTTAGAGCTAATTCTCTTAATCAACAGACATGTACATTACCTAATTGTCCATATATACCATTTGCTCTGAGTGTTGGCACTTGTTGATTGATGTAGGGAAATTATTAACAGTAACTAATATTTATTGGTAAGTGCTAAATTCTGTTAATTCATTTAATTCTAACTAATCTATCCAAGTAGGTAGTATGAGCCCAGTGGTACAATTGGGAAACTGAGGCACATGATCCTTGAAAACCTGCCCAATCTAAGGGTGAAAATGCAGCAGTGATACTCATTAGACACTATGTTGAAAATGAACTATATGACTTGTAAGGAAGAGGGGGGGGTCAGAAAGGAAAACCTGGGAGAAAATTAGGGAAGAGGTGACACTATTCAAAACAAAATGTATTCATTAACCCCCCTATATATCACCTTTACAATAACAATTTAAAAAATCATGCAGCAGCAACAACGACAACAACCAAACAAAAACAAAAACAAAACTTGCCCAAGGTCCTATAGCAAGTTCGGGCTGACTTCTCAAACTTCCACATGCATCAGAATCATCTAGAAGACTTGTTAAGCCTGACAGGTGTTAAGAGCTGAACTCCAGGGTATGTGGTTCAGTGGGACAAAGGAAAGAACTAGGAAGTCTCATTTTCAACAGTTTCTTCCAGTGACAGTGCCGTTGCTGCTTGAAGATTAACTTTGAATTAATTGGCTGAGAGAGTCTCCTTGCAGGTAATCACTAGTTCATGCAGGGATGTGTGTGTGTGTGTGGGGGGGGGTGTTTCTATGGTGATCCCCAATGACAGCCATTTTTAAAACTTCTTCCCTTGGCCCCCATCATGTGGGAAGAGGACCTGGGTCATGGAGAAGTCCTCCAGCTCTGAAGCCATGGACTTCAGGCACAGACCCAGGTCAGCTGCCTTTGATCGTGATGCTGGGCACGATTTGAAAGGAGAGGGCCTGGAGGCTTATGTACAATAATGATAGAATTCCAAAGCTTTGTCTTTTCATCTACTGGCAACACATAGCAAAGCCTATTTGGAGTGAGGACAGGCCAGTTACAGCCGAGGCAGGAGCTTGGGCTGGGGAGTCTTGGAGTTTTCCTCTACTTCTGCTACCGACTTGCTGTGTGGTCCTGATAAGTTACAGATGGCGCCCTACTCGGCAGGCAGGCTTGCTTTGTCCAGCAGCTGTGAGCCCCGGAGTTGTACAGCCTGCATGAGAGTTAAGACTGCGAAACTGAAATGAGATACACAGGGCAGAGAGGTGTTTTGAATAGGTGGAAACACCTGTGAAAATAGGTAAGTACAGAAAGGAAAATACTTGGTAACACCACTTACGCTTTTTGTTTTTGTTGTCAAATTGTAGATTGCCTTTTGGGAAGAACTTCCCATTAAGTATTTTGAAGTAGCTGACTCACTTGGTTGGCTTAAAATGATCATGAGACTAAAGATAACATGCACGTCTTTTCAGGAGCCTACCTTTGCAAAATAGCTCGCATGTCTTTAGAGTACCACACACTGATCATAAACAGGAATTAGAAAAAAGAAGAGCAAACATTTGGATATGTATCATTTGTCTGATACACCACTAAACCTTAATCTTATTTAATTCTTTTGTGTGTGTGCTTCTACTTGACTTGAACTCAGGACCTCTCAATCTTGCTTAGCTTTTAGGCTCATGTCTGGCACTCTACCACTTCAATCATTCTCCCATTTCTGGCTTTTCTGTTGGTTCATTGGAGACAAGAGTCTCTTGGATTTGTCTGCCTTAGCTGGCTTTGAACCATGATCCTCAGATCTCAGGCTCCTGAGTAGTTAGGATTACAGGCATGAGCCAGCACTGCTTATTAGAGTCCCTGTTTCACAAGAGAGGATGGAGACATCTCAATACTTGTCGATGATGACAAGTAATCAATCTTGTGATCACAACTTTGTTCTCAAACATGATGCTTTCCCAATTCCCCAGCCTCGCTGTAAACCAGGGCATCCGGCCTCAATCTCCCAAGGGGACAGTTCTTCACTCTGAGGCTGCCTTGTACACAGTATCATGTCTATAGCCTCTGGCACCTCATCTCCCCACTGAGAACCACTGATATAAGTGATCGCCAGGTCTTGACATTCCAGGTCTTGACTTCCTTTGGCAGCAACAAGACAGTTTTGGGGGTGCACTACTTACAATCTGATAGGCTTGGAAGGTGGCTCGTAACTGCTTGTAGTTCCTCCTGGCAAGAACTTCATTGAAGGCAAGTTCATCAGTGCCCCAGCGGCCTTCCCCTGCCTTGAAGAACAGATGCAAACAATGGGAAATGATTTCCTTTTTAATTTGGGGAAGAAATGGAATATAGATTATAAATTATAAATTATAAATTATAAAACAGACACTGAGTAGAAAGAAGTCAAGTGGATTGGCCAAGCACAGTAAGCTTCTAACCCACAAGTCCCATAATCATTTACATTACACATACCCACATACTTAATTGTATTATGCATACCTTCTTGTGCCCCCATATGGATCTGAGGTGATTAAATCCCAGAATAGAAGAATGGGAACAAGTCTTTCTAGATGGTCTACAACAAATCTAAGCTTCTAGTGATTTCTTAAAGGTCGTGCTTCTTTCCTAATAACTTCCATTTGTATGAAATAAAGAAACATTTGTTGAAAACAATGCCAATAAATGGGAAAGAAAAGGCTCTGTGGAGACTGGCACATGTGCACACTTACATCATACAAATCTTTGGCATCCTGTCCAGCCAGATCTTTGTCCACTTCGTCTCCTTCATCCCGATTAGCCTAGAAGAGTCAAGACATTGTTATTAGCTCGAGGTCCTGCTTACCACAGAAAACAAAGTCCTGGAAACCCCAGAGATTTCAGAGATGGCCCGAAGCTGTAGAGCCTGGCTGAGCTTCAAGACCTGCTCTTTGCTGCCATCTTTTGGGCATGAGCAAACAGTGTAGCTTTGGTGAATTTCTCCTCTCCTCTCCCTTCCTCTCCTTTCCCCTGCTTTTCCCTCTCCTCTCCTCCCCTTCTCTTGCCCCTCTTCCCTCCCCCTTCCCTCTCTCTTGCCCTTCCCTCTCCTCCTCCTCTCCCTGTCTTTCACTCCCTTTCCCCTCTGTCCCCTCCTCTCCTCTTCCTTCTTCCTTCCCCTCCCCTATTCTCTCCTTTCTTCTCTCTCCTCTCTCCCTCTTCCTGTTTCTCCCTCCCTCTGCCTCTCCCTCCCTCTGCCTCTCTCTCCCTCTCCTTCTGTGTTTTTCTTCCTCTCTTCCATTTTCTTCTCCTCCTCTCTCTCTCCTTCTTTCTCCCACCTTCCCTTCCTTCCTTTCTTCTTCTCTCCCTTCTCCCCCCCCCCCCATCTCCCATTTTTAGCATTATTCACAAACCCATTACTGACCTCAGATAGGGACAGCAGCCTGCAACATCTCCTAGGATGAGTCTATTGGGAAGCAAGTGTCTTCCCTTTCAAAATATCTAATTTCACCACTAAGGGACCTAGTGCCAAAGAGCTCAAAAGTTGGTCATGGGTAGTTATGGAGGCTACTGTACACCCTGGGCGGTAGGCAGAATTCTAAGATGACCCCCTAGTGCACTACATCCTCCAATAATCCGCTTGCCTTGAATGTGAGCGAAAGCAATGAAGATGTCACTCCTGTGTTTATGTGAGGCCAGATGGCAGCCGGGGGATTTTTGTGGGCTGTAATTCTTGTGGGGATGTAATTCAGGTACCTACTCGGGTGAATAAAATCCAAAGGGATGTATTGTTGGTGGATGTGATCCAATCAGGTGTGAGCTCTTGAAGATCAGAGGTGGAAGAAATCAGAGATGCTCTCTGACTTAGAGGTAGAAGAAATCAGAGAGAAGATCTCTCTGTTTAGAAACTAAACAGCCATGCTGTGTGTTGGGCATGGGGCCACATGGCAACGAGCTGCCACTTAGGCTAAATCCTGATGTAGGTGCACAGCTAGGGGTGGACAGGGCCCTACTGGTTTCAGATACTCTTGCTTCTTGCTCTGTGTCTCACAGAGTTCAGTCTGTGTATACCTGAGTAGATTATCCATTGGATACCAGATTGTGCTCCTTGGCTAAATGAAACCATTTTGCTTGATGAGTAAGTGCATTCACCAAAGACATCATTAATTGACTCATCTGGGCAGATGGTTAGGAGAAGAGAAATCTTAATCAGATAGTTTCCCAGTTGCTGGGTGGATGGAGTCAGGATTGCTGAGTCCTGAGCACTGTTTTGTTTTTGTGGTGGTGCTGTGAATGGAACTCAGGGCCTTGAGCGTGCAGAGCAAGCACTCGACCACTTGCGCCACATCACTCGGCAATTGAAGATGTTGTCTCTAGGGCTCATTTCCTAGGATCGTAATGGGGGCTGGGGTCATACTCTCACCTGTAGCAGGGACACCAGGATCCTCCTTAGGTTTCCACTTGTGTCATCTTTGACATCTGCTTCAAGACTCTTGTTAAAGACTTGGGAGAAAGAAAAGGGAGAGGGAAAGTGGACAATTCAGATTCTAGAGGCATTTCCAATGGAACTCACTTTACCCAAAGCCAGAGCCGTAGGTCACTTACGCCTTTGGTAGGCTTCTTTGATGGCGGTGATTTCCTAGGAAGGTAAGCAAAAGAAATCAGTACCCAAGTAGGACCAATCAGTAAGCGACACAGATGCACAGGGAGAAGAGAGAGAAGTATGTCTCCAGACACGGGATGCTGGTCCTCCTTCTAGGGCAGAGTGCTAGCAGGGGAAGGTGGGGCAAGCCCCTAAATGTGAAGGAACCCTCATGGTGCGGCTATTACCCTTAGAATGCAACCAACCTACGGGATCCAACACTGGAAGGGTGGATAAACAAAATGTGGTGTATTTTATACAACAGAATACTATTCAGCCATAAAAAAGAATGAAATCTGTCTTTTGTGATGACATGCTTGAGTCTGGAGGGTATTAAGGTAAGTAAAATGAGCCAGGCACAGGATAAACAAGTCCCTCATGATCTCACTCATTTGTGGACTCTAAACAAGTTCACAGAGTTGAAAATTGAATGGTGGTGGTTAGAGAGCCTGGGGAGAATAGAGGTGGGAGGGGTGGGAAGAAGTTGATGTCAGTTAAGATAGGAGGAAGTTCTAGTAGGCGATTTTATAATGGAGTGACCAAAGATAATTAAATGATAATGTATTTTATCTATTTCAAAATAGTTGGAAGGGAGGATTTTTAATTTTTTGTATCTGAAATATATGGTAAATATCTGAGGTGATGGTATGTGCTAGCTATTCAATTTGGATCAGTACACAATGTAAGCTGTAGTCTGTGCATGTGTACAGTTATTACATGCCAGTTAAAAGGAAAAGAAGTGAAAAATCTTACAGCTAAATGAACACCTCTTACCACCACCTCTTTGGGTCATAGTCCTTTCCCCTATAGCCGTAAGTGTTAGTATCTGGCAAGCATGTTGTTTTGCTTTGTATATGTGTACCTTACTGCAAGAAATACAGAGAATTGTTTTGTGCATGTGTCAGGTGTCATCTATATTCATTCCCTACTGTGTTGGAGATCTAGTCAGTCATCTAATGTTTGTTTTTCGGTGGTACTGGGGTTTGAACTCAGGGCCTCATGTTTACTAGGCAGGTGCTTTACCACTTGAGTCATACTCTTAGCCCTTTGGCTTTAGTCATTTCTCAGATAGGGTCTCATGTTTTTGCCCACGGTTCCCTCAGATGGTGAGTCTTCAGCCCATACCTCCCTCATAGCCCAAATGACAGGCTGCTGTCATGCACAGTTATGGGTTGAGATCAAGTCTTAGCTAACTTTCTGGCTAGCTGGCCTTGAACCTCGATCCTCTCAATCTTTACCTCCTGAGTGGCTGAGATTAAAGGCACAGATCACTATGTCTGGTCTACCTAGTTTTTTTTTTGGGGGGGGGGGTCCGGTCGGGGGGCCTGAACTCTGGGCCTGGGTGCTGTCCCTCAGCTCTTCAGCTCAAGGCTAGCGCTCTATCACTTGAGCCACAGCACCACTTCTGGCTTTTTTCTTTTTGCTTATGAGGAATCGAACCCAGGGCCTCAGGCATGCAAGGCAAGCGCTCTACCACTGAGCCACCTTCCCAGCCCCTACCCCCCCCTTTTTTTTTTTTTAAGAACACAAAACATTCCATCCTACCCTAAGCTGCAGTTTTGCCAGCTGAGGGGGCTTGGATTATTTCTAGTTTTTCTCTGCTTCAAACAGCTTCATTCAGTAAACAACTTGCTGTGGGCAGGAGAGAAAGTTTCTTTCCAGGACAGGGAATTGTTTTGCATCTTAAGTCTTGTGCCAAGTGGCTCACCTCAAAGCCCCCGTAGTTTACCCTTAAGCCCACAGTGTGAAAGACAGATGCTTCCCCACATCACCCACAAGCAGCTCAAAATGCCTGTCAGAGCCAGGGCTTTTCTCTCTTCTCTGTGCCAGCACACCTATCTGATTGAAAGACCCTTGCCTGTTTATTCCTTAAAGACACCAGGCGAAGGAAATAAATATAATGAAATTAATCTTCTAGGAAGAGGGGGGTAAGGAGAGGAAAAGTAGTGTGATGTCAGCTGGGTCTTAGCTTTAGTGATGTCTCTGGAGTCTGTGCAAACCTTCATCTGAGGCACTATCCTGAGACTGTGTGTGTGTGTGTGTGTGTGTGTGTGTGTGTGTGTGTGTGTGTGTGTGTGTGTGTGTGTGTGTGTATGTGTTATTATTTCATGGGAATGAGATCAGGAATGCTGACAGCTGGGTTTTCGGTGAGAGCTTGGGTTATGACAAGACTTTGGCAAAGTAAACTGAGCCCTAGCCTGGGCCAAGCAGGTAGCCAGCACTAAGGGCTTCGCATAACCATTTAACCTCAGAGAGCTGCTTCAGGTTGTCTTTGCTGTCTGTTCTAACCTTTGCTGCTGGTTTTTTACTGGGAAGCCTGCAGAATGTTGATTTTATTCTGGCAGTTTCTTTCCCAGACCTCCTCTCTCAGCTGTGATGGGTGGTTATAGAAGAAGGAGGACTTCCTATTGATGAATTGTGGACCCTGTTCACTCTTGTTGAATTCTATGGTCTCCCTGAAGACATATGGGCTTTTCCTGGGTTTTAACAAAAGGTCTTTTCAGGTTGGCATGTGGCCAAGGAACAAGGAGTCTGCTGATAGAAAGACATATAGACATGCAGACAGTGCTGGAGGCCACTGGGGTGTTTGCTGGGGTCCCTGGCACCACCTACTCCTCTGTCTCATTATAGACTTTTTGTACTGTATGTTAGGTAATAGCCACCAGTGAGACACTAATACCAACTCCACATGCTTGGGCTACTTATTGCATTATTCATGCAGAAGAGCCACAGAGTCTGGTGAGAGAGGGCAAGTAGAATTACCCTTCCTGCACAGAAAACGGCATCAGTTAGGAAAAAATGCCTAGATTGACAGATCTCTTTTGGAAGGATCTGAACGTATCAAGCCAGTGGTAGTACAAAGATGGACCTCTGGAAGACACGTCTGTCTTGCATAGGTCAAGGAGGCACATTTCTGCCCAACTTCTGCTCACCATGGGCAGAATGCATGGAGTAGCTTCTTTGTTGGGGGCAGCCATTTCTACTGGGTGAGTGGACTGGACCTCAGGGCCTGGTATGAGGGCTCATGGGGACACTGACCTTATTGCTTCTTGTGCACAGGATCTCAATGAGCACGGCCTCATCTGTGCCCATGCCCTTCATAGCCTTCTGTAGCTGCCGGGCAGCATACTCATTGGGATGGTCCAGAAGAGCCAGGGCTGCCTTCTCAAAGTTTCCACTCAGTTCACTCTTGAGCACTTCTTCCAGGTCCTATAGAAAACATGAGAGACTGAGCAGGAGTGACCTAGGAAGAGAGGGACAGGTGTCTGCCAACACTACGTGGGCTCAAGGTGGACAGGATACCCAGACACACATGGAATGATGCAAGACAGAAGCCCCTGTTCTAATGCGCAGTGAGCGCTATGACCTCCCACCTTCCCCACAGCTGGCCAAGAGGCAGGGAAACTTTCCTGTTCCGGGTTGGAGTCAGAATATCATTTATAGAACATTTTTTGGAGGTCACAGAACTTTTCTCAGTGGATCCTCAAGAAAGCCCTGCAAACCGGGCAACAGATATTTTGGTATTGTATCCATTTACTGAACCTCCGAAATGCTTGATTTGCCATTCAAACATTCAGCTAGAGAACTCTGAAACACAGGACCAGAGGAATCTGGTCATTTGCTGCATGAATTGGTCTAATCAGATGTAGCCACTTTGGTTATCTCGATATATCCTGAAAGGACTATGTGTGAGAAAGGACTCACACAAGAAGAAGTTCATGAAATCTCCCTGATTTTAGTAGGGTTTTTCTGTCTTTATCTTTTCTGGGAGCACCCTCTCATTACACCTTTCTCCCTCTGATGAGTTTCTGTAATAGACATCTGCATTATTACTTGCCCAGCTTCAATGGAGGACCTTCGTGCTAATTGAAAGCCAGGGTGGGTCAGATAGGAGACCTGCAGCCCGGCCAGCATCTCAGGGACCCAAATTAAAGCAAGGGCAGGGAGTACTCAGCAACAGGAGACAGAAACTAGGACTTAGTCATAGGGACATTGAGACCTTGGGAAAGTAATTTTACCAATAGTTCATTTTCTTCTCTAGAGAAAAGGAAGAACAGGGTTACCGCCTATGGTGATTGGGAGAATTAAATGATAGTATCCATATAAACAGTGAGCACACTGTATGGCATATAAATGCTAACTAGATGGTTTCTATTATATAAGATACATAATATATGCTGGGGTATATATTACATAATATATGTTATATGATATATTATTACATATATTATATACAATATTTATATATTAATATATCATGTATAATATTTATATATTATGCAAATCATAATTTGCATATGATTATATTTATACTATACAATATTAAAATATAAACTATAGATATTTGCATATATTTGTATATTATGCACAACATATAATTATATATTATAATAAATACTATTATATACTTATACAAATATACATAATATGATATATTACATGTAATATATCTAAATATATAATATATAGTATATAAAACTAATACATAATATTTATATAAATACATAATATGTAATATGTATATCTACAATATATTATATAATATGTAATACATACTTAGATATTATTATATTTATGTGTGTATTATCCCACACTGCAGGGAATTTTCTTAGAGGAGATAAATCGTTTTTCAGATGAGCCTCTGATCTTGTGCAAGAGCCTGGAACCTGCCATCTTTTTCAAAATATATATATTTTAATGTTCTGGTTCTGGAGTTTTTGAACTCAGGCCCTGGGCACTGTCCATGAGCCCTATTTGCTCAAGGCTAGCACTCTATCTCATGAGCTACAACTCCATTTCTGGCTTTTTGGTAGTTAATTGGAGATAGGAGTTGCATAGAATTTCCTGCCTGGACTGACTTTGAACTGTGAGCCTCAGATCTCATCCTCCTGAGCAGCTATGATTACAGGTGTGAGCCACCAGTAGTACCTAGCTGTTAAAATATAATTGTATTGTAATCATTGAAGTGTTGTACAGAGAGATTACAATTCATAAGTCTGGTAATAAGTACATTTCTTATTGTTTTTTAAAATAATGTCACCCCTTCCTTTTCATTCTCCCAGTTTTCCCCTCCCATCCCTGCCCACAAGTTACATATGGGGCCTGGCATCTTAGAAATGTTATAACTGGTCCCAGTAGCTCAAGCCTGTATTGGGAGGTGGAGGCTGAGTGATTGAGGTTTGAGGTAGCCTGGGCAAAATGAAGTTTGTAAGACAGCATCTCAACCAGTGGGTGGATGGTACCAGCCTGTTATCTCAGCTAAGGGGGAATCAATATGGGTTGGCATGGTAGTACATCATTATCCTTCCCAGTGACATGGGGAATCACCAGTAGGACGATTGCATCCCAGGTTGGTCTGGGAATAAATAAAAACCCTACCTTAAACTAATGCACAAAGGGGCTGGAGACATGGCTCAAGAGATAGCTCACTTGCTTAGTAAATGCCATAGTCTAAGTCCCCCCCCCCTCAAAAAAAAGAAGGATGTAAAATTTTTCTTCTGTCTCATGGCTGTCACAGCATTTCATATCACATCCTGTGAAGGTAAGGTAAAGTAAGGTAAGATAGGGCATTGCTCAAGACTATGGTATAGATCCACCTGAGAATTGAAAGTCTATCTTTGCCAAGTCAGATGGGCATTATGTAGACCTGCAGAGAAGAGAAATACCAGCTGCCTGCTCTTATAATCCACAAGCATGAGAACAAATCTTGGTAGGTTTATGTTCTTCTGGGGGTAAAGGCATGGGCTCAGGTTACCTTGGCTTTCATCCCACTAACTGGCAGTGTTACCTTGAATGGTTCTTATTGGAGTTCATGTCATGGGAACTTAGATTTGATCATCTGTGACATCCTCCAGCTTTAGGAGCAACTCTTTGGTGGTCTTAGCTCTTTGAAACCCATCTGGGAGCTAGCAAGGCAGGAGGGATCACCATGTGTTGTACCAGACTGTGTTGCTTTTCTTTATAGCTGACACACTCAGCCCTGACTTACTGAATTTCAGACTATAATTTAAGATGTCTTGGCATCTGATATTTCCATATTAGTGGAAATAGACATATTAATTGGGGAAGGAGTGGCTAGAGTTAGGTGTGTGGACAGGATGAAAACTGTACTTAGTTCAAGTTTTATGTGGTTGATCTGGAGACTCATTTATTTTCATAAACAATGACATTGACAAGTCTGTTTGTTAGGAGAGAAGAAAAACTCCAAAATCATAGCCATTCAGGCATTTTGTGTATAAGGAAATAGCTCCACTGTGGCACTGGGTCCTTTAAGAATGGACACTGCCTTTGGAGACAGAAGAGTTCGCTACGTTCTGTTTTTTTTTTAAAGTACATGTATAATTTTACTTCAGTCATTTATACATGTAAGATTTACTTCCTTATCTGTACATTGGAAGCAATCTTAGCTACTATCATTTTCCTCTATGATGTGCTCTTGCATTATTACTTGATCTTAATGACCAAATAGAGGATGTAAGTGACCATCTTCATTTTGTATGTGAAGACACTGAAGCTGAAAGAGGTTTATGGCCAGCTGGGTTCTGGTGGATCATGTCTGTAACCTCTGCTCAGGAGGCTGAGATTTGAGGTTTGCAGTTTGAAACCAGCTCAGGCAGGAAAGTCCGTGAGACTCCTATCTCCAATTAACCATCAAAAATTTGGAGGTGGACCTGTGGCTTAAGTTGTAGAGCACCAGTCTTGAGTGAGAAAGCTAAGAGACAGAGCCTAGATCCTGAGTTCAAGCTTCAGTACATTTATGTATGTGTGCTTGTGTGTAGACACACACACACACACACACACACACACACACACACACACACACACACGTTGTTAGCTGACCAATGGCAAATAAGTAAGCAACTCTCCCTTCTGTTTATATTTTTATGATCTTTATCTCTCCAAATAGTGATTGAAACCATAAAGGTTTTATAAATATGGATGAGATCCAAGGCATAATGACTAATGTTCATTTTGCATAAGGACCATTCTACTGGCATTAAGAAAAGGTCAACATTGTATTCATTATTATTAATGAAGAATCGAGAACATACCTGAAGGCTTCCCATAATGACATTATCTAGAGCAAAAAGAATTAAAGAAAAGGAAGGAAATATAAACAAAAATGCAAAGAAATGTAAAGGAAAAATGGGTAATGCTAAAGGAAATAAAAGGTGCTTTGTCAAGTTTCTAATACCAAGAATTTATGAAGAATAAATGATTTATGATGATGATTGAATAATTTAAAAGTTCCTGTATAAAGCCCTGATTTTTGTACCACTGGGCCATCTATATGTTATTATGGGGAAATAGCCCAAACTGAGTGGAAAAAAATGTCTAAGGGCCATTTTTTAATAGAAACATGCCATCAGAAGAATGACTTAAAGAGTTTTGATTTTATAGGCTATGAAGTTAGCAAAGCAATTTCAGTTTTTCTGAAGTCAATTCCAAGTTGTAAATGGGGATTTAGGTTTTTCTCCTGGACTAGCTCGGCTCTAGTTTTCAAGATGTTCTCTGCTGTTTGAGGACTGTAGAGGAAGTGAGAAAGCCTAGACCACGGCTTGAGGACCCTGTAATCACCTTGCCATACTTGGCCTTGTACTTCTGCTTTATTTGCTGCCTCTGCTCTGATGTCCTGCTCGATAAGACTTCAATAATGGCTGCTTCATCAGTTCCTAAAGTGAAGGAAAGAAACAAAACTACAGTGAACAAGAGACAAGATGCTGAAGAACAACCCTGAGGAAGCCATATCTCTAGTTTAAAGGAGGTCAGAGGCCCTAGTGGACCGAATAGACACTCTAGCTTTAGTGTCTTATGTAGAAAACTGTGTGTATGTATATATGTATATATAATATAATATGATATACATACTATATATAACTGTATAGATGCCATATGTATTATATAATATGTATATTAATATAATATACATTACATTATATATTACACATAAGTAGTATGTGTATCATATATATTATATACACTATCTACTATACAATAGGAATATATGAGATGGAATACAATACAACATATACACATAATATATGCTATGTATGATAATTATACCATATACTATTATATGTATGATATATGATTATATGTATAATACATGTATAATACATGATTGTGAATATAATATACAATATAGTGTCTATTATATATGAATAATATATAATCTGTAATACAGTTATATGTATATACATATGTATGTATATATTTGGTGATACTGGCATTTGAATTCAAGGCTTCATGTTTGCTAGAAAGGTGCCCTACCTCTTGAACCATGCCTCAAGCTCTTTTTTCTTTTAGTTATTTTTCAGGTAGGATCACTTGATTTTTGCTTTAATATTTTAGCCTTAATAGGACTCTGACCTTAGCCCTCCAAACCATCCTTTGGAAAGACACAGTGTGGACTTAGGAGAGGCATTGCCCAGGGGTTAGAGAGCTGTGTTCTGGCTCTGGTAGAAACATTAGATTTCTGTCGTACTTCATCTCAAGGATGATTCCTACATCTTTAGTCCAGAGAAGACCCAATTGTTTGATTCCAATTGGAGAAAGAGAAAATTCTAGGATGAGCTAACTTACAAAGTAGCAAGGGTTAATTGCCCCACTCATTCTGGTTAGATTCCAATGCTGTTGTTTCTCTCCATTCCCTCCACCCTCCTGGGAGCTATGTAACATGAATCCTATTACTTTTTCTGTGCTTGAGTTTTAAGTCTCAGAATGCCAGAAATCTTACCTTAAGAACATTTCCTTTCCTCATTAATATCACTGGAACCTTCCCCTCACAGTTCAACAGAATCTCTTGCCATTGGGCTACCTTGTCCACATCCGGGGACCAAGCACGTCAGGTCTAGGGGTGACACATCCATGCAAGAAGCCTTCCTGCCTCTGAGAGGTACAGTGGCTAGATTGGAATCTGGGATTCATTCTGGATTCCTGATGTCCTGCACTCCATCTCCATTAGCCTCCTGCTTCCAACCTTTCCGCATGGGTTCTTCCAACGTAGCATAGAGTCTTGACTCTTCAGGGGAGCTGATAGGACTTTGCGCAGTACCTTCTAGTTTTCCTCCCTGCACGTCTCTTACAAGTTCCTGTCCATCCATTCCAGAATTGACTTGCCACTCCTAGAGCAAGCTGCACTTCCCTGCTCACCAGCGGGTCTTTGCCACAGCCATTCTTTCTACCCAGGGCACATTTATCTCTGATCTTCAACTTCTTTTCCATTCCTGATTCAGGACTCAACTAACCAGGCTAGACAACGAGGCCAAAAAGCCCTCCCTCTATATTCCTCAGGTGGTCTGTTCTTGATGGCTCTGCCACAACACACTGCAAGCTCCACAGGAGCAGGTGTTTGCCTGCTGCCACATCTACATAGAAGGCTCCCAATATTTGTTGGGGAATGTATTGAATTAATGAATACACACACATATACATACATATACATATACATATACATAGATATATGTACAAAGGAATGAATGGAAAGTTTCTATTCCACTGTGATGGAATCTCGTCTACATTCCTGAGTTGGATGTGAAACTCAGATGACCTGTATGCAGCAAGGATCAACAGTACACTCTCACTACTCTGATACAACATGCATCATGCATTATAATACAATGTGTATTACTCACATCTGGGTAATCAGGGAAACTGAGTTAATTTTTTTTTAAACCAAAAACACTGAAAAAGACTTTTCTTGGGGCTGGGAAGGTGGCTCAGTGGTAGAGCGTTTGCCTTGCATGCCAGAGGCCCTGGGTTCGATTCCTCAGCACCACATAAGCAAAAAGAAAAAAGCTGGAAGTGGTGCTGTGGCTCAAGCGGTAGAGTGCTAGCCTTAAGCCAAAGAGCTGAGGGACAGTGCCCAGGCCCAGAGTTCAGGCCCCAGGACCGGACCCAAAAAAACCCCAAAAAACAAAAACAAAGACTTTTCTTTTCTAGACTTTTCTTTCTAGAATGTTTTTAGACAAGAGAGACCAGAGGACCTAGTGGTCTTGGAATGGCTAGTCAGCAACCGAAGGTGTGGGCAGGATGTGACAATGACACCATGACTTCTCACAAGCCCTTAGAGTGCAGGTCTCAGGTTGACCTTAGGGGTGGTTTCTGCTATCTCATCAAGAAGCCATTTGCTGAAAGGTGACCTCATTCTGCATTTCACAACACATTAGCAGTGCACATCAGCAATGTGTACTGGTGACCAGTTTCCTGTAAACATTTTACAATGGTTTGAGGCACTGGGGCCAGTCCCTAGTGGTTCTGGGAAAGACTCTCAAATGGAGACAAGAAAGACCCTCAAGCCCGGCAGTGCGTTAGAGGCTGGGAAGTAATTACATAGTAGAGGTCAGAGCTGAGTGATCTCCAGCCTGGGAAGTGCCTGGGGCCTCTGTGGTTTGCTTCCCTAGCAATTTTCTAAGAGGCTACCCAGTGGTGGTGTTTTCACTGGGCAGAAACCACAGGGCCAAATAAACAGTCTGAGGCAGTGGCAGAGGTGTGGCTTGTCCCTCCATAGGCCTGGCTGAACCCAGGAGGCCATGGTCCCCGTTCAAGGGTCATTGTCTACACCCATACCACTGGCACCCTGTTCCTCATTTCTCCTTGGAAGTAGAGGCACAGAAAATGCCAATGAAGTCACGAGCAGGAAGGATCTTGACTGCCTGTGTCTATCATGGCCTTTCCTTGCTCTCTGGATTCATTTCCTGAGATGGCTGTATCAATGATCACAACCCTGGTGGCTACACACAATAACTTCTTTTTTCACAGTTCTGAAATCTGAAGTCACAGTATCAGTAAAGCCAAGTTCCCCAGAGGTTCTGAGGCAGAATCTGTGAATGGCAGCTGCCCACAGTCCTAGTCCTAGGTGTGTTTTGGCACAGTCTTAGAGACAAATGTTGCCAACAGTACCATTCTGCATCCATTTGTACTTACCCATAGAGGGAAGGATTCTAGGCCATCAGCTAAATCAGAGATCTTTGGATGGACCCTAGTTCCCAATGGTTCAACTTTCATGACCTGCAACTCTATGACCTTGGGAGAGATATTTAACCTCTGAAAGACATTTAACCTTGGATTGTCATCTAAGTGTTGTAAGAGGACTAAACAGGATGACGGATATGTGAATCCATTTTGGCACTGGGAAAAAAGCAAGCGGTCTATGCAGAAACCAACACTGTTGAGCCAATGCAGGTGGCTCATGCCTGTAATCCTAGCAATTTAGGGGACTGCTAAGGATCATAATTAACCAGCAAAGTTGCAAGTGGAGGTGTGGCTCAAGCAATAGAGGGCTAGCCTTGAGTGAAAAAGTTAAAGGACAGTACCAAGCCCCAGTACCAGCACCCAAAACAAACAAATAAACAAACATTAAAAAACAATGACAACAAGAAGAAACCAGTGGCCACTTTGTGGCCACATTAAAAAACTGAAAGGAAAACACTGTGATTCTGATATCCAGAATATGTTCAACTGGTGTGCTTTTAACTACAGTGCTCTGGAGAGCGGCACAGGAAGTGGCCACAAAGTTTCCCACTTGGCCTGCTTGGAAAGTCCCTGGGACTCCACAGCTACTGAGACAAACTCCGTCATAAGCATCCTGTCACTTTAACGAAAAGCCAGCCTCCAACAGCTCACTTCCCAATTCAAGATTAGGCACCAGAGGCTGTGAGCAAGGAGGGGAGACATTTCTGAATATTCCTTTGATGACCCCTCAAACCAAGCAACTGTTCATTTCCTTTCACTGCCGATGTGTGCTCCTTCCCTCCCTCCTTCCCAGCCCTTCTCCCTCTAATTTTTCCTCTCCCTTGTCATTTCCTTCCCTTCTCCCTCTCTCTTTCCCTCTCCTCTATATCTGATTTACTCTAGGATATTTAAAATGCAGAAATCCCTCTGTCAGCAGAAAATCTCCTAGCAGATTCAACTCCTTTGGGACTTTGGTTCTTGGTCAAGGCAGACTATTCCTCATATGGAAACAAGATACATCTACTTAGAATTTGCATTGTGGATCTTAGTTTTTCTCTAGAGTCATAATTGATGGGTGTATTTATTTTACTGTAGCATCTGTTCCTAGGAAAGTGAATCTCTACTAATATCCTTCTAAGTAAAAATCCAATGCTTATTTATGCAGAAACACCATGCCAAGGTAAAAGCAGCCAGATATAAAAGGCCACAAATTGTATGGTTCTGTTTATATGAAGTAAGCAGAGCAGACAAACTCTTAGAGATAGGTAGTGATTACCTGGGGCTGGAAGCAGGAGGGTAGTAGATGGAGGGACTGCTAAAAGGTTTGGGGATTTTTTTTTAAGAGGTGATGAAAATGTTCTGGAATTTGTAGGGATGGTTGCACCATTTGGTGCATATACTAAAACTCATGGAATTACACACTGTAAAAGGTTGAAATGTAAGGTGTATGAATAATTCCATGAGTTTTTCAATAGAATACCCTGGGGATCCCCAATGGCTTTTCTCAGCTGATAGTGGCACTGGGCAATATCATCCCAGTCTCATTTCCACCCCTCTGTATAGCAGCTGTGTAGCCCCTAAAGTTGAGGTATTTAGAGTGAGTGACAGGAATGGGATCAATCTGTGTTCTTCATTAACTGACTTTGTGACTTGGAGAAATTAGTTAACTTGTCTGAACCTTAATTTCCATATCTGAAAAATAGGTTTTCATGAGGATAAAAAGAGAATAAAACCTTTATAAGATTTTACATATAAAGTACCTAAAAACTTGAAAGTTTCTCAATAAATTAAAATAGAAGATCCAGGAAACGTGATTAACCTGTTCCTTGACCTCCACGTCCCCTCAATTACCCTCACTTGCTGTTCTCTTAGCCTACTTCCAGACTAGGGGATAAAATAAGAGTACTGCAGCCATGAGAAACCATTGTCTCCCTAACAAAAGGGGCTCTCAGGGGAAGTCAGCATCTTCCTCAATATTTCCCCCTCCTTTAATCAGCTTCATCCCCCATTGTCAAACCAATCTCCAGCAGCAACCTCACCTCCCACTCACTGAGCAATGGCAGGTTCCCAGGAAGAACACCTTTAAGTTCTTCTCCAGCAACACCTATGCGTCTATCTGTCTACTCAGCTCGCAATCTCTGCTTTTTCCCTCTTTCCTCCAGTTCAAGGTAAATTCTTTGATCTGTGGTTTAGGTTCTTCCTCCTTCTGACTCTGAGAATTAGAACCTTACTTCCTCAGTTGTCTCCTTGGATTCCAGGTCCATTTTTCTTTTCCTTTTTCTTTTTAAACTTTATTTTATTTTTTATAATGCTCCTAGGGGTTGTGCTTAGGGCCTTCTGTGGCCTCATGTTTGCCAGGCAAGTATTCTGCCACTTGATTATGCTCAAGATCTTTTTGCTATAGCCTGTTTTTTCCCCCCCCCAAATAATGTCTCTCCTTTTTCCCCAGGGGTGACCTCAGACTCAGAGATCCTACAAGTATTTGCTACCACATCTGTGTGTGTGTATGTATGTGTGTGTGTGGAGGGGGGGGTTGAAGCTTGAACTCAGGGCCTGAGCTTTTGTGCTAAAGGCCCTCTACCACTTGCGCCACAGCTCTACTTCAGGGTTTTTGGAAGTTAACTGGAGGTTAGAGTCTCATAAACTTTGTTTTTGTCCCAGGATGGCTTCAAACTGTGATCCTCACATCTCAGCCTCCTGAGAGGCTAGGATTACAGGTGTGAGTTACTAGTACCTGGCATGGTTTTGCTTGTTTTAGATAAAATCTTATTCCCTTTTTGCCAGATCTGGCTTTGAAATGAGATCCTCCAGTGTCCACCTCTCTAGTGTTAGGGACAACAGGCATTGTGCCATACTTGGTCATATATATGTATATATAATTTTTTTAATTTTTGTTGGTTGTGGGGCCTGAACTCTGGGCCTGGGCACTGTCCTTCAGATCTTCAGCTCAAGGCTAGTGCCCTACCACTGGAGCCACAGCACCACTTCTGGCTTTTTTTGCTTATGTGGTACTGAGGAATCGAACCCAGGGCCTCATGCATGCGAGGCAAGCACTCTACCACTGAACCACCTTCCCACCTTGGTCCTAAATTTGTAATTAAAAGGCACTATCTGCCTTATTCCACCATGGTCCTGATGATCTCTTGCCCAGGGCTCCACTCATGGTCATAGATTATGGGTTTTTTTTTTCCAGTTTTGACCTTGGATGACTGACCTTGACCACTTCTTTGCCCTCATTTGATTTAGTTCTAGATGGAGTTTTCACCCACTCATCATCACCCACTCCCACTCACATCACACCCACTCCCCCACCATCTTTCCTAAAAGGGGTCTGAGGATTTAGATAAGGACAGTAGGAACTGTACTTCTCAGGAAATTTCCCTCACTGCAAAGTCAAATTAAATGTCATAAAAATCTAGCTTCTGTTATATTATCCCCTCCAGATAATAAGATCTGATGATAACTTTGGGACTTGGAATAAAGAGCTCTTTAGTATCAATGTGTCAGGCTTGGAATGCATCTAATAAGTTGATCATGAAATCAAGTTTAATCAACTTCAAAAATAACTTAGCAAGTGAAATGTTTTTCCATACCCATTCCTTTGCAGGCTTTATACAGTTTTTTGGCATCTCGATCCGCATCAAAACCCTGATGACTTTTTTCTTTGGCCTGGAAGAAATAATCCAAAAAGGTGAATAGATAATACAGTCATGCTTAAATTATCTCTTTCTAATTGGTGGCTAATTGGAAGACTAAGCAGGCAGACCAACAAAGGACTGGCTGTCACTTTGTATGTGGGTGAGTGTGGAAATCAGCTGGGGAGGCTCTGGCCCCAGAGAGATGGCTGGTACTCCTTGGGGCCTGCTGGCCTTGGGTAACCACAGTAGAATAGTTTCTTCTGTTCCCAAGGACAATTGGCCTGGCCAAATCTGTGAAAGGTGATTTTCATGTCATCCCCATCTTTGTGGGTCTATTTCTAAACCAGAGCCTAATACAGTAGGCCAATGTCCTCAAGGGCTGGTTCCCTGCTTTCACAGTGTGACCCTGGCTTGGATCTTTGCCATTCAGACAAGGCAGAAATTTATTTAGCTTGTCAGAGATACTATATGAACCAACCAAAGTGTAGCTCTTGGCTTCCAGTGCTCATAGAGGAGAAACACCCAGTTTACATACTGGCCTATGTCCAGTGCTTTAATCTTTTTGTTTTCAGTACTTTAGTCTTTGGAATAACACATGTGTTAATGTGTCAGTTATTCATATCAATATTATTATTTGTACATTATTTTTCTTTCCATTCACCTACCTTGTTTTTACTTAAAATCATTTCTTTTTTTTTTATTGTGAAAATACTGTACAGAGGGGTTACAATTACATGGGCAAGATAGTAAGTCCATTTCTTATCAAGCATTGTAGCCTCTCCTTTGTTTACCCTTCCCATCCCTTCCCAGCTTCCCCCCACCCCCACCCTATCCTCCCCCCCCCCACCAAAGTTGTAAAGTTCGTTTTTGACATGACAACTTGTACTTCTCATTGTTGCAACGGGTCCACCTGTATCCGTATTTAAACGACTTGATTTTCCCCTTCCCCTCCATAAATTATACTGACATCAAATACAGTGAAAGCAGGGGTTATACTGTGGGGGAGGGACTTAAAATCATTTCTATTTTCTGTTTGTTTGTTTGTTTTTGGCTGGTTGTGGGGCTTGAACTCTGGGCCTGGGTGCTGTCCCTCAGCTCTTCAGCTCAAGGCTAGGGCTCTACCACTTGAGCCACAGCACCACTTCCGGCTTTTTTCCTTTTGCTTATGTGGTGCTGAGGAATCGAACCCATGGCCTCAGGCATGCAAGGCAAGCGCTCTACCACTGAGCCACCTTCCCAGCCCCTTAAAATCATTTCTAATAGGAAAGTTTTCTTAGTGCTAGGCCAGAATCAGAATCATTAGCATGAACTATAGATAACTATAGAAACAAATGCATTAGTATTAAATATTTAAAGATTATGAGATAAATTGCAGTCATGAAGCTAGTAGTTTTGAACATGGTTCAGTTCTTTGCTTTTCCTCACTTCCATGAGGCAACACATATGTAAGTTATGATTTAGTTCCTCCGGGGAAGGCTGGCTTAAGTGATACTACACAAACCACCCTGACTCCATTCTCCCTTCATTCGTAATTGTTAATGTCATTGAAAATGAACAGTTAACTACACGCAGCTTAGGGGATAGGTAGCTTCAATCCGCCTGGCATTGCTATTCTTTGGGGGAAATTGTCTCTTCTCTCATTGATCACCTTGGGCTTGGTAGTCACATTCTCCTGTCTTTGGTCACCAGTGGGGGCATGTGCCCTATCACTGTGGTGATTATGATTAGTTCAGAAGTGGGGATATAGTCCAAGCAGAATCAGTTAGCCTATCCCTTGCTCAATATCTTGAAAGAAGTATGCCCATTTTATCTGCCCCTTAAGGGGAGGGAGGAAAGGAGAGAAGAAGAGAAGAAAGGGTGGGAAAGAATATAACATCCTCAGATATAGCCCTGCTTATATCTTTTGTACCTGCCTGTTCATTAACTTACAAAGTTCCCCTTTGGCTGAGTGAATATCATTAGGGCTACAGAAGTCTTCAGGGTCCCTGGACACTCCTTTGTATTTTGGAGTATGAGGGCATGGCTCATCTTGAAACAAGCTGAGAGAATTAATTGTCTACCTTCCAGGTAAGGAAACCTGGCTTCTTCAGGTGAGAGACTTTGTACAAGGTCTGCAAGGCACAGGTTTGCATGCAGCCCACTGGCCAACTAAGGGGCATGCTCTACACAGTGCAGCATCCTGCCTCCCACTCCGGTTGTATCTAGGCCTTCATGTTTGGGAAGAGGGAGGACAGATCCCCTTTGCCTTATCCAAATCATCTGTGGATATGAGAAAGCTTCATAACCTGTTTGGAGGTTTGTTGGCAGGACCAGCCATTTAACTCACAGGCTCAATGCAATGGGAAAGTGAACTCCTTGCTCAGTTAGTCTCAACACTGTGACTTCAGAGCATTAAGCCCGGCATACGACCCTGCTGAGTATGGAGCCTTATGCACAGACCATGTGTTCATGAAACCATCCTGCTTTAGGTCCAGTTCTGGGCAAGGTGTTTCTCTGAGAGTGGAAGAAGCAATCTCAAGAGTGCCTAGTTCTTGTTTTGCATCAGAAGTATTATAGAATATTGAGAAGAAAAGCTGAGTTGAAGGAGGATGGTAGAAATCTACTAACTAGCTGGTTCTCAAACCATTCTATAAGTCATATTAGTCTCATCAGTGTAGAGAATTTGGAGGGACACATGGACTCCGTTCAACTTCACAACTTCACAGACACAGGGCTCTGAAAGTAGCTTGGACTCTGTTCAACTTCACAACTGGTAAGGGGAAACTGAGACACAGGGCTCTGAAAGTGGCTGTGCCAAGGGGTCCTGTAGGCTCAGGGCCACACTCATCAAGCCTACTGCTTTCTTGTACATGGGTGGCTTTCCCTCTCTGAACCAAGAAGGTATAAGCGCTTGCAGAGGCTTTGTGGAGTCTTGTGTGAGATGAACCGGGCCATGAAGGGAGTCAGGCCCAGAACCAGGACTTTCTGACTCTGGCAGATCATTGCATGACACAAATATTACAGTGTTACAGGCTGGGAGAACGGGGAAAAGGCCTTTGGAACTTGGGCAGTTTGCTTATCCAAGGTCAAAAGCTGAGGAGATAAGTGTAATATGGATCAAATCACTCTGTTATCTGGGGGACTCACGGGGAGAATCCTGGCATGGATAGGACCTTGGGACTTAATTCTTGATAATTTTTTTTTTGCTTGACAAGTAATGTAAATAGCGTCCTGGCTTTTTGTAGGAGCTACCATTAACCATGGTAGTTGACTTCCTAATGCACTTAAGAAGCAAAAGCAGTCTCTGATTTCAGAGCAAAGGAATCAGGGGGTAATGATGATGACAGGGATGCTGATGAGAAATGAGAGAGAGAAAGAGAGAGAGGGAGAGGGAGAGAGAGACAGATAGACAGACAGACAGGCAGACTCTGGAAGCTTTTTCATCTGGGCCACTGGGATTGTATCTACAATTGTCTATATTCACCTGCTACTCACATCTCTGATGCAGGGGTGTCCTGTGGCTCCTACCTAGGTGCTGGGAAGAGTCTGCCTTCTCTGGTCTAAGTGGGGACCCAGCAGTCCAGGTGCCTGGTTTATTGTTCCTAGAAGGACAGCTAGCTTTGAGCCTCAGGCCTGTTTACCAATCAGGAAACTGTGCTTTAGAAACCTGAAGCTATGGAGCAGAACTTGCACGTGAAGCAGATGCTAATTAGATGCAGAGTTGGTGACAGGGGACTCCTGCATGGGCTCAGGAATGCTGGGGAGGCATTGGGTCACTATCTAGAGACTCCACTTGCTTTCAGCCTCCAGGCTCTGGGGAGGCAGAACAACACACCTTGATTCATTTTGTGTAAGTAGTGCTCAAAGTGACATTCAGGAAACAAAGATGGCCCTGGAGATTGGGCACCAACAGTAGTAGTTATGAAAGTCTGGACCTGGAGATTGGGCACCAACGGTAGTAGTTATGGAAGTCTGGACTTTGAGCCCAAGGGAACCCCTGCTTTGAATGCACTTCTGCTCCTTGGCAGCATATGAACTGGGACTATTCATCTATAAGCTATGGTGTCCTCATCTGTGGAAGGGAGACAATGTTTGCTTTGCAAAGGTTGAAAGTCTATGTAAGAGAATACTTCCACTGATGAATTTATAAGAAGCTGCACCACCTTGTTGCCTAATGAGAGTTACAAGATTTACAAACTGTTATTTACAAAATGGCATCCCCCAAATTTCATAAAATGTTGTTTATGTAGATTTTAAATACACAGATTTCCACTCAAGTTTAGAAGATATATGCACATATATGAAGATATATAAATACACATATGTATACATTATACATATATGTACCTATATATATATATATATATATATACATATATGGAGGGGCTTTCCATTTTACATATTTAAACCATTTTGAAGCTATTTTTCTAAATGAGCTTATTTTTTGAGGGGCTACTATGGTTTAAATTCAGAGCTTTGAGCTTTCCAGGCAAGTGCTCTACTGCTTGAGCTACACCTTCACCACTGAAGCTATGTAGATAGCTTTCAAACTTTATATATGATATATATTTAGTATATACACATCTATATCTCACAATGTCCCAAACAATATCAAAATTTATAATAAATAATCACTGAATACAGAATAAATGCTTCCCAGTCAAGCTAGGTTTGGATCTCAGCTTTAGCTGCATGGCCTTGCGTAAGCTATTCAACCTTCTGTGCTGTGGGGATAATAACAATGCCTACTCAGAAGGCTCTAGGAAAATTTAAATAAAGTCATTTATGTAAAGCTCGAAACAAAGCCAGGAAGAGCATATGCTTAAACAGATGTAAATATTTGTGGAGGGTAGAGAAACAATACATTTGAGGGACTATTTCAAAACCCTTTCCTGCTGGAGAAATTTCCATTTTGCAAATGGCATTTAATTTTCCCAGCTTCATCGACAGCGTGGGTCCAAAGGGCTAGTCATACATTTCACACAAGGAAGTACAGTGGTTAAAAATCCTTGCTGTGGCCTTCTAGAGCTGGGATAGAGTCTAACAACAGTCTCACTTGACAAGCGGGAGAATTCACACTCATGGGAGGAGAGGGTCACAATGAGCTATGCGAGCTCTCATTCCAGCAGGGATGGGGGGCAAGTGTCAGCCGTGGGGTCCATGAGAATGGAGGTGCTGCCTAGAGCTGGGCAAGCTGGGGGCTTTCCTTTCCAGTCTTCTTCCTTCTGGTCGGCTCACATATCATACATGTTTTTAAACAAGGAAGTGAATGAACCACTGTTCTCACAGGAGGAGGCAGAGAAAATACACAGAGATGCTGGGATCCCCTAGAAAAAGAAAGAACACCAAAGCCTTGGGAAGCCCTGCTACAGCACAGTGACCACTACAGGAGTGAAGTGGCCTCTTGGTGGAGTCCCTGAGACCTTAGCCAGGGGCCAGAGCCAAAGCAGACACCCCCGTGAAAGGCCTCTGCCCCAGTCAGATTCCCAGATGGAGGAAGTCAGAACCTGGACATGGAGAGGGAACATTCTAGTAAGATCTTCAGGGTGATAACAGGTTCTGGGGAGGGTCTTTGTGAAGAAGATAGCAAAATGGTTGCTCCATCTGTGATGTGGTTACCAAGATTATCCAGGGCACAGCCTGAAATTCACACATGCTGAAGTACACTCAGACTTGCCAGTCCTTGGGTCCTGATTTTCTATTTGGATAGCACTGAGATTGGAAAATGAGAATATACTCCTTCACAAGAGGCATGTGAATGAACTAAAAAAATATATGGCGAGTCAGTCAGGCACTGGTGGCTCATGCCTGTAATCCTAGCTGTGCAGAAGGCTGAGATCTGAGGATTGTAATTTGAAGCCAGTGGGGGCAGGAAAATTGGTGAGATTCCGATCTCTAATTAACTACCACACACCAAAAATGGAGCTGTAGTTTAAGTGGTAGAGAGACACTAGCTTTAAATGAAAAAGCTAAGGGACAGTGCTCAAGCCCTGAGTTCAAGCTTCAGTACTCACATATACACACACATACAAATGTACATATATATATGTATATTCCATATACTTATATATATTCAATATACACATATATTCCACATACACATGTATATTACAGATATACATACACACACATGGTAGACAAATTAAACTCTACTCTTAACCACTCTTCCCTCTCATGGCCTTTCCTTTTCTCTCTTGTTTTCCTCAATGGCTTTCCCCTTTCTCCCCCCTCCTCCCTTTCTCCCTGTCTTCCTTCCTTCCACCAAACAGACACCAAAACTCTGTGAAACTCTGTGGAGTCGGTAGCCATCTCCCAAGTGAGGGAGAGTACAATGAGCCATCAAGGCCAGTCCTGATCCTCTAGGAAAGTAGGCAAGTAAATAGATATAGAGCGATTGTACACAATTAGCACTTTGGGGGCAAAGAGATGAGAAGAGAAAGGACTTTCCATGGAGAACGTGACATCAGTGCTGGTACTTGAAAGACGAGGACAGATCATACAAACCATGAGAAGGGAGAGGTGGAGTTGAGGGAGAGACGTGCTGGGGGAGGTGACAGGTCAATATTGTGTGTACAGCCTTGGCAAGCTGACCTGCTCTGAGCCTTCTTTGCGTCATCTTTCTGGTGGACGTGCACCTGCTCTTGGTGTTGTGTGATGCTTAGGTGTGGTCGTGCTGGGGATACAGGAGGGCAGTGCAGGCTGGCAGTAAGTACTCAGTTGACAGCACGTAGGGTGACATGAGAATGTGAAGAGACATTTGTAAAGCTGAAGTCTGATCAGAATCTCGGGGAGTGGCACTTGGGCTATTTAATATTTCCAGTGAAGTCCTTCATAAAACTTTCGATTGCTTGGTAAATATACTGATTTACTTGGTAAATATTTGAAAGTGGTGATCTGGTGCCCAGGCTTGGAGCCAAGAAGGTCCAAGAAGTGGCTGGGAAAAAAGGGCAGAGGGGCTGGCTGTGAACTCATCTATGGAGAGCTGTTATCTGGGCTGGCGAGAAATGCAGAGGTGGAGAGGAGACGATTGGCAAGGACCAGGATTCATGGCAGACAATGGCCTAGGCCTCTTAAGCAAGGCAAAAGGAAGGAGAGGAAGGCTGGGCCTTGCACAGGCCTGTTTCTTCTCAGTGTTGGCAGCTCCCATGGCTACTGCTAGTTGAGGGCTCCTGCAGCCAGTGTTGCTAACTCTGGCTAAATTTACCCTCCATGGCTGTTTAAGAAAATGTGAACAACCTGATTGAGTTGTACTTCATATACATTAAGCTGCACATGTTCAGTGTGTACAATTTGTTGCATGTGGATATAGTCACACACAAAACCATCGCCATAATCAAGGTAATAGATCACTTCCAGAACCTTCCTGTGTGTCCCATTGAATGTGTGTGATGAGAGCACTTGACTTGAGACCCACTCCATTGACAAACTTTTATGTATATAACAGAGTGACCGAGAGGCCACATACTATACAGAAGACGTCTAGAACCAACTCACCATGCATAACTGAAACTGCATACCAATGGAACAACTCTCCATTCCTCTTTCCTGTGGTTCCTGGTAGCCCCTGTTCTATGTTCTACCTCTTTTGAGTTTGCCTGCCTGTCTCCCTCCCTCCCTTCCTCCCTCCCTGCCCTTCCCTTCCTTTCTTTCTTTCTTCCCTCCCTCCCTCCCTCCCTTTCTCTTTCCTTCCCTCTCCCTCCCTCCTTCCTTCCCCTTCTCTTTCTTTCTCTCTCTTTCTTCCTTCCTTCCTTCCTTTCTTCCTTCCTTCCTTCCCTTCCTTCCTTCCCTTCCTTCCTTCCTGTAGCTTCCTGATTCCTCAGAGTAAGAGAAAGTTGGGATTGAATGACAGTTCACACCTCTCCATCTTTAAAAAAAAAAAAAAGATTACCATCAAATCCATGTGATAGTGGAGAATGAACCTATGTAGGAAAATGTGCTCAAAACTTCCTCCCATTCCTGACCTCTGGTTGCCCAGGACTGAAGGATTTCCTGGGATTTGGGACTTTCAGTGCTAAGACTGGGATAGTGCTAAGTAGACCAGGATGGTGGACCACTGGACTACAGCATGCCTACAATAGACAGGGAAGTCATGCTGGTAATTTGGACGTATTTACACCATGGTAATTGGCAAACACCATAAACTGGCTTTTATTTTCCTCTGACTGGAAAACATTTTCTAGCAGGCCACTTTTTCTTTTGTGTTTATAATCCACTCCAGACTTAGGAGTGATCCACTTAGGATACATTATTATACTTCTTTATGAATCTATATGCTTCTTGGGGACAAGCATCATATCACATTTATTGTCACATCCCCAGTGCCCAGTACAATGCTTAACACATTGCACTTACTTGGTTAATGTTCATGTATTAATGGAGAGGAATGAGGCCCTATGCTTCCTAACTCAACCATAGGAGACCGAATAGACTCTTTTCTGCAAGTATGAAGTATTCCTCTTTTCTTCTGGAAGAGGAATCTTCCTTTGTATGTCATGCAATATGCATCTTAGCCTTGCTCCAGGTTGTATCAGTGAGGAGTGGCAGAGGCAGTAGTGGGACAATGGAAGGAAAGAGCAGCTGTCTTGTTGTGAGAATGAGGTCAGGCCTTTGAGGGTGGTAAAGCAGAGAGAAGGAAAAAAGAAACAGTACATTTAACTAGGCTACCTGGGAAGATTGGGTAGATCTTATCTGGTGGGAAACAAAGGGCTGGGGGGGGGGGAAGGTGACCTCAGATTTTAGATGTGGAATAGTTTGAACTACATAGAGCTCGAGGTTCTTAGAATTAATGCCACGGGGAGGAAAAATGGACTTCACCAGCAACAATGACCTCGCTGAGAGAGAGATCTGTGGGTTTCAATTCTGGTAGCATATGACAATAATTCTGGATGCCTTAAAATACACAGATGACTGAGTCCCAACTTAGTCTATTCAATGAGAATCTGAGTGGTAGATTTTTATGTGTTGTTTTTTTTTTGACAAACACTCTTCAGTCATTTCTAATGTCCAGCAACTGTTGAGAGCCATTAGTCTGATAAAAATTACAAATATTCCCTGCTGGTATCCCAATGAAAGGGAAGTCAACTTCAAAATGCAGTATCTGTTTACATTAGTAAAAAATCATAGACTGTATCTAAGATTCTAACCAGAAAAAGAAGAAGTTCATTGTAGAAATTTAAAGTAGAAGCCGGACCATGGATGGCTCACGCCTGTAAACATAGCTACTCAGGAGGCTGGGATCTGAGGATTGTTTTTTGAGGCTAGCTCAAAAAGTCCGTGAAATTCTGATCTCCAATAAACTACTCAGAAAAAGGCAGAAATTGATGCCATGACTCAAGTGGTAGAGCGCTAGCCTTGAGCACAAAAAAGCTTAGGGACAGAGCCCAGGCCCTGAGTTCAAGCCCCAAAACTGGCAAAAAGAAAAAAAAAGAAAAAGAAATTTAGAGTGGAAATTCAATCAGGGGTTTGCAAATAGGTAACAAGGAACATTTGGGGCACTGAAGGCTATTGGTCCATCTATTTTTTTTTTTTTTGTAAATAAAGTTCTATCAGTAAACAGCCAACCCACTCATTTACATTTGGTTCATGGCAATTTGCATATGATGATAAAGTTAAGTACTTACCACAGAGGCTGTGTGAACATAATGCCTCAAAGTTTTATTTCATAAGCTTGAGGTAAATGAAGTTTTCTATATTTTCTTTTCTATACAAAAGATTGAACTTTTCTCTATCCTTGTTTTGTTCCATGCAAATAGATTTTTAAAAAATCTATCAAAGAAGAAGTGACAAAATCTGAGCCTTCAGTTGGTAATGTGAAATTAACTAAGACTATTGGGTTTGGCATTTGAACTCAGGGCTTTGTATTTGCTAGGCAAGTGCTCTACAACTTGAGCCATGCTTGCAATCTTTTTGCTTGTAATTTGCTTTGGCTGGCCTTCAACTATGACTCTCCTATTCCTGCCCTTAAATAACTGAGATTAGAATAGTGAACTACTGGCTTTAGATTTCTTTCTTTCTTTCCCCTCCCTCTCTTCTTCTCCCCCTCCCTCTCCCCCTCCCTCTCTCCCTCCCTCCTTCTCCCTCCCTCCCTCCCTCCCTCCCTCCCTCCCTTCCTTCCTTCCTTCCTTCCTTCCTTCCTTCCTTCCTTCCTTCCTTCCTTCCTTCCTTCCTTCCTTCCTTCCTTCCTTCCTTCCTTCTCTCTCCCTCTCTCTTTCTTTTTGTGTTCTGGTATGGCTGCTTGAACTTTGGGCCATTCATCTTGTTTCTGTTATTTTTGGGGGGGGGGGTCTGGTCGTGGGGCCTGAACTCTGGGCCTGGATGCTGTCCCTCAACTCTTCAGCTCAAGGCTAGCGCTCTACGTACACTTGAGCCACAGTGCCACTTCTGGCTTTTTTCTTTTTGCTTATGTGGTGCTGAGGAATCAAACCCAGGGCCTCAGGCATGCAAGGCAAGCGCTCTACCACTGAGCCACCTTCCCAGCCCCACTGTTACGTTTTTTATGTTTAGGCTGGCATTTTACCATTTGAGCCACAGCTCTACTTCCTGCTTTTTGATAGTTAATTGGAAATAAGTGTCTCAGAGACTTTTCTGCTATGGCTGACTCTAAGCATGTTCCTTAGATCTCAGGCTCCTGAGTAACTAGGATTACAGGCCTGAGCCTCTGGCACCTGGTTTAGGATTTAATATATTCTGTTTTTTTTCTCATTAACTGATGCTAACATCCCATTTATGGTGACAATATAAGCTTCTCTTTTAAGAATAAATTGATTTATCTAGAAGTGAATGGATTTAAAGGTAATTATAAATAAAACTACTAGTATAACAAGTGACACATGTATCTGACAACAATCATGAAAGTTGTACTTCAGCCTGAAGTTTGGAAAATACTGAATGTATACCATCCTTCTATTTTACGGATAAGGAAATAGATCTGGCCATTAAGTCATCTGTCCGGTCACGTACTTGTTAATGGAAAACCCCAGATTCCTATCTGTCAGGATATTCTTTCACCTCTAAATGGTTATTTATTTGTACTTTGAAGCCATGCAGGAAGCATACACAGTATTATTCTACTAAAGTTCATAAATTCAGAGCTAGAAAATGTAGATGTCCTGGTGAATTTCTTCAGACATAGCTAATAGAGACTGATGTGGAGTTTGAAACAGAGTCAAGGGGCCATTTGCATTTTAAACAGCAATCTTGGGGGATGGGTGACATATTGGTTTCATTCACTTAATTGGTTCTTGGGCATGTTTCTTAGGATGATCAATCTAATGAAAAGTCTTGCTTCTTTTGCTTTTAAATCAAAATCTTGCTTGTGTGAGCAAAAAGTAAATCCAATGAATAGAAGTTTTTCCCCAGTATACTCTGTTGGATGTATTTAAACATATACTTGGTATTTCACTGCATAGTTATGGCTCTGTTTTTACTAGGACTGTCTATGATCATAATGATTAGGAGTAAAGCTGATCTCTCTACTCTTAGATATTCTCACTTATTAGATTAGAAGTTTACTAATCTTGGGGGTGGATTAGAGAGCTGGGAAAGTGTTTAGGAAACCTGAGCTTTGCACACTTAGTGGGCTGCTGACAATGTTACAGAGCTGTCTGTTGCAAAATTGTAGTTTTAAAGTGACATAGATGGGCCAAGTGCTGGTAACTCACACCTGTAAGCCTAGCTACTCAGGAGGCTGAGATCTGTGGATCATGGTTTGGAACCAACTCAAGTAGGAAAATTATGAGACTTATTTCCAAGTAATCACAAAAGAAGGATAAAAGTGAAGCTGTGACTCAAGTGGTAGAGTACTAGGCTTGAGCAAAAAGCTCAGGGACAAGGCTGGGAAGGTGGCTCAGTGGTAGACTGTTTGCCTCACATGCATGAGGCCCTGGGTTCGATTCCTCAGCACCACATAAACAGAAAAAGCCAGAGTGGTATTGTGGCTCAAGTGGTAGAGCACTAGCCTTGAGCTAAATTGCTGAGAGACAGCGCCCAGGCCCAGAGTTCAGGCCCCAAGACTGACAAAAAAAAAAAAAAAAAGCTCAGGGACAGCATGCAGGCCCTGAGTTCAAGCTCCAGAACACACACACACACACACACACACACACACACACACACACACACACACACACACACACAGAATTGGTGGGGTTTTTTTTTTTTTAGTGACATGCCTGATTATTAAGGCTTTGGATGTCACTCTACACAGGTAGAACATTGCTACCTTTTGACAAATAAGGCTGAAGGGAAGAACACATCCATTTGGACCACATGACTTATTTACATATTCTGACCATAGGTTCTGAAAAATGAATGAACTTTTATATCAACCAGTAACCTTTTAATTTCACTCAACATTGCATATATGGCACATGTTAACATTTTTTTTTAACTACAAATCAGTCTAGGTGGGTCACTTTTTAGAATGTGCTGTACTCTGAGCTTTATATATTGAAGTGTCATTTACTTAACACAAGTGACTGGGAAGATGGCCAGGAGCAATTGAGTGGACCTGCACTTCCAGTGGTTAATGGCCTATGTCTATTGACTAAGGCAAAGCCTCCATCTCCAGGAACCTATTGGTAAGGTTCCATGAAAGGAAAGATTAGATGTGGGCCATCATGTCTATCTTCTGTGGTGTTTTTTGGTGTGTTTATTTTGCAAAATAACCCAGAGAATAAATATGAAAGATGAGTAGCAAGATCAGGTAAGTAGGAGGGAGAGTTGGAGCTGAGATCAGACCAAGCTGAGAAAGCTGTCATCACCTGCTGCTTCTTCGTCAGTAGTCTGATGGCTGTGAGCTACACCGCTCACGTCATAGCTCTGTTGACAGCTCTCTGTTGATTCATTTGAGGACCCTTTAGTGCTCTGTTGAACTTGAGAACTTAGGAGTTACTGCTAGGGGCAGAATAACATCCGTTACCTGGAAACAACATTCGTGTCTGAGGAAAGAGGAATGCCTGCTTTGAGGTTGTCCATGGCTTGTTCTGGGAGTTAGAGGCCTCTAAAGAGCATTAAACTTCCAGATATCCGATTACTGCTGTATTGCATTGACAAAAGTGAGCTTGGAGGGTAAGGTGTTTGTCGGGATATGATGGCTGTTTTTCAGCCATGCTATTAGGGGTTATGAAAAATGAAGCACATTTCTCATTAGAAAAGAATCATCCATTTCCTTCTTACATTGCCAAGGGCTGTTTGTTCTTTTTTTTTTTTTTTGGCCAATTCAACCAGAACCCAAAATTGAGACTCTTAATCCTTGAGGGTCTAAGGTAAATGGGCAGATTGAAAAGAAAACCTATTGGGACCAAGGAGGGATATTCTGGTATCTAACCAACAGTGTGCAAACAAGTTCTGATTTGCTGTGAAGGAAAAAAGGTAAAATAGCTAAATTCCTTTGAGCAAATTCCTGTCTCAATCAGTATCAAAACAATGAATGTCATTCTTTCTCCTAGAGTGTTTAAGCATTGGCTTAAACCTCTTGGCTCTAAACCTATTTAATTCTTTTCTTTATAAATTCATTCTTAACATTTCACTCTTCCTTTTAATGCCCACTCTAACCATCTAAGCCCCTATCACCTGAAAGATGAATTGTTCTACTTCCTTCTTATTTAATCTATAATCATCCAAGCCCCCATCACCTGAAAGATGAATCATTTTACTTCTTTCTTCTCTAATCTGGTCTTTATTCTCTCTCAGTAACCAAAAAAAATTTAGTATTAGTCATGGCACTACTGGTAATGTCAATAAAAAGAATAGTTACAAGGTATCACTAATGCTTAGGCAAAAATCCCCACTCCCAAGAACAGGTAAGGTCACCCTCGATCACAGAGATCATCCAAGGATTAGGTACATGACCCACACCAACTAGAATCCTCCCAGACTTTTTAATCTATAGATACTGAGAGAAGGAAGATAAGTTTGTCCTTCACATTTCTGAGCTCTGTTTCTGCAGGTTCAACCAAACACAAAGCACAAAAGTATTTCTCAAATTTTCACAGATATTTGCCTTGTCATTATTTCTGAAACAGTACTACAACTATTTAGATTATGTATAATAAGCAATCTAGAAATGATTTATGCAACATGACAGAATATTCATGTTATGTGCAAATATAACAACATCTTCTATAAGGAAGTCAACCATGTGCAGGTTTCAGTATCTATAAGGGGCTCCATGACACTGAGACATCTATGTTTTCTTGGGTCGCTAAGTGGGGAATGGATAGTATGTGCAGTGCCTAAACTTTAACCAACTCCCTTTAACCAAGTGCTTTTGCCTTCTGTGCCATTGCAAAGATAAAGCTCATTTTCAATGGGAGAGAATGAAGTCAACACAGAAAGAAGGTGGGAGAGAAGGAAGGAAGGATGAAGGAGAAGTAGGAAGTAGAGAAAGAGGAGGAGAGAGCCAGGAAGAGGAGGGAACAAGATAATAGTCTCAGTCCTAGAGATAAATTATAACTCTCTATCTTCTTTCCCTTTGCCAGTCTAGGGTTGATCTTTGGACCAGTTCTGGTCAGGGATGTAGAAAGGGAGATTTGCCTGGAGTTTTCCAGAAGGATTTTTTTTCTTAATGATAGGTGACTGATATATGTGCCCGCGAGCGGGGACATGGGCCACAGATGAGACATAGTTTGGGTCCTTAAAGATGTCACTAAAGTGCTTTCAAATTTCCTGTTAGGGCTGATAATGAAATGTTCTTTGTTTTGAAATTCATTCGAAGTCCTTGTCATCAAAACCTACTAATTTTTCAGAAGAACAACATAAAGTTCATGCTTCTGAATTGCCTCTAGCTCAAACTTCTCTCTTAAGTTTCAAGATGGAGTCACTTGCTGGGTCTTCCACGCAAGTATTCCACTGACATCTCGACTTAGAGGATCCCAACACTCTCCCATTTCATGTTCCTCTGTTTTGTCTTCCATTGCTGGAAGGCATTGCCATGTACCCGGTACACAAGCAACATGCCATTCATTCCTCACCGCTCATACCCACCAAACTTGATTTCCTGCTATGGAAGGTGTGATTGCACGGTCTAGTCTGGTTTTGCTTGGGGTTTGTTGTGGTTCTTTTGAGTTTGGGAATCACAATATAACTTTTTTCTGTGTGTGGGGGGTGTCAGTCCTGAGGCTTGAACTCTGGGCCTGGGCACTGTCCCTCAGCTCTTCAGTTCAAGGCGAGCATTCTACCACTTGAGCCACAGCGCCACTTCTGGTTTTCTAGTGGTTTATTGGAGATAAGAGTCTCACGGACTTTCCTGCCTGGGCTGCCTTTGAACCATGATCCTCAGATCTCAGCCTCCTGAATAGTTAGGATTACAGGCGTGAGCCACCAGTGCCAGGCCACAAGGTAACTTCATTAATGTCATCCTTGCCTTTCCCCCCAGACTCCCCACCACACATTTATCTGCCTCCAGAGCCTCTCTTCTTTTCTCAAGAATCTGGACCTTGTCCCCACCTGTCACATAGCTTCCAGGTGCTCTAGTTCACCTTTATGTAAACTTACCTTGTGTTTACTTGCCACAAGTCCCAAACTGTTTTTCCAGTTTAGACGATATTTATGTTGACTAAATATTAGCACAAGCAATTGGCATGCTCACCAACACTATGGCTGATCGCTGGCCATATGTTGTAGCCTTTACAAATTGATTTTCATTTATGGATACTTACAGTAGCATCCATTCTTCTCAGCCATGGTCAGCAGAGCTGGTCTATGAGATTAGTGGTATGCTCCATTTGGGTGTTCCTCAAAGAATCACCTAGGGAGACCCTACAAATCGTGCTGCTCAGGATACTAAACCAATTAACTCAGACCCGTTAGGGGTGGAACTCAGACCTCAGTAGCTGTCAGCATACCCCAGGCAAGTCCAAGGTGAGGCAAGTTGGAGAACTTGTTCCCCAGACCCATGCTTTCAAGGCTTTGCTGTGCAGGAGACTCAAGGCTCTTTGTTAAATGCTGACGGGATTCAGAGGTCTGAGTGTGTCTGAGATACTGCATTTCTGACAAACAAATGTCCTTGCAATGTGGTTACTTCTCCTAGTCCAAGGAACACATGTTGAATAGCAAAGCTGTAGTCCTTTCAAGAGCCTCTGTTTCAGCTTGCAAATAATTTCCCAGAAATGATTAGTTCCTTTTTGTCCCTCCTTATTTTTGGTATCTGACTTTGAACGCATGGCTTTATATTTGCTAGGTTGGCACTTGCACACACCTCCAGCCATTTTAGCTTGTAATTTTGAGAGAGGGTCTCACTTTTTCCCTGCTGACAAGGATATTTATCCTCTTATTTGTGCTTCTTGCGATAGCTGGGATAATAGGCATGTGCCACCATGTCCGCTATTGGTAGGGATTGGGTGTTGTGAATTTTGGGCCTAGACTGACCTTGAACTGTGATCCTCCTGATCTGAACCTCCTGAGTAGCTAGGATTACAGGTGTGAGTCACTATGCCTGACTCATTAATTCTTTTGAGTTTGTGATTATTTCCATGGTTTTAATGGCTCACCTATGTCTTGCTTCCTCCCCATTGTCTAGCCATCATAACATAAACTAATTCTCCATTTCTCTCCAGACACTAATTCTTGTGAAAACAACCCACACACCAAAATAGAAGTAAAGATTCATTTAGCTAAACCTAAGCATATTTTTCCAAAGAACATATTTTTCTGAGATCTTCACTGGGCATCCCTATAGACTAAACACACTCTTTGAAGGTTGTGTGATTTAGCAACGGATAATAATCCAATATCTTAGTTACTGCAGTTCTAAGTAGATTCACAGATGGGATTACAGGTATCAGCCACTGCCACAAACACTAGATCTTCAGTTCAAAAAAATGATCAATGATCACAAACAAGAAAAAAAGAAAGCATCAAGCACAAGATTCGTTTTCAGAATTGCTTAGAATTCTAGATCATAATACCCTGGGAAATGTATTTCTGGGCAATTGTCTAATAGCTTTACAATAGTAATTATCAAATAGTTATCTATGGACTTTAGTCTATGGATATATCCTTAGGAATTTAAACTCCATTTCTTGGTACTTAATGCTGATATTAAGTTAAAAATTGATATAAAGCACACTGGCTCATCAATGATGACCAAGAGCTAGCTCACAATTCCTATTCCTGCTTTTATATCTCTATTTATAATTGTATAGATGCCAAATTTCATCTCACTATTGCTGCAGCAAAAGAATAAAGAACAGAGGGAGAGTTCATATGAAAACCATGTGTTTGAACCAAGAGAACATTACAGGTAGTATAATATATAAAAATGTCTCAGTAGGTCAAATAGGCAAACCTTATAGGATTGAAAGGCCATACCACATCCTATTTTAGACTTGTTAAAACTCAAATAGTATAATAAAAACCCATTCACAGAGATAATATTACACATGATAAGAAGCTAGTAAAATGCATTTGATTATCATTGACTTTCATCTTACTTATATTTAATTTATACATTTGTTTTGTTCTGCAGTGGCTTCAAAAGTAGCATTCTATAATACTTATGGGAATGAACGCCAGGAAATGGAAATAAGAAGTGATTTATTTGTTGTTGTTTTCATTTTCTTTTCGTCTTATTTGTTAATTTATCTGTCTTTGGGAAAGGAAGAAGTGGCACAGAAGTGAGCAAATGGGTGAGCAAAGGGTGAACAAATGCAACAGTGACACTCACTAGACACTGTATTGAAAATGAACTACACAACTTGTGGGTGGGGATGGGAGGGAAAAACTGTCAGAGAATGAAGGAAGGGGTGACATGGCTCAAAAAGAAATGTATTCTTTATCTGATGTAAGTAATTGTAACCCTCTGTATGTCACTTTTACAATAACAACAAAGAAAATAAAAATTTTAAAGTAACATTGTAGTTTTAGTTTGGCATGTTCAAGTAGCTTTTTTTTTGTTGGTACTGGGATTTGAACTCAGGGTCTTGAGCTTGCTAGGAGATGCTCTCCCACTTGAGCCACGGACAAAGCCATTTTTCTTTGTTTTTATATAGTGTTTCATGCTTTTGTTTAGAACTGACTTTAGACCACAATCCTCCTGTCTCCACCTCCTGTATGGCTACAAGTACGATTTGCACCACCACACCTGGTTTCTTATATGTGGAGATGGAATAGCACTAATTTTTTTGCCCAGGCTGTCTCAAGCTACAACCTTCCCAATCTCCACTTCCTGAGTAGCTGATATTATAAATATGAGTCATGTGCTAGGCCCTCAATGAAATGAAATTAACAACGTAATAAATTTTATATTAAGACATTGCTGGGAAAGTATTTTGTAAGACATTTACTTTATTCCAGTGTTTTCATTCCTCATGTACATGTTCAATGGCCTATTACATCAAACACTTCATTCATTCACCAGTGGTAGTGAATCACATCTGTAATCCTAGCAACTCAGGAGGCTGAGATCTGAGAATCACAGTTCAAGGCCAGCCCAGATAGAAAATGCAATACATTGGTCAATCAGCGCTCACTCCTGAGAGATCTGTATTGATTACAAGTATTTCAAAAGTAGAGCTGGGGCTGGGAAGGTGGCTCAGTGATAGAGTGCTTGCCTTGAATGCATGAGGCACTGGATTCAATTCCTCAGCACCACATAAGCAGGAAAAAAAGCCAGAAGTGGTGCTGTGGCTCAAGTGGTAGACCGCTAGCCTTGAGCTGAAGAGCTGAGGGACAGCACCCAGGCCCAGAGTTCAGGCCCACCACTGGACCCAAAAAATATTTTTTTAATAAAAAAATAAAAAATAAAAGTAGAGCTGTTTTGGAGAAGACATCCTGAATAGCTAGCTCATCTTTTTGGCTGCTCTAGTAATGCTGTGTACTCTGGACACTGATGACTCATGCCTGTAATCCTAGATACTGAGAGGCTGAGATCTGAGGATCATGGTTTGAAGTTGGCTCAGGGCAGGAAAGACTGTGAGACTCTTATCTCCAATAAACTACTAGGGGGAAAAAAAAGCCAGAAGTGAGACTGTGGCTCAAGTTGTAGAGCACTAGTCTTGAACAAAAGACTCGCAGGGACAGTGCCCAGACCCTGAGTTCAAGCCCCAGAATTGGCAAAAAAGAAAAAAAAGATAAAAAAGAAATGCTATGTATAAAAGAATGATTTCAAAAATAATACCTCATGAAGAAAATATTTGTAAGTTTGTAAGCAGCTCAGTGTGGTTTTCCTGTGTAGCAGAGGAACCGCCTTTTAAGCAAAATTATAGTTCATAGGTAGTTTCATTCTTTTTCTTTTTAGTAGACATAGAACATATCATTTTGCTGTGAAAAGCTATAGTTGGTTTAAAGGCATTAAAATTCATTTATTTTATTTTTGTCAGTCATGGGGGCTGAACTCTGGGCCTGGACGCTGTCTCTCAGCTCTTCAGCTCAAGACTAGCGCTCTACCACTTGAGCTACAGCACCACTTTGGCTTTTTTCTTCTTATGTGGTGCTGAGGAATCAAAACCAGGGCCTCATGCATGCGAGGCAAGCATTACATCACTGGGCCACCTTCCCAGCCCTAAGTCCTTAAAATTTTTATTGGAATAGCTTGGATATACATAGTTCAGTGTAAAAAAGTCAAGATTCACCTGTTAAGTCTTTTGTACATAGTTGGTTCCAAATAATGATTTAGTCAGTTCTTTGAGATTACAAATTTATACATGGGCTATTCACAAATTGAGACATTTTTAATGAACAATAAAATATTCAACAATGAAATATTCAATAAAATTCAAATATTCTATAGATATTTTCAAATATTTAGATGTTTGATATTATTTAGAAACAATAGTGGGATATTTTCACCCTTCAATGCAAATTACATGGCCTGATAGGGGTATTTTTTTAAATCTGAGTGCAGTTTTCTCACTTGAATCTGCCTTTGATAGAAACTCTGTTATATACAATGTTGACACAACCTAACAGCTTTAGTTATACAGTTCACAAGTATAGGTTAACCGTTTGCTGTTTTCTGCAGTTTACTGTTTCAAATACTTCTCCTGAGCCTTTCCTATGAAACTTTTAGCTAACTGGAAGAAATGTATCTCAGATGTAGTTAACAACTGGCATACTGTTGCTAAACACAGCAATAAACAGTAATCAAAGGGATAAATTATGGCACTATCAATCATAATTTCATAGTTTAAATTCCCCTCTAGACTAAGCAAAATTAAAACTCGTTCCCAAAGGCAATGAATACTCACATGATGGCTGCCCATGTTGGTGTTCTGTTCTGTGTTTTATTAAGAGAGATCAGTCTTCCAGCTGAACAAGTTTATAATGCCTTTCCGAGAGCTTAATAGCTCTTGTGTTTAATAAGTAACTTTTGGAATTGGATTTCTATACGTTGTTTGGGATGGACAGATAAAGGTGAGCTTTATGAATAAGATGAAGGTGTTTAAACTGCCTTGGAAAGACATCTTTTTAAAACAAAATACTAATAAAGTTGAAGCTCTTTAGGTTAAACAACTTTTCACAACCAAAAGGCTGTCCCGGCCTCCTTTCTAGATCATTGATTTATTTTTCCATATTGTACGTGTTTAAGGTTTTCTCTTACTCATGAAAGTATTAACTAAATAGGCTGAAAAATTTAAACTATCTTACTGAATATTCCTATTGTTGTTATGGAGAATTTTGTTAAAGAAGTAGGGTTTGAACTCAAGCCCTTGTAATTGCTAGGCAGGTGCTTTACCTTTTGAACCATACCTCTAGACCTTTTTGTTTTGTTACTTTTCCTTTTGCTCAGGTGATCTGGATTTTGATCCTCCTGTTTATGCTTTCCTTGTAAGTAAGATGACAGAGGCATCCCTGAAAGAGGAATAAGAGGGACACTCTACTAAACCCTGCTTTTTGAGATGGGGGTCTTGGGTGTAAGCCTGTGTTCCTGGCTACACAGAAAATGTCATAGCTTCATTGAGTTGCTCTAGACCATCACTTTCACTAGTTGGATTCTGTTTTGTTTTGGCTTGTTTTTGCAATGGGTGAAGATAAAATGCAGAGCCTTATATTTTATAAATTCCAATGATGCTATGTTTACATGGTAATTTTTTTCTAATAATGAAAAAAGATACTATGAAAAGTAAGGCTACTGACCTCCCAGACTCATCTATCTATCTATCTGTCTTGGTCTTTTTCTTCTCAACAAGATTTTTCATATTAATTAATTAATTTTTTTACAATGCATGGTTCCATGCCTTGCATGTTTCCTATACTAAAGAGATATCTGATATTGGCACATTTCTTTCCAGCATAAGCATAGTGATCATTATGAGAGTAAACCAAGACTTATTTAATTAGTCCACCATTACTATTTGTTTAGGTTGCTTTTGGTCCTTTGCTTGAATATTTTCTATACATGTTTACTTGTGTAAACTGAGTAAAATTTTGAAGTGGAATTGCTGACCAAAGAATACTTGAAATGCCAATAGATATTTCCAGGTTATCATCCACAACGGAATAAATACGGAGACACAAAAATGTGAACCACTAGACCAATTTTTTTTTGTGCCAGTCCTGGGGCTTGAACTCAGAGCCTGGGCACTGTCCCAGAGCTTTTGTGCTCAAGATTAGCACTCTACCACTTGAACTACAGCTCCACCTTGGAGTTTTCGTGGTCAATTAGACATAAGAGTCTCATGCACTTTGCTGCCTGGGCTGGCTTCAAACCATGATCCTCAGATCTCAGGCTCCTGAGTAGTTAGAATTGCAGGTGTGAACCACTGACTGGTACCCAGATGGAACATACTTTCTATTTTATTTTATTACCTGAAACTAGTTGTACAAGAAGGGTTCGATTAAACATGTCTATTTATATGTACGAATCATCTTGATCAGTGTTACCTTTCCCTTCTCCTGTCCTCACCCATCTCCTCGTTTCCATTTTCATGTATGTACATTGAGTATTATGACAGTATTCACCCAATTCCTCTATCCATTTTTTGCCATCTTTCTTTTAGCTCCCCACCTTTTCCCCAGTCAAGACATGTTCTAGTTTTCTGGTATTTATTTTATTAAACTGCTTGTTAACTGCTCAAATGAGTTATAACCATGAATCTCACTCTTGCCTGTATCATACTTTAGTCAGTTGGATCATGTATATAGGGATGTTGCCTTGTATGAGTTTACATATATGTTTAGATTTTTAGATCTAACTTCCACATACTAGAGAAAACATGGGCACTTTTTCCTCTCTGAGCATGTCTAACTTTACTCAATATGATTTTTTTCCAGGCCCATCCATTTCTCTATAAATAATGTAATTTGATTTTTTCTGATAGATAAACAAAATTCCATTGTATCTTGATCCATTCTCATCATTCTTGAACATGAACTGATCCATGGCATTTACTTTCAAAAGAAAATAATTCACAGCTCCTACAATCACATGCTAGTACTCCTTTTCCACACATCATTATTAAAATGTTCTGTGAATTTCAAAGAAGAAAGGTGATCATTTCACGTTGTAATTTCCATCCCTCTTAGTTAATAGCCTTAATATATTTCATTTCTTTTTTTTTTACATTCTTTTTTATTGTGAAAATGCTATACAGAGGAATTACAATTACACGGGCAAGGTAATGAGTACATTTCTTATCCAGCTTTGTTGCCTCTTCCTGTGTTTCCCCTTCCCATCCTATATTTCATTTCTTAGAAGCCACTTTCATAAACTGTTTTCTTGTTCAAGACCTTAGTGTTTCCTTTTCTGCTTGTTTTTGTTTTTTGAAGTAGAGCCTTACTACATAACCCAGGTTGGCCTTGAATTTATGATCTTCATGCCTCAACTTTCTAAATGTCTGGATTCCAAGAATGTTCCATACTCTCTCTTTCTCTCTTTTCAATAATGCCCTGAGTTCTTGTTAATTTGAATTACTAGTTAATTTTTATTTGTAAAAACCTTTAAGTCAGGGGCTGGGAAGGTGGCCCAGTGGTAGAGCGTTTGCCTTGCATGCCCGTGGCTCTGGGTTCAATTCCTCAGCACCACATAAGCAAAAAGAAAAAAGCCGGAAGTAGTGTTGTGGCTCAAGTGGTAGAGCGCTACCCTTGAGCTGATGAGCTGAGGGGCTGTGCCCAGGCCCAGAGTTCAGGCCCCACGACTGGACCCCCCCTCCCCCAAAAAAGTAAGTAAAAACCTTTAAGTCAATAGGCCCTTTTCAAGTGTAACAATGATTTTCCCTCCGTTGTTTTGTTCGCCTTTTGTCTCTGTTTATGTCTTGAGTATGTGTATATGTGTGGAGAGAGGGTGTTAGCTTTTATGTATTCAAACACATCAGTATTTTCTTTCACTTGCTTAGAAAAATATTTTTTGTATCAAGATGACTCAATCTTGTACATTTTAATTCTTTAAGGCTTATATCTTTGAATCATTTGGAACTGATTTTTGATACACATTCAAGAAGAAAAGAATTTGACTTAGCTTTTGTTAATTGATCTTCAATAGTTACTACCTAATTCATGGTCATTTCTCCTCTATTGATTCAAGATGTCATCTCTATTTTATGCTAAATTACCTTCAAATATGGAATTAAAATTCAATATAGATTTAGTCTTGATTTTACTTATTCTTTTGTTCTTTTTTTTTGTTTTTGTTTTTGGGTCCGGTCGTGGGGCCTGAACTCTAGGCCTGGATGCTGTCCCTCAGCTCTTCAGCTCAAGGCTAGTGCTCTACCACTTGAGCCACAGTGCCACTTCTGGCTTTTTTCTTTTGCATATGTGGTGCTAAGGAATCGAACCCAGGGCCTCAGGCATGCAAGGCAAGCGCTCTCCCACTGAGCCACCTTCCCAGCCCCTTGTTTTTTTTGTTTTGTTTTGCAAGTTCTGGGGCTTATAAACTCAAGACCTGAGTGATGTCTCTAAGTTTCTTTTTGCTCAAGGCTAGCATTCTCCCACTTGAGCCACAGTGCCACTTCCAGTTTTTTCTGTGTATATGGTACTGGGGAATCAAACCCAGGGCTTCATGCATGCTAGGCAAGCACTCTACCACTGAGCCATATTCCCAGCCCTGTTGTTTTTTTTTTATTCTTTTAAGTTTTGTCTGTTGAAATCCTTGGATATACCAATTGCTCAGATTACTATAGTAAAGATTAATCCGAATTTTTTTGGTTAGAATTTATAGTTAAACTTATACATAGGACTAGCAGGAGAGGGTTGAACTGTCAGGGAGGGTAAAGAAGGTTGACTACAGTTGAATTAGATTATTTGCAGCTATGAAAACAAAAAAGAAAACCTGTCTTGCCCATGTAATTGTAACTCCTCTGTATGGTATTCTCACAAAAAAATAAAAAAAATAAAATAAAACCTGTTGAGGATGCTATTTGGGGGAGAGGGTAGCAGGGAATATTATTAATAGGGAAGGGAGATTGATTAGAATAATAGTTTAAATATGCATGAAGATGTATTTCTGTATAAGTGAAATAGCTAATAAAAATAAGCAAATTAACAAACAAACAAAAAAGGCCAGGTGCTGATGGCTCCTGCCTATAATCCTAGCTACTGAGGAGGCTGAGATCTGAAGATTGTGGTTCAAAGTCATCCCAGGCAGGAAAGTACAAGAGACTTTTTCTCCAATTAATCACCGAAAAATGGAAGTGGTGCTGTGGCTCAAAGTGATAGAGCACTAGCTTTGAGCAAAAGAGCTCAGTGACAGTGCCGAGGCCAGGAGTTCAAGCATCAGGACTAACAAAAAAAAGCGTATGTACAAGAAACAATCAAATAAATAACTACAAATGATTACATTTGCTCCAAGGAAGATTAACCGGATGTTATAATGCATGTGTGTGTTTGAGAGACAGACACAGAGAAAGAGAGAGAGACCAAGACAGAGATCCCTTAAATTTTAACAGGACAGGCTGGGAAGGTGGCTTGCCTTTCATGTGGGAGGCCCTGGGTGTGATTCCTCAGTACCACATAAGCAGAAAAAGCCAGAAGTGGCACTGTGGTTTAAGTGCTAGAGCGCTAGCCTTGAGCTGAAGAGCTGAGGGACAGCACCCAGGCCCAGAGTTCAGGCCCCATGACAAAAAATAAAAAACTTTCAACAGGACTTTTCAAAAGCTAACATAGATCTATTTTACTTTTTTTTTTCTTTTTTGTTGGTCGTGGGGCTTGAACTCTGGGCCTAGGTGTTATTCCTCAGCTCCTCAGCTCTTCAACTCAAGGCAAGCCCTCTACCACATGAGCCACAGCTCCACTTCTGGTTTTCTGGTGGTTAATTGGAGATAAGAGTCTCACAGACTTTCCTGCCTGGGCTGGTTTCAACTGAGATCCTCAGATCTCAGCCTCCTGAGTAGCTAGGATTATAGGCGTGAGCCATTGGTACCCGGCTATTTTACTTTTTTTTTTTTTTTTTTGAAGCAGGATCGTACTTTATAGCACAAGCTGGGCTGGCCTCAAACTCACAATTCTGCCTAAGCCTCTAGAGTGTTGGGATTATACCTATATACCACCATACCCATCTGGGGACCTTATATTTAAACTACGAATTAAAAGATGAGAAGGAGTTTTCATTAAAGGAGAGTTTTCCAGATTGGTTGAATGTTATTATCTTGTGCTCAGGCTCAAAATAAGAAGAAATTTGTGAACTGTAGAAAATAAAAGATGGCCAAAGAAGCCTGACAGATGCCAGGAAGTATGCTGTGTGTTGGAGATTCAGGAAAACAAGACAAAGCACCAGAAATTCACAGTGGAATGGAATGGGGAGACGATCTGAAGGTAGAAGTTAACCACCAATGCTTTTGCCATTTGTTATTATTTTATTTTACATTAATATTTTTTCCTTTGTGTCTAATTTTTGCCTTATATATAATCCACTCCCTCCTTTTGGCAGGCCCTAGACTTCTCAGGGCCTAGTCCTCACTGCTCCACTTCCAGCGGGCTCTGGAATCACTGTCACTGACCCCTCCGGGAACCCCAGACCAGTGATATCTCCTCCCCTCTCTCTCCTGCCCTTGGGTGGGGAAGCTCAAAGGTCAGGAGGAGTTGAGTAACTGCCACGGCAACTCACCTCAGAGATAAGTTCTTTTGAAGGGGGTTGAGTTGTTGAGCACAGGAAATGCCTCACTACATGTTTATGGCTTCAGGGAGGTAAAAGATAGAAAGCTAAGAGGCTCAATAGGAAGTGTGTGTGGCTTTTTAATTTTGTGGATCATCACGACTGTGAATACCTCTTGATTGTTTAGATTTGTATTGGGCTGAGATAGAACTCTGATGTCATTCCCTCTGTCTCTTTCCTCACTTGGGTTCTTAGGGAAGTGTCTGAGATAGCTACCAGCAGCCACCTTAGGGACCAAAGGGGCATTTCTGTGACCTTAGGCAATTTCTAAGAGGATGTGATGGCTGGAGACTCAGAGGTCAGAGAGGAAATAACTGTCTGAGAAAGAAGGAGAAGCCCGGTGCTGGTGGCTCACACCTGTAATCCTATCTACTGAGGAGGCTGAGATCTGAGGATTCAAAGACAAGCCTGGGCTGGAAAGTCTGTGAGACTCTTATCTCCAATAAACCTCCAGAAAACCAGAAGTGGCGCTGTGGCTCAAGTGGTAGAGTGCTAGCCTTGAGCTGAAGAGCTGAGGGATAGTGCCCAGGCCCAGAGTTCAAGCCCCATGACCAACCAATAAAAAAAAGTAAAGAAAGAAAGAAAAGAAAGAAGAAGGAGAGGACATGCTCCAAGGAATGAGGGAAAACAAGAAGAGAAATGCAAAACCAGTATACAGTAAAGCCACCAGCACAACCATATTCATTGTAGCACTAACCACTATAGCATGGTATGGAATCATCCCAGATGCCCCTCAGTGGCTGAATTCATCAAGAAACTATGGTGTTATATACACAATGAAATTTTACACACCCATTCAAAAGGATGATATTGTACCATTTGTAATGAAATGAAAAGACTTAGAAAATATTGTTAAGTAAGTTAGTCCCTGAGAGATCTAAGATGTATGTTTTCCCTAATATGTGGAAGCTATTTTTGGTTTACAAACTCATAAGTAAATATATTGGGGGATATGCAAGTATATACAAATGTATTAACTTGCTGGAGGGGATGTGGAGGAAGAGGAGCCCTATTACACTGCTGGTGGGAATGTACACTTATACAACCACTTTGGAAAGCAGTCTGGAGGGTCCTCAGAAAGCTAAATATTGGCCTCCCTTATGACCAAGCCATACCACTCCTAGGCATCTATCCCGAACAGGAACCAGTATACAAGGACACACACACCTCCATGTTTATTGCGGGACTGTTCACAATAGCCAGCATATGGAAACAACCCAGATGCCCCACTACAGATGAATGGACCCAAAAATTTTGGTATCTATATGCAATGGAATATTATGCAGCCATTAGAAAGAACAAAATAATGGCATTTGCAGGGAAATGGATGGAGCTAGAAGAAATCATGTTGAGCAAGGTATGCCAAGAACAAAGAGACAAATGGCACACGGTCTCCCTGATAGGTAGATGTTAAATCCAAAATGTAAGGTGATACAACAAAGTAAACAAGACTCAAAAAACAAAGGTCCTCCACTCATCTGGTCGAATCATTACTAAATGACCCCATGCTGCTGATCACATATATGGCATATATGTGCACATTGGAGGGAAACTAGGAGAAGGACACAGAACCAGAGGGAAACAGGGAAAAACATACAACAGTGGGACCCATCAGCTGCACTGGACATTGATCAAAATGAACTAAGCAACTCAATGGCAGCGATGGGAGGGAGGGAATGAGTGGGAAAAAGGGAACAGCTGACACTAAGCAAAAGGAAAGAAATGTACATATCACCTGATATGGAAGAAGTAACTGTATTGTCAAAGCTCATAGAACTCATAAACTTTATAGATCACAACAGAGACAATTTGCCCCACCAAGATTAGAATGCATTTCTGACTTTAACTATCACTATCTCACGACTGTGAAATTTGTGAAATTTATGGAATCACTTAATCACAATAAAGAAATTGCAAAAAAAAAAAAAAAGGTAAAAAATGTATTAGCTGAAATATGGTAGATTCAAGGGAGAAGTCAAATAGTGTAATTCCTTAGAAAGCCAAAATCAAAGTTCAGGAAAATAAAACACTGAGAAGCAGGTATTCAAAAGGGATGGAGTCAAGGAGAGAGAGGTAGACAAATGAAGAGGAAAAAAGGGGGAAATACAGAATCCAATGCATATTGTAGTCACAGACTGCTTTGTTAAGTGGCAACTCCTTTGTACAACTACTAAAAATAATTTTAAAAATAAAACAAATGGGAGAGAGGTTTTCTTGTATCATTAACTATTATAAATAATAATAGGCGTGGTATGACAGCTTCCTCTGCTAGCCAGGGTGTGTTTTTAACAGCTCTTGGATTGTGATGGTTCTCAGGTTAAGGTGAAAAGGAGTCAGCCTGGCAGAGGAGCATGACAAATGGCATGGCAGTCCCAGACAAAAGCAGCAGCAAAGATACAATGCATAAAACAGCGGATGGACCTGGTATCTTTGTAAATGACAACTTCATTGGCTAGACTGCTCAGATGAAAAACCATGGAAGCAACCTTGACTCTTCTCTATGTTCAATTTGTCAGCCAATCTGGCAGCTTTGTTTAAAGAAGATGTGCAGAATCTGCCCACTTCTCTCCACCTCCCAAAGTCCAAACACCACCTGGATCATTGCACTGATGGATCTCCCTGCTTCCATCTTTACTCTGGGCACATTTGGGCTGAGCAATGTAAATGATCCTGGTAACATTCTGTTATGCTATTGTCTGATTGTTATCCTCGGATAGCTACCATCACCCTCAGCAAAAAACCAAAAAAACACAAACAAAACAAAAAAAACACAGTGTTTCCAATGGAAGATTCACTTCTAAGGTTGCTGATCCCTCTCTGGCACCCTTTCTAAACTTCTTTTTCCCTTACGATCTTGTTCCAGGTATACAGTTCTCCTTGCTATTACTTATTAAGCACAATGGCTATACTCCATCTGATCAGTATATATCATTTCAACGTGTTTTGGTTTTACAGTGCTGGTGATTGAACTCAGAGGCAAGCGTTCTACCACTGCACTACAGCCCCAGCTCCTCAGTGTACTTTTCTTTGTGCATCTTTTTCCTCCTCCCTGGGATATAACCTCTGCTGGAGGGAAAGGGAGAAAATAGGGGGAGGACAAGGGTTTATGTTTTGTTTACTTCTGGCTCAGGTCCCCGCCTGGCTCTTGTAAGTACAGATAGCTCCTGATGTAGGCTATTAAGACCATATTTCAGACTCTTTTATAGTCATCTAGAATTAATATGCAACAAAAGCACAAAAATGCAATTTTCCAAACACTTGCTTGATCTTTTCTTCTGCAGAAAGCCAAAGTAGCATTTCTTTTGATGTCCAGTGGTTTAGATAAAACCCCAAAATGTGAGATGATTTTTGGACTGACATTTTCCTCTATCTGAGTAAAAATACAACATATTCTTTGTGGTTGATTATAGTTTCCTCTTCACACGAGTTCTTAGCTTCCCAAGAGTAGAGTCTGGCCTTCTGCTTGACACATTCCCACAGTGTCAGCAGGCAGAGTTCACTTCGTGAAAGTTGTTCCTTCACAGAGACACAAAGGCTGAAATATGCAGGGAAGGGTGATAGTTGTAGAAAGCAACTGAATTCCAGTGGTGAATATCCTAAAAGTCACACATTCACATTCATCTGACAGGTCTTTGTCAAATATTTATTATATGTTTGCCACATGCAAGGCATTGTTAAACTATGGGATTTATGACAGATTCAGGACTCAACTCCCCTCCGTAGCCCTTGCCAATCTTTATGATCTTACAGGAGAAATAAACATCAACATCAAGAAACACATCTTAATTTAATAGGCATTTTGTGGCAGAAATACTGACAAAGCAAAACCCTGGTTTTAGTTCTGCTATGTAGGGTTGTAATTACATGAAAGACACTTACTCTTCCCTTCTCAGGTATCTGCTTTGGAAATTTAAGAGTTGGACTTCATCTCTCCATTTCTTCCAGACTTAAATTACTATGAGCAATTTATGTTTTATAGTAGATATTTCCAAGCACTGCTAGCTCACGTCTGTAATCTTAGCTACTCAGGAGGCTGAGATCTGAGGATCACAGTTCAAAACCAGCTGGGGCAGGAAAGTCCATGAGACTTAACTCCAATTAACCACCAGAAAACTGGAAGTGGCGCTGTGGCTTTAAAGTGGTAGAATGCTAGCCTTCAGCAAAAAAAGCTTAGGGACAGTGCCCAGGGCTCGGGTTCAAGCTCCATGCTTGACAAAAAACAACAACAAAAAAAACAACCCACCAAAAAACCCATATGTCAGATAGGATATGTGATTGCTTTGCCAGTGACTGCAAATCTAACTCTCAAATAATGAAAGCAAACAGGGATATTTTATCTGCTCATAAAATTCAGAGAGGTTGTCTTTTTGTGATTTTGTGATTTTTTCTCTGTTATCTTTTTGCTCTTTTTTATTTGCTCTTTTTGTATCAAATATCATTATGGTAGGAGAAAAACAGGTAACAAAGAGAGAGCTTGCCCATAAGAACTCCAGATCCCTTGTAAGAGTATAGAGTATTACAGTGTGCAAGTAATCCTGAAGCCAAGATACAATAAAGCCACAAATGACTGTTACAGAGCAGGATGTTACTGAAGTTGGAAGAGGAAAAATGGTGGCCAGGTAAGTGGAATGGCAAGAATGGGAAGCATTGGAAGTAGTGGATGCCACTGAAATGATTGGCAGCTGGTCAGATGAACCCAGGGTCTAGAGGAGAAAAAGAGTCAATGACTTGACAACAGTCTTGAGAAGTTCTTCTAGATGAGACCATTTTATTTGGATGATGGCAAAATGGATGAGAACCCAAGAAGAATCAAGGATTCCCCTCCTAGAATGGGGCTCAGGCACCTGGACAGAAGTTGGTACCATTAACTGAGATCAGGAAGATGCAATGCAGGGAAGAGAATACAGAATGGGAAGGATAGAGATTTTTAACTTTGTTAAGTTAGAGATTTTTAAATTAGATAACCAGGTGGGGATATCAAATTGGCAAGTGGTTGTGAATGATGCCTGGATTAGAGGGAGGAGGGGTCACTCGCATATGCATATATACACCAAAATCCAGAAGGAAAGACATTTTGGAAAGTGGGAAGAAAGAGGGTACCTGGACATCAGGGAGGAGAGGGGAGGAAGGAAGAGATGCCCTGAAATGAAACTTGGGTGTGCCAACATTTATGGGTTGGAAGAGGAAGTGTAAGGGTTAGAAAAGGGGTGGAGGTGAGGAGGATCGATTAAGAGCAGAAGAAGATAAGAAGAAGGTAGGGTGCAGAAGATAAGATAGGAACACTTGTAGAGGGAAAGTATTCAACTGGGTGAACTAAAATGTCCGAAATGCATTTTATTTGATTTGTTACAACTCATGTTTCATAATTTCTGGGATATGTGTCATGTGAACAGAGCAACCTTTTTTCAAGAGCTTGTTATTTTTAAGTTAATATGAATGATTTAATTTTTAAAAACTAATTAAACTTGATTTGGGAGAATTTGCCTCTGCCTGATGGGAAGGAGAGTAAGCAGGTGCACGAGGCCTCTAGGGAACACAGTGTCCTTGCTGTGTACCTCATCACCTACTCTGTAATCACCTGCATGATTGAAGGGTCCCACACATCCATCCCAGGGGACCATGCAGAGGCAGGCAGACAGGCACAGGAGAAAGATTATTATAAGGTTTATTAGAGGAGCCGTATTTCCTCCACGAGGGAGCACATGGCACCTGTCCCTATCCAGGTAGCAGCAGGGTCTGAAGGTCGGAAGTGAGGTGGATGGGAGCCCAGGTGGATCTGGGCGGAGAGAGGGAGGGGCCAGCTGTATGGTGGGAACTCCAGGGCTGGGAGGGGCTCAGGTCTGGGTGGAGCTGATGACCAAAGGTGAGCATAATGCTAACAATGATGACCCTGGCATCCATGTTTGTAACTCTAAACTGAAGGAACAGACCAGAGGGATTGTGAATCTTCTATCTCAAGACTACTTAGACACTGTGATCCTTAATAGAAGCATCTATCTACCCCTTTCTTGTGAAAATGTATTCACACCAATTAAAACAATAATAAGAACAAAGACTTCATTTTTGGTTCCAAAAATTTGCTTCAGGTAAGCATCACCTGCGGCAATGAGTATTTTGATTACTGGCCTTTTTATTTCATGATTCTAGGCAAAAGCGTGTGCACAGCCAGAGGCAAGGTTCTCATTTTCAAGCTCACATTGCTTTTGTGGCATTTTAAAGCCTGGGCTATGTTAGAAATTAATTTTACTTTATGAGGGACGCAGTGACTAAGATGCCTGAGATAAGAGCCCTTTGTCTTTTGAACTTCCCCATATTTTCACATTCTGTTGTTGGCTGACTCGAGCTCTGAAATTTATAAAGAAGGCCCAGCGGAGGCTTTCTTGCTGGGAGGCCCTTTGCTTTCCCCAGGATTACAGCCTGTGTGGGCTCCACTCTGGAGTCTGACAAAAGTTTGATTATCTCCACAAGGCAGAAGCAAAGACCAAGCAATACAACTCCATTAAAGAAAAATGTTAAAAGCCCTTTTCCCATCCTTTGTTGGAGTCTGTGAGATTTCCCAAGTGATCTTAAATAAAGGCTGTTAAAAAAAAAAAGTAGTATATCAGTCATGTGGAGTGATAATGGATAAATGATTAATAGAACAGGAAGCTAATAAATTACCTGCTGACTACTGGGTGGGTGGAAAATGTCGTTGCTAAACCAAGATTGTATGTCATTTTTCCACACATGACTAAGGCTCCTTGCCCTTTCCTGATAGGCAAGGCTGCTTTTAGAGACAGAATTCTTAAAGCAACAAATGGCCTGGTGCCTCCCTAGGAATTTAATTAATTTAGCCATGATGAATCATTTTAGTTTCCAGATCTTGCCTTTGAAAATCCGCTCTTTTTTATCTGCTCATCAGTTAGATATCTTCAGTCATCAGTGAAGGAAGATGTGTAGCAGGATCCCAGAGGCCAAGTAGAAGTTTAGCTAAATATTTCCTATTATTTTGTTGTTTTTGTAATGTTTCAACTCAGACCCATTTTTTCTTTTCTTTTATTATCTTTAAGGAGTTGTTCTAAAGAGTTGACATTTACCAAAGCAATTTGTGAATACAATATATCTTGATCAATATTCTCACCTATTCTTCCCCTACATATCCTCTCCCTCACTCTTCCAAATTTTGTAGGATATACATTGGATTCTTGACTGCATTTTCCACCTCTTTTCCTCTTCATTCCTCTCTCCTTTCCCCTTGCCCCACCCCTTTTGAGTACCTGCTTCCTAGTATTTTATTTTGCTGGCCTTTGATTTTGGCTTTCTAAGGAATGACACTATTTGAGTTCTCCCTCGAATCTACTATATTTCATTTAATACATTTGTATACAAGATATTCACTTACAAGTTTCTAAGCTGAATTTAGCTTTCACATATAAGGGAGACATGAATCCTTTGTGTCTCTGGGACTGACTTTCTTCACTGACATAATTTTTTCCAGCTCTTTCCATTTCTTCACAAATGGTATAATACCATTCTTTCTAATGGATGAGTAAAATTTCATCACACACACACACACACACACACACACACAAAGAAACAAACATTTTCTTGATCCATTCATCCATTAAGGTGTATTTGGGCTGATTCTATACCTTGGCTATCTTTCCCATATTTTCATGATTGCATTTATCTTCCTCTACTGGGTATCAGATTCCTTAAGTGTCTTTTGCAATGTTGGCTTAGTGGTCATGAATACCTGTTGTTAGAGTAAATTAGACTTTGCCAGAAAGCTACGAGACATCCAGGTACAAAGAACAAAGAAGAGGTTTATTGCCAGCAAAGGGACTGGCAAGACCCCTTCTCACAAAAGAGAAGTGAAAAGTGCTGGCTATTGTTTGAGGTGACCTATATATACTGAGGCAAGGAGGGGCTAGAAGGCAGAGACTCTGGTGTGAACGTTGGACCAGGGGCTTCATCATGGCAGACTAGGATTTATGGCTTCTGCTCCAGCAATAGATAAGGGGCTCTGTAGCTGCCCAGACCTGAAGGTCACTCTGAGGGGCTCTTGCTGCCTTATTTGGTGGCAGCTGCCCCAGAGGAGTGCTGTCTCAAGGTAAAGAGGTTTGGAGGCTGATTCTTTACTGCCTTTACTATATGGGCCTCGTGTTGCCTAGGAAGGGAGCATGCTAAGCTGTGGAGAGGGGAAGGAGCGTGCTAAGCTATGGGAAGGGAGCTCATTGGGCTGACACCTGTAGTTTTTATTTGTCATAGAAGTTTAAAAAATTCTCCTACAGTTTTGAGGAATGGCATTGCTCGATACAATAATCTAGGTTGGAAGTTTATTTTAGGGCTTGAAATACATCATTCCATGCTCACTTTGAATTTAAAGCTCCTGTTGAGAAACTTCTTGTTATTCTGATGAGTTGGTCTGTATCTGTGACTTGGTGCCTCTCTTGAAGATTTCAATATTATTTCCTTGTTCTAGAAAATACATTCTTTTAACTATAATATTCCAGGGACAGGTTCTTTTCTGGCCTTACCTGTTTCTGATCCTAGAAGTCTCCTGTACATGACTGTCTCTCAAGTTTTGGGAAACCATCTCCTATTATCTCTTATCAAACATGTCTGGTATGTCTTTAGCTTACATCACTTCTTAAGGATGACCCAAAGCGCTTGCATGTTCTAGTCATACTTTCTTTTTTTTTCTTTATCCTTAAAAATAAAAATGGACCACCGTCTACTTACTATACCTTTTACTGCTGAAGCATCTTGCTGCTTAAACTTCTCAACAGGTCCACTTGAGACTCTCCCCCTTTTTATAACTGCCTCTCATGATTTTCTTCTCCCAGTCACTGTCTTGAGTGTTCTAAGACTTCCTGAGTTGTAGTAGTTCCTTGTTTTGAAGTCTCCAGATTAGCTATCTCAAATAAATAGGCCCTCTCTCAAGAAGGTGCCTTGGTGTAACTCGCTGAGATAGGTACTGTTAATCCCACTTGGGATTAGTTCAACGGTCTGGGTTTAAGGCTTGTGTGATGTGCAGGTTTGTCTTGCAGCTAGGTTCGCCAGTGTGTCATCAAGGCTGTGTGTAGTAGAGGCATTGGTTGGTCTTCCCTACCAGGGAGCTGGAGCTGCATTCAGTTTTCTAATTTACTCCACCTGTATGTTTCTCTGTGTTTTTTTCTGCTGTCCTGTCCCTCTTTCATGTTTCTTAGTGTCCTTCTTCTCTGTCTCTATGTCTTTTTCTATGTCTCTGTTCTGTCTCTGTCTCTCTCTCAGATATAGTCTCTACTTAGTTACACTGGCTCTTCTCATTTACAAAGTTAAGCAGAGAAAGATTCTGCTCTGCCATCCGGTCCCACTCTGCCATTTATGATTGGTTCAGCTTCAAGAGGGGAAATACTAGGCTTGGTGCCCCATTGTGGCAAGTCTGTTTGCCATGGCATGCAGAACAAAGACTGTTAAAAGGAATGTCTTCATTTGGTTGAAAAGATACAGACCTTTTTGTAGAAAGTTCAGTTGCATGCAAACACTCCTTAACATACCTCATAGTAAACTATATATGCCTGATTATCAATATTATATATATTTGTTGAATTATTAATTTGGTGAAATTTATTCTAAAGCAACCACCCAAGATAAGATTGTCTTGTGATATCTAATGTGAGAACTAAGGTGCCAGACAAGCCAGAGTACAGTTGGAACACAGCAGAATACCAGATGCCAGTGTTTTGGGGGTTCGTTCATGGAAGGTGTGGCACTGATTTGAAAGACAGGTTTTATATTTCAACGTTTTAGACCTGCTTGTGCAATTCATCCCACTGACAAACTATAGATGTCCAATAAATGGTTGTTGAACCACAAAGCAAATTCCCTACCTCCCAACTGTGTGCAGGGTGTTAGCTAAGTGCTACAAATATGCATAACAAACAGGTTGGTATCATTGATTGAATAATGGTTGAAAAAGCATCATTTTATGCAATATGGCAGGGACTGTGATGGAAGAAGTTCTGATATGAGGCCTGGGTTTACCAGGTTCTCATCAAAAATGAGAATCACTATCCCAGGGCTTGAGTTTAGACCAATGGGAGACTAAAGACAGGAAAGAGCCAACTCTTCTTCCTCTCCCCAGTAATTGCTGTGAGGGGAAGTGGTTTCAAAATGGCTCTCATGAGGTGTTGCACAGGACTAAGCAGATGGCCTACAAAAAGCTGTTCTCCTCCCAGTAACAGAGCATCTTATGTTTGCTTCGGTCCTTTCCTGCCTCATATTTTTCCTTCCACTCTTGCTGTCATGTGATCATATCACTGATTGCATATAAGTTTATTGATCTGTTTCCTAGGGGATGTGGGTTAAGACTTGTTTTTTAAATGTTTGGAATATCACTTCTTGGTGTTATGGGGTAGCTAGCCAAAAGAGAATAAAGGGGAGGGAGATAAAAATCAAGAAAAGACTTTCAGATGGAGGTGACTCAAGAAGAGGGTGTAGAAGGACAAATAGAAGGTAGTCAGGCAAACAACCCAAGCAAAACTCTAGTGTAAGCTTTATAAAGCTTACACTTGGAAAGCTAATGCAAGAGTTGGAGCTCTTAAGTCTAACTAGTGTTACCATGGGGACAGATAGAAGTCTGTCTTATCTTCTCTTTCAAATGAGCCTTCCAGTGAGAAGAAGAAGGTGAAATGAGAGCAGGTTTCAGAAGATCCTGGATTTTGAGGACGGAGTCTCCCTTGTGTTGGCCCACACTGTGGATTTCTTGGTTTCCCTGGTGCCATCAATGCTATTCAAAAAAAAAATCAGAAATCTTGTTTGTGTTGCAAATCTGTGTGGCTGTTTCTCTGTGAGGATAAATGACAGGCGCTGAGCAGCAGCCACTCATCCCCTTGAGCCCAAGTGCTCGGTGTGGGAGTCCCTGGCACTCCTTCAGTGGTACCTGCTAATCACCCACTTCTATTGTTCCTCTAGCATTTGAGTTTTCAATTCTGGGACTTCACCCAGTATGAGGCTCTCTTGAAGGCTTCTCCATCTACACTATAAAGATGGGAGTATTGATAGTCACCAGATTCAGTTTACTTTGCTAATAAAGCCTTCGATGCCAACTTTGGCAAGAGTTTGGCTTAGCAAAACCCAGCTAGAAATTCAATAAGTGTGGTTGAAAAGGCAGGAGTCTGAGTTTGAACCCTGACTTGGTTTCACAGTTGTGTTGTGCAGAGTACAGTTCTGTGGGTCTCATCTGTTGGGTTTTATTTCTCCACAACAAGAGCTGACACTGGTTGGATTAAGGATTTTTTTTCTTAAAGGTCTTATTAAGCAGAAGTGGGCTACTTACAGAAAAGGCACAGTCATTCTGGGAAGGTGGTAAGGAGTGTTAGAGTTGAGAATACCAAAAAGCAGATAACAAAACTGTATAAGAAATCACTGCCCCTTCAGCTGCATGGGCCTGGAATGTCCCTGCAGAGCTGGGAGCTTATTGAGTTGCAAATGAGATGCACACTGTCCTTGCTGCTTTGCCTGATTGAGACTCAGGCATGAGCACTGATTAGGGAAGCTGGAAAGGCCACCCTTTGCAAAGAAAACAATGGCATATGGAGCTTCTTTGATGGGAAGTAGGCTGAGCAAAGTGAATAGCTAAAGTCCATGAAGAAGGGGTTGAATATCCAAGTTTCTTTCCAAATCTGAGGCTGTAAATGCCAGTGGTACTCAGTAATTGATTCCTGTCCATCATGGACATGAACAGCTGTGTGATGATTTTCGGTGGAACACATAACTTTAATGGCATTGCTTCATATTATGTGTCTTAGGAAAATACCATATATTACATCCATGAAGCTTTTGTTTAGACATTTCAGATCCATTTGATTCTGCACTAAAAATTTATGCACACTGCCACAATTTAAAGAATCTTGAGAAAGCAATAGTTTTAGAGATATTCAGAAAGTTTACTATTATTCAAATGACTGCAGTTTTGGAAATGGATCCAAATAAATGCAAGTCTTTTTATCTCTTGGAAGACTGATCATTTATTTTCACAAGAAATAGTACATCTCAAGATGCAAGCATCTTGAGAGAGTGATTTCTAAAACATGCTAAGCTAAATGCAAGTCTAGTTTTTGTGCTAAGTAATAGTAAAAATGATGGTAGTAATAATAAATAAAATTTACACTCTTTGGTGTTATGGGCCAGAATCTCTGCTAAGCACTTTAGATGAATGTGTTTGTTTAAATATCACATTACACTCATGAGGTAGTTGCTGTTATTATCTTCATTTTACAGACAAGGATCATGAGGCAAATAATGAGAGGCTTCTTGGTAAATAGTCAGATGAGGACTTGAACTTTGGCTATTTTTCTCTTTCCATCGGACAACCACTTAAGGGTGAACATGGTTCCTGTGAAGTGCTTGTACCTGGCACGTTCAGGACTGCTTTGAGGTTAGGTGTCATAGTATGGGGTGTATGCTTTCAGAGGACTCATTTTCATCCCAATTACATAGGCTTTGTAGTGTAGAGCAGGATCAGTTGTGTACTGTTGACAATAAAGGTCAATGATCCTTTGCTGAATATAGCTGTCGTGTGCTGGTATGTACCATCTTGGCTTCTGTCCACTAACTACTAGTAAGTATCACCTCATCTAGTTTGAACAGCAGAAAATATCTTCAGACATTGTCAAATAAATTCTGGGAACAAATTGCCTTTTGTGGAGAAATATAGGCTTAGAGAATTCTGTATTCATGAGTATGTGTAGTATTTTAGTGAGGATGTCATTAATAATAAATTGTTATAATGACAATTGCCATCATGATGACATGATATGACTAATGAGCTCTAGTATGTGTGATACTGTGAGTATCATGTCATTACCTGCTCATAGCAGGTGTGTCTTGGTTCTCATATCAGCTCTAAGTAGATGGTACCAGCATGTACCAGCTACTGGTTCTTAGTTTAATATATATGGTTAATCTTTATCTTTCTAGCTCATAACCTGATCAACTCCTTACTCTTCCATAATTCAGTGGTTATGTGAGAAGTTAGACTATTTGGTATTTATAGCCAGGCAAGAAACTATAGGTATCTTTGATCACTTTTGGTATTTAAGGTAGACCATATTTCTTTCTTGACTAGGTATTTGAGTACATCAAGATTTTCCCTTGGTTCTATGTAGAAGTAGAACAGATTATTAATCCATTCCGTATATTAGAATATGTTGACTAGTTCTTTAAAGGTAAAATCAATATTATGATCATAATATATAAAATATTGTAGAGTTTTTTTTCTTTGCCATTCCTGGGGCTTGAGGAATGGGCCTGGGCGCTGTCCCCAAGCTTCTTTTGCTCAAGGCTAGCGCTCTACCACTTGAGCCACAGTAGTTCCATAGTTTATTGGAGATAAGAGTCTCATGGACTTTCCTGCTTGGGCTGGCCTTGAACTGTGATCACCAGATCTCAGCCTCCTGAGTAGCTAGGATTACAGGAATGAGCCACTGGTGCTGGCTGAAGAAGTTTTTAAAGGCACAAGTTATCTCTCAGCTAACTTCTGGTCTTTAAATCATCAACCTGAGAATCTAGCGGGAATGTTATTCTTTTCTTTTTTGTCTTTTTCCCTTCCCTTTGTCTCTCTTTCCTCCCTCCTGCTCTCCTTCCCTCCCTCCCTCCCTCTTCTTCTCCCTTCCTCCCTCCCTTCCTTCATTCCTTTTCTTTCTGACAAGGTTTTTTGAAGTAGGCCAGGCTGACCTTAAACTTGTCATCCTCCTGCCTTAGTTTTCTGTGTGAATGGGTTGCAAGTATGCACCACACACCCAGGTATTGTTTTCATTTTAGTGTAGTCTTTTCTTCCAAGATACCTCCTACATAATTTCTCTGGCCGCCAAACTTCTTCTTCCCGGTGCTTCAGGTCTCTCTCAGCATTAACCCTCAGCAGAAAAGCCACATCCTTCATGAAGGCTTCCAGAACACTTAATGAGAAGGTCCACAAGCATCTTATACCCATCTCTGAATTTCACTTTATATCCTATTTAATTATTTATGTGGATTCTCATCGCTACTTATGGGAAGAACCATACTTTAATTCAAGTTGGTGTCTTTAAATACTTCCTTACACACAGAAACCACTTAGTTTTTTGCATGTTTGTTGAAAGAATGTATCCTTTTGTTAAATTAATCCTTCTCAGATTAATATCAGAATCCCCAAATCAGTATTTGGCAACAAGTTAGTATTTGGCAACAACAACAACAACAACAAAAATCCCAAACCACCGTTCTAACACTGTTGTTGGGCTCTAATGATGCAGGCTGGGGCAGAATCTTGGTGTGACATTTTTCTATTTTATTCTTCTATTTATATCTGTCTTTTCACTCTATAGGGTGAAAGATTTTTTCCCCTCTGCATTTTCCTTTAGTTCCAAATATAACAAATGTGGTTCTCTTGTATTTGGAAATTAGTTATGATCTTTCATATTAATATCACCAGTGAAACACACTTGATCTCTAGCCTTTTTGTAGGTTTGGCCAGTTATCCTACTTAAAGAATCCCAGGCTAAAAAAAAAAACAACCCCCAAAAACCCAAAACATTTTAGGCTTTAAAAGATTTATAGTTTCTATCAGATGCAGACTCTTAAAAAAAGTCACACCGTGGGTCCTCTGAGTTATTCATGTCTCCCAGGGCCCATGAAAACATGCTTTGTCCTCCTCTTTGCTCCTCATCTGTGAATGCGAATGCTGCCTCAGTAGGCAGAGGTAAGGGACTATCATTTCAGTCTTGCCTCTTACTTTATAGGTCTTAGTTAAGATGAAAGCTGTTTCTTGGGGAGTTAAAAATGTTCACAGTTGAGTATTCACACACACAAGAAAATTCCACTGCTGCACTGACTATAGCAGACTTTTTTTTTTAAACTCTTACCCCACTGGGTAGGATGCAGGGTAGCAAAAGTGGCAAAAACGTACCAATGTAAAGATGGAATTTGACCCCTTCCCCTTAAAACAGCCCTCTCAATGGAGCAGTGTTTTCAGCTTAGGCAGGGTTCTTTCATTGAAGGTCCTATATTCATTCCTTCCTTGTTTCTCCTCAAGATCTGCCAGTAGGTGCTAAGACTGACCTCAAAGCCCTTTCTTAACAGAGCTTGCCTTTGACTGTCTGGACTACATTTTAAAATCCGATTTTGTATTCCTCATTTGTGAGTGTGTGTGTGTGTGTGTGTGTGTGTGTGTGTGTGTGTGTGTGTGTGTGTGTGTGTGTGTATGTGCGTGCACGCACGTGCGCATATATACACATACACCAGTACTAGAACTTGAATTTAGGGTCTGAGCACTGTCGCTGAGCTTCATTTGCTCAAGGCTTAGTGCACTAGCATTTCAACCACATGCCTACTTCTGACTTTTTTGAGTATTTTATTGCAAATGAGAGTTTCACGGACTTTCCTGCCCAGGCCTCAGCCTTCTGAATAGCTAGGATTACAGGTGTGAGTCGCCAGCGCCTGACCCTATTTTGCATTTTGACTCTTTTTTTTTGCCTTTCTGTGAATAATCCATATCTTCTCAAAGGCCAATAGCTATCCCTGGCTCCCTGATTGAGTTTTACATGGCTTTTGCTTCATCAGGCCTACTTTTCCTACATGATTCAGTTGGCTTTCTATATTTCCCATGCTTCTACAAAAAGGAAAGGAAAATGGGGACAAATTACTATGTGTTTATTATATAATTTATTAAAAGATGCGCTCATCAACTAAAAACAAAAGAAAGAATTCTACATTCTGGGAAGTGAGGAACAAAAGCTTTCATTAATATAGCCAAGAATGAGCCAATTAACATTTTCCCAGAATCAGTTGTAACTATAGCTAAGGAAGTGCCCTATCTCTGTCATCTCTCAGACACAGAGATCACAAAACCATCCTACTGTACTTGAACCTAATCCCTGATCACAGGGTAACATTAGTAGACAAACTTGTATTTCTTGTTAGACTGATGAGAGAATGCATGTCGTATAAGGTGTAAAGTCTGAATGATATAATATAGGAGGAAACAAAAACTTTCAGTTCAGCCAAGTTTCAAGGCACTGTGATAATACAGCTTAAATCAAGTTTTTAAAATTGAGATGCATTAATGCCATATGTATAACATGAACTCAAATAAATTCTATATTTGTCTCATGGCTCTACCAATTACTACCAAGGGTTAGAAAAATTATTTCCCTAGTTTTCATGAATGTTGAATAGTAAATAGTGTACAGCAAAAAACAAAAAGGCCTAGAAGGGGGGAGACTATTTTGCATATACAAAATAATTGTTATGTTTAATCCTGGAGTTATTGACTTAGAATTGGACATTAGAATAGATTTTTGTTCCATTTCATCATTTTACAGATTCATTTCAACAAAGATTCCTGATAAATGGTGGTCAACCCTTACTGTTCACTCTAGTTACCTAGGGTTAGTTGGGCTCCAACCCCAGGAACTCAGATATACTTGATCAGGTGTGAGGCCTGGGCATTACTGATTTAAATTAACAAACATGAAAAAATGGCACTAGTGTTTTTCATTCTGTGTCTTACCCCTTCAAGACTGCCTACATCCTTAAACTAAGTTGATGAAGGAATGGGAAAGGCTAGAAGATCTATTTGGGGACGAGGTGGGGGGGCTCTTCACTTTCATTGGCTTTTATTAATTAATTCATCTTTTTCCTCTATTTTTCTGATAGAACTAATTCAACCTCATTAGTTAAAAAATAAAATCGAGAACTAACATAGAATACTTCCTTGCTCACTTGCTCACTATGTTATTCCTCATCCTAGTTACTTTAGAAATGTTTCCAGTTAATGATAAACCCAGCTTTGGAGTTAGGCAACAGCTTGCTGACTTGAACTACCAAGAGGCTCAAATAGTGACCCTGAGATTGGATGGACAAGCTTTAGCTGGAAGGCTGTCCAGTGCCAAATTTCATAGGCAAAATCAACAGTATGTTATTACCTATAACAGGTGTTATTAGCTATTGGAGACAAGTTAGAGAAAGACTTTCAAGGGCTGTAAGGCCAGAGAGAAGGGTTTGGGAAGAGTCAATTGTTCAGAAAGGAGGAAGGGAACTGACAGGTTTGAGATGCAAAATTGTTGTGTGAGATCAGCCCCTGGTGGTCACCTTAACTACTACAATTGTCTGGTGTTTGAGTGGGGGTGACTTGGCCTAATAACATACCCATTTCCATTTTACAAAACAAATGTTTGCAACACAAACTGCCTGCAGATGGCAGGCATACAACATTCACTATTTATACATAGATACATAACATTAATCTTCAAAGACTCTGTGGCAGAACAGCTCTCCGCTTCACTATAAAGCAAGCGTCTCTTTCTAACTGTTTACCCATATTTGCAGAAGAAAATCCCAGAAACCCCTCAAGGTAAAGAAAAATAGTCTGCTGTTATCTTACTCCATGTAGCATTCCATCCTTACATTTTGTATCTGTGGAATTCCATTCACAGTGACAAGATGTGAACTTTCCTAGATGAAGCAATAGGGATAAATATTCCAGAACTGGATATTCTATGTGCAAAGATCCAAAGGGATTCAACAGCAAGGCATGTTTAAGGAGTTGCAAATATGTTAGTACTTTTGAAGTGAGCAAGGAAGGAGAGAATGGACAATAGAGCTTTCTTATCTATACTACCTTTCCTGTACCTTGATACAGAAAGAGAAAAAAGTATTTCTACCCCCAAATAAAGTATAAATGTGATGATTTTCATACTGAACAGCCTCCATAGGAGGGAGGCAGTGGGGAGGCTGGGGACTGTGGCTGGTGGGCGAGCCCAGGCTCTGCCTTTGTAACACAACCTCTCCTCAGCTCCATGGCCTGGGATAGGAAGGGAGCCCAATGAGACAGGTCTTTCCAAGACTTGGAAAAAATTATATTAAGTGAAGTAAGCCAGGCCCAAAGAAACATAGGTCCCATGGTTTCCCTTATTTGCGAAATCTAGTATATGTCTGAGTCAAGCAGAAAAGGTCAAATAAGGTGATGTTAGGGAAATGAACCCTAAGATATGTATTCAAATGTTTTTTTTCTTTCATGCGATTGTTTCTAACACATTTATAAGATTATTTCTTTGTTGCTTTTTATGTCCCTCCCCTACAGTATAACCCCTGCCTTCACTGTATTTGATGTCAGTATAACTTGTGGAGGGGAAGGGGAAAAACAAATTGTTTAAATAGGGATACAGGTGGACCTATTGCAACAATGAGATGTACAAGTCATTATGTCAAAAACTTTACAACTTTGGTGGGGGGGAGGGGCAGCGGGGAGGATTGGGTGAGGGGGCGAGGGGGGGAGGATAGGAAGGGATGGGAAGGGGAAACAAAGGAGGCTTGATAAGAAATGTTCTCATTATCTTGCCCATGTAATTGTAACCCCTCTGTACAGTATTTTCACAATAAAAAAAAAAAGAGATAGGTCTTTCCAAATTTTTCCAGTTCTAGATTTTAGTGAGAATGCTGCTTAAGTTATATTTGTTCATCCATTCAGTTTTAAGAACGACATCCCGCTGGGTGCTTGTGGCTCACACCTGTAATCCTAGCTACTCAGGAGGCTGAGATCTGAGGATTGCAGTTCAAAGGCATCCTGAGCAGCAAAGTCCATGAAACTCTTATCGCCAATTAACCACCAGGAAACTGGAAGTGACACTGTGGTAGAGTGCTCACCTTGAGCTGAAGAGCTGAGGGACAATACCCAGGACCAGAATTCAAGCCCCATGACAAAAAAGAATGACATATTAAATATCTAACATTAGTATATATAAATATATATTAAATATATCAGATGTGCCATCTCCATTTATGGAGAAAAACAATGCAGTGGTTGGGAAGCAAAGACGTGCTACAGTCTTCAATAAGGCCAGGGAAGGCTTAAGTGAGGAGTGGTGTTTTGTAAAATCAGACATCACACAAATAGTTTATTGAATACATTTACTGTTGAGCACTTATTATGTGCAGTGCATGATTCAAAACACTGGAGACAGATTCAAGAAGGAGACAGAGTCCTTCCTTCCCTGGAGAGATTAACAAGAAATTAAATAGGGTGATAGTAGTTGCTTGCAATGAAATGTATTAGAAGGAGGAAAGAAGTGGCTAAACTGGACACGGTGGCTGGAGAAGCCCACTGTAAGAGACATGGAGGCTGGTGTGCAAGAGCCTGGCGAAATACATCCAAGACAGCAGAGTCCATAAAGGGCAAAAGCTGTAAAATAGGACCAAGCAACCCCCGAATTGAGAATCTGTGGAGATGAACTAGTTCATGGAATACAGCAAAGCATATCTAGTATGGAGACCCATGGGCAAACTCAGGCTCAGCAAAACTGTGAAATGTATACAGTGCTGGATAATGGTGACTCATGTCTGTAATCCTAAACTATTTGAGAGGCTGAGATTGGGAAGACTGGGGTTTGAGACCAGGCTGATCATACATAAGAGATATCTCAACCAGTAATGCAGCTACTGCACGGGAGACTTCTCAGTCTGCTGCACGGGAGGCTGAAATTGGGAGGACTGCAGTTCCAGGCCAGCATGGCACAGGGAAGTCTAGGAGTTTACATTTCAACAGAAAGAAGCTGGGTGCAGTGATGGGTGATCACCATCTCAGCTATGACAGGCAGGGTTGGAAGCAAAAACTTTCACAGTTTCCTTGTGAAGGTTAAAATGTGTTTGCGACTTTAAGTATCACTATCTCACAATAATGTGAAATTTGTGAGATGTATGTAATCACTTGATCTCAACAAAAGATTATTTAAAAAACCAACCAGGACAAAAGAGCTGGTGGCTTGGTTCAGTGGTAGAGTGCCTACCTAGCAAGCCTGAGGCTCTGAGTCCAAATTCCAAGAGTGCAAAAAAAAGAAAAAAAAATAAATGTTTACAGTGATTTCCCTTTCCTTTTCTTAGAAACCATTTTCCTGATCTCATTTAGTACCCCAGCTCGTTCTTCTTTAAACTTCTTTAAACTTGCTCTTAGAAAAAGATGTGAAAATTCATGTATACAAAAAATTCCTAAGACTTTAGAGATTATTCTCCCAAAATATTTATATTTGGATTATAATGATTTAATTATAAAATTAAAAATTTCCTGGGAGGAGTGAAATAAGCGACTCAGCACTTTAATTAGTACTCTTTGTGATTTCTGTTCTTCCTGTCCACATAGCTTTGACCCATGGCCATTTCCTCTTTCAAATTTCTGCTTTTTTAGCGATTTGCTGGGTTAGAATATTTTCTGTTCATCAGGGTCAAACTCACAAAGGTCTGTGTCATTGATTTTACAGGTATAAGTTCACCCCTACTATCTCCTATTTACTTGTCTGGATTAATGTATTCAAGTTAGATTTAATGTGTTTTTTTTCTTTTTTGGGGTGGGGGGTGGGAGGCTTGGACTCAGGATATGGGTACTTGTCCCTTAGCTTTTTGCTCAAGGCTGATGCACTTGATCCAACCATTCCTTCAGGTTTTAGGGTGGTTATTTGGAGATCAGATTCTCGCTGACTTAGTCATTCAGGCTGGCTTCAAACTGCCATCCTCAAATCTTAGCTTTCTGAGTAGCTAGAATTACAGGAATGAGCCATTGGTACCTGGCTAGATTTAACATTCTTGATGAACAGAACAATGGGTTTAACATGTACAGTGCAGCTCAACTGCTATCACTAGTTAAAATAGTGGCTTACAAGAATTTTCTCAGTTATACTTTTCATTATTACATTAGATAATGGTTACACTCCATACTTAGAATAATAAAAAGTACATACAAGCTGAGATCTGAGGACTGTGATTCAAAGCCAACCCTGGCAGGAAAGTCTGTGAGATTCTTTAGTTAACCACCAGAAAACTGGAAGTAGTGCTGTGGCTCAAAGTGGTAGAGCACTAGCCTTGAGTGAAAAAGCTCAGGGACAGTACCCAGGCTCTGAGTTTAAGCCCCTGGATATGGGGTGGGGGATGGAATTAGGACTTTTAGGGGGTTTCATGTCATTAACTTTAAATTATATTTTAAATACTGGATTGATGAAAACCAGACTTGGGGAATTAAAAGGAGTGTCTCTAGAGTAAGATGACTATGGGCTCTGTCACTACGTGAGGGGATCTTGTGAACCAGTCATGGAGTCTTGACAGGCCTCATTTTACTTTTCTGTTAATAGATCTAGTAACAATAGGACTCTCTCCTATGGAATGAAAGGAATGAAAAAGGCTAAATACATGGTAGCAGGTAATCAATATTTGTTGAATAATGTTTCATAGTTGGAGTTCAATTAACTTCAGTTCTGCTAATGAGGGTCTGAAAACATAAGACTTAAAGCTACTATCCTTGGATAGTGGAGATAAACTTAGGCAAGGGGCAGTGTTTAGCACGTTGGTTTCAATGAATTACATGTGGCAGGGTTGTGGCTTGTTCTCTATGCCTTAGATTTATGTATTGTTGAGTTTTGGGCTAAGCATCTTGTTAAAGTTCTAAGGGGTATCTGTCATGCTATAATGAAACATTATTTAAAACTGAAAAAAAGTGGCAAAACTGCTGAAGGTATTTTCAGTTGTTATCAATTATAATGTCTAGGTAATTGCTAAGGCAGTATAACAAATTCTGAAAGGAAGTTTCCAAAGACTTTCTCCTAAGAGCAAAAATGAAGAAACATGTTGGATTTCTGTCTTTAAAAAGTTAAGAAAGCAGAAAGTGAGCGGCCACAAGCCCAAGGTAGACAAAGCCATGGTTCTCTAGATTCTTTCTCCTGGGCGGCTCGACACTGTCGGCACCAGCTATTCCACATTTCTGCTCCCCAAATACCTACATTTTCCAATTCTGCATCTTGGAAGGAGCTCAACGTTCTCCTGCCACAAGATGCAAAACCTACTCTGGCTCCCTGGGGCTCTGGTCTACCTGTGGCTCCTGGATGCACGGGGGTAGTGAACCCCCGGTGGGTTCTCTGTGACCAGGAGCGGAAAAGACAGCCTCCCCTCCCAGGTCTTTTTCTCAAGGTGGCTGATTGCTTAACCGTCCATCTTGGGCCACCCGGGATCCACCTATTTGGCAAACTGGACCATGGCAATCAACGTAGACCCAGGCGACCAACTTCCCTCCCGTGTGCCCAGCGCGCCACATCCAGGCCCCGCCCACCTGGTGCAGGGGGCGGGACAAGCCCGCCGAGAGACCCCCTCTCCGCCCTCCAGCCCGCGGGCGGAAGTGACGCAAACCCCAGCCATTTCCGGCGAGCCGAAACTAGGAAGAAACTTGGCGCTCCCCTCGCGCCTCAGCTACCGATTGCCGCCGTCTGCACCACCGCCGCCGCTCCGTACCCCGTGGCCCCGGCCGCGCTGAGATGCTGGGAGGCCTGGCCATGGGGCAGCGCCGGGCTTCCTCGGCGTGAGGCGCGGGGCCGCCCGCGGGCTCCCCTGCCAGGCCCGGGCGGGCGGCGTCGCTGCGGCCGCGGCCCCGCCGCCCCCCCCCCGCCCCCTCGGGCGCGGGCACCATGAACATAGACGTGGAGTTCCATATCCGGCACAACTACCCTTGGAGCAAGCTGCCGGCCAACGTGAGGCAGGTACGACCCGCGCCGGGGGCCCAGCCCCCTGGAGGCTCGCGCCCCGCCCCGCCGTCACCTGTTCCCACTCCTCCCTTCCGGGTCCGGGGCTTTGGAAAACCGACTCGTAGCTCAGGGACGAGGAGGGGACGCTCGCGGTCCCCCGGCGCACGACGGGCCGTGGTTAAATGAGATGGAACGGTGTCCACTGGCGTGACGCGCCGGGCGCCTTTGCCCGCAGCCGGCACCGGCCGGGCGCCCACGGCAGCGAGGGTCTCAGACGAAGTGCTTGACCTCCAGAACTTCCGGATGATGGGAAACGGGACGAGAAGAAGGAATGCCACACGGGGTGACGCACCTCGCCGACGTACCATCGTGGTAGTCTATGCGGGAGCAAGCATAGTTGAGGGAGGCAGGTCAGTTGGGTCTTGGAGGACCAGGAAGCATTTAGCTGATGTAAAAAGGACTAAAGACTTCCCGGGAGAGGGAATACCATTTCAAGTCTCCAGAGTAACCAGCAACTGCATCTCATCAAAAGTTTGGAGTTGTATGTGTGTTGATGAATTTGGAGGTGGGTCTGTTGAGTGCCTATGGAGTGGAATCAGATAAGACAGGGAAAGCAGGCAGGGCCTGCTTTTGAAGGGACTGTGTGCTTTGTTTTGCTAGACTTTGCCCTCCGGACAAGCTGGGTTTGCTAGGGATGCATCAACAGGAGAGTGACCTGAGATTTTTGAAGGTTAATTAGCTCCAGTTTTTGAGTGGTAGTTTTACTTAGCTGGTTTTAGCAGATATTGCACACCTAGTCGGCGATTTTCGGCAGTCAAGACAAAGACCTGCCTTCATGGAGCTTACATTTTAGCAAAGATAGACCCTAATATAAAATGAATGAATTTGTAACATGGCAGGTGGTGTTGAACCTTAAAAAGGTAGTGATAATGTGGTACATGAGGCATTGTTTCTCTTCCATATCCTTCTATTCTACTTGGTTGAGAGTGAAATTCTGTTTTCCACCATTCTGTTTTCCGCTGGTGCCGAGCAAGTGGTATTGGAAAGCTTGGGGTGGTGGTAGTGATAGTATTAGGATCCTTGTATTTAATAAAGTAAATACCAAGAAGGTGAAACATGTCTGAGGTGCGTGGGAGCTAAGGAGGACTGGGTGGAGGAACAGATAGAGCAATGGTGGATGAATACAGGTACCATACTCAATGTACAGGTGTGACCTTTGAACTAGGAAACTTTAGGAGATGAATAGGAATGAGATTGATGGGGGAGAGAATGATGGAAGACATGACACTGATCAAGATGCATTGTGGATGTAAATGGATATGTTAAATCAAAACCCCTTTGTACAACTATTGGAAGATAATAAAAATAATATAAAAATAATTCTTGTAGCATATTTTGATTTTCTCCACCATAATCGAATGAATAATTTAAGAGTGGTAACATGACTTGGCAAAGAAAATGCTTTTCACTGTAAGACAGCAGAACCTAAGAAAGGGAAATAATACATTCCTAGTATTCTTGAGTATTTATGGCTGATTGTGTGGCATTGGTCTGAAACTGGGAAAACAGTTCTAATCCTGAAGGAGCAAGTTTTTCTTGTGAAATTTGAATGAAGCTTTAGTGGACAATTTTGTTCCTTAGAGTTCTGTGGTATATCTGAAGACAGCTGGAAACATCAACCTTCTTTTCTGTATTTCCACTTTTCCTCTTTACCAAACGAGTGGAGCACAGTGAAACAAAGATGAATGAATAGACTATGCTTACCACAAATAATTCATTTTAATTTTTTGCTGGAAAAAGGCTTTTTGAAACTTCAGTTATTAAAAATAATCACAGATCAGGGTTAAAATTAGGTCCAAATGAAATTGAACTGATTTTGTGTGTGTGGTCACTTTTTTGTTTAGAATACTATGGCCATTAATAGTTGTCATACAACCCATCTGTACAAGTTTACATGCATAACCTTTAGCCTTCCCAGTTCTTCCTGAGGTCAAGCTCCATCTTAGATCACTACATCAACTTTCTTTCTGGTCCCTTGTCCTCAGAATAGGACCTTCCCATCTATTCTCCACACTGCGCTCAGTTGAAGCTTCTAAAATGCAAATCCAGGCCTACCATCAACTGTCTCCTTTGTATTTTAGCTTTTCTTTGCATCTCCAATGTTCAGTCCTGGGAGGTGTTCCTGACCTCCTGATCCTAGAATCATCCTTCTGTCCTCCTTTGGGTCTGTTTGCAATGCCCTGCACGGCACAGTTTGCTGGCCTCAGCTCTCAGCCCAGGATAGTGTGATTTCTGGTTTTATTCCTTGTTATACCTTTGTACTCCAAGAGCCTATAAGTAGTTGGCTTGTAGTAAGGATTTGTCTAATGGACGTTCCTGGGCAGCTAAAGCTTATTTTAAAAGCGGGAGAATATTCAGAAGGCAAATTGTATAGATACCAAGTACTCCGATAGGATTTCCAGTAAATTTTGATGGGCTTACTTTGGAAATGACTCATTTCCAGTTCAGAAAGCTGGAGGAGGGAGATTCATGTTTTCAAAACATGTATTTCAAGCCAATTCTTTTTATATAGATGAAATGGAATTTTTATAAAATGTGATCTGGGTCACACTAGGCTTTATACATTAAAATGTTGTAGGTAGGAATATTTTTTTCTAGTTTACCCATACCTTGTATTCATTGTTCAAAACAGATTGTACTTTTATTTGAAGAGGAATCTTGCAGTGAGTTTGTGTAATCTAGGAAGGATAGGTTTTTTAAATGTGTGGGTTTTGTAGGGGAGGAATACACTGTAGAAACTGCATGTTGGGATTGGGGTTGTTAGGTGCAGTGGTTTTATAGAGTCATTGTACTTTAGGATCATCTGCACAATGGATGCTCTATGGCTGGTACCTTGTTCCCATGCCTTCCTTTCATCTGTATGATCCTTTTATATGCAGCCCAACTTAGTGGGTCAGACTTGGTCAGTATTTTTGCAGACCCACCATTGACTTAGAGCAAAATGCCATTTTCTCCTTTTCTTTTTGGTTTAAAGTTGAACCTGTAGTAGCAACAATGTTTTAAAATGGAAACAGATTTGGGGAAGTATCAGAGGGGAAGTCTCTGAACAAAGATTATTTTTGACGCCAGACCCCTGGGGACTGACTTACTACTTGAGCCAGGTTCCCAGTCCTTTTGCTTTTAGCATGAGATATATTGCCTGTTGCTTTTTCCTGCCCTGACCTTGAACCTCAGTCCTCTTTGCTTTGGGACTGCAAGTGTGCATTACTTCCCCTGGCTTTGTGGTTTTGTTTTTATTTTTTTTATTATTTTTATTGTAAAGGTGATGTACAGAGGGGTTACAGTTACATAAATCAGGAAGTAAGTATATATATATATTTTTAAACAGTGTCACCTCTTCCCTCTAACTTTCTGTTTTTGAAATAGAGTCTCACTTACTTTTGCTTAGGCTGCCTTGAACTATTTTTTTTTAATTGTGAAAATACTGTACAGAGGGGTTACAATTATATGGGCAAGGTAATGAGTACATTTCTTATCAAGCATTGTTGTCTCCTTTGTTTCCCTTTCCCATCTCCTCCCCCCCTCCCCCCTTCCCCCTGCCTTGAACTATTATCTTCTCATCTCTGCCTCCAAATATGTGGGATTGCAGGCAGTTGTCACCCAGGGCAAAGACATTTCACTTACATATTTGTTTAGGGAAGAGTAAAGTTAACCTCTAAAAGTTAACCTTTACTGTGGATTTAGGTATTTGTGTGCCAGCCATACATTGCTTAGTTAGGGCCAGTGAGTACTTATTGGTGCTTAATGTTTAATGTAGAGTTTATGTCCTCTAATGAGGCTTACAAATAAACATAGATCCTTATGTGTGAGTGGCTTGATTTATACTTTTTGTTTTGGACTTAACTAGTAATAGAAGTTGAAAGAGAGAAAACTATTAAGTAAGGATTTTCAAGAAGAATAGCAAAATCTCCAGTTTGGAATTTGCTAAAGGCTTTAGGGTGTGTGTGTGTGTGTGTGTGTGTGTGTGTGTGTGTGTGTGTGTGTGTGTGTGTGTGTGTGTGTGTGTGTGTGTGTGTGTGTGTGTGTGTGTGTGTGTGTGTGTGTGTGTGCAAAATCTCCAGTTTGGAATTTGCTAAAGGCTTTAGGGTGTGTGTGTGTGTGTGTGTGTGTGTGTGTGTGTGTGTGTGTGTGTGTGTGTGTGTGTGTGTGTGTGTGTGTGTGTGTGTGTGTAAATTTGACAGATGATTCCTTAATTTCAGTCCCCTAAATACCTTCAGTTCTGACTCTAGGTTTGCTGCTAATGTGGAGAAAGGCAGAGTAGTTTTTCAACAATTAATTACTCTTAACTAGTTAGTATGCTAAAACAGATAGTAATGGTATAAGCATATAATCATTCTGGCATTAGTGAGTTCCCTTTAACTGGAAAAAAGATACTTAGTTCTTTCACATCATGTTTTACCATTTGTGTCCAGTTATGGGCCATGTTTAAATGTACTTTTATCTGACTTGCTATGAAGATGGCTTGAAGTAAAATATATGTATCTGGATATTGACTTTGGCTTTCAAAACCCTATAGGAAATATAGCGAACTAAATCCTCTGATATTTCTGCTATTAAAGATGTCAAGTTTTACTTTATGGTGTGTTGGAAAGCCCACATTTAGTAATTAGAAAAGTGAAAACAGTCATATTAAATTAACTTTATGGTTACATATGTATGTTATATTGGCTTATTCTTTGCTTTCTTGAGAACTCCAACTTTGAACTTAGAATTCTTGAGTGCACAGCTAGAAAGTGTTGGCTTAGTTAAAAATAGGGTTGGTCCTTCATGTAGATTGAACCAACTGCTTATAAAATATGCAACAAAAGAAGTAGATCTGTTATGAACAAAAATAGAAATTTTACTTACTGTGATTTCCTAATCAGTAAAATATAAAAGCTATTTACATTTCACTTACCTTGTATTATAGGTATTATAAATAATCTAGACATGAATTAGAACGTTCAGGAGGCTGTCAAGGCTAGGTGCAAATATACCATTTTATGTAAGGGACTTGAGCATGCCTAGGTTTTGGTATCCTTGGAATGGTAGAACTAACGCTCCCTGGATACCAAAAGTATAGCCATATACCAGAATTCCAAAATTTGTCTAAATGTCTTCTAGTGAAGCTACAAGGAAACATTATTATTTATTTTTATTATTATTCTAAAGGTGCAGAGGGGTTACAGTTATATAAATTGGGTATAGAGTACATTGCTTTTTGGACAACATTTTATTTATTTATTTATTTTTTGTGCTGGTATAGGGGCTTAAGCTAAGGGCCTGTGCTCTACTTTGGCGTTTTCATAGGGATGTAGCTCAGTGGTAGACCTCTGACTTAACATACATAAGGCCATGGGTTTGATCTCCAGCACTGCAAGCCTCCCCCCCCCCCTTCCCAACAATAACAGTGACAAAACAGCAAAACAACAACAATAACAATAACAGCAAAACAAACAACAAAAAACCCTTTGGGTAAATTTAGTGATTTATTTTTGAAAGTCACAGTGCAAAGAAGCATGTTAAATTTTTGTTTTCATATTACAGCTGGAAAGTTTATAATAAAGTTTAAGAAAATATTCTTTATTCAGTTCTGAAAATTAGAGGTGCCATGCAAAATTAGGGGTCATAGTTTTGAACTTTTATGGGAAGAGTACTGTTGTTCATTTTGGAAGCTATTTAATGTCTATAATTTCTTTTAGTGCCTTGGAAATTCACAGAGGGAGTATGAAAAGCAGGTTGTCTTGTACAGCATCCGCAATCAGTTACGCTATAGAAGTAACCTAGGTAAGCAGAGGTATTTCATATTGGAGTGGAAATTGTTGATTAGTTGTCATCCTTATAAACCCCTCTTGTCTTTTCATTGTATATTTCACAGTACTGAAATTATTCCATTATAGACTTTAAGATTAAACTCTTTACTGGCCTATTCTGTCAAACAGTAATTTATACTTACAAGTTGGTGTTTCTTTTTAATTCTTAAGAAAATTACTTCTTTAGAGAATCGTTAATAGATTTGTTTTCTCTATAGAATATTAATTGTAATCCAGTCTCCTCTTTTTATCTGAAGGTAGGAACATAGGCTAGAAAATAAAAGGTACATTAGTTCTTAATCATTTCCTCCTCTCCTTATCCCCCTCCCTATTTTTGAGTGCTAGTGAGTGAACTCAGGACCTTGAGCTGTGTTTGTTAGGGAGACTCTACTACTTGAATCCATCTATCAGCCCTGTTGCATTGTATTTTCAACATAGGGTCTTGATTTGTGCCTGGGCCAGCCTGGGTTTCAGTCCTGATTGAATATCTCACATCACTGTGGATGACAGGTGCATGCACCTAGCCATTGGTTGACAAACGTTTTTGCCTGGATTGGCCTCCAACTACAATCCCCTAGTACCTGCCTCCCAAATAGGATTACAGGCTTGAGACACTGTTCTGCTAGTTTTCGATCATTTCCAACTTTTGAGTTGTTGTCATTGGTTTTCTGAATAATATAACTTTAAGGTAAAACTATAATAACTGGAACAAATCTTAAACAGTTAGCTTCATGTTTTTATTTTTTACTCTTCTTAAAAAGATTTTCTTTTTCAGATTGCTTTGGTTATTCTATTCTGTTGTTCTGCATATGTTGCCCTTATTTTAGGCATTTTTTTTTTTTTTTTGTCAGTTGTGGGGCTTGAACTCTGGGCCTGGGCACTATTCCTCAGCTCTTCAGCTGAAGGCAAGCACTCTACCTTTTGAGCCAGATTGCCACTTCCGGTTTTCTGGTTGTTAATTGGAGATGAGAGTCTCATGGACATTCCTGCTTGGGCTGCCTTTGAACCTCAATCCTTAGATCTCAGTCTCCTGAGTAGTAAGCCACCAGCACCCAGCTAGACATAATATTTTAGAAATATTTTTCCATAGAAATAAGTATTTTTCATGGAAGTTAAAAAACTTTTTACATTAAAAAACAACAAAACAAAATGGCAAATAGAAAATATATATTTAGTTTTATTAAAAACTAGAATGCAGTTTGGTTCTCTTACAAAGGTGTATGGTGAGGATCATAGACTTACAGCTTATTTGGTACTTCTTGGTGGGCCTTGTTCATTTGAAGCTTGTTTTCTGATTTGACAAGAATTACTTCTTTTGCCTGTTCTGTTATATATTTTCCTTATCTACTGTGAAATCTGTTTCTTGTGATCTAAGTATTGTTTTGTTCTAGTTTAGACTATTTTATTTGTACTTACTTGGCTTAAATATTATTTTAAAAATTAATACTGGTTTATAAGATATTTTGTTAAAATTGTATTGAGTATGCTTGAAAGAAAGGTGGACAATTGCCCTCTCTCTTGTAGTTAAACATGTCAAGAAAGATGAACGCAAGTACTATGAGGAACTCCTGAAGTATAGCCGAGACCATCTCATGCTGTACCCTTACCATTTATCCGATATTATGGTAAAGGGCTTGAGGATAACACCATTTTCATACTATACTGGGATCATGGAGGTGAGTTTACAGTGAGTGAGCCATTAAGATGGGGATGGGGCTACCTGGCAGGGGCTCTGCAGCTGATGAGCAGCTCTAGGCCACAGCAGACAACATGGTTTCTGAAGTTCTGGTGTGAAGAGGGTGGCTGTTACACGTTAACTGTTTGAGCCACACTTGTATAAGTGGCTGTCACTGACATTTCCACGTTGGAAGGGTACCCATTTCTATGCTGTGATCTTGAAGGTACTCTTGACCTTTTGTGATGTCATGGCATAAATCAAACATTTGTATTAGCAGTCTGTACAAAGTTTGTTGCTTTTAGGGTGTACTTAAGGTTGAAATGTGGGTTATGGAATTGAAAGTTAAGCTTAGAGAAACATCAACTATTAAGTTTCATCTACTTAACTTTTAACTAAATGTATATACAATAAATGATTACATAACCCAACATATAATACAAGTGTCAAAAAGAACTGTATTAGTACTTGATGTTACTCTGTAAGTACTAACATTCAGTTTTTAGTTTTTGCCAAAGGCAGTTTGTATAAGGCTGTGTTGAATGACTTTAACACTAGTTACATACAGTTTTTAAGTGGGCTTTATGTAAGGATTGTTTCTGTAGTGTGGGGTTTACTAGACACTTAAAAAGCTGAGAGAAGCCTAGACCTGAAGGAGCTGAGAGCCTGCAGTAGTATGATGGTTAGCTGCTATTGTGATGTGGCTTGGTGGCTTTTAAATGAGCTCCCTTTGGAAGTGGCGCTTTTACTAACCGTCTGTGTTTGTGGTGTTCCCTCATTTTGAGCTCCATAGCGCCAGTATCAGATTCGAATAAGGAAGCTAGCAGCTGATCAGTATCTTTGGGCAATCTTTGATCCTTTTCCTTTTGTTGTCCACAGATTTAAAAGATATATCTGTTTGTTTGTAGTTTCTGTTCTTAAGCCAGTTAGTATAGCTCCTGGGTTGAGAATGGGGTTTATCCTGTGGTAAACATTTGGTTTGGTTTATTGTTAGAGAAATAAATTAGACTTCAAAGAAGCTAGGCCCAGAATTTAACTCTGGATTCATAGGAGCAAAGCCTGCCAACTGAATAGGATCTTTGTTGGTTGCATATGTTGGTAGAGCTGTAACACATTATTAGCCTTTTATTTTTTCTCAGGGTAGGAACCAAGGGTTAGGTATGAAGTGTGAGAGTCTGGAACTTGAGCTGTAAGAAGGGCATTCCTTGCAAAGCTTCCATGGGGCAGAGGTTACATACAGTCATGTAGAATAATGAGAGAAACCCAAACCCAAAAGTCTCCCATTCAGTTATTAGGTAGGTCCCCAGGGTTAGTACCACAGTATAACATGCATGCTTTAGGGTGCCAGACTGCCTCCTATAATGATTACTGTTAATCTGTTTGCTCATAACAATATATGTATATATATTTATACATATTTTTATCCGTATCTAATAACACTTGTCACTTCACATTTTTATTACTTTTCTTTTTGAAAGGACATTATGAACAGTGAGAAAAGTTATGATTCATTGCCCAATTTTACTGCTGCTGACTGTAAGTATCGGATTGTGCTGTATAGGTAATGTTCAGATTGTTTCATTCCCCATGCATGTTGTCAGTAATGTGCTGTGTTTTTAACCTGAAATATATGAAAACTAAGATGAGTAAGCAACATTATTAATGGAAATTTTACTGCATAATTCAAATCAAATGTAAGATTTAGTCTGAATTTCTAAAAAAAAATTTTGAAATAGTAGAATCAGAAAAAGACTAATTACATATTTCTACAGAATTAAGTTCTTTTTGGATATTTGGGCCACGTGTACTAAGTGAGGAGAAAACTTGTTTACAATATGTAGCAGCAGAACATTGCAAACATATTTGCTGACATCTTAAGTCTATTTTAATAATACATGTATTTAAAATGTGACAGTTCTTTGGATAAGTAGCTTCTGCTGAGAACTACACTTGTACTTCTTAAAATTGGGATGACTTCTCCTTTTAAAATATGTTCTAGTTAGCATTCAAAAGGCAGCTTGAGTCCGCCCTTCCCAAAGTTTAGTTTTATATTTTGATAGAAGAATTCTTTTGAATTTATGCTGATGGATCATGTGAACACAAGCTGAGGACTTGCCATAAAATTTCTTGAGTATCCTGACATTTTAAGATGTATTCAGTGTTTTTAAAATAAAGGACTTTCTTTCAGGCCTGAGGCTTCTTGGCATAGGAAGAAACCAATATATTGATCTTATGAATCAGTGTAGATCATCAAAAGTAAGGATTTCCTTTTCTTTTTCATGTTTTGGTCTCCTTGTCACATACTTTGATTAGTATTTTTTTTTAAGTGATAGAAATAATCAGTTGTTAACTTCTTGAAAATGTACTTAACCTAGAAACAATGAGCTTATCTTCAGTATTCACTAGATTATAGTTTAAGTGATTAGAGAAAAATATTTACAGCATATGACATTTTTTAAATTATTATTACTATTGAGCCATAGCTCCACTTCTGGCCTTTTGGGTGTTTAATTGAAGATAAGAGCCTCACAGACTTTTCTGCCTGGACTAGCTTTTTTTTTTTTTTTTTGGGTCGTGGGGCTTGAACTCTGGGCCTGAGTGCTGTCCCTGATCTTTCTAGCTCAAGGCTAAGAGTCTGACGGACTTTCCTGCCCAGTTTGGCTTTGAACTGTGATCCTCAGATTTCAGCCTTTGAGTAGCAAGGATTACAGGTGTGAGCCACTGGTACCCAGCATATAACATTTATTTTTAAAAAGTAATTTTATTCTGTTTGTCTTTTTACTTGCCCATGCTAGCCCTAGAGTTCATTAATTGACGTATTCATTTTTATCTTTTGAGTTTTATTGAGTTTTAATATTTAGGTCTAAGTTTAATGATTAGTGTTATGAAATAACTTCTTTTGAAACAATTTAATATGATTCGCTAGTATTAGACATTTTATAAAATAATTAAGATTTTAGATGTAAGAGTATGAAAAAATACTTAGCCTGTTGTAACCAATCTTTTTTATTATATGATTGTTAAAATAAGAAAGTGATACCTTTAGGCTGCTTGCAAATTCTCTAATGCAAATTGCAAATTCCCAAATCATGCAGAAATTTTTCAGAAGGAAAACTGCCCGTGATCTTCTACCAGTAAAGCCAGTGGAAATTGCCATAGAGGCATGGTGGGTGGTACAGTCTGGATACATCACAGAAGATGACATCAAGGTACAGAGAATGAAACATAGAATTTTTATTTTTAATATTGTTTTGCAACTTAAAAAATTTTTTTTTGTTAGTTGTGGGGCTTGAACTCAGGGCCTGGGCTTTGTCCCTGTGCTCTTTTGCTCAAGGCTAGCACTCTTATCACGTTGAGCCACAGCTCCATTTCCAGTTTCCTGGTGGTTAATTGGAGAGTAGAGTCTGATGGACTTTCCTGCTTGGGCTGGCTTTGCAGCGTGATCCTCAGATCTAAGCCTTTTGAGTAGCTAGGATTTGAGGTGAGCTACCAGCAACCTGGCTTCTTTTGCAACTTTTAATTACAATTATATAATTTTTAAAAAAGTAACATTTGGTTTTCCTGCAGAAAATCAAATGAATTCAAAGTCAAAATGATCTTAATAGGGTGGAATATTGATGGAGTTTTAAAGATACTGTTTATGGTGAAGATATGTTTGTGGTGACTTGGCTTAGATACAGTAGTCTAGAGTCTTAGAATTTTTATATATACACTATTGTGTTTTTGTTTTGTCTCATTTAATTCTCATCACAACCCAAGGGGAAAGTATTATTTGTTTCTCTAATTCACAGATGAGATAAATGAACACAGAGCAGTTAATGGCTCAACTCAGGGAGAAACTGATCCAGGATTTTGCCTTGATAATTTGTTTTTGAAACTCTTTATTAATCACTGTGTTGAAATGGTAGGTGCCTGATGGGAATGATAGTGTCAGGGCAAGGGAAATGGTATTCTCAGAGGTCAGACTACATTTAATGTGAACTCTTTACATTTTGGAAGGGATGTTGGTTTAGAGAAAGGGGCAGGTACCAAGTGGGTCCAGAGACTAGTTCGTATCTATGTGTAATGTCAGGTGAGTGTATGGTTTTTTTTTCTTTTGGTCCGCGTATTTTTCTTTGAGGGCATATTAAATTCAAGGAATGGAAGGCTTTGAAATTTTCCTTCCATGTAAGTACTTCCTGATGGAGAGAGCTGTCAAACTTTTGTAAGCTACTGAGCCTTGTCACAAATAATATTCATGTATTTTTTTTATTTTTATATTTCAGTAGTGATACTGTGTTTTGCATTCAGCATCTAAACAATCTAAAGCACTTCCTTGGCCCTTTTCTTTTGTTATTTTTTCTAATTACCTCTCATGTGTATGCCCAGGCTGGTCTAGGAATACTATTTGTGGTTTCTTCTAGATGGGATAACAGATAAGTATTGTCATGCCCAGCCTTTATTAGTTGAGATGAGATTCTCTCAGACTTTGTGCTTGCGTTGGCCTTGAACTTCCTTTCTTTTTTTTTTTTTGTCGGTCATGGGGCTTGAACTTGGGGCTTGAGCACTGTCCCTCAGCTCAAGGCAACTGCTCTACCACTTGAGCCACAGCGCCACTTCCATGGCCTTGAACTTCCATCCTTCTGATCACTGCTTCCCAGTTAGCTAGGATTACAGATATAGCCATTGTACATGTGGAGATTCTGAGAATGAAGTTCTGGTTTGAGAAATGCACAATCAACAAATAGGTCTGGTTCCTTTTCAGAGGACTAAATATTGGCGTTATCAGTGAGCACTTCTTATGGAAAGCACTTACTTGTATTTAGAGTGCATTTGTTTTTCAAATTCTTCTAGTACTTATTTTGGCACCTCACTGGTTTGGTTACAGACATTAATTTTTTTTTTTTGTTTAAATTCTAGAATGACAAATGAAACAAATAGTTCATTCCGCTAATGTTGTTATAATTATTAGTTTCAACATGAAGAGATTTTAGGAGACTGATGAATTAATTTGGACAGAACTTAATGGAAAATATTTTGCTTTTCTTAGATATGCACTTTACCTGAGAAATACGCTATTGATAAGATCATCGATTCAGGCCCTCAACTCTCTGGATCACTAGATTACAATGTAGTACATAGTAAGTGGTTAGTAGAAATGGTCTTTTGTCAAATAAAAACTTACTTTAAACCATCTATAATTAGTATCAGTTACCTTCCAATTAGGTGCAAATCGTGCCTGTTATTATTTTAAGTGTTGGAATAATCCATTATTTTCCAGTGACTGTAATCAGTCACATACACTAGAAATTTATACAAATGAACAGTAAAAACAAGTTTGTATTTGTAAACATATGTTGGAAACCCAAGATTTAAAAACTTAAAAAATAGCCCTTTTCTGTTATTTTTACTTCCTATAGAATTCAGTTGTAAGAATCTATTTTATTTTTTGTTGGTTGTGGGGCTGTTGCTAAACTACTGCACTACCAGTTTGAGCCACAGCTCTACTGGTTTTCTGGTGGTTAATTGGAGATAAGAGTTTCAAGGACTTTCCTGTCCAGGCTGGCTTTGAACCTCGATCCTCAGATCTCAGCTTCCTCTGAGTAGTTAGGAGTGTGTACCACCAGCGCCAAGCCAAAGCCAGGAATTAGCTTTTAAAAAAATTAGCATTTAAAATATTTAAATCAATATTGTATAATTCTACATTTAAAAGAAGATACTTCTGCTTCTCTAGGTTTGTATAACAAAGGATTTATTTATCTGGATGTACCAATATCAGATGACAGTTGTATAGCAGGTAAGTGTGTGCTAACAATTTTTAGGGTTTATTCAATGATTCCTTTGTGCTGAGTACTGCTTTATCATCCTAACAAAATACAGGAATCATTTAGAATCTTACACGCTAACAATCTTAAACGTTAGGATTTTTGTGAAAGGAAAACATCTTTTTTTATATTGTAACCCATTGAGGTTATTAAATTCCTTATTTCATTTTTGTTATTTTGGCATCCACACTTTATTAAAATACTAAAGCTTTAAAGAACTTCAAGATAAATTTCTCCCAGTCCTAAACCAAGTTACTACCTTTTAAATTCATGTCAGCATTTAGTCCTTGTTCATTGCATATCATTTATCACATATATTTAGTTTTTGTTGTTTTTCTTATCACGTATATTTAAAGATACAGATGTGTGTGCTCCATATTGTCTCTTTATATACCTTTGTCTTATTTTTCATGTTACTGTTATATTTTCGTTTTTATTTCCTCCATGTTTTACCCACATCTTCACATTACGCTAATATTGAGAGCCTGTGTATCCTCTTAGACAAAGTGCATGTGTTATTTTATTAAGCCACTCTCCAATTGTGGTTATTTAGGATATTTCTAGTTCGTAACATGGAACAATCCAATTCATTACAAAGGATAATCTGAAGTGATTTCAGATAAGTTTCAACAAAAATGCAAGTGGTGGTTAGGTAATAGATACACACAAAGGAGGTTTTTTTTTTTTTTTTTTTTTTTTTTGCTAGTCCTGGGGCTTAACTTCTGCATCTGGGCACTGTCCCTAAGGACTAGCACTCTACCACTTGAGACACAGCCCCAGTTCCGATTTTTCTGTTTATGTGGTTCTAAGGAACCGAACCCAGGGCTTCACGCATGCTAGCAAGCACCTTACCACTAAGCCACATTCCCAGCCCAAGAGAAAAATACTTTGAAAGGAACTTTTTTCCAATACTAGGGCTTTGTGTGTGTTAGACAGGTGTTCTATCACTTGAGCTAAGCCTGTCTTCCGAAGGGAATTATCTTGAAAGGTTCTGTTTGTTAAATAAAATATATTCCATCACTCATTAAATCTTAAAACTGCATGCTAGTCCTCTTATTGAATGGAGGTTTCTGTAATGCTTGAATAAAGTACTTTTGGAAAACTTTGATCATATCTGTAAATCTGTATTCTGTTTGGAACTTACTTTCACATTTGATGTGAAATAAAGCTCCCACTTGATTTTGTTCTATTGGTCATAGCATTTGGACAAATACTAGCTGGTTTTTCATTAACTTATTACTACTGAATGCAAGAATTACTATTTTCATGTGCTAAATTTTCCTCTGTATTGAAGCTAACTCTGATGCTCTTTTTTTCATTTGTTGGTACCATGCTGATCTGATGATAGTGACTTAGAGTACTTGTAATGTTAGTCATGACCAGGATTTCCTTGTGGGTCTTTTAAAAATAACTTTCTTAGCTATTCTGAAACTTTTTTTCATATTTACTTTCTTTTAAACATATTTTGAATAGGGAATAGGTATGATGCATAAAGGTATAAAATATATGCCTCCCACTCCTGTGCTTATCAATCCAGTTTCTTTCAACAGCCACAGTTTCATTTCTTATGTACTTCTAGAAGTTTACCCACACACATAAGTGTGTGTGTATGTGTGTGATTTTATTTTATGTTATTAGTGTAGCTCATACTTTTTATATTAACCTAATCCATATTAAACTATTTCATATCTCATTTATAGAGTTGTCTAATTCTTTTTGCCTGGACATAAATTATGGCTTAGGAGCAATTTCTAACCTCTCATCATCTTGGTTTCTTTATCTGTAAAGATTGGTTGATAGCACTCATAGGGTTAATATAAAAAGATTAGATGAAATTGTCTAAGTACTGTTCTTGCCATTAGTCTAGTACTTAAAATGTGTTCAGTAAATGTTTGAACACAGTCAGTAGTATGGAATAAGAATTAGTGATGTCAAACAGGAGTTAAAAAATACTTAGAGAGGGGCTGGGAAGGTGGCTCAGTGGTAGAGCGCTTGCCTTGCATGCCTGAGGCCCTGGGTTCGATTCCTCAGCACCACATAAGCAAAAAGAAAAAAGCCGGAAGTGGCGTTGTGGCTCAAGAGGTAGAACGCTAGCCTTGAGCTGAAGAGCTGAGGGACAGCGCCCAGGCCCAGAGTTCAGGCCCCACGACTGGACCCCCCCCCCCCCAAAAAAAAAAAATACTTAGAGAAAAGAAACCTTCAATGCTTAAAAGCTCTTAATAGGTAGCAGGGGTGATTGGGCCAAAGCAGAAAAGCAAAGGACTACAAGAAAGAGTTGCCATACTAGGTAGATAAAAAGTTTTCCCTTTTTGCCTTTCTAATTGTCACTCCTCACCCTGAGAAGAGAATTTAGCACTGGATTTAGAAAGTAAATAGCCTATCTTGAAATGCTTATTATTTTTTAGTGTCGTTTTATTTTTTTGTTGGTTGTGGAACCTGAACTCTGGGCCTGGGTGCTGTCCCTCAGCTCTTCAGCTCAAGGCTAGCACTCTACCACTTGAGCCACAGTGCCACTTCCGGCTTTTTCTGCTTTGGTGGTGCTGAGGAATTTAACCCAGGGCCTTAAGCATGAAAGGCGAGCACTCTAACACTGAGCCACCTTCCCAGCCCCTCAGTGTCTTATTTTTATCCACCTGAATTTTATCTTGTTTTTAGTGTTAGAACTAATGGAAGTTTTGAGTGTAATCAGATGTATTGGGACCAGGGGACATAGGATGCTGAAAATGCTGCAGCTTCAGCACTTTTCCCCCAGGATGTTTTCCAGAGACATATGTACAAAGGAAAGCATAGTGCTTCTTTTATTGTTGTCTGGAGCTCTCTGGTAAATGAGATTAGTGCATTTGGACCAGAGACAGGCTAGAAATTAGTGTAAGTGAACATTCAGGTGGACAATGATGGCTGGACTGTCTTCTATGCTGAAGAAGGTCTTGACCTTCTGGCCTGTGAGGAAAAGCAGATTATTCTGTAGACCTCTGGTATACATGGCAGTCATTCAGGTCTTTTCTTCTCTTAGAATAGAGTGGGAGTTATAGGGAGAATGGCAGAATACCAAAACTTTCTACCAACCTTTCTTTAAATAGCAGAGCAATTCTTCCCCTGCAGTCTTTCATTTTTTTGCTGACTAGGCATCAACATACATTAGAAACTCCATAGAGTTCCCCATAGTGAAGAAGCATTCACTTTCTTTTTTGAGCCACATCCATGCCTGCTAGCATTTCCTCTGCCTCTGGAGTTTCAAGTGAATTAAATTACTCCTTGCATTTTTTATTTTGTTTTGTTTTATTGGTCATGGGATTTGAACTCTGGGCCTGGGCACTGTCCCTCAGCTCCACTTCTGGCTTTTTCTGCTTATGTGATGCTGAGGAACCAAACCCAGGGCCTCATGCATGCAAGGCAAGCACTCTACTACTGAGCTACCATCCCAGTCCCTTTTTTTTAATCTCCAGAGAAATCATGTAGATATTGCTGTATATAACAATAATTCCGGGAGTTTAGAAAACTTGCAGTGTGCTTGGTGAAATAAAAGTGATATTCAGTCCTTTTTTTTTGTTGTTGTTGTTGGTCATGAGGTTTGAACTCTGGGCCTAAGTGCTGTCCGTGAGCTCTTCAGCTCAAGGCGAGCACTCTACCACTTGAGCCATAGTGCCACTTCCGATTTTCTGGTGGTTAATTGGAGATAGGAGTATCACTGACTTTCCTGCCTGTGTTGGCTTTGAGCTATGATCCTCAGATCTCAGATTCATGAGTAGCTAGATTACAGGTGTAAGCCACTGACACCAGGCTGATATTCAGTTCTTAAATGAGTGATTTTTCTTTGAATAGATATTTAAGCTATGCTTTCTTGTTTTATAAATCATATCACTGAGGAAGTTTATTTTGTTTATTTTAGTTCCTCCTCTTGAAGGTTTTGTAATGAATCGAGTACAAGGTGATTATTTTGAAACACTACTCTATAAGATATTTGTATCAATAGATGAGCACACTAATGTTGCAGAGGTAAGTGTTACAATATCTTGTGAGAGTTCCTAAGATTATAAATTTGTGTTAACCGGGTAAAATTACTTAATGATAATGACTATTTTAAAAATGGTACATAGGGAGATCATAAACCATTAATATACTTAAGCCACTATCCATAATTCCTGTATGTGCATATTAAAACTTTGTAAAGTTATTTTATAGTTTTGTTAGTTAACTTTATATACCTCTTTATAGTAAGGATTGTAGACTGAATTAGTTTATATAAGGCTTTTTGTATTAAAATAAAATTTTTGTGTGCTAGCACTGGGTCCTCTACTCTTATTTGGCTTTTCACTCAAGATCAGTGCTTTACAACTTGAGCCACACCTCCATTTCTGGCTTGGACTCTCTTGGACTTTTCTGTCCAGCCTGGCTTTGAATTACTATCTCAGCCTACTTAGTAGCTAGCATTATAGGCATGAACCACTAGTGCTTCGCTGTGAATTTTTTTTAAATAATTTTTTTTATTGAGATTAAGTGATTATATATATTTCACAGATTTCACAGTATTTGGCATAGTGATACTTAGTTAAAGGCACAAACACATTTTAACCTTCACAAGGCAAATTGTTATTATCATGGTCTTGAATTCTATAAGCTTTGACAATACAACTATTTCTTCCAAACTGGCTGATATGTACATTTCTTTCCTTTTGCTTTGTGTTAGCTGTTCCCTCTTTCCCTCTCATTCCCTCCCATTTCCTCCCATTCCCTCCCTCCCGTTGCTGCCCTTGAGTTGCTTAGTTCATTTTCATCGATGTCCAGTGCAGCTGATGGGACCCTCTGTTGTTTCCCTCTGATTCTGCGCCCTCCTCCTAGCTTCCCTCAGATGTGCACATGTATATACCATATATGAGGTCAAGAACATGGAGTCATTTAGAAATGATATGACAAAATAAGTGGAGGTCCTTGGTTTCTTGAGTCCTGTTTACTTTGTCATATCTCCTTGCATTTTAAATTTAACACCTACATATCAAGGAGACCATGTCTGGCTATGATTTTTTTTTTTTTTTTTTTGTCAGTCATGAGGCTTGAACTCTGGGCCTAGGCGCTGTCCCTGCGCTCTTCAGCTCAAGGGGAGCACTCTGCTGCTTGAGCCATAGTTCCACTTCCGGTTTTCTGGAAGTTAATTGGAGATAAGTCTCACAGACTTTGTTTCTAGGGCTGACTTTGAACAGTGATCCTTAGATTTCAACCTCCTGTGTAGCTAGGATTACAGGCGTGAGCCACCAATGCCCAGCTAGCTGTGAATTTTTGTATTTTAAATGAGACATAATTAAAGAACATTACCTGGATTTTGTACTCCTCTCAATGCTATAGAGGGAACAGAAATATGGAAGTTGTGAATTTGAACTTTATTCAGTAGTCTTTTAATCATTTATAATTAAAAGTTTGCTAAATAAGATTACATTTATCTATTACAATTATATAATGTTCTGATAATTCTAAGAATGAAAAAAATTTGTTTAATTTTCTAGCTTGCAAATGTCCTGGAGATAGACTTATCCCTGGTTAAGGTATGCTGTTCTTTCATGCTTTTAAATAGAAATACTGAATGGACTTTGCTAAGTGATTCTTATCTTGGTACACATAGGTGAAAGAGGTTTTGCGTTCGTTATTAGCTGCATTGGGTTGTGCACAATAAAGGGAAACTTGATTAGAAAGAAAAGGACAAGATCAGGAGCCAGCCCTAAATCAGTTTTTTCAGCTGATGGATTAAAGGCACTCACATAGTGTATACAGCCTGATTGGAGCCTTAGTTAAAACCACAACCTTGCCTTACTGGAAGCAGATGCAGCTATTGTACTGCCCAAGGTGGGAACCTTCCTTGTGGGAAGAACAGGTCTGCCCAAACTTGTCTTTCTAGTAGTGGTGTGAAAAATGTTTGCAAACCAGTAGAGGCTTAATCTGTTACATTATTTTTTTCTCTACAAATACTCTATTTTAAATGCAAATTTCCTTTATATTCCTTCTAGAATGCTGTCTCAATGTATTGCCGATTGGGCTTTGCCCATAAAAAGGGACAAGTAATAAATTTGGATCAACTTCATTCATCATGGAAGAATGTTCCATCTGTAAACAGATTGAAGTAACTCATTTATTCAGTGTGACATATTAGAGTTTCCTTTTGAAAAGAATGTAGTCTTAATACTGAACTTCTGTGAATTCAGTTTGTCAGTTGAGGTGAACCGTGGATATTAGTTTTTGTTTTTTGTTTTTTTTTGTCAGTTATGGGGCTTGAACTCTGAGCCTGGGTGCTGTCCATCAGTTCTTCAACTCAAGGGGAGTTCTCTACCACTTGAGCCATGGTTTTCTAGAGGTAAATTGGAGATAAGAGTCTTACGGACTTTTCCTTGACCAGGCTGGCTTTGAACCTCAGAACTCAGCCTCCTGAGTAGCTCAGATTACTGTCATGAGCCACTGGTGCCTGGCAATGTTAATATTTTGTGTGTGATGATCTCTTGTAGAATCGAATGAAAACTAACAGCACGTTAGGAAAAAGGCATATATTTTCCAAACTTATAATCTTGAAGACTTCTTTAATTCCTGGAAGTCTGTTTTGGAGTCTTAGTTAAGAAATCTGGCTGTATGTGGCCAGTGTATGTGGCCAGTTGAAATGCTTAGGTTTCATCTCAAAGACTTAAATAAGCCAGGCATCAGTGGCTCAAGCCTGTAATCCTAGCTATTAAGGAGGCTGAGATCTGAGGATCATGGTTCAAAGCCAGCTCCGGCAGGAAAGTCCATGAGACTCTTACCTCCAATAAACCACCAGAAAACCAGAAGTGGCTCAAATAGTAGAGAACTAGCCTTTAGCTGAAGAGCTGAGGAACAGTGCCTAGGCCCAGAGTTCAAGCCCCTTGACTCACCAAAAAAAAAAAAAAGACTTGAATATAAAATTGGATTTAGATGGATTGTTTACAATTTAAGTGCTGATTTCAGTAGCTGTTTTATTTAAGACTATATGATTTTTTAAAATGTAAATGTGTTTTTCAATAACAGGAGTACTTTAGATCCACAGAAGATGCTTTTGTCATGGGATGGCGGAGAAAGTAGAAGTCCTGTTCAAGAAGCTTCTTCGGCGACTGACACTGATACAAATAGTCAAGAAGATCCAGGTAACTCAGTTTAATTTAGAGTCTGTACATATATGTGGCATCTGTCCAAACGTACACTTCTTTTTTTTTTTTTGGCTGGTTTCCTGGGGCCTGGGTGCTATTCTTGAACTTTTTTGATTAAGGCTGGTGCTATACCACTTGAACCACACAGCTACACTTCCACTCTTTTCTTGGTAGTTAATTGGAGATGAATCTCATGGACTTTCCCTCCCAGGCTGGCTTGGAGCTGCAAACCTCAGATCTCAGCTTCTGGAGTAGCTAGAGTTACAGGAGTGAGCCAACTGTGCCCGGCCAACCATATACTTTTTTTTTTTTTTTTTTTTTTTTAATATTTTTATGATGCCTAAGTAGTTGTACAAAGGAGTTACTAGTTACCAAAGCAGTTTGTCAATACAGTGCATTCTGATCACTGTCACCCTTTTAACATTCTAACCCCCCTCCCCACCCACCCCTTCCCTTACTTAATTTTAGGTTATGTATATATGTCTTTTAACAAAGCAGTTAATGTGTATAATGCATCTTGATCTGTGTTGTTACTTCACCCTGGCTTCGATCCACCCTTTCCCTTATCTTTCTCAGTTCTGTGGTATATACAGTGAATTCTTGCCTGCATATTCCCCACTGCCCCTGCTTCATTCTTCTATCCCTCTCCCCTTGGCCCCACCCTACTTCTTGGGAGTACTCATTTCCTTGTACTTACTTTGTTGGGCTTTGACTGTTGGTGTTTTTGTTTTTTAAAGAATTATACTATTTATACTCTCCATAGAGTTTATTCTACTTTAGTTAATTCATTTGTAACTACATGCTTACCACTTAGTGTGTTTACTTGTAGATTTATAGGCACATTCTAGCTACCACAAATAAGGGAAATCATGCAACCCATGTTTCGCTGGGTCTGGGAAGTCTATTACATTGTTGGTGGGAATGTAAACTTGTCCAGCCATACACTTTTTTTTTTTGGCCAGTCCTGGGGCTTGAACTCAGGGCCTGGGCACTCCCTGAGCTTCATTTGCTCAAAGCTAGCATTCTATCACTTGAGCCCCAGCACTACTTCTGGCTTTTTCTGTTTATGTGGTACTGAGGAATTGAACCCAGGACTTTATGCATGCTAGTCAAGCACTCTTCCACTAGGCCACATTCCCAGGTCCCCCAGCCATACACTCTTTAACAGCGATTTTACAGTTTTAAATTTTCTTCATCTAATAAAGTCTTTGAGTACTGACCCATGTATTGGATGTTGTGCTAAATTTTAGGAATATAAACTTGGCAAAAGTATGGTCACTCCTAGAAATTAAGATGAAGAAGAAAGAAAGGAGTGCAACCAAACAACTTACACTGAGAGCACCAAATACTGTGCTTGAGGGTGCAAAAAGTGGAAGAGGCCTTTTGTTGACTGGGGAGGTTTGACAAGTCTTCAGGGAGATGATGTTATTTGGGTTGAAAATGAATATGAAGCCTGCTGGTTAGGGGAGGAGGCCATTTCAGCCCAGAGAATAGTGTGAGTGAGCCCAGAGGGAGGCTGCAGAATTTAAGGTTGGGTATAAGGAACCAGGATGGCCCTTATCCTATTTTTATCTGTTTCCTGAGGCTGGTGACTTACCTGAAGAGCTTGAAGCAGTTAGTCTTCACAATATTCATTACTGATTCTTAAGTTTGGTTCTTTTTAAACAAAAGTAAGTAACTTAAAATGTTTTGCTTAGTGGTATCTGCCTGTGGTCTCCATACTTGGGAGGCAAAGGCAGGAGGATCTTGAATTTAAACTAGTCTGGGCCATATAGTAAGACATTGTTTCAAAATAAAGTCCCCCCCCCCCACCTCTGCTTTGAGATAGGTCTGATTGGCACCTCTTATAAAGCTGTAATAATACTTAGAGTACTTCATAATAGGTACCAAAATTGAAAGGAAGTATTTACTCATTCTAAACAATCATAATTTTCATTTACTTCATTTCAAATTCCTTGACTTTTCAGTTCCTTGATTTTTTCTATTTCTTGATTATTTTTTCAGCTGACACAGCCAGTGTAAGCAGTTTGAGTCTGTCTACAGGATATACAAAGCGTATTGCATTCCTATTTGACTCAACTCTCACTGCATTTTTGATGATGGGAAACCTTTCACCAGTAAGTCAAGTGCTTGTTTAAATAAAAAGATGTTTCAAGTAAAGATTGGATACAAAGTAAATTATATATAATAATATAGAATATGTATATAACATGTTTAATATATATGTGTATAGGTATGTTCATTCCTGACCTTTTTGTTCTTGATTATGATAACTTGTAGTATGTTTTACTGTTATAATTGTAGGAATTAGTTACTTACCTTATCTATCTTTAAGTTTATTTTGAAACACACAATATAATATATGAGTGACTTATTCTAAGCATAAAAAGGAAAAGAACTTTAATGCTCTGTTTGTTTCTTGCAGAATTTGAAAAGTCATGCAGTCACCATGTTTGAAGTAGGCAAACTTTCAGATGAGTCTCTGGACAGCTTTCTTATAGAATTAGAAAAGGTAACTCAAATTGAATGCTAGGGCAGGCATTTGTTAATTTGTTGATTATCATGGATTTTGACATATTCTTGCTCTTTTTTTTTTTTTGTCAGTTGTGGGGCTTGAACTCTGGGCTTGGGCACTATCCCTCAGCTCTTCAGCTCAAGGCTAGTACTCTACCACTTGAGCAACAGTACCACTTCCGGTTTTCTAGTGTTTTATTGGAGATAAGAGTCACAGGGACTTTTCTGTCTGGGCTGGTTTCGAACTGCGATCCTCAGATCTCAGCCTCCTGAGTAGCTAGGATCACAGGTGTGAGCCACCGATGCCCTGCTTGCTTTTGCTATCTCATTCCTCATCTTAATACTGGAGTGGTCTTTTTGACTTAAACGTTCAATGGAAGAAGGAATTTTGTGATATCTAACTTATCACATAAATTGATGTAATGAAAAGTGAGGTATAGAAATCATAGTCTGTGTATGACTTACTGAATTTTTTTTCCTAAAATAATCTTCCTTTTTTTCTGGTATGACTCTGAGGTCTCCTCTTGTATATTTTTGTCTGAAGATTTTGTTCCAGTTATCTTATTCTGGAATAGTTTCCCTGGATATCATGTTTATGTCCACTTTTACTGATCTCTTACCAATCCTATTAGCATCTTAAAGACTTTAGCCATATTTTCTCACTACATTTTTCTTTGTGAGTGTAGCACTAGTTTTCCTTAACTCTAAATCTTTTTTTTTTTTTTTGGTCGCTCATGGGGCTTGAACTCTGGGCTTGGGCGCTATCTTTGTGCTCTTCAGCACAAGGCGAGCCACAGCGCTACTTCAGTTTTCTAGTAGTTTATTGGAGATAAGAGACTCATGGACTTTCCTTTGAACTGTGATCCTCAGATCTCAGCCTCCTGAGTAGCTAGGATTACAGGCGTGAGCCACCAGCACCTGGCCTCTTAACTCTAAATTTTGATGTCCTTCTTTGATGTTTTTTTTATTCCATCTTGTTCTTTGTATGCAAAGTCAGTTTCTTGACTAAAAATTTTGATAGCCTGTTGTGCTTTAGTAATGAACTGTGTATATTAAATGTACTACTTAAAGAATTTATCTGATGATTCTCTTAATTCCTTAAGATTTTATAAAAAAAAGACCTGTAACATTTTAATGGCCTTTTCTTCATAGGTAATGTATCAGATTTTTTTTACTAGTGGGTCACTTAAACTTTTCTCTTATATTTCAGTTTTTCCTTCCGTGCTTTATTTCTCACCTTGTCAACATCATTTCTTAAGTGTGTTGAATTTGCTATTTCTGATTTCCTGTTTTCTTACGTTAGTCTTATTAGTCATAGTGATTCTAAAATCATGTGAACTCTGTCACTCATATATCTCTATTGCTTTTACTACATTTGAGAAAGCCTTTTAGTCTATAGTTCTAAAAAGTAGCTTCATAAAGCCGAGCACTGGTGGCTCACGCCTATAATCCAAGCTACTCAGGAAGCTGAGATCTGAGGATCACAGTTCAAAGCCAGCCCAGGCAAGAGACTCTGTGAGACTCTATGTCCAATAAACCACTCAAAAACCAGAAGTGGCACTGTGGCTCAAGTGGTAGAACACTAGCCTTGAGCTGAAGACCTGAGGGACAGCACCTAGGCCCAGAGTTCAAGCCCCACAACAACAACAACAACAAAAAAGTAGCTTCATCTTAATTAATAGCTTAGTTGTTTGCTTTTGCTAATTTAGTGTATATTTGATTTAAGTATTTCCTCTCATTGGCCTGTATTTCCATTTCGTGTGTTGTTTCTGAGATGTATGTATTTTTATGTATGAAAAAGTTCACTGACTTCTGTTCAGAGAACATGGATATATAAAGCCTGTGAAGTCAAGAGTTTTGTCTGTTTTACCTGTTAATTTTTTCATATCTCTTGGAGAGGTCATAGTACACAGGAGGCACTTAAACTCTAGCTGTGTGGTCAGCAATAGAGGGTAGTTGTGTTGAATCATGTACTCCAATATACCTGTGACAGACACTAAACTGTGAACAAAGTAATGAGCATTGGAGGTTTAGTTGATATCTATGGATTGTGGCACTTTTCTGAATGAAGCAGAATATGTTTTGTTTTTTTCTTCTTCTAATTTTTAAAGTAGCCTATTTGAATCATATAATTTAGTAATTTATTTAGTTACTAAATTTATTTACTTGTTGGAGGAATTTCATAGGTGTACTAGCAAGATTCAGATTATTTGTCTCAGTATTGCCTTGAAGAATTTTGATTTATTGCTTTTCATAATGTCTAATATTCTCAAACAAATGCTTATTATTATAACTGGCATGAGAGTGGTATTTGTTGCAAAATATATTTTCTTTTGACTTAGGTTCAGAGCACTGGTGAAGGAGAAGCACAGCGATACTTCGATCATGCACTTACTCTGAGAAACACAATCCTCTTTCTTCGTCATAATAAAGATCTAGTCGCTCAAACTACTCAGCCAGACCAACCCAACTATGGTATGATAAAATGTAGAAGACATGTTCTTAAACTTATTTGTTCAACATTATGCAGATCATGGTCACTTGATACTTAATGCAGTTTGTATAGGTAGAATATTGAATTTATAACGAGTTTTTGTGAATTTCACTTATCAGCTGTTTCTTTACTTTTTCTTCTTCTCATGTGCCACTAACATTTACTGTATTTCAGTATGGCTAGTACCTACTGAAAAAGTTGCAGTGTTTATTTAAAAGATGGATAGAATCTGGAAGAGGCCATGAGGTCTGAGGAGTACTGAAATGTAGTTAATGTTGGAAACATAAAATTAAGTATGATAGATTCCATTATATGAAATTAATAAGCAAGGATGTCCTAGTCAGATACTATTATAGTATTCACTAAAGTATTTTTCTTTAAAAAGTAAAAGGAGTAGATGATCTCTGTAGTAGTTTTAATATGTTGATGTTGTTATTGTGTTAATACATACCCAGTTTTGTGATGGATACAGATCCCAAACTTGAGTTGAACTGGTTGTCTCAGAAACTGTACCCAAAGATTCTGGTTCAGTAGATACTGTCTATAGAGGGCACATAGGAATATATGAAAAGATGATTACTGTGCTCAGCTAGGAAGTGTACTGAGGGAAGAGTGGTTCCAAGTTACATCTCAGGATCATGATGACATTTAATTATAGTCATTCATAAATTCTGTTATCTGTTCAAGAACTGTCAGTTTTTTAGTTATGCCCATTTTCATTTCATTTCTCAGAGCATTGGTTCCCCTATCAGTTCAATTTAGCCAACTGCCCAATGAGCATAAGTAAAACTACTTATGAACATAAGTAATTAAATACTAAAACTGAAAATACTTAAGAATCACCAAATGCCTGGAGTCAGAAGTACTTACTTACAAGGATTTGTTGATGAGTAATCTTTTTATTCTACCAAATACTAAATCATGTGAATAAACAGTGCTTGACATAGCCTTGAATGTCTTTGGATATAAAATTATTGTAATTTCGGGGTGGGGGGGCAGCTTAGTGATTTATGGAAACCATGGGTTAATATATTGGGACAGTGGTGGCTCACACTTAAAATCTAGCTCCCAGGAGGCTGAGATCTGAGAATCACGGCTCAAAGCCAGCCTGAGCAGTAAAGTCTGTGACTCTTACCTCCAATTAACCACCAGAATCCTGAAAGTGGAGCTGTGGCTCAAAAGTGGTAGATTGCTAGCCTTGAATGAAAGAGCTTAGGGACAACACCCAGGCCCTGATTTCAAGCCCTATGACTGACCAAAAGAAAAAAAAACTATGTGTGTATGTGTTTGTGTTTGTGTATGTATGTGTGTGTGTGTGTGTGTGTGTGTGTGTGTGTATGTATATGTACGGAATGTTACAGATGTCTTGCAATGCAGTGTTCTTTCCTGCCTATCATAGGATTTGAGAGTGTTAGCATTAGTGACCAGCCATGTGTAACTGTTTATAGCTGAGGAAATTAAAGTTTATCTTGGTTAAATCTCCTGCCCATTTATATAGTCAGAAAAGCCCTTATGATTTGTTGAGTGGAAGGGCTAGGAGTGGAAGACTTCTAGCCTTGTCCCTGGGTTTTTTCCATTACTCTCATTATTTTTATCTTGAACACTGAACTTGTAATTGATTTACTAATAAATAATTTGTTGCCTAGGCACCTGTACCAAACTGTTTTGTGTACTGTCAAAGTTAAAGGGTAACTCTAAGCTTATTCTGTGTAAAAATAGTGTGACTCTCACCTTTAAGGTATGTTTAACATTGGCTGTGGCTGAAACCAGTTGGAGCTTTAATTGCTAAGATAGTTGCTAGAGCTCTAGAGTTCAATTTTGATTAATTTTCCCCTAAGACCAAACTATAGTTACTTAAGAATTTCATTTTATCAAGCAGCCATTCTTACAGAACACAGAGGATGACTGACTGGGTGATGGAGCCTTCACTCTTACCATGGAGAAGCTCATTCTGTCCATGCAGAGGGTAGCTCAGGAATTCAATTATATTACAGCTTATTCTGTTGTAGGTACTGCTTTCTGTAGGAGCCCAGTTGATAAATGAATCATACTCTTTCTTAGAAAAGAAGTTCAATATTGGTGTTTAAAGTAATCTCATTTGAATAGAAAGATTTTCCTGTTCGTGTCACTAATACTAATAACATAGTTTGAATACATCATGTAGTGTGGTGGCATTCACTGTGAGGCAAAATCTTTGATATTGTCATTAAAAACAACGGATATATGTGAAAAGGACTAGTTTCTTAGTAATCACTTGGTTTTCAATAGCATGAACCCACTGTTGGAAAAAAAATACAAGCAATGTATAATCTTTATTTTTTTCAATTTCATAAGCATTTTTTCCTCAAATATTTTTTTGTTTTTCCAGCCTCTACCCCTCTACCTGTTCCTTTTTTTTTTTTTTTTCCAGTCCTGGGGCTTGAACTCTGGGCCTGGGCGCTGTCCCTTAGCTCTTCAGCTCAAGATGAGTGCTCTACCACTTGAGCCACAGCGCCATTTCTGGCTTTTTCTATTTACGTGGTGCTGAGGAATTGAACCCAGGGCCTCATGTATGTGAGGCAAGCAGTCTACCACTGAGCCACCTTCCCAGCCCTCCTCTACTATTCTTAATGTGTGGAACAGCTACTCTCCTTGCTGTACTGAGGTGAACCCAGGGCTTCATGTCAAGCTTTCTAGGCAGATGCTGTACCACATGAGCCAAGCCAAGCATATACCACTGTGTTGGTTTATTGAGTGAGGTGAAGCTTGCTTTTTTTTTTTTTTTTTTTTTGGCCTGGGTCAAACTCAAACTACAATTCTCTTGATCTCTATCTCTCCAGTACCTGATATAGCAGGTGTGAGCTTCCATACCTGGTCCTCACAGAATTCTTTATCTCCTTCACTAAATGATAGATTCCTGATTTTAAATAATCATTAGAATAATAAAATTTCAGAGTAAATTGCATATTATGGCCTTCCCTCTGCTAAATCATTAGGGGATTATTATATCAACTCCTACAAATTTAATTTTCATCTGTTTATCATTTATGTTTTGTTCATAATGTTGATAACCTTAATAACATTTTTTTTAATCCACAAGTACAGCAACTAATTTAAGGCCATTTAATTATCCCCTTAATCTATAAGACGCTTATAGCCTATTTTTTCATTTATGATGTTACTATTTTTAAAGAATACTATTCATCATTTATTGATGTTCCTGGAAAATTTCTCAAATTATGGGTACAGCTGTTTTTTAATGATTAGATTAAAGTTACTTAATCTTGTCTAGAACACCATACAAGTAGTAGTGTGTCTTTCTAAGATCATAGTATCTGGAGTGCATGATTGTTATCTAGTATTATGTAACTAATATGTTTTCTGATTTCCTTATGTGTACTTAACTGTTTTTACCCTATACTTAGAAAGCAATCTGGAGGGAGACATAATACACGAATCCTGCTTTTTATTACTATTTCCCACTAACTGCAGCATTCAGTAATGGCTGTTTCTGAATTATAATAGTTGCAAATTGGTAATATTTTTTTTTCTTCAACTCTAGTATTTCTCCATGTTTAACACCTGAAGAATAGGTATTGTCTTGTATTCTTAGTATGGATTTATGAAATTCCTGTTTTATAATGTTCTGTAATTAGTCATTACTATCTTGTAATTATTATATTTTATTGTTATTGTGAAGGTGATGTACAGAGGGGTTACAGTCAGGTAATAAGTACATTTCTTTTTGAGCAGTGTCACCTCTTCCCTCACTCTCTTAATTACTTTAAGTATTCATATTGTCTCAGATTTGTGTTCTAATTACTTACTATTCCTGTCTCCTGTGATAGGACTTTTTTTTAAAGTAGTTATTTACTGTCAAAACAGTAAGATCTGATTTTTATCCTTTGCTCATTCATCCATTTCTTTTAGGAGTTTGCTTGCTTTTTAGGGGAAATGATATAAGAGACCTGGACCCTAGTGCTGTTTAATGCTCAGTGCTTCTCAGCCCACTCAATGGGCCTACCTGAGAAGTTGACCTAAAATTGCTTTTAATTCCAGTATCTCCTTTTGACAACAATCAGATTTGGTGTTTTCCCTGAGTATTAAGGACAGTGATGAATAAATGGCATGCTCAGCTTTTGTCTTATGGCCCAGCAGCATAGGGTACAGATTTCTAAATTAGGAATGCTTTCCCATGCACTAGAGTCAGAGCTAGTCTGTGGCTCTCTTTGTAGATTGGAAGATGGGAGAGGAGGGCACAGCTTTTGCTTCTTTAGGTATTACAACTTTATTTTTACCTTTTTTGTTGTTGTTGATTATAGCATATTGGACCAGCGATTCCAGAAGTCAGTTCTGTCTGACTGGGATAGAGAGTGGAAATATGGTAAAACAAGCATGTCTTTTAAAGGCAGCTTATGAAGAAGCATCTTTGTTTCTAGACCAGAGAATTAAAGCTTTAACTTTCTATCTTTAAGTGTCTTAGTGATCTCCTAAAAGATTTGATTCTACCTGTAAAAATATTTAAAGTCTCAAGCAATGGTCAGCAGTTCATCTTTCAACATTTTGTTCCATGTAGTCAGTGTTTATTCCGTATTCTTAATCATCACTAGGTTTTCCATTGGACCTCTTACGCTGTGAAAGCCTTCTTGGTTTGGACCCTGCAACTTGCAGCAGAGTTCTGAACAAAAACTACATGCTGTTGGTGTCCATGGCTCCTCTCACCAACGAAATCCGGCCTGTCAGCAGCTGTACCCCCCAGGTAACTCATCGGAACGATCCAGTTGGTAGTGCTATCATCTCATCAAGAAAATAAACAGCTTTATTTTCTTCATTTTCAGTTTACAGATGCCAAATACTAAAAGCACCAGTTTCTGAAGTAAATTTTTATGTCTCACTGTTTTAAGAGGATGTTATATTCAGTTTCTGAAGTATAATTATATTTAATTTATAAATTGTCTAGTGGCTTGTGATACGTTACATAAAAAATAGATTTATGAGTCTGGCACCGGTGGCTCACACCTGTAATCCTAGCTACTCAGAAGGCTGAAATCTGAGGATTGCAGTTCAAAGCCAGCCTGGGCAGGAAAGTCCGTGAGACTTGTATCTCCAATTAACCACCAGGAAACTGGAAATGGCATTGTGGCTCAAGTAGGAATGCTTGCCTTGATCTGAAGAGCTCAAGGACAGTGCCCAGGCCCAAGTGCAAGGCCCACGACTGACAAAAAAATGGATTTATGTAAAAAATATTTTAAAGTGAGTGTTTTGGGATGCTTTAAGGAGAAATCTGATAATTGTTTTCAAGGAAAAGATTAATTGGCGAAATAAAATGTTTTAGAAATGGGACTGAGATGCTAAATTTGTTTAAAAGAAAAGATGGTATTTGAAAGCTTGAACTCTAGATAACTGTAAGATTTATATGTGAATATTACTTCTGGTATTTTGCTTTTTAGAAATAAATCAGTTCCTTCTTTTTGTATATTTAGGAAGCCAGGTATGGCTTGTGTGCTTTCAGAGTGGAGATTGTATTGCTGCTCCACCATTCTGTCTGGTTTTCTAGATGTGCAGGCTTTATTGTATAGAAGAAAAGAAGGAAAAGATTTTTTTTGTGTGTGTCGGTCATGGGGCCTGAACTCTGGGCCTGGGCGCTGTCCCTCAACTCTTCAGCTCAAGGCTAATGCTCTACCACTTGAGCCACACTGTCATTTCTGGCTTTTTCTGCTTATATGGTGCTGAGGAATCAAACCCAGGGCCTCATGCATGCAAGGCAAGCACTCTACCACTGAGCTACCTTCCCAGCCCCGGAAATTTTTTTTTTTAAATAGCTTACATTAGTTAATAGGGTAGCATTTTATTGTCCTTCCGCACATTTATGATGTATTCTCTGTTACTCTAGGAAGGGATTCTTATGTGAAGTTGTATTTGTTGTCCATGTTTTTAGAGCTGTCTCAGTGAATATACCTCCCACACCAAATTTTGGCCTGTATTTAACAGCAGTGGACATGAATTTGCATTTAACCCACCTTGCTTGTATTTTTGTTCTTTACTACAACTTAATGACATAGAAGAAATCTATGAGCTATTTGCTGAAAATTGATGTTTTAAAAAAATTATATGAGTTTAATGATAATAAATGACTAAAACCCTAATATAGAGTTTCTTTTGTGCCAGGTATTATTTTAAGCCTTTTTGGACAATTTCATGAGATAGGTACTTCACTGATTTTGTTTTTAATTGATTGAGCAGATAAAGCACAGAAAACTTAAGTAACTGCCTTCTTAATATGATAGAGCTGAGGCGAGGAAGCCAACACTCAATATGCAGACTACTCCAGACAGAGCCTAGTCTCTTAATTGCAGTGTTAAGATGTGCCTTCTTAGTCCTAGGGTGAAGTTGAAACTGTGTTAGTGGAACACATTAGCATTTGTTTTCATAAGAATTCTGGCAATTAAAATTGGTTTGAGTCATTGGCTACTTTGAAGACTATAAGATTGGTTACTTGCAAAATCTTGCTTCTTTAGGTATTACAACTTTATTTTTACCTTTTTTGTTGTTGTTGATTATAGCATATTGGACCAGCAATTCCAGAAGTCAGTTCGGTCTGGTTTAAACTGTATATTTACCATATCACTGGACAAGGACCACCGTCTCTGTTATTGTCCAAAGGTACAAGACTTCGAAAACTGCCAGGTATATTCCAGGTATGTGCATGAGTGCTCTGTCTCTCTTTGTCTCTCTGTCTCTCTGTCTCTTGTCTCTGTCTCTGTCTGTCTGTCTGTCTGTCTCTCTTTCCCTTACCCTTTCACTTTTGAGGAGTATAGAAACTAGTAAGCAGTGTTTATAGATAACTTTCTTATTTTTTTGTTTTTCCTTCTCAGCACTGTTAATATGTGATTTCCTTTCTTTCTAATAGGGTTATGATCGATTACTCATAACATCTTGGGGTCATGATCCTGGGGTAGTTCCTACATCAAATGTGCTCTCAATGTTGAATGATGCTTTAACACATTCTGCGGTTTTAATTCAGGTATGTTTATTTTATTTCAAACTATCAGTTTTTACATGTTTATCATTTAGATAATAATCTCTCCAGCATTCTACTGAGTTGTAGTCAGATGCCAGTTATTTATAAAGTTGAAATGCCAGGAACCAGAAATTGGGGTTTAGTCCTGCCCTGTGGTTGTGTGAAAGTGGTAGATCAACACGGACTTGGAACATGGACCTGGGTTTGAATTGTAGTCTCAACTTTAGATAGCTGTGACCGGTATTTACTTATTTATTTTTAATTAGCTCTTTGACACTTTAAGTTGTATAATTCAGTGATTTTTTTTTATTTTTAGTATTTTTGAAGATTTGACCCATCAGTATTCTCAATTTTAGAACATTTTTGTCATCTCAGAAGTGAATGCTGTAACATTTGGTTATCACTAACTTGATTTTCTCCTCCTAACCCTTCTTTCCCTTAACTCTAAACAGCACTATTGTCTTTAAAGATGTACTCTGCATGTTTCATATACATAGTACCGAATATATGGGATTGTTTTTGTTACTGGCTTGTTTCATGACATAATAAAAAGTTTATCTTATTCTAGCATATATCAGCACTATAATTTTATGGTCAGATAACATTTCATGGTACAGATGTATGTTATTTTTCCCCCCCACTCATCAGTCAATGATGAACATTTTGATTTTTTCCACTTTTTGAAAAGTGCTGTTGTACACAATTGTGAGTTTTTGTGTGGACATATGTTTTCATTTCTATCTGAGAATAGAATTGTTGGGAAAGTAGTTCAGTGGTTACCCATTTAAGGAACTGCCAGACTTTTCCGAAGTAGTATTCTACTTTATATTCTTGTCAGGACTTGGTGTTACTTAGCTTTTAGGTTTTAGCTGCCCTGGTGAGTGTGAAGTAGTGTTTCATTATACTTTTTATTTAAATTTTGCAAATGCCTAGCAATGTTGAGTAACTTTTCATGTGCTTTTTGTGCTGTATGATATTTGGGTGATATTCCATATACTTAGTTTCTCATCTATATAGTAACTCTACCTCCTGAGAGAAAGAAATCAGAATGTGCATTGTGAAGTGTGTAGGGTATTTTCTAATACAAGTTCTTGGCAGATATTTCACTAATTTTTTTTTTTTTTTTTTTTTTTTTTGTCGGTCATGGGGCTTGAACTCTGGGCCTGGGAGCTGTCCCTCAGCTCTTCAGCTCAAGGCGAGCGCTCTACCACTTGAGCTACAGCGCCACTTCCGGTTTTCTGGTGGTTTATTGGAGATAGGAGTCTTATGGTCTCTCCTGCCCGGGCTGGCTTTGAACCACGATCCTCAGATCTCAGCCTCCTGAGTAGCTAGGATTACAGGCGTGAGCCACCAGCGCCCGGCTATTTCACTAATTTTTAAAATATTGATTATTCTATGTTCTCTGCTTATTAATAGGAGTATGGAAATACAGTGTGATCTCTTGTCTTCAAGAAATTTAAAGTGGGGTGGGGGGGAGTTGCATAGCAGTTTCCATTTTTGCTTTGCTGTGAGGAGAATTAATTACATTGGAGGCATTGGATAGAGATCAGCGTGGATAAATCTCTGGGTAGAGGTTTCATTTTCCTTCACTGCTATTCGCTTAGCACAGGGCTTGACTCATAGTAGCTCTTCAATTAGTGTCATGAAATAAATTGAGTAGGAAAACAAAATGGTACAGCATATGCAGAAGATTTTTTTGGGGGGAAGGTGACTTAGAATGTTTTGGCATTCTGGTTAGAGATGGTTCTGGTGAAGTCTTGCTGTAGAGCTTAGTAATTAACCTATAGATTGGGGTACACTTACAGATCATAAGCAGGCCAGATGAGTATTTTAGGAATCAGCCTGGGGACTACACTGAGAATGGACAGGTCAAGGGGAAGATATTGAAGCCAGAGGACTAAATAGAAATGGTATTTCATAGTTAGATAAGGCACAGGGATAGGTCAATGCAGGGATTAGTAAGATGTTAAAGGAAAAAATGGATTTAGGGACTACTGAAATATATGATGAATGGAATTGATCAGATGTCTAAGAAGTCCATGAAACAAAGAAGGAGATGATTCCTGGACATTTGGTTGTGACAGTGGAAGGGTGCTAATGAAGAGCCAACTTACTGGGCAAATGTGTTGAGTTCTGGACATCTGTTGTTGAGTGTAATGTGCCTGGGGGACAGTCAGATAGGAGAGAGAGAATTGAAAATATTCTGAACTTTACAGGAGAGATGACTTAGTATCAGCCTCAGCATGTCAGTGGTAGTTGAATCCCTGAGAGGAGGAAATTAGGGAAAACTTGAAAGATAGTGTGACTGGACAGGCTAGACTGCCTAAAGTCACACTTGGTCCTATCCTTATTAGTAATCTTGGACAAGTTAAAAAACCTCATGGACTTCAGTGTCATTATTGTCAACTAGAGAAAATAAAGATAGCTTGTATTTTTAAGATATTATAAATTTTATAATTTTTTATAAATTTTTATAAATCTTATGCCATATATGTTTAAGCCTTCTATCTTCATATCTTTGTAAGTTGGTTGAATGACTGGGATGTAGAACTGACATGAAGTGCTTGGGCACATTGGTGATCGCACAGATGTTAGCTGAGTGGTAGTAGAGTGGGGGAGCAGCAATGATTATTTTTTCTGTAACTCACTGTCTGTGCCAACCATTCATTTCTTTGAGCCTCAGTTTTCCTTAACTGTAAAATGGGGGTGTGATTACAACACCTGCCCTGTAGGAACTGTTCAGGTGTCTAACCAAGCAAGATTTTTGCTGTTTTTTGGGATTGCACATATGAATAGGAAAACAAATCAGTAAGTGGCATCTGTATTAAAGTCTTAGGGAGTTCTGCTTTTGCTAAAAGTGATGTATCTCCTTTATTATACTTTATAATGTATTATAAAATATAAAATGCATATTATTGACATTTAAAAATTACAATTATGATTTTGACTAAAACTAAGTCATAAATCTATCAGAATGAGTGCTCAGAAATATATTTAAATATTATGATTTCACAATGTGATTTGAATATGTCAACATTTCTTGAATTTGAGCAATGCCCCTTTCTCTTTTAAAGGAAAAATGGATAGTTCCTCAGTGTTTACTTAAAATTTCCATTATAAAGGTTCTAAATATGTAAATATAAAAATTTCAGACTTTTATTACATAACTGCATCTGAAACCAAACTTAGGTATTAAAGATAAGCACAAATTTAAAACAAACTTTAGTTTGTTTTAATTGATTTTAAATTAGTTTTAATTGAATGTGATAGGTAAACCTAAATTATTTGTAATGTAGGAGTGAGGTGGGTAAAATTTAATATTTGAATTAATGGCACATTCACACTATTCAAAAATAAAATATGATAAAAGGTGAATAGAAAAAAAGTCATCCTTCTAATGCTGTCTGTCTGGATCATCATTGATTAGTGTCTGCCCTGTCTTTCTATATGCAGATGCAAGCAGTTACACACTGATTTTTCCCCATGCTTTTCCATGTGTCCATTGGAGAGCTTTTCATTTTCATTCACAGAGGGCTTCTTCCTTTTTTTTTTTTTTCAGATGTACTGAAAATGTGTATCAAATTTATTTACCCAGTCCCCTGTTGGTGGGCCTTTTGGTTGTTTGTAGTTGTATATAATTGTACTCTCATAGCAAGTATCTTGGAATATATAGCATTTCAGTGCAAGTTTTTGAGTTTTGCATTTCTAATCCATAACATGCTATGCAATTATGGAGATTCTTGGGGAGGGCGATACTGGGGTTTGAACTCAGGATTTTGTGCTTGCTCGGTTATGAGTTGGTTATTTTTGAGATAGATTCTGGCTTTTTGCCCAGGCTGGCGGGACCATGATCTTCCTCTTTTTACCCAGGCTGGGCTGCCAGGTATGTGCTATCACACCCAGCTTTTTATTACTTGAGATGGAATCCTGTGAACTTTTTTTTGATGAGATGACCTCATATTGCAGTTCTCCCAATCTTCTGAGCCACTGCACCCAGCTGGAGATTCTTTCACCTCTTTTCTCTCTTAACTCCAGCTAGTCTTTGTGCATATATGCCTAATGTCATCCAGTGTTCACTTGGCTTATACCTAATTGATTTACCTATAATTTATCAGCTCTCTATTCTTTTTCATATGCTCAATTTGAGAAACATTACATAGTAGGTTAATATACAAGATTGTTGTTGCTTGCTATAGAAAAATAGAAGATTGCCAAAAGCACTTTGCTGGAGTATTAATGTGGAATCTACCCATCATCTTCCATAGTCTTAATTGTTTGAATGTCAGCTACTGGAAATACAGGTTTCATGTATGCCTTTCAACTTTTGTTTCTTTGTGTTTAAGGGACATGGTTTACATGGGATAGGAGAAACTGTCCATATACCATTTCCATTTGATGACACAGAGCTACAAGGAGGTACTCTTTGAATTGTATCCATTTGACTCTTATCATTAATCGTGGCAACAATTTGGTAGAAAACATAATGGAATACAATCTTAAAATCTTTAAGTTCTAGATTTTTTTCCCCTCAGTTTTCTAAATTCAGGGCCTGATGCTTGTTAGGTAGTACTCTGCCAACTAGTTGAGCCAGAACCCTTGTCAGGTTTTTTTTTTTTTGGAGTTTTTTTCAGTATCTTTTTTTTTTTTTTGCCTAGGCTTGGCTTCCAACTTGCTTTTGAACCAGGATTTCACTAATTTTTTTGTCTTCATCTCCTAAGGGATTACAGACATATGCCATCACACCCAGGCCCTGACTCATAGGTTTTAACCATTCAGCTATTAAAGAGTCATGTTAGAAGATAGGGCTTTTGTTTTTTAATATGCTTTTAAAGAACTGGTAGTATTCTTGTAGGACCTTTGAAAGAACAGTGGTTTGCTTTCGAGATGAAGAGAATAAGTAGGTATTTGTCTAGTAGGTATTTGTCTTTTTTTGTGTGTAGTTAGCCTTTTAATTTTATTATTGTTCATTTGAAGGTTGAGAGAGAAGACAAGTTATAGAGAAAGTTCAAAGCATCCAAATCAGAAGTTTTCTCTGGGTCCCATGATGCATGTATATAATTCCTGCATTCAGGAGGTAGAGGCAGGAGATTTGTAAATTTAAGGGCTGCCTGTGCTACATTATTTGGCCCTGTCTCAAAAAAGCACAAAACAAAAGAACAGATTAAAATGTATTTTTACAGTTTAATTTGTCTATATGTCCATATAACATCTGTGTGTAGACTGCACTTAAAAGTAGTTTGATATTTTAAGTTTTAGTTTTTGGAAATTTAAAAATAGATCCCAATAACATTAATATACTACTTAATAGTTCATAGAACACTTGCATCTATTTCTCATTTCCACATTTTTGTTGCTGTCCCATTTTATATTTGCTAATACAGGGGATTTGTGTGGATGCAGGGCTTGTGAGCAACAAAGGAAAATGGCTGTGTGTATAGCCTTTAGAAGCAGATGTGAGGTGCAGTATGCCCAGAGATTTTCTGTAAAAGCAAATTTCTATCTTAGGAGATAACTTTTCTCTTTTAAATGTTAAGAAGCTATTCAGATATTCTTTGGTATTCAGCAAGATTGATTCTAATAGCTGCCCCTTCCCTGCAAAGATTGGCAAAGCCTGTGGATGCTCAAGTCCTTTGTGTAAAGTGGGGTAGGCCTTGTGCATAACCTAAATGCATCCTCTAGTTTCTATAGATTACATAACATGAACACAATGGGAATCTCTAAGTTACTTCTCTACTTTATGATTTAGGGAGAATGATAGAAATGATGGTGTAGGTGCAGACATTTTGATATGTGGTTGTTTGATTAGAGGGCATAGAACCTACAGATGCCTTTCTCTTGCCTCTTCCCTTCCTCTTATGTATAAAAACCCAAAGGGAAGACTTTTCTCTCCCCAGATAGCCCCTACTGAGAAAAGAATACTTTTCTGCAATGATCTTTTTGTTATTTATCTAATACTTCATAAATTCTAGGGGAAAAATAATTATTTATCAAACAAGTAGATACTGACAAAAGATCTTAAATTTTATAAAATCTAAAGAATTGTTGGTAGAAGCTATTACCTGGAGAAATTGTTATGTGAATTATATAAAAGAAAATATACTCAGATTTGAGTGGATAGATCTTTCTTTTATATATTTGCATACTTATGAAACCTCTAGCTAATTTCTAAATAATTTTATTAGGCATATAATTGCTAGTAAATTGCAATTAAGTAAATTAGCATCCATTCATTAATTATAAGGACTCAAATTAGAAAAAGAAAACTCCAACTTGTATTTAATACATTTCCTGGTTGAAGTACACCAATTCGGTATCCAAGGCAGATTAGATGCCTGAAGAGAAGCATGGAGAATTTGCCACTGATTGGCTCAGTTTGCTTACTTAGCAGGTTGTTTGTTTTGCTATAGCAGATGCTTCCTGAGGACAGTATGTCACAGGTAAACAGCTTTCTTTTCCACTCATGTATTTCGCCATTAGAATCAACTTGATAAAACTATTTGTTCTAAGAATTGCTTGATAAAGTATATTTTAGTTTTTAGTGATGGAATATGACTTCATGTGTATGTTGTCCTCTCTTTGTTCCTAGAATTTACACGTGTCAATATGGGTGTTCACAAAGCATTGCAAGTATTAAGGAACAAAGTGGACTTGCAGCATTTCTGTGGCTATGTTACCATGTTGAATTCTTCTAGCCAGCTTGCAAGTAGAAAACTCAGTGATGCTTCTGATGAAAGAGGTTAGCAAACAGATGGGTTCTCTGAATTCATATCAGTGGTGTAAGTTTAATGCACTCTTAACATATTAAAAAACTTGGCAGGGGGCTGGGAAGTTGGCTCAGTGGTAGAGCGCTTGCCTGGCATGCCTGAGGCCCTGGGTTCCATTCCTCAGCACCACATAAGCAAAAAGAAAAAAGCCGGAAGTGGCGCTGTGGCTCAAGTGGTAGGGCACTAGCCTTGAGCTGAAGAGCTGAGGGACAGCGCCCAGGCCCAGAGTTCAGGCCCCACAACCAGACCAAAAAAAAAAAAAAAAAAAACTCGGCAGATCTTTGTAGGAAGGGTAATTCATTAATATTATTTTTCTTTTTCACTGAAGAGTAAGAAAATATTTTTTTCAAATATATATATATATATGTATGTATATATATATATATTGCGAGAATATCGTACAGAGGAGTTACAATTACATGGGCAAGATAACGAGTACATTTCTTATCAAGCATTGTTGCCTCCTCTTTGTTTCCCCTTGCCATCCCTTCCTATACTCCCCCCACCCTATCCTTCCCCCCCCCACCAAAGCTGTAAAGTTCGTTTTTCGACATAATGACTTGTACATCTCATTGTTGCAATGGGTCCACCTGTATCCCTAGTTAAATGATTTGTTTTTGCCCTTCCCTTCCACAAATTATACCATCAAATACAGTGAAAGCAGGGAATATATTTGTTATATTAGTTATATGTAAGTTGTTAGTTATTATATTAGATAGATAGACAAACAGACAGTAGTTGTTCAAATGGAGAGAGTACCAGTGTCTAATTAAAGAGATGCTGACCTCAGGATGGATACAGAATGGCTACTGGGCTCTAGCTCTTTATGATAGCATCTGTATTTACAGGCTTTGAATTCAGTTAGCCTTAGGATGTGGTGGTTTCAAAACATCATCTTTGTAAAAGTGTTTCCAAAATAGACTTAATTAGTGTTTAATTTCTGCAAATTAGATTTTAGAAATATCTCTCATACAACTTCTGATGTTATCTGGATCTTTATACCTTGGATATGTTGCAACCATTTCCTGCTTAGGCTTCCTGTCTTCATCTTTCTATTTCTAATCTATCCAGCATATTACCAGCAACTTACTATGCCACATATTTTTCTTTCTAGTTAAATTCATGTTTGAATCACCTTCTCATGTCTACTGAGTGTTCCTGATCTCTCATAAGACTGGTTTGCCCGTGGCTTTGACTACAGATGCCAGCTCTGACCTGTTAACTCTGGGAGACCTTTCAGTTCACTATGGACTGTATTTCGTGAATATGAACTCTTGAGAAAATGTGATTGATTATTAGCTACCTTGTGAATTTGATTGGCAGATTTGAGGTAGTTATTTCTAGGTCATTTATCTTTAGTCAAAAGAGTTGGATAGCTTTCAACAGGTGACTCCAGTTATTGCAGTGGCATTTAGCACAGAAGAGGATTTAGTCATTTTTTAAAAAAAAATGTGTCTACCACAGCTCTTATTTTTGTCATTCATCCCACAAATATATAAACCATAAACATGTGTTCTAGTGCTGGAGATACTGAAGTTGTTCAGATCTGTTTTTTTTTTTTGTTTGGGTTTTTTTTTTAACTGTTTTTTTTTTTTTTGTCTTTTCTTTTTTGGTACTGGGGATCGAACCCAGGACATTGTACTTGCTAGGCAAGTGCTTTGCCACTGAGCTACCTCCCAGCCCTCAGATCTGTTTTTATTCCAAGGTTTGTGAAAGCCTAGTAAGGGAGACAGAGAGGAGTTGTAATGTGGTGAGGGCTGCTTGCAGGACTAATGGAGGACAGAGAAGGCATATACCTCAGCCCAGCTGAGCCACCGAGGTTGGTCCTGTAGACAAGGTTCTGTTTGGACTGAGCACTGGCTTTAGGATTGTTGAATTTGTGGAGTATGACAGTCTTGTAGACAGAGGGAATTAGGAAATAGTGTGGATTAGCTAAAAGAAAATTGTTAGGAAGTAGTAGTAGATGAGCAAATGAGTAGGTTAAGATCTAGGAAATAAGATTTAGTAGATAAGATCTAGGAAATCTTTTGGAAGACTTGATTGCTGAAAGATATGAAATACAATTTTGAAATAAAAATTTGAAAAGGAAGAATATAATCAGACTGCATATTTCTGTGGTGGTGCTGAAGATGGCTTTAGTTATGTTGTAAAGGAAAGCCTAAACTTGAGTTCTGCCTAGGAGCCAGGACACTACCAAGCATCCTTAGGGGACAAAAGTTGTTCCTTTGACAGAAAACATCATTACTGCTGTCATTACTATTGCTTGCAGTCCTCTTTATGTTAGGATTGGTTTATTGAGAGTTCTGGCTGACTACTAGAATCCTAATACTGTTTGTCTTTGAAGGAGAACCCGATCTGGCTTCTTGCTCAGATGTACATGGGAGCACAGAGTCATTTGAAATGGTCATTGAGGAAGCCAATGTGGATATGATAACAAAACAAAACTCTGGTAAGATGTTAAAAATGCGTTGCAGTTTCATTAGACTAGTTTCTCAGGCTTTCCTTTTTTGTTAAGCCGTTTGTCTGATACTTGTTCGAATGATCCACAGTAAACTTTTAAAATATGAATTCTCTATGAAATATTTGTATATATTTAGAATAAGAATTCTACCAGTATAAAGTTATAACCTCAGAATAATGACTTCATCTTCACTATTCTTGTGGTAAATATTTTTCTATATTCATTCTCTCATCTTTTGCAATATCTTTTTTTTTTTTTTTTTGCACATGCCTACATTTGGTGAAAGCTGTGTGCTTCTCCCAGATGCATGTATACAGTCAAAAGATAGATGCTTGTGTTTTGAGGTTATTTGACTGATGGAATCCCATCTCCTTATCCTTAACAAGCCCCTGGTAGCTATCACTGGGGTGGGACTCCCCCATGGCTCGTGTGTGTGTGTGTGTGTGTGTGTGTGTGTGTGTGTGTGTGTGTGTGTGTGTGTGTGTGTGTGTGTGTGTGTGTGTGTGTGTGTGTGTGTGTGTGTGTGTGTGTGTGTGTGTGTGTGTGTGTGTGTGTGTGTGTGTGTGTGTGTGTGTGTGTGTGTGTGTGTGTGTGTCCGTCCTTGACAGTAAGTCTTGTATCCCATTTTTAGGTACCACTGCAGAAGCAGATTGGGTTCCTCTTGAGCTGTGCTTTGGAATTCCTTTATTCAGTTCTGAATTAAACCGGAAAGTCTGTCAGAAAATTGCTACACATGGTCTTTGCAGAAAAGAGAGGTGAGTGCATATATTCATTTTCAAGAGAGGTTATTGTTTTTGTCTCTTTGTTTTTGTCAGTACTGGGGCTTGAACTCTAGGCTTTGCACTCTTGCTTGGCTTTTTCACATTCACTTATGGCTGGTGCTCTACTACTTGAGCCATGTCTACTTCTGGCTTCTTGCTAGCTAATCAAGATAAGAGTCTCTTGGGATTGTCTGCTCGGGCTGGCAGTCTGAGCCTCTTGCATACTAGTGTCCCGCACATCTTCAGGGTATCAATGAAGTTACTATTTCTTACTGTTTTTATTCTATACATGAACATTGTAATTGCCTTGTAGACAATTGATTATTGAATAAAAATTAGGTGTTTAAGTGTTTTTACAAAATTAAATTTTGGTAGGTCAGATGACAATCATAAGCAAACATGCTGGCAAAGTGCTATGGTAATTTATGCACTTATTTATCTAGGTTTGGTGAAGGTGTGGTGAAATGGGCAGGTAGGGTATGAATCTAGTTTTAAATACAAAAATACTTACAGAAAATTCTTCTTGTAAAAAAAAAGAAAACTCCTTGTGCAATTCTCTTTCTCAGCATATTACACACTCCAGGTATATTAATAATAATGGCCTTGTGTTGGAATTGAAATGACTTTCTAAAATTTTCCCTATTTCTCCATTTTCTGAAATGAGCACATATTGCTTTTTAGTGTGATATATAGGTTTGGTGTCATTTACCAACTGATCCTTTGGAGGTGGTTGCTCAGAGTTGATATGGTTGCACATTATACTTATTTCAAAATGGCCCTTTTAAACACTATTCTATTTAAAATTCATATTATTAGAACAGGCAAAAGTTTAATGAAACATTGAAAAATATACATTTTTTAAAATTTATGTGCCAGGAGCTAGTGGCTCTTGCCTGTAATCCTAGCAGTTTAGGAGGCTGAGGTCCGAGGATCACAGTTTGAAGCCAGCCAGGGCAGGAAAGTCAGTGAGACTCTTATCTCCAATTAACCACTAGAAAACCAGATGTGGCACTGTGGCTCAGAGTGGTAGAGTACTAGTAGCCTTTAGCAAAAGAGATCAGGGACAGCACCCAGGCCCCGAATTCAAGGCCCATGACTGAGACAACAAGAAAAATTATGTAATTATTAGGTTGTATATCCATACATAGATACACTTAAATAGCTAAAATCTTCGAATTATATTTTGTGACATTATATTTATCTTAAACCTTTAATCTCATTTTTTTTAGCCTTCAAAATCTCTTACATTCCAGTAGAAAACTCTCTCTGCAAGTCCTTAACTTCGTTCACTCATTCCAGGTAACAAACCCTCAACAACCCCAGATGGCATTTGTATAGAACTTTAAGTATATAGACTCCCTCCATGTTTGTTGAGTTTCTATAGCATCAAAATATGAAATAAGCATTAATTTCATTTTGTGAACAATGACTCTTGAGATTCAAGAAGTTAATTGCCTTGTACATTTCACTGGCCGAGGTCTTCATAGACCTAAGCTGGAATTCTAGGTTCCATGTAGCGTTTTGTTCAGCAGACTTGTGTTGAGTTTGGCTGCAGCCATGTACCATGCTAGGAGCTGGGGTGCAGGTGTGCTAACTTCCACTAATGCCTTCACTGCTGGTGAGGCATCTGCTATGCCAGTGAAGGTTGGTGCTGTGGACCAAGTAGAGCCAAGGATATTGAGGACTTGATATGTAGACTTTTAGGATGGACTATTTATGTTTTGAATATTTGATCCAATGTTAGAGATCATATTTGAAGTTTTATTTACTCATTCATTCAGACTTAAGTCTACCCTGTACTAGATCCTTTGCCAAGCGCCAGGGAATGGTGACATGTAAGACTAACAGAACATGTAGAGTTCTGTAGGACAACAGTCAAACATTAAAATATGTGAGTAACTATGTTTTAGACTTTGAAGAAGCCATACTGTGATGGAATCTGAAAGAATACCTCATTTAAAAATAGAGATAGAAGCTGATTCCTACAGATGGAAAAGAGTATTCCAGGCAGAGCCTAGGAGGTACTAAGATAGAATGGGGAGAGGTGAGCATGATAAATGTAAACTTGAGAAGCCTTCAACTGCAGAAATTGTTCTGAACCAGAAAAAGCCGGGAGTGGCGCTGTGGCTTGAGTGGTGGAATGCTAGTCTTGAGCTGAAGAGCTGAGGGACAGCGCCCAGGCCCAGAGCTCAAGACCCACAACTGACCAAAAAGAAAAAAGAAAAACAGATTTTTTTTTAATTAATTTTTTTTTTTTTTAGCAGTGTTCTCCTGATAGCTGATAACTTTGCGGTAGGGCCAGTTTCAGGGAACTAACTTTTGTAATCTTAGCTTTTATTATTTCTGCTTCTAAGCACTTACTACAGTATAACTTGTAATTTATTTTAGGTTGGTTGGGCAGATTTTGCATCTCCTGTAATATTTTGATTCCCATGAACATTTCTCAGGTAGTCAAGTTCTATCTCAGTTATAGTAAGTAAGTGGTTATGGGTCGTAGTATTGGCAAAACTGAATGTGGACATTCCTCTTGTTCCTTGGTCCTTTAGGAAGGTGCTTCATCACTGGACATTCACACAGAACCCAGCTTTTCAAGTTTGCTTTCACAGTCATCCTGTGCTGATGTGGGAGTTCCACTTCCTGCAAAAAACTTAATATTTAAAGATGGCGTCTTATCAGAATGGAATGGACGATCACCTTCCTCACTTCTTATTGCCAATCTCCATTTGCAGTAATCTGATTACATCATCTTTTGCTCACCCTTCCTGCCTTTTTTCTTTCTTAATGTTAGCTTTGTAGTGACAGCCACTAAAAAGCTGCTGATGCTGCGGCGCAGTTCTTGCCTTGCCTGATCTGATGTTAAGTGTTTGGGGACGTGTTCATGTTTTCTGAAGAGTTGTTCAGTATTGTACATCTGATCACAAAAAAGTGCTTTTTAGCAGCCACACTGTATTTTTTACCTTAAGACAATCTGCATTTTTTTTCTAAAACTAAGGGTATACTTTATAGGCTTTATGATGACTGTTATGTTTATAAGCAGTCACTGAATATTGCAATGGTAATTTTATATGTTAGTTTATCAGACATAAATCTTGTTTAATTTTATATTTTGTTATCTACATTTTAGGGGATCAGGGGAGAGACAGGACTCTTCAAGGCTTCTTGATACTTAAAGTAGTAAACCTGTAAAACAGTAAACATCCATTATTGAGAAATGGTATGATGGGGCATTAAGAATTCCTGTGAGGTCTGTAAATTATGTATATTAATTGAACATAATTGAAGGTATGTAAATCAGCATAGTTTGTGTATAACTTAACCTTGATTTATAAGATCTTAATTCTGACTATTCACTGACATCCCATGAGGAGCTTTGGAAAACATTCTATTTTTAAACGATGTTTATATGTGGACTTCAGTTGTCACTCACTGTGGGCTTTATATTTTCATAGAGTCTATATGGAAAAATAGAATTTATTTTCCACTCATAGCTGAGACTGCTGCATGTCTGATATTTTGTTTGTTTTGTAGCTTTACCAATGAATTGTTTGGGAAATTGAAGGGTTGTAATTTTAGTTTAGCACTACATATTAGAAGTATTAAGAATATGTCTTTGGATTAAAACACTTCACTGATAAGCCTAGTTTGAAGATATATTCTTAATTTGTATCTCAAATTTATGTTGATAGTTTTGGAGGAAATGAAAAGTTGAAAAATTTCAGTGTATTTCTTGAGTCACTGATTCTTTTAGTAATTCACATGTTAATTAGACAATTACAATCACCTTTTAGACTTTTCAAGTTACCTTCCTTGGGAAGTTAGTGCAGTGTTGTAGTTTACTTTAGTTGTCGAATAGGGAAATGGTTTGTTAGTTTAAAATTGTAACCAAACTAACTGGCTAAAAGCATTTATCTAAAACACTTAAAACATTAGGAAATTTGGGAATGTGATAGCCTAACATTTTTGCTGATTAATTTTGTTATTTATCGAAATGATATTTGTGTATTTAACATACTTCTGGAAGTATATGCTTTTCTTAAAACTGTTAACATACCCATACATTTAATACCTTGATCTCTCTAGGATTGGATATTTTGGAGCAGGTTACTTTTGGCACAGGCAGTACTGTGGTTCAGTTAAATGTGATAATGTTTAGTTTTCTACTTTGTCTTACATAAGGTAGAAACCATGTGTATGTTTGTCTGTAAAAAGAAAAATGGATACTAATATTAAAATAATTTCTTATGACTGTGAGCCACTCATTGTTTTTTCAGTAATCAATACTGTACATTCCTAGTGCTATTAGTTATGTATGTATGAAACTTTCACAGTTTTTCAACTGAAAGTTGTATTTCTTTTGATCAGGGCTTTTAATAATCTCACTTTAATTTGCTTCATTTGAATTAATTATAGTTATTTATTCTTGTATTAACCATCTAAGCCAATTATATTACATGTACACTAATAAAGAACTGAACATTTGTAGTTCTTGACAGCGAACCCAGTTATTGCTTAAAAGATGGGAGTAATGTGCTGCCATATTTCCTTTAGAGATAATGGAGAAAGAAATAGAGTTAATAATGATCATGAACTTCAGGGAGAGTACTGACAAGACATGGTTCAGCTGTGGCTTCTTGGGTTGAATGAGCAGTGTGTGTTCCAGTGTATTCACCAGGTGCTCAGCTGAAGACCTCATACTGTTACAGAAGGAGGGTTTGTTTTTTAGAGCTTTGAGTGAAATGGGAAATGCTGATGTTAGTGAATGTGGCTTTGTTTTACTCATGTAAAAATGCACCTCTTAAGTCTTACAATTGCTGATACAGTTCAACAGAAAATAAATTTAAAATATAGACTTTGTTACTTGCCAAAGAAGATTCATGGAAAAATGTTACCTAATTATTTTGCAAATGTTTAAATCATTTGGCCTTGTACCACCCTCTCTTGTTTGTTTTTTCCCCCACCCCTTACTGTAGCTTAATCTGTGGTAAGCAAACATTTTTCAGGAACTAAGGGGAAAAAAACTAAAGAAGAAAATGGCAAAGAATTTAGTTGGGCTAGGATTTCATCTTTCAAATGGATCTGAAGAAAGGCAATTTAATGTCATTTACAAATGAAGTCATCTGATTTTCTTAACCCCTTAAAAATAATGTTATCAGATGATTTTATATGTATCTTGGGGTGAATAATAGTGATATCTTTTACTTGATACTTTGTCTTTTTCTGCCATTCATGTTTTTTTTTTATGTTCAGTATTTCAAACACAGTTTGTATTAAAAGATTTTAAAGTACCAAAACTATAACTGAGTACAGTGGATTGTTTTTTTGTCATGATGTTAATATTATAAAATGAGATGTATAAAATGTTGTCAATTTGATTATTGACACATATAACATGTTTACAAATAAACTGTGGTGTTGATCAAATTCCTGTGAAAATGTGTATAATCTGGATATCGATTCCTTAATTTTAAATACAGCTATGCTTTCAGTTACCGTGTCTTTTCTGTGCTTTTTTTTTTTTTTTTTTTTTTTTTGTCAGTTGTGGGGCTTGAACTCTGGGCTCACCTCTTCAAGGCTAGTGCTCTACCATTTAAGCCACAGTGCTGCTTCCGGTTTTCTGGTGGCTTATTGGAAATAGTTTTCTGTGTTCCAAGATATTTCTTTTTTTTAATCATGGTTTGCTCATTGTGCATGCATTCTAGGTAAATATGTGTTAGTCTAGTAAGCAAATAAATTACTGAGCATTTTCAAAAAAAAAAAAAAAAAGAAAGTCCGTGAGACTCTTACGTCCAAGAAACAACTAGAAAACCGGAAGTGGCGCTGTGGCTCAAGTGGTAGAGTGCTAACCTTGAGCTGAAGAGCTCAAGGAAAGTGTCCAAACCTAGAGTTCAAGCCCCAGGGCCAAATAAATAAATAAATAAAAAATCATGTAATGGAATACTTAAAAAAAAAAAAAGTCTCAGGACTTTTCCTGCCCGGGCTGGCTTTGAACTATGACCCTCAGATCTCAGCCTCCTGAGTAGCTAGGATTACAGGTGTGAGCCACCGGTGTCTGGCATGTGCTTGCTTTTTTTTTTTTTTTTTTTTTGGCATCTTTTTTATTTTGTACAAATTTCATGCTTACTCTAAAGTAGAGATAGTTCGGACATGTTTGTATACCCTTTACTAAGCCTTACCTAATTTGAATACTTTATATGATCATTTGCACAATTGAACACCTCTATAAAACTATGGTTTTTTAGTAATGCTCTCCTGTTTTGAGCTAACGCATCACCCTCCTCCTCAGCAGCCTGGTCTTGTATCCTCCACACTTCTATAGTTTTCCAAGACTGTGACACCAGGCAGAGCACTGGGCTGTTCCTTTGTAAGATGTGCCTCAATGTGGGTGTATCTGACATTGTCTCATGATTAAATTGTGGCTTTTATCAGGAAGGACACCACTGAGGCTGGTGCGTCCTTTCCAGTGTACCATATGGGGTACATTGCCTGGTGTCAGGCAATTTGCTGGTGATTTTCTCTGTTAAGATCATGTCTGCTGGGGTTTCTGCTGTTAAATTACTTTTTCCACCTTGATCATCTGCCCTTTGGAAGAGTCACCAAGGCAAGCACACATGAATGAAGAAAAAACTTTACTTTCTGGAGGGAGAGTATTTTCAGAGTTGTTTAAAGAAAACTTGTTCTTTTCATTTTGAAATGTATTCCATCCATAGTGTGAACTCAGGACTATTGTCCTTTCAGTTAAAATGCAATGCTGTTGTCAGTTAATTTATTGTATAACTATCTCAGCTTTGGCCATGGCTTTTCTAACATCTCCAAAGTTCTTTCAGTGTGCTCTCTTTTTCTTTTTTTAATTTCAAACTGTCTTTGTTTTGGTAGCCTTAAACCAGCCATTTCTCCAAGGAGTTTTGGTTTATCAGAGAACAGTTCCATTTAGGATTTTTCAGTTCAGTACAGCATGGAACTGATACAGATTGTGTAGAAAGTGTAGTTCCAAGTTTTGTGTTTTGTGACATGAGATGTGTCCCTCTGTTAGTCCCAGTCAGCCGTGCAGTCACAAGGAGAGCGCTGACTGCATGCACCTGCTGTGTGCTAAGCGGTAGGGCGTGTTCAGTGCACGTCAATCTCCAATGAGTTCAGTGTATGGAGTGATAAGCACATAATGGAAAAGATAAGAGAGGAGCTAGGTACCAGAAATGATGCAGATGGTAAGATAAAAGCATTGGGAATATGAAAATACACATTTAATTGGGAGCAGAAAAAGAGCCTAGCTAGGCAATTGGGGAAACTCTCCCTGCCCCCTCCCCCAGGTTTTGCATCCCTGGTAGCCTTGAGGAGTAGAGGGTGTTGACATGAGACATCAACTCAGGGCCCATTGCCTGAGGCAGGGAAGATTTGCAGGTGAGTGGCAGATGACCCCAAAGGGCTGCATGTACCTAGAATGGATACCCAGTGAGAAGCTCAAGAGCTTGTCCTGCAGGCTGTATGGGGTCTCTTGAGTGTGGGGATCTGATAAGGGCTGTGGGCGTCCAGTGATCTTGAGAATTACATAGCTCCCTTCTGTAGAGACACCATAACCTCAACACAGTCCACCCCTCCCCCAGGGGGCACTTTTCTGTCTACAAAGAGCTCTGCTTATTAAGATTTTTTTGCCCTTGAAACTAATGAGATGAAGGACCTGATCTAAGTTTTGCAGGTTTTTAGTATTAGTACCAATCAATGTCTCACATGGAGGCAAACATTACTTCAAATTAGGGAAGTTGAAGGAGGTGCTAGCATCCATTAGTTTTAAAAGGGGGATTCCATTGTGACATAATGTTTCCATCCATAAATACAATGTATCCCACCCCTCTATCACTCTCTTGCTCCTCTTAAAACAATTTCAACAGGTTTCATTGTTCCATTTTCACATAGGCAAATAATCCATTTGAGCATCTTCATCCTCCCTCATTCTAAGGAGTTCAATTTTACAAAGGAATTAGGCCCTAATGGGTCAGAAGACAAAGATAGAAAAGGAAAGACAACAAGGCTCAAAGACAGATGAGATAAATACTGGACTTCAAGTAGCTGGCTGAACCATGGTTTGGAGGCAAGTAACAATTGCATTGTTTGTGATAGCAGAAAGCTAGAAACCACCCAAAAGTTGATAGGAAGGAGGAATAAATGAAGATGCCAGACACATATTTATATGCAGATGTTTCTCAGAAGTGGAAATAGGTGAGCTCTTTGTAATCCTCTGAAATGGTGACACCTGTTTCTACCCATTTTTAGCATCATGTGAGGATGTTAATTGTAAGTTTGGAAATTCTTTGTGGCTCTGTGTCATTACTGTTTTCTCTGGGGTACTTGGCTCTGTGGTGCATTGAGGCTTTCCTGATCAGAAGTAAGGGGTGCGTGGCTCCCAGATGGGGATCATTTGAGGGCACTCACAGCTGCCTGGATGTGGAAGTGTTTTCTCTGGGCCCAGATAAGTGCTACATGTCAGTGGTGTGGTGGGGCACTGCTCTGGTCGTGGCTTACCATGGGCTTCCAGAGAGGAGTTTTCCATTTTCTGTCCAGGCATTAGAAGCCTGGGATCAAATCTGGGAGCTGGGAAGGGAGTGGAGTCTCCACCATCAGCCCTCCAGCTTCTCTGGCATTCTCCTTTCCTGGGCCTTGCTCCCTGTCAGACTCTTCTGCAGATTCCCTTTAGTGTCCTACCTTGAGCAGGAGTTGGGGTGAGTCGATGTTCTTTAAAATGACCTTAATTTTCTGCCAATTTCCCCTTCTTGTCTCCACAGCGCTGTCTGCTAGTCCTGGATGTCTGTTGTCTTTCTCCATACACAGGTGACATGGTTATAAACCTCTCTTTGTTTCACCAGTGATTGTTTCTCGTTTAATCTTGTGGTTTCAGTGAGTGTTGTCAAAAGCAAAAAGACATTTAACATGTGTGAATCATAAATCTTCCAGCCTTATGTTTTATCAAGGAACATACACAAAAGTAGAGAGAATAAAATAGTGATGCTTCATGTGCCTTACACCTAGTCTCAATAATAATTAGTTCTCTTGTCTCGTGTGCACAGAACATAGAAATTATTTACACACACACACACACACACACACACACACACACACACACACACTTTATTTTTTTGTGCCAGTATTGAGGCTTGAACTTAGGAAACCTAAGCTTGACTTTTTCTGCCCAAGGCTGATGCTCTATCAACTTGAACCATGTCTCTACTTCTGACTTTTTTTTTTGGGGGGGGGTCCGGTTGTGGGGCCTGAACTCTGGGCCTGGGCGTTGTCCCTCAGCTCATCAGCTCAAGGCTAGTTGTCTACCACTTGAGCCACAGCGCCACTTCCGGCTTTTTTCTTTTTGCTTATGTGGTGCTGAGGAATCGAACCCAGGGCCTCAGGCATGCAAAGCAAGCGCTCTACCACTGAGCCACCTTCCCAGCCCCTCTACTTTTGATGTTTTACTGGTTAATTAAAGATAAAATTCTCACAGACTTTCCTTTCCTGGGCTGGCTATGAGTTTCAGTCCTCAGATCTCAGACTCCTGAGTAGCTAGGATTATAGACATGAACCATCAGTGCTCAGCTGCCTTCAACTTTTCCCACCACTAGATGATCCTAAGGTAAAATCTGATGATCACATAACTTTATTCCATAAGTAATTGAGACTCATTCCTAATCCTGAATTATTGGAAGTCAAAGTCTCTGGGAGGACTCACACAATACCCTCACCATGCTGTTTCTACTGACAAGTAACACTGGAATTAGAAGTGGATTAATTTAAGCAAAAGAATAGAAATGGTGGTTAAATTTTAAAAGACATTAGTGAGAACACTAGAACTTACTAGCATAGGTAGTATAGAATAGGTAGCTAGAATAGAATTCCAGTAGCTCAGCAAACAGGAACAAAAATTGAAAAATGGGTTTGCATGAAAGTAAAAAGCTTCTGAAATGAAGGATGTAGTCAGTAGGCTGAAAAATCAACCTACAGAACAAGACAAACAGTTTTGCTAGCTATACATCTGACCAGGGACTAATAACCAGAATATACAGGGAGCTTAAAAAACCTGGACACCTGTAGAATCAATAACCTTACTAATAGATGGGAAAATGAACTGAATGAACACAAAGAAATACTCAACATGGAGCTTCCTCAAAAAACTAAGAACCACTCTGCAATCCCACAATACCACTCCTGGGCATTTATCCAAAGAAATGTAAGTCAGGACAAAATAGTACTTGCAGGGCATGTTCATTGTTACTCTATTCACAATGGCAAGCTATAGAAACAAACCAGATACCCTACAACTGATGAATTGGTGGAATATTCAGCCATTCAAAAGAATAAAATTATATCATTAGGGAAATGGGTGGCTCTGAAAAACATATTCAAATAAGCCAGGCTCAGAAGGTCAAAGGTCACCTCTCTCTCTCTCTCTCTCTCTCTCTCTCTCTTTCTCACTCACTCATATGTGGATGTTAGATCTAAAATACCACATTTGTAGACACACACAGGATCCTTGACCATAAAGATAACCAATGAGGAGTATTTAATCTCAGGCAGAATTTTTGAACAGAAATTTACCTTGATATCATTCTTGATAATCTGTCCTTAGAACACAATTGTACAGTAAATCAAGAATGTCAAAAGGTCATGGCTGCCCAGTTAAACTTGGCTTTTAGTTTTCTTTCTCATATGTTTTGATTGTTGGCTTTTTAAGTCACCATAGAACTTCCTGGCAGGATGGTGTCAGGCCAGACAAAGCTCAGGCCGCAGCCACAGAGGGCTGACTCTTCATGCTATGACTTCCTTGGCAGGTTCTCCTCTTCCAGTGGGTGGCAGTGTTTCACTTTTTAATCCTATCCTTTTCATCCTTTTAATTTTCAAAAGAAATTAATCCTCAACTTGCATAAGTTTAGCACACTTTTAAAAGGAGTAGGCACAATTCCTTTACACCCCAACTTTCACTTCCAGCCCTTAGTTTTATTAACGTTTTGGTTGTGTTTACTTAGAAAACCGCTTTGAGGCCATTGGGACTTAATATTTAGGACAGGCTGTGGGAACACTGTCAGGGGAATGGTCTCAGTGTGTGTTTGAGTTGGCCATACTGTTAGTCTGCCCAGCCCCTGTACCTCCTCTTCTTACCTGCTTTATTCTGGGAATCACTTGTGTTCTACATCAGGAACAAAGCCTGACTCAGCGCTGACGTCACCAAGTTCAGAGGATGAGCCTCTGGGACAAGAGTGTGTGAGTCAATGTAGTAGTGTAGAGAGAGACTCCTGAGCCTCTAACTTATAAAAAAAAATCCACATGTATTAGATTCCTATTGCTGCACAATAAATGACCACAACTTCAGTGGTTTAAAGCAACATTATCTATCTATCTATCTGTCTGTCTTTCTGTTGATTGATTGATTGATGGATGGATTGTGTGGCTATTGGGGACTGAACTCAAGGCCTCCCTTAGCCTTTTGTTTAAGGCTTGTGGTCCACCACTTGAGGCACAGCTCCACTTCTATTTGGTGGTTAATTGGAGATAAGAATCTCACTGACTTTCCCGCTCAGGTTGGCTTTAAATCATGATCCTCAGATTTCAGACTTCGGAATAGCTATAATTACAGGCATGAATCACTGGCACGTGGCAACATCCTTTTATTTATTCACAGCTCTAAGGGTTTGAGCTTGTGTATGGGGCTTCTTTGTGTCTGACCTCCATACACACCCATCTTGGAACTCACATTCATACAATCTATTCATAGCAGTGCCAAAATAAGTGTTAAGTTGATTAACAGAATTACTAACATATGCCAGGGGTAGGGTCTTGGGAGCTGCTATAAACTAATGTTTGCAACTACTCCAAGGTCATAGGTTGATGGTGTTAGGAAATAGGGATTGGGGGAGGTGACTGAAGTCTGGAGGGCAGAGACCTTGTGAATAGGATTGGTCCCTTTATAAAAAGGGACCCTAGGTAATGGGCCATCATAGTGAGAAGACAGTTAGCTGTGAACCAGAAAGCTGTCACCACACATTGAATCTTCCAGAACTTTGTGGGACTTTGGAGTTTCCATAATGGGGAGAAATAAATCTCTGTAGTTTATAAGCCAACTAGACTATGGTATTTTGTTACAGCAGCCAGAGAAAATGAAGACAAAATCTGTCTTTGAATTCTACCACAATATGGTGTTAGTTCCTGCCCTCAAGGGGAATTCAGGGAGGGAATTCTCTTTGGGTAAACTAGGGGAAAAGGTGCCATTTGAATAGCTTCAGTAAACTGAGTGGTGGCTCACACCTGTAATCCTAGCTACTGATCTGACGATCACCCCAGTCAACAAAGTCTGTTAGACTCTTATCTCCAATTAACAACCAGGAAATGAGAAATGGTGCTATGTCCCAAAGTGGTGCTAGCCTTGAGCAGAAAGCGCTTTATGTAACTAACCCCTCTAATCACTTTGGGAAAAAAAAGAATTGCATCAGTTTATCAAGCAGTAGCTTAAAGCAATAGCTAATGTTTATCAAGCAGTTGCTATGGACCAAGTTCTTTACATGTAGCATCTTTACATGTAGCAGGGGAATGGTCATGATCTGAAATGATACTTCAGGAATCAGGATGGCCAGGTTTTGCCTAGACTCCATCATCTCTCTCCTGTGAGTGTGGAGCGTTTTTGTAGGACTATCCCCAGTAAGAAGCAACTACAGAATGGGAAACAGCCTTGCCCCAGTGAAAAGCTAAGGGCTGGGTCAGGAACATGACTTAGGTATACCAAAGCAAATGTTCCTAGCCAAAATGATGAGATCTGGAGAATGTGAAGAAGGAATATGGCCTTGTCTATGCTTGGGAAACAGACATTGGACAGTTTTCAGCACAGAAAATGGAGGCTGGAAGAGGATGCATTCCAGAGAGAGGTGGGAGGGGGAGAGGGAGAGTTAGAGAGGGAGGAAGAGATGGCAAGAGGGAGGAGGGGGAGAGGAGAAAGTCAGTTCTGGGATCCTCTGATGGCTGTAACCTTGGTGGTCAGTGGATGTGGGCTTTTGATGAATAGTTAGCCATTGTGTCTCCTGTACTTCTTCCTCAAATGCATACATAACTAACACCATTTTGGTGACTACTATCCAGCCTGCAAATTAAATAAGCCTGTGATTTAAAGAAGCTTATAGGACTCAGGCTCAGGACTCTATCATTAAAGAACTAGCTAGTCTATGATTGAGGAACTAGCGTCTGAGTTTCCTTCCCTGGCTGCATTTTGGAGACTGAGACCTTCCAGTACTGAGCACTGCCAAGGCAGCTTTAAAGCAAAGGAACTCTGCCGGGATGCAGCATATCCCCGGCTTAACAAGCTCATTTTTTAGTTTCAGTTATTTCATCTTGAATGACGGAGTTAGAGCTGTTTCTTTTGCTTCCAGCAGTTCCATACAAAGGACAAGTAACAGTGCAGCTGCACTTGTTCTCAGAGGAAGGGCTAGTCTAGAAACTTGGATCATTGGTTCATTCATTCACAAACACTGAATGCCTTCTTGTTTTCTGCACACGATTTTAGAAGCTGAAGATGGAGTAGCAGCAGTTAAACAAGGCAGACAGAAATCGCTGACCCTTCACAGGTCTTATATCCCAAGGGAAAAGGGACAAAAAGAGACAAAGAAGTAAAATATTGTCAGGCATAGTAGTGTGTGACTGTAATCTCAGCTACTCTAAAGTCTGAGGCGGGAGAATCTAGCCCTTCTGCCTTTACCAAAATTAGTGAGACCCTATTTCAAAACAAAAATGCAAGCTAAAGGGGTAAGGAGGTAGTTCAGGTAGCAGAGAACTTACCTAGCATTCATAAAGCATTGAGTTCAAATTTCAGACTGAAATAAAAAAGATTCAATAAAGCCTGTGCAGTGAGGAAGGTGGCAAAGCCATTGCAGTTTGGCTGAAAGGGGAGGTGTTGGTCACAGGCTTACTATCTTAGTGCCTTAAGAAAATACCACAAGGGGCCGGGCGCTGGTGGCTCACGCCTATAATCCTAAATCCTATCTACTCAGGAGGCTGAGATCTGAGGATCATCGTGCAAAGCCAGCCCCGGCAGGAAGGTCTGTGAGACTCTTACCTTCAATTAAACACCAGAAAACCGGAAGTGGTGCTGTGGCTCAAGTGGTAGAGCACTTGCCTTGAGATGAAGAGCTGAGGGACGGCGCCCAGGCCCAAAGTTCAAGCCCCACAACCCACAAAAAAAAAAAAAAAAAAAACCACAAGGGTGAGAATATTAAAGGAAGTGACAACTCTTTTGTACAACTACTTAATGATAATTTAAAAAAGTTATAATGATACAATAATAATTAAATTATTGCCAATAAAAATTAAAAAGGTAGTACCATAAGTGGGGACCAGAGTGGGCTCCATTTCCTTCTGAACAGCTGAGAAACACAACCAGGGATTGGCCCACAAGAAGTAGGTGAATTCTGGGAATACCAGTTATAAATGTGATTAGTCTGCAGATATCTGTGGAAAAGCAAGTTAATGAACAATTTTTGATTCTCTACAAGTACCCAGAGATACGTGAATTGTGGCATATCCTCAAAGTTAATTATTTCATCAACCTCTAACTACAGTTGGTTATTTTAGTTGTTACAGTTATGGTGTTCTTTTTCTTCCACACAAAATAGAAACATACTCTATGAACTTAAATAGATGATTACATTTTCCAAGCTCAATACAGTCATATAAAATCAATGTATTTGAAGCATTCATCATTTAAAAAAATCTAGCAAAGAATCAAAAACTAATGAAAAGTTTCAAAGCAAAACTGATCTAAAAGGACTTTATACATTTTGGTAGATTTGAGGAACATTTAATAAATATTCATGTAACATATCTCTGAGAGGTGGGTTTTGGGAATTAGACTATGTTAGAACCATAGTTTGAGTAAGAGTCAGGAGTTTTGAGCAATATATTAATGATCCTCATGTCAGTCTGAGACCACGTTTGCAAGTCATTTTGTTGGCCAAATTTGCATTATACACAGAGAATCTTCTGCTTTCCTGTTTTTCTTCTTCCCAAAGGGTTAGTTGGTGAGGAAAAGGAGGAAGAGGAGAAGCAGGAGAAGGAGGAGGAGGAGCAGGAGGAGAAAGAGGAGGAGAAAAAGGAAGAGAAGGAAGGGAAGGGCATGATGCTTATCGTCAACTCCGAGGTTTTCTTGGAAAAGAGCATTCCATCCCAAATTGATTCACACTGTGATGCAGTTTTTTTGTTAGCTCCTTGGGGTCACTGTGCCAAATTGACACAAATTGTATGGCTTGAAACAGCAGAAAATGATTCTCAGACTGGAGCCTTGAAGCTTTTGATCAGGTATCATTAGCAGGGTCATAATCTTTGACAACAGAGTGTCAGCATTTCTTAGGGCACTTGAGGAAAGGGTGCTCAGTCAGCATGAGCTGGTGGCTCCTTTAGCTTAGGAATTGATCCAGATTGATCTACAATGGTTTAGCAATCTCATTATTTTGTTCTGTAACTAATCTGGGAGTTTCCATGAGATCCAGTTTTGGCTAATGAAATGAAAGAAGTGTGTGTGTGTATGTGTGTGTGTGTGTGTGTGTGTGTGTGTGTGTGTGTGTGTGTGTGTGTGTGTGTGTGTGTGTGTGTGTCTGTCTGTCTGTCTGTCTGTCTGTCTTGGGGCTTGAACTCAGGGCTTAGGTATTGTTCCCTGAGCTTCTAGGCTAGTGCTTTACCACTTGAGCCACAGCTCTACTCTGGTGCGCATGCACGTGCTTTTTCTCTTTGTGAGCAGAGACGTTTGGTTTTTTTGTTTGTTTGTTTGTTTTCTTGCTCAGAATTTGCAATGTGATGTCTGGCAATGCAGCAATCATTTTACAACCATAAATGTAAAAAAATTACCAACAACTAACGACCATGGTGGAAGACAGAGCAGGGTCCCTGGGGTCATCACCAAGCAGCTGAAGCCACATCTGGATTCCATGGTAAACATTCTTGCTTATATTTGAGACTCTAAATTGAGTTGTTTAGTATTTGCAGCTAAACCTATTTCTAAAAGATGCAGATCAGAAAGTAAAGAATTATGGTACCTAAACATCAAAAGGAAATGAACCCAGGCCCATTATAATTGAAGGAAATTGGTCAGCCATGTGACTAATTGTTTCCTATCAGAAATGGCAGAGGGGGGCACGTGGCAATGAGAGAAACAGAACCAATAGGTTATGTGCACATGTGGGTATGTGCAACCCCCCTCTCCCCCTCAACCCCCACCCCCACCCCATCCCAGTTTTAACTCAAGGAATTGACGCATTAAGCCTGAAATGTACAGGGCAGGCTGAGTATAGAAACTCAGGCAAGGTGTTCAGGGCACAGTCAGCAGGCAGAATTCCTTCTCTGGGAAACCTCAGTGTTAGCTCTCAGGCCTTTACCTAATCATGTGAAATCCATTCACAGGGTCAAGTGTTCAGTGTAGCCTATTATTTAACATCCACTGAGGGTAGATGTTAATCTTATCTCTAAGATGCTCACTGCAATGTTTAGAATTGTGTTTGCCCAAACAGCTGGGCATCAATAGAATTAGTCTGCCCATATCAGAGGTGACATTCCTTGGGAGAGACGCTTGAAGTCTGATAGACAATGTCTTTCAGTGTCAAATCTGCTTTGAAGCACCTCAGGAACATAAGCATATTGTTGCGGTTCATGGGAATTTCTTTTCTTTTTTTTTTTCCTTTTTAATCTCTCACGGGGCTTGAACTTAGGGCCTGCACACTGTCCCTGAGCCATTCTGCTCAAGGCTAGTGCTCTATCATTTTGAGCCACAGCACCACTTCTGGTTTGGAGGTAGTTAATTGGAAATGAGAGTCTTAGCAACTTTGCTGCTGGGGCTGGCTTTGAACCATGATCCTCATATCTCAGCCTCTTGAGTAGCTAGGATTATAGGCATAAGCCACTAGTGCCTGACTCCAAATTTTTGTTTTTGGTGGTTTTTTTTTTTTTGGCATGTGAGTCAGTGACAATCAATAAATAAATAGTTTTCCTCCTAATGAACATTTGGCACTAACCTTCAGGATTACTTTGTTTGATATCAGCTACAGCTTCTTTAATATTAGGAGGCAAAAGAACCAAAACCAAGTGAGACAAGAAGTAATGTGTGTCTCTAAATAGAGGCCGGATCATGTTGGGGCACATTCTGTCTAAGACGAGCCTGAGGAGTGCAGGTAGGAGAGTGTGGGTGAGGAGGGACTGGGCGGGGAGCAGGGTTGAGCCACCTCGAACCTCAGCAGACACTTTGCACAGGCAGGGTCATGGCCATTTCCCACAAATAGCATCATCTGTCCCCTTAAGTTAAGGCCATTGATTTGGATCTTCTGGTTTTATCTCTTTGCTTGGGTTAAAGTAGTTGACGGTTTTAAGCCTGTTAGAGTGTTAGAAGCATAAGGATTTATTCACAGATTTCAGGAACCTTATAATTAAAGTAACCTCTATTACCACCAAGGATCTGGGAGACATTTTCCATGTGAAGAATGGGATGTGGATGGTACTCGAGGGGAAGAAACTGTGAGCCAACAGAGCATGATGATGATGTGGGTGACAGGAATGATTTAGGGAGGGAAAAGATCAGATGGAAAGTTCTCAGCAAGCATGAGAAAGCAGGTAATAGTTTTGGATGTAGTATTGGTTTGAGGAAATTAAGATGCTACAAATACTGTGTGTGTGTGTGTGTGTGTGTGTGTGTGTGTGCATGCACGCACACACGCGTGCACACATGTGGGCATGCATGAGCATGCCTACCTGGAGCTTGAATTCAGTGCTTGGGTGTTATTCCCTGAGCTTCCAGGCTAGTGCTGTACCACTTGAGCCACAGCTCCACTTTGGTCTTGATAGTTAATTAGAGATAAAAATTAATTGAAAATAAGAGTTAACTGGAGATAAGCTTTTCTGCCTGGGCTGGCTTCAAACTGTGATCCTCAGATCTCTGCCTCCTGAGTAGCTAGGATTACCAGCCTCTCTCCCGCCAGTGCCCAGCTTCTAACTTGATTTTTTAAAACTCAAACCAAAATGGAGAGGCTGTCTTGCTGTGTGGGAAGAGTGCTACTGTCGACTTGTCGGGCCACACCAAGCCAAGGACAAATTGGGTCTGGTGACATTAAGGTACTAAGTTACTGAGAGAAAGAAATTCAGTGATGAAACAATACATTGAATAAATACAATTTGAATACTGAAGAACTATGAGGAGCTGTTGGGAGAAATGAGTACAGCTTATTTTATTAATTTTCTAGAGTTTCCGTAACCAAACAAACATACACTGCCCAAGCAGTCTTGCTGTCTGTGTAGGACCTTGTGTGTGTGTGTGTGTGTGTGTGTGTGTGTGTGTGTGTGTGTGAGAGAGAGAGAGAGAGAGAGAGAGAGAGAGAGAGAGAGAGAGAGAGAGAGAGAGAGAGGAGAGAAAGAAGGAGAGAAGAGAGCAGAAAGTCAGAGATCTGCTGTCTCTTCTTTTTATAACAATATCGATCGTATCAGAGCAATACTCGTTACCCAATATTGCCTCAATTATGTCTTTTAGATCTCTGAACAGTCACATTGGGGATTCAGACTGAGGTATCTCCATTGTGGGGTACACAGTTCAATCTATAATCCTCTTTTGAAAATATTTCTACAAGATGACAAAAGAAGATGTAGATCCATTGCAAGAAGTCAAATACCAAGGAAAAGATATTCACATAAACTAGATGCTTTTTTTAAACCTACATACAACCATTGTATTTATTTATTTATTTTCAGGAAAAATGTTACCTAGAGTACCAATGAATACCTAGTTTGTTGCTTGTGGTGGGGGGGGGGTGTCGGATGTGGGGCTTAAACTCTGGGCCTGGGAGCTGTCCCTCAGCTCTTCAGCTCAAGGCTAGTGCTCTACCACTTGAGCCACAGTGCCACTTCCAGATTCTGGTGGTTTATTGGATAAGAGTCTCACAGACCTTCCTGCCCGGGCTGGCTTTGAACTGCGATCCTTAGATCTCAGCCTCCTGAGTAGCTGGCATTTGTTGCTTTTTTTAAATTCCTAGTGTTTGTAAATAGTTATTGTCTTATTATATTGTTAAATATAAGATTAAAAAAATCTGCTGGGGCTGGGAAGGTGGCTCAATGGTAGAGTGCTTGCCTTGCATGCCTGAGGCCCTGGGTTCAATTCCTCAGCACCACATAAGCAAAAAAAAAAAAAGAAAAAAGCCGGAAGTGGTGCTGTGGCTCAAGTGGTAGAGCGCTAGCCTTGAGCTGAAGAGCTGAGGGACAGCGCCCAGGCCCAGAGTTCAGGCCCCACAACCGGACCCAAAAAAAAAAACAAAACAAATTTGCTTTTATGATTAAGATCAGGTTACCCATCACCTCTTCAGTGATATTAAAACCTGCATGAGACTGCCCAACCCCCATCTCCAGCTACTGCCAAAACATCGCCATCATCCCCAAAGGAAAACCCAGGCCTACTAACCCAGTTCCCTTGCTTTCTACCAACGAATCTGCCTTGTGTCCTATGAACTTGCCTATTCTGGTCATTGTATAACATAGGATCCTATAATGTGTGACCTTTTATGTCTGGCTTCTTCAGGTTCATTGATGTTGGAGTATGTTTCAGCCCTTCATTCTTCTCTTATGGTGGAGTTATATCCTATTGCACATGGATGTGTATTTGTTTCTTCTATTCATCTCCTATTGGATACTTGTGTTGTTTATGATTTGGCTATTGTGAATAGGACCATAATCTTTCACTTACTTTTGCAGGCAGCATGCTAGATTAACCTTTGTCAGCACTAGGTTGGTAGACATTTTGCTTTCTCCTTGAGTAATGTGTTTTAGGAGAACCTTTAGTCGGCCTGGCTTATTCTTCATCTTTCCTTTGTGGTTGAGTTGCATCATGGTCCTGTCAGGCTGGGATCTTATAGTCTTGCCTGACCCATTCCCTGCCAACTTGCTAAAAGCCAACATTCCCTGAACAGCTGAAATTGCTCAGGGATTTTTATTTTGAGCCATAAAAGAAAATTGAAAACATAGAACAGCCAAGTTCTCAGTAAAATGCTTGGTGTTTATTACATTGGACAGAAATGCAACAATATTTCACTAGGAAATAAATGTATCCTATTCTTCTTAAGAAAGAATCATTCTATGTTTTCTATTTTCAAATGCCAAAGACTATTTGCTTTGAGGTGCATTGACCTTTAATAATTGGAAATGCCAGTAAAATTTATTCAACCTGTGTTTGTATTCTTGTCAATTAAGCAAAGTGAACATGATAAAAGCATTTTAAAAAAATCTCAAAGATCTTTTTTTGGATAGTGAAAATAGTTGTAGATGGCATAAAAGATTTAGATAAACATAAAGGAGCTTCAGGAAACCACCTATAATCTCAAAGACTGACCAGTGCATATTCATGAGGTTTTGTATCTGAGGCTGGTTGCAGATTTTGGGGGTCGCCCCAGAGCCCTGTCTGTGCTGTTGTCCCCCTCCTGTTCAAGAGGGTCAAGGTCAAGTCTCCCAGTGATTGCCTATGTCAGATAACCCTGGCTAAGCATCATCTTGGCCCATCCAATTCCTTGCCTGCTTCTTATAACATCATAGTTTGTTACCTTGATAGTACAGCTCCCATCAGCTGCTTCTTTGTATACCTAAGAACTTTATAAAAACAAAACAAAACAAGGAACAGCCGGGTGCCGGTGGCTCACACCTGTAATCCTAGCTAGTCAGGAGGCTGAGATCTGAGGATCACGGTTCAAAGCCAGCCGGGGCAGGAAAGTCCATGAAACTCTTATCTCCAATAAACCACCAGAAAACCGGAAGTGACACTGCGGCTCAATGGTAGAGCACTTGCCTTGAGCTGAAGAGCGCAGGGACAGCGCCCAAGCCCAGTATTCAAGCCCCACACCGACAAAAAAACAAAAAGAAAAACAACCCCCCCATACACACACACAAAAACAAGGAAAACGTTTATTTTTAGATATGCAAGTGAGATGTTCTGAGCTTAAAATGATTATTCTCTAGCTGAATGAGCAACCTCCATCAATCAACCCATCCATCAGGTTGTCAATCAATCATTTTGGTCCTCTTGAGCAGAAAGGGTTGTCTTACAGAAAAGGGGACAGCACTGATGGGAAATTATTAGGGTTCTGCTGTCTGGCAGCCTTCTTCTGCTTACTTGTGTGTTGGCTGCCCAGCCTCGATCAGCAGGCTGAGGCTGAGGGAATCTGGCAGAGCTCTGGGAATGCACGTTTACCCCAGGTCTAGCCTGGCAGCACAGAATGCTCTTCTTCCATTAAACATTTCTTGAGCACCTATCAGAAAACATGTTCAACACCATTAGCCATTAGAGAGGCACAAATTAGACCCATAAAGAAATAGCACTGTACACCTTTTAGAATGCTCAGATAAAAAGCAGTGATGGCACTAAATTGTTGGCAAGGATGTGGGTAAATGATTAGAAATGGTCTGTTAGTGGTGGGAAGGGACTCTAGACTGGTTCAGCTGCTCTGGAAAAGAGGCTCTTCCAACTCTAAAGACGCACCACAAGATCCAGCAACTGCACTCCTGGCATTTATATCAGGGAAAGGAAAATGTGGGCTTGCATAAAACTCTCCCCACAATTTTATTTATAGTCCTCAATGGGAAACAACCCAAATATCCTCCCATGTCTTAATGGTGAAACCAACCATGAGGTATCCATAAAACAGAATACTACACAGTCTCATTTGAAGTTTTTTTTTTTTTTTTTTTGGCATGGGGGGACGGAGGTCTTGAACTTGGAACGCCTTGATCTTTTTTACTCAAGACTGATGTTATACCACTTGAATCGCAGTTCCACTTCCAGCTTTTTTGCTGGTTTACTGGAGTTAAAAGTCACTCCAATTTGTCTGCTCTGGCTATCTTTGAACCTTGATCCTCGGACCTCAGCCTCCTGAATCACTAGTATTATAGGCATAAGCCTCTGGCACCGACCTGTGGATTGCTCTTGTTTTTGTTTTTTGTTTTTTTTTTGTCGGTCATGGGGCTTGAACTTGGGCCTGGACACTGTCCCTCAGCTCTTCAGCTCAAGGCCAGTACTCTACCACTTGAGCCACAGCGCCACTTCTGGTTTTCTGATGGTTTATTGTAGTCAACAGTCTCACAGACTTTCCTGCCGGGGCTGACTTTGAACAGTGGTCCTCAGATCTCAGCCTCCTCAGTAGCTAGGATTACAGTCATGAGCCACAGGTGCCAGTCCCCCCCACTCCCTCCTCCCCCCCCTCCCCACCAGTACTGAGGATAGGCTGGGCCTGTCCTCATCAGGGAATGGTCACTCTACAAATGCTTCAGAAACCGTTTGCATATTCTTAAGCATGGAGGCAAATTAATAACAATGATCATGTAGTTGGGGGGGAAGTCACTTTTCCCTGCCCTGGAGGACTGAGCAAGAGATGTGCACAAAAGCATCAGTCTGGGGGGGCGGTGCTAAGCTAGATGTGGAAACCAAGGCGGGGGCCCAGGTGGCCCTCGGTGGGCGATGGCTCTACCTGGTCCATTTCAGCGGCTCTGCTGAGTCAGTTCCACTGTCTTGTGTTTTTAGAATAGCATATGCTGTTCCTTCTGCTGATATTCGCTTCCACCTTTCCACCCTTCCACACACCCCCCCACCCCCGCCAAGTAATATATACACTTATGACTTAAACCAAACAGAAGACTATAGAGTAAGAGAGGGAAGTTCACATAAACCTCCCAGCTGCATTCCCCAGACTTGGGTTGAGGGCGACATGATGGGTCTCCTCCCAACTTTTTTCTTTGTTTTTTTTTTAAGTATATATATTTTATTGTAAAGATACTGTACAGAGGGGTTACAGTTGCATGAGTAAGGTAATGAGTACATTTCCTATTGAGTGTTGTTACCTCCTCCTTTGTTTTTTCCCTACCATCCCTTCCCTCCCCACCTCTACAACTACCTGCCCCCCGCCAAGTTGTAAAGTTCGTTTTCAACATAGTGTCTTGTACATCTCATTGTTACAATGGGTCAACCTATATCCTTGCTTCAGCATTTTGTTATTTCCCTTCCCCTCCCCAAATTAGAAAAATGTATATACAAGACGCAGGACGCCGGAATGGTTTCTTTATTCATTATTCTGTCTATGAGTGGCTTTTCCCCCTCTGCAAATCACATCATGAGCATCTTTCTACATGGTCTGTGTGGCCCCACCTGACGCTCCCATCATCTGTTGACACCGGGCCCACCACTTCAGCCCGCACACAGGCTCCTGACTAAGATGCTTATTGGCAGCTCCACAATCATGTCAACTCTAGGCTGGCTGTAAAGAGAAACACATGTTATAAAACTCAGTTTTGTAACAAAGAGGTACCGTTTACTGACAGGGTCTTGAGATGTTGATGGAACTCAAGATCAGGGTTGAAATAAGCACAGAGAAAATGCAACAAGAATCTGGCCTTCACCCTTGTCAAGCCTATTCTAGTCTCCTGTCTTTTCAAATTTGTTTCCTCTGTGTTTCAGTCTAGATTGAAGAGCATCTGCATTACCTATTATAGAGGAGCCTGATCTCTGCCCCACTCCCTTTCTTAGTTTCCATATTCTCAACGAAGGAGATTATGGCTACCCCACCCCTGATCCCAGACCAATTCATGTTCATGTTCATGTTCATGTTACAAAAACTGACCACTCCCGCAATAAATGGGAAACAAGAGAAATGTGTCATACAGTGGGCTGGGCCAGGTGGGCAGATGCTCTGCAATCTTCCTCCATCACCCAGCTGAGGAAGGCGGGGCAGGAACTCACTGTGAGTTCCAGGAGCCCATGTGCTTGTCTCCAGCCCTGCTGGAGAGGAAGCCACTTAGAGGTGGCACAGCTTGGAGCTGGCACGCAGGGCATGTGTGGGGAATGAGTGAACAGGTCCACTCACTGGAGCTCTTCTCCCATGCAGCTCTTTCTCCAGAGAACCTAGAGATCCCCCTTCATAGTTCCTATTCTAAAGCCCCAGGTTCACTTTGCAAAACTGCAAGGAGCAGCTCAGACCCTCCACGACAGAGGCTCACAGATGTCCCCAAACCTCTTCTTTTTTTAAATATTTTTATTGTGAAAATACTGTACAGAGGGGTTACAATAAAAAGGGCAAGAGGAAGCATTGTTGCTTCCTCCTTTGTTTCCTCTTCCCATCCCTTCCCATAACCCCACCCAATACTCCCCCCCCCACCAAAGTTGTAAAGTTCGTTTTTCAACATAACGACTTGTACATCTCATTGTTGCAATGGGTCCACCTGTATCCCTATTTAAACGATTTGTTTTTTCCCTTCCCCTCCACAAACTATATCAACATCAAATACAGTGAAAACAGAGGTTATACTGAGGGGGAGGGACATACAAAGCAACAAAGAAATCATCTTATAAATATGTTAGAAACAATTGCATGAAAGAAAAAAAAACATTTGAATACTTATCCTGGGGTTCATTTCCCTAACATCACCTTATCTGACCTTTTCTGCTTGACTCAGACATATACTAGATATTGCAAATGAGGGAAACCATGGGATCTATGTTTCTTTGGGCCTGGCTTACTTCACTTAATGTAATTTTTTCCAAGTCTTTCCATTTCCTAACAAATGGCAATGTCATTCTTTCTGATGGAGGCATAGAATTCCATTGTGTATATATACCACATTTTCTTGATCCATTCATCTACTGAGGGGCATCTGGGTTGGTTCCATATCTTGGCTATGGTAAATAATGCTGCAATAAATATTGCTTCTTGTTGGAAAGAGTAGACTAGGTTCTCTAACCCTCTTGCTTCGGCAGAGATGGGGGGCCTGGGGGGAGGGGTATTCTGCCTCTGTAATGTGAATGGAAGAGTTGCTTGGCCAGGGCGGGGCGTGAAGAGCAGGAAAATCTTCTCCAAGCCTTCTCTCTCCTCTTCCTGACTCCCTCCTAGATCTGGTAAGAGTTTCAGGACTAAGCCTGCAGAGGTGTCAACAACTGGCTGGTGGGATGTATGAATCCTGTGTAATCAGCCATCTGCTGGAAATGATGTCATACATATGTAAATGACCCTTGGCAGAGAAAAGTTTGCCCAATGATAGAGTGGCTAGAGGGAGGAGCCTGAGTTATTGAAGGACACAGGGACCACACCCCTGCCCAGCTGAGATCTCCTGACTGCCTGTCTTAGCAATTGGTCTACCCTCACTAAGCATACCCTCCCAGGCTCTTATCTGATCTCCCTGCTCTGTCAGTTCAGTCGCCTAGTTAGTTAATTTATGATTTACTGCTGGAGGAAGGTGCATATGTATATGCAATTGTCTTTTACTTCATTTTGAGGGCATCGTGGGACTGTAGACACAGCTGGACCCACATAGGTTCTTACAGTCAAATATTAACTTTTTGCTCATCTTGTTCTGAAGAGTTCTGATTCCTTTAATCCTCATCTTAGAACTTTTTTTTTTCTGTGTGCCAGTACTGGGACTTGAACTCAGGTCCAGAGCACTTGTCCCTTACTTTTTTCACTTAAGGCAGGTACTCTACCACTTGAGCTATGGCTCTACTTTAGGCTTTTTGGTGCTTAACCGGAAATATGTATTCCTGACCTGGCTTCCAACAGTGATCCTCAGATCTCAGCCTCCTGAGTAGCTAGGATTACAGGTGTGAGCTGCTAGTGCCCAGCTGGTCATCTTAGGACTTGTGCTGATTGCTTCAACCTGGACCTCGTGAGTTTGAAGGTGAAGGGTAGTGGCTCAGTGGATGATTGGGAGGGGCTCAGCGAATTATGGTTAGGGTCGCATTGATGAGCAATGGGAAGAGCTGGACCCTCTGAAAAAGTTGCCAAAGGGGTCCTATTCTAGTTATGTTATTGTAACTTATAAATAGAACAATTTGAGGTAGTATTTGGTAATTTCTGAGTGATAGGTGCAGTAGAAATCATGTGGTTCAAAGAAGAAACACTGAGCACCATAGAAGAGGGGTGCTCACATTCGCAAAGGGGCAAAGTCAGGACTTGAATCCAGGACTCTGAGCTTTTGTATCTTTCCTTCTAAGTTACACTCAAAATAGACTGATTTGATCTTTTTTTTTTGGCAAAGGAATTCCACTGTCAAAGAGGGAAGAGCCTGCTTAGTTCACCAAATATATTAGAATCACTTGGGATAAGTTAGAAAAATCTCTGCCCAGACCTCACCCTAGAAGACAAGTTGAACATCGACTCACAAGACTAGGCATCTTTGCTTTTAAAGAGCTGCCCAGGTGGGCATGGTAGAGTGTTTGCCAAAGTTTAAGGCTCTGAGTTCAATTCCCATTACTGCAAGAATAAAAAAAAAGATGATTCAGATGAGCCATTTGGGGTTAAGAAGCACCAAGTTAAGTATTTGGATCAATTGATTCAAATAGTTATTGTTCCTTCTTTGGGTTTCCTTTGTTGACAAAGGAGAAAATAAAAAATTCATGTAGTGACATTTTCAGTTTTGTATGGTAGTATTTCCATACCTTTTTTGGGCTCATAAACTGCTTTATGATTCACATCATACCAAAAACTACCTTATGAATTTTTAAATCATTATACAGTTCTGTATTTTCTACATGCCTTATAAATTTTAAAATCATTATACTTCAAATACATATAAATACTTGTATATGTGTGTGTAGGTGTGTGTATGTGTGTGTGTGTGCATGTGTGTGTGTGTGTGTGTGTGTGTGTGTGTGTGTGTGTATCAGTCACTGAGTTCTGTCCCTTTAAGGTATAGACAACCTTAGTCTTAATAACTAAAAAGCTAGAATGGCCATTGCAGCACCCCTCCTTGTATGTGGTGCTGAGGATTGAATCTATGCTAGGCAAGTGCTCTACCATTGAGCTGTAGCAACTCCAGATTCAATGTTTTCTATTTTGTAAACATCCATCTTGGAGTGTTAGTGATATTTAAATTTGCCAAATAAAAATTCGGATGATGAGAAGACTAAGTTACAGCATTTGCATAGATCATCTAAAGGGTAGAACCTAGAATCATGATCGTTTTATGCTCCTTATTAATCCTGTGTGCTAACATTCATGTTCCTTCTTCTTTCTGTTTATAATCACCAGTCATGAGGGTGTAAATGTGGTGCTATATGACTAAGAAAGAAAACAATTCACAGCTACATTATGATCTGCACCATATGGTGGCTTGCAGTGTTCATTTGAGTAATATACTGAGTCAGGAGCACACACCTCTCATTTCTACTTGTGTTGCTTGTTCATTTGTAGATGCAATCCAGTATTTTCTGCATTAAAAGTTTTTTTTTAAAGCAATGACCAAATTGCTTAAAATTAGAACAAGAAGATGAAATTAGGACCATCAAGTACTTATTGGGAAAATTGCGCTTCTTTGGAAATCTACAAAGAAGCAGTTGCTCTGCATATATCACCATCCCCTATTCTTTGCGCTCTGTGTAGATCATCTTGGCTCTTTGTTGTAATCTGTCTGTGCATTTGAACAAACAGCTACCTACCTGTCCCCAGTTTTTATGAACTGACATTCTCAGAGAAAGCCCTTTGCCAATCACTCTGGCTGGAGTTTCTCAACCTTTTCCTATAGTTGTCTTTTCTTTGGTCTTGGGTGAATAGACAGCTAATTAGAGGAGCTTGCTGGTTTCTTTTATTTCAGAAGTCCATAATCTCTTGCTGTCTTTGGTGTTTGAATTTTGGAAGATGTGCTCCCTTTCCCTTCCTCTTTCTCTCTGAAAAAGCTTTGAGTTCTGTACCTTCTTCCAATCTTGTAGAGCCATGTTGGGTGAAACAAGATGTCCTCCTCCTTTCCTGTGTTTTTAGCAGCCCCTATTAAACCAGTGCTCCCACAGAGTGAGACAGACAGGTTAAAGTGACTTCTCTCCTTGCTGACCTGCATTGTGTTGGGAGGGAGCTAATATCGACGAAGCAAAATCACTCTTACTTCTTTCAAGGCATCTTTTCTCCGCTTGAGTTTACCAGGGGGCACTGCCACATTTAAAAAAAGTGGATTCTGAACTTCTTATGAAGGTATGTTGTTTGGCATATTATTATTAAATTGCTGTTTCCATGGAGCAGTGAAGACCGGGGTTTCCTGTGCCACCCTCTTGCTAATCTTAGCTCCAAAAAGAAAAATAAGAAATCAGAAATCAGAATTTATTTGAGAAAGTAGTTACTTCCACTTACAGGGAAAATGAAGCAAGCAGACTCTGAAAGTAATGGAATTTCTTCAGGTTCTATGCCATACACTTTTTTTTTTTCTGGGACAGGTAAAAGGATATAGAGAGTTAAAGAACTGATTTGATAAATAATCAGGTTGAGAAAAGGTCTAGTAATTAAATCATTTTTTTAAAATCATTTTTTTCTTTTCCAGATACTTAAAGAGATAAAAGATTCTCTTGCTGTCAGATAGTTTGCTTTCAGAGTTTGCCTCTTTAAAGAAGTTTACTTTGAAATGTAAACTTCTGTGGTTGATGGATTTCATGGTTTGCAGAAAATAATGTGAGTATTAAAATTTCAGATAAGGCGTGATTAGTGTAAGAGATAATCTAGTGCAATGTAAGAATTATGTAATGTAACAGATATATAGCACATTGTATCCACTGCAAATTACTTTGATAGTATCGACACATTAATTTTTTTATATATTTTTATTGTGAAAATACTGTACAGAGGGGTTACAATTACATGGGCAAGATAATGAGCACATTTCTTATCAAGCATTGTAGCCTCCTGCTTTGTTTCCCCTTCCCATCCCTTCGTATCCTTCCCCCCACCCCCCACCCCCGTTCCCCCCACCAAAGTTGTAAAGTTCGTTTTTCGACATAACGACTTGTACATCTCATTGTTGCAATGGGTCCTCCTGTATCCCTGTTTTAACAATTTGTTTTTTCCCTTCCCCTCCACATATACCAACATCATATATAGTGAAAGCATGGGTTATACCATGGGGGAGGGACATACAAGGCAACAAAGACATAATCTTATAAATATACACATTAATTTAAAAAAAGCATTTTTTCCATTTAGAATTGCCTCTCATTTTATATACTTATACAACTTATGGAGATATTTAAAATTGCTCTTTCTGGGCACAGATGTTTTTAACAAGTTTTAATTATAAATATAAGTGTTTTGGACAGTTTCTAAGTTTAAAGCTGTTGTCACATATTGTCTATAACACTCAAAAATTCTTGTTGACATTTAAAAATCTGGAATCAATCACAGGAGCTGTGAGAAAGAAAATAAAGGATGTAATGTTTTTATTTCAACAATAGGCAGAGCTGAGAAGAATACAGATAAACCAATAAGCTATACATAAACCAACAAGAAGGATAGTCAGATGTTCAGTGTTTTCATGACACTCAGTTTTGCTCTTAGGAAAACAACAACACAGGTACTGACTCTGGTTGTCATGGTGAATAATGTCGACAGTTTTTCAAATCTAAAACATAAAGATGCATAAGAATACTTCACCAGCCAGACAATCGATTTCGCTGAAGATTCAGGGTTCAAGAACTTTATTTTATTTGTCATACAAATCTCATTTCTGATGTCAACTCCATTGCCTATACCTGTACTCTACCTCATGAGCTCTGTGTGTGTGTTTTAAGTAACAATACATACCTTATTCAGTTACTTCAAAGATTAAATTAGACATGCTCAAGGTCTCTAGTTTTATTGCAAGACACACAGTAAATGCTAAGTAATTAGTAGTTAACCCTACTATAGCTAGTACTTGAAAGTGCTAGTAAACATATATAGAAGTTGAAAAATTCTAAGGACACAAATTATACTTTGAGTTGAAATAATCTTTAAACATGTCAGGATATATTTGCTGAGTTGGAAGAGCAGGTAGAAATGCACACGTGGGGAAGGATTCTTGGTAGGTTTTTTGTTTTTGGTCAGTCGTGGGTCTTGAACTCGGGGCCTGGGTGCAGTCCCTGAGTTCTTCAGCTCAAGGTGAGTACTCTACCATTTGAGCCACTTCCGGTTTTCTGGTGGTTAATTGGAGATGAGTCCCATGAGTCCTCTTGTCTTGTAGCTCCTTGAATTCAACCCAACTCACGAGTCCCATGAGTCCCATGCCTAGGCTGGCTTTGAACCACAATCCTCAGGTCTCAGCCTCCTGAGTAGCTTGGATTACAGGTGTGAGACACCGGTGCCCAGCATGGTAGTTTATTTTTAAGGCAGAAGTTTTTGAGGTGATATTGGTTGGTAGGGAGGTGGAGGCTCAAATCTTGGGTACCCTAGTATGGATATTCTCCTTGATAAGGATTGGTTTGGGCTTGACTCAATTTGCATGGGACTGAATTCTTAACAATGAGATTTGTGAAAACATTTACCAGAGACATAAGGGAAATGTAACACCTGGAGCTGTGGCAGCCATCTTGGGCCATGCGGACAGCTAGAGTTCAGACAAAGCCAATATTTTGAAGGAGGTACAGAAGAAAATTGAGAATTACCTGGATATCTAGTGATGCTACTGGACCTTGAACTAATTAAGCCTTCAAATACTTTTGAAAGTCTTATTTTGGAAAGTAATATGGTTTTCTTATTGTTTAAGCCATTTTGATTTCCAATTTCAGTTACATATAACTGAAAGTGATGAAGTATTGATTAGACTGGAAAAGTAAAGCTTTAATAGTCAGGATGAGTTATCCAGGGTCACTAAACAAAGAATTAATGGAGTTAAGTTTAAGCTTAGGCCCATTTGGCATCAACGTCTCTCCATTACTCTAATTCAACTGTTTTCATACTGTGTCCTTGGGCAAATGATATCACTTCTCTGATTCTGATTCCCTTCTCTGTGAAAAGAGGGCGTATTGAAGGCTTAAGGAGGCAGTCTGAATGTATGAAGATGAGTTTTCTCTTTCTTGCCCTCTCTAGTTTATATTCTAGGAATCTTGATTTACTCCTTGAGAGAGGCAAAGGGTAATAGTCTTCCCATTTTAAGAAGGGCTGGCTTGTTATCAGAGTGTGTTTCCTAAGGACAAATCTGATCCTTGAAGTTACCCAGCAGTGTTGTACTATCAAGTACTTCTGTGCACACTGGAGCTCTTCCTCTTGTCTTGTTTTAGCTCCTCGAATTCAACCGGACTCAGCCTAGCTTTCGCACTGTGGGTGGCGGTCACAGCAGGGGCTGGCCCCCACCAGGACAGAGCAGCAGGACAGAGCCAAGCTTCCTGATCACGGAAGGATGCTGGCTGAATGACCTTGCCCAGTTCGCTTGATCTATCCGAGCTCTACCTTCTTAATCACAGAAATGGAGCTAAATGAGGTTTAATCCACGGATCTATCCAGGGATTAAGTCAGGTGAGGTGAGAGCATCGATCAGAATAACTTCTCTTTCGGTTCAGTCCTGCCATATACATCCAGCTCAATATTCTATTAATGTCACGGTTTCAATGGCACTGTCAAAATGTTCCCTTTTATGAAAAAAGAAAAAAGGCCCAGAGTCATGAATCAGGGTTTTTGGTCTTTCAGACACACATCACTTCTCTTTAGAGGTTGAGAGGTAATCAAATTTCTAGGCCTGATGTATTCTTCAGGGGATACGAATTGGTCACAGCTCAATCAGAGCCTTGCCAGCATCTTTGTTTGGAGTCAGAAAAACCGGGTCTCTCAGAAGACCTGTGCTTGGGGGTTCAGGAACTTGACACTTGGGCAGATAGTTATGTTCCCTCCAGTTCAATCCTCTAAATAAACTTGTGTCAATGAGATCACTCAATCCATCTGCAAGGTTTTTAAAAAAATGAAATAAATTGAGTTTTTCTTAATACCAAGAGAAAATGTGTTTTAGAGAAGGAATTGCAGTGAGGATATTTTTTCCCAGGTGTGTGTGTGTGTGCGTGCGTGCGTGCGTGCGTGCGTGTGTGTGTGTGTGTGTGTGTGTGTGTGTGTGTGTGTGTGTGTGTGTGTTGGTCCTTGGGCCTGGGCGCTATCCCTAAAGTTATTTTGCTCAAGGCTAATACTTTACCACTTTAGCCACAGCTCTACTTCTAGCTTCTCGTTAGTTAATTGGAGATATGAGTCTCACAGACTTTCCTGCCTGAGCTGGCTTTGAACTACAATCCTCAGATCTCAGCCGCCTGAGTAGCTAGGATTACAAATATGAGCCACTGGTACCTAGCTAGAAAGCATAGTTGTAAACATGATGATGATATGCCCATCTTAAATAATTACTTTTCTTGGTCCATATTTATGGAACAGCTTCTCAACTCTTCCTTTTCCTGATCTCTGCATGATATTGAAAGAAATAAATACATGTGTGTACATGGGTGCACACACACATGCATTTGGCCTATTTGAAAATACTGGAAATGAACATTTCTAACACCCCAGGAAAATCCCTTTTGCTCCTTCCTAATGTATGTCATTGGCCAGAGGTAATCACTATTGTGAACTTGATCATCTGTGAATATTTGAACTTCATATGCACTAGTATTGTTAACAATATTAACTAATATGTCCAAATTGTGTATATGGAGATAAAAAACAAAATAATTCTGATGAGGAACCAGCAGGAATGGGGGGCTATCTAAGACAATTCCCTGATACCATTAGCACCTACCCAGAGACATGCTGGAAAGCATATAAAGGAATAGCACAGAGGCCTCGATGAAGCCATTGCAATGCTATTGAGACCAGGCTGAGTTGCTTGGGCATACCGGTGGGTAAGAACTCAGGTGGTCTAGGAGGAGGAAACAGCATGAGCAAAGGCATAGAGGAAGCTCTGGACATGGTGGGGACAGTGAGACACAAGACCTAGAGAGCTGTTGCTTACCATTTTGAATACCCTAAATGCCATGGATACTTTGAAATGGCTAACATTAGATTATGTAACTTTTGGAAGTGGCGCTGTAGCTCAAGTGGTAGAGCGCTCGCCTTGAGCTGAAGAGCTGAGGGACAACGCCCAGGCCCAGAGTTCAAGCCCCACGACCGACAAAAAAAAAACTATATAGAGCACTCAGATTATGTAACTTTTCCAACCACTGACTTCTCTTGCTCAGATAGGTTTTTCTTCCCAGATCCTTGAAAATAGCTTAGCAAGACCTCATAACTTTCCACTTCTGTTTTGGTAATGATGATTTACATTTAAGCATTGAGAAGTCCAGTCCAGTGTAAATCAAAATATTACCATCATATCTGGTTCACAACGTCGGCCTCTGCTCCCAGGTCAACACTACCCCAGTAGAAGTGCTCTGCTCTCACTTCCTCTTTCTGGCTCCCTCAGGGGGTCAGATGGTGTAGCCTCTTCCTGATAGCTGGTGGCCTGGATGGGGTACACACAGCAGTGGCCCGTTGGTCCACAGAGATTCTTGGAGGTCTTTGCCCTTTTATTGCCCTCTCATGCCATCCTATTGCCCTAGTCTGCCACAGCCAGCTCCAACATTCAAAATTCTCTAGGTAAAAAGCAAAGTTGCTAGGTGTTGGTGGCTCACGCCTGTAGCTATCCAGGAGGCTGAGATCTGAGGATCGCAGTTCAAAGCCAGCCCAGGCAGGAAACTCCATGAGACTCTTCAATTAACCACCAGGAAATCAGAAGTGAAGCTATGAATCAAAGTGGGTAGAGCTCTAGCTTTGACCAAAAAGAGCTTAGGGACAGTACCCAGCCCCAAGTTCAAGCCCCATCATCATCATCACCACCACCACCACCACCACCACCACCACCACCACCACCACCACCAACAACAACAACAACAAAGCCAGTCATGATCACTTCAGTCTCATGAGTTATTTATTTTTTTATTTTTTGGGTCCGGTCATGGAGCTTGAACTCTGGGCCTGGACACTGTCCCTCAGCTCTTCAGCTCAAGGCTAGCGCTCTACCACTTGAGTCACAGTGCCACTTCTGGCTTTTTTTCTTTTTGCTTATGTGGTGCTGAGGAATCGAACCCAGGGCCTCATGCATGCAAGGCAAGTGCTCTACCACTGAGCCACCTTCCCAGCCCCGAGTCTCATGATTTCTGAGGACTTACAAGCTCTCTTAAAATTCACATATAACTCCAGACCAGTGCTATGAATTCAGTAAGCATCTAGGCTGTCAGTAGGATGTCAACTTCCCTTCCTGCAAGCATCACTACAGTTATTTGAAGGATCGTTGGGGTCTTCCTCATTTGACATGTGGTTGTCATCATAAAGATGGATGACACTTTCCCCAAGTTTCAAAGATTTTATTGAGGCCTAACAGATTCACGGAAAAGGTTACATATCAAAAGTGTACAACTTTATAAATGCCTACGAAGGGGATTCACCCATATCTCCAGTTTTCAGGTCAAGACACAGAATAGCACCAGTACCCACAAGGCACCTCTTATTCAACTGTTACCCGTAAAGGGAAGGCCTTGCTCCAAATGCTAACGATATGGATTCTTTTTGTGCCCATTCTTTCCCTTCTTAAGCATGAAATTGTCTGTGTCTGGCTTTGTTCACTAAACAATTATATTTGTGAGCTCTCTCTTGTTCCTCCCTTCCTTCCCCCTCCTCCTTTTCTCCTAGTTAATTTATGCCACTGTGGGGGGAAATATCTGGCTGGATGTCTTAATAAAACTTTTTAAAATGGAAAATATGCTACTTAGACTAATGAAAAGGATTTGGTAAACCTTCACTGCTGCCTTGTTAAGATCTAGATGCTTAAGAATCCAGTGTGGTAAGATAGGTTGTTGTTTTGTTTTTTGAATTAGTGATTTGGGCTTTGAGGAATGGATCAAAGAAAGATAATAATAATAACTGGAAGAAGTTTAAACCCAGAATCTTTTCTAGGGCAATGATTCCAAGCAGGTCTGTTACTTAGATGAATGTGGCTTAGTTTTCATCTCCCTATGTAATCTTTCCCTCCTGGTTCATTTTATCATAACTGAGGCCCATTTCTTTATATAATAAAAATACACTCAAAGGTACAAGTGATTTTCCATTCCCAAGGAAACAATTCTCTGCTGCTTGTGTATTTTTTTGAGGTGCCCCCAAGCGACCTCACTATTTTCTTTCCCATATGAACCTCTCTGCAGACATGTTGGTATATCTGTGAGAAAAAGAAACAACAATCTGTTACCTGGAATTGGTATTCATCCTTCTTCTTCTACTCCAGAGGGAGTAATTGTCTGCTTAATTTCAGCAAATAGATGCAGAGCCGCAAACAAAATCTGAGCAAATGGTCTGGGCAGGAAGGCACCAAAGAAAATCCAGACATTTTAAGGGATAAATACCGTGAAGAAAAACAAGAGCACAGCTTTGCAAATGACTTAATCAACAGCTCAGAGAGGGAGGGAGAGAGAGGGGTGTAACATATTAGTTTTGTCCATGTGATGCATAGGAGTCCCAATTGGTGGCCAAATGAAGGATTGATTACTAGGGGAGGCTGTGTGTTTGTTCAGGGCAACTCAGATAAAGTAGTAGAAAGCAATATTTTTTTCTTAAAGATCCGATAAAGGAAGTACTCCTAGGTCAGGTCTCCAGATAACACAAAGGATATGACTAAGTTTCTTTTTTACCTTTTCAAAAATTAAGGAGTAAAAATGGTTTTTCTCCCACTCTGCCTCCACAATGCTTCTCACCCCTCGACATGACATTTGTTTATGATCTCTCTTCCAACAAGGATAACAGCTGCCTGAGAGAGGAAGTTTTGTTTTGTCCAGGGATGTAGCCTTAGAACTTAGGAATAGTCCCTGTCAGATTTGCATGGTGCATAGCCATTGAGACTCAATTTCCAAGTTACTTCCTAAGAAAACCCTTACTAGCCCCTGTGTCCCTGAGGTCCCTCTGTTGGCTTGACCACTCCCTCTGCCTTGCTCTCCAGCTCCTTGTACTCAGAACTTGGTAACTGTGGTCTATGTCCAATTTCTTCCCATTCCTTCACCCACAACTTGGCCTAAGACTGGACTTCCTCACCCCGCTCAAATCCCTTATGCTGGTCACAACACTTTGCATCTATCATTGCTTGTAGGTGGGACAAAATGATTTAATTTTGTGAAAGCACTTGGGAAACATCCACTTAGAGTCATTCCTTGGGCTGGGAAGGTGGCTCAGTGGTAGAGTGCTTGCCTTGCATGCATAAGGCCCTGGGTTAAATTCCTCAGCACTACATAAGCAGATAAAGCCAAAAGTGGCGCTGTGGCTCAAGTGGTAGAGTGCTAGCCTTGATCTGAAGAGCTGAGGGACAGTGCCCAGGCCCAAAGTTCAGGCCCCATGACTGACCAAAAAAAAAAAAAAAGAGTCATTCCTTTTTTTTTTTTTATATACAATTGACTTCTTTATGCCTTCGACTTCTCTGGAAGTGCTGTTAGCTTCCCTCCTGTTCATTGCCGTGTTTTTAATCCAACTCTCATCTCTTAAAGCCTATTTAGTCATGTTCTATTTCTTCTGTGTTCCAAAAGTAGCAATAGGATTGTCTATGTACAAAATGGCGGGAAGTCCTGGGGTTTACACCTTCTCTGGGCTCAGGTATGGTTCAGAAGGACACTAGGGGCTTTGGCAATCAGCAGCTGGTAATACTGCCATCAGATAAGGTGAAGTGGAGAAAATGTGATGGCAGGAGAGATGCGGCTATGATCTTTGCTGCTGTCTGTGAGGGTTGGGCTCTGGGCTTGCTCTTTGAGGGTTCCTTTGGTAGCCTTTTCTGGCATGAATCTGCATCTCCTAAGCACCCTCATTAGCATTTCCATGTGATTCCATCCAATAATAAGAAACTCTATAAAACACCCACTGGATTATGGATATGCACAGAATAAGCTTCCTTTAACTTTGATTTCTTATCTGCTCCTGCAGAGAAAATAAAACTAGTGCCTCCAGTGAGATAGATTTTTTTCCCTTGCCTAAAAAAAAGCTCTTTACCATTAGGAAAAGGAATTGCCAGCTGTAGTTGAGTTTGACAAATTATTTTTGCCTTTTCCTTGCACAGATTTATTATTCTAAGAGCAAGAAAAGGAAAAAAGTGAGAGTGGAGGAGAACTCTGTCGAAATCTTTCTCGGTGTTGTGAAGAATCTAATGCTTAAATTGTTTTAATATGCTTTCTATGACTTTAGAATTAAAATAGATGGTTTCCTTTAAGAACTAAAGTATGGCATAATTGCAACTAACCTGGTCCAGGCATAGATAGATATGCACAGTGGGCAGATCCACAGGAAATTCCCAGTCACAGGCACTGGATTGACAGGTTCAATAGCCTATCAGCCAAGTGCCCACCCCTGCCTCCAGGGATCTGGGCACGCCCATCATCTGGAAGGCAGGTGATTGGGCAGGGGGTTTCCTTCCCCTAGCATGAAGACAAGATGCCAGACTCTACCATTCAGCATGTGGTCAATATGGCCCTGGCCAGACCTGACCTCCTTACTTCAGTTGCAAACAGACTATAACTCAGAAAAATAACATGGAACACAAAAATATGCTATTGGCTTCTTAGAAGATTTTGTGGCCTTCCCCATAAAACAGTGGATTTAGCAAGTTTGGAATTCAAACACAAATAGCACCAATGAAACACTCTGATAGTGGAGAATGATTTTCTATAATAAGATTCAGTAGTATTTAATGGCACCTAAAATAATCTCTGGGCCATTAATAGCAGGTGGGCACATGTCCCTTATTATAGGAGACATGTAACACACATTTACACGCGCACACACACACTTGCACATACACACTCTGACACTGGGAAAAGGAGGTCTCTCTCTCCTGCCCATATCCCTCACTTCTCCCAGCCCTGGCAGCAAGCAGATGTTTGGTAAGCATTTGGAGCTCAGGTCCTAGATGAAAACATTCACAACATCAATTTTCTTTTTATTATTTATTATTTTTATTGTGAAAATACTGTACAGAGGGGTTACAATTACATGGGCAAGATAATGAGCACATTTCTTATCAAGCATTGTAGCCTCCTCCTTTGTTTCCCCTTCCCATCCCTTCGTATCCTCCTCCCCCCACCAAAGTTGTAAAGTTCGTTTTTTGACATAAGGACTTGTACATCTCATTGTTGCAATGGGTCCTCCATCCTCCTGTATCCCTGTTTTAACGATTTGTTTTTTCCCTTCCCCTCCACATATACCAACTTCATATATAGTGAAAGCAGGGGTTATACCATGGGGGAGGGACATACAAAGCAACAAAGACATAATCTTATAAATATGTTAGAAATAATCGCATGAAAGATCTCTCTCTCTCTCTCTCTCTCTCTCTCTCTCTCTCTCTCTCTCTCTCTCTCTCTCTCTCTCTCTCTCTCTCTCTCTGTCAGTCATGGGGCTTGAGCTCTAGGCCTGGGAGCTGTCCCTGAACAATTCAGCTCAAGGCTCATTCTCTACCACTTGAGCCATAGCGCCACTTCTAGTTTTCTGGTGTTTTTTGTTGTTGTTGTTGTTGTTGTGATTAAGTGATTACATAATTTTCCAAATTTCACAGTATTGTGGGATAATGATGCTCATTTAAAGTCACAAACTCATTCTAACTTTCCTGGAGCAAATTGTCTATCACGGTCTATAACATGTAACGGTGTACACATATACACCATACATGTGATCAGCAGTATGGGGTTATTTAGTAGTGGTTCGACCAGATGAGTGGAAGTTCTTTGTTTCTTAAGTCCTGTTAATTTTGTCGTATCACCTAACATTTTGGATTTAACATGCACTTATCAGGGAGACCATGTACCATTTGTCTCTTTGCTCTTGGCTTACCTCGCTCAACATGATTTCTTCTAGCTCCATCCATTTCCCTGCAAATGCCATTATTTTGTCATTTCTAATGGCTGCATTATATCCCATTGTGTATAGATACCACAGTTTTTGGATCCATTCATCTGTGGTGGGGCATCTGGGTTGTTTCTATATCCTGGCTATTGTGAACAGTGCTGCCATAAACATAGAGGTGCATGTGTCCTTGTATATTGGTTCCTGTTGTTCAGGGTAGATGCCTAGAAGTGGTATGACTGGGTCATAAGGAGGTCAATATTTAGCTTTCTGAGGACCCTCCAGACTGCTTTCCAAAGTGGTTGTATGAGTGTACATTCCCACCAGCAGTGTAATAGCGTTCCTCGTTCTCCACATCCCCTCCAGCATTTGTCGTTGGCTGACTTGTGGATGTGGGACATTCTGACTGGGGTAAGGTGGTATCTCAGGGTTGTCTTTATTTGCATTTCCTTCACAACCAGGGATGGTGAACATTTCCTCATGTGTTTCTTTTTTGGGGGGAGGGGGTCTGGTCGTGGGGCCTGACTCTGGGCTTAGGCACTGTCCCTCAGCTCTTTACCTCAAGGCTAGCGCTCTACCACTTGAGCCACAGCGCCACTTCTGGCTTTTGTCTTTTTGCTTATGTGGTGCTGAGGAATCGAACCCAGGGCCCCAGACATGCAAGGCAAGTGCTCTACCACTGAGCCACCTTCCTAGCCCCTCCTCATGTGTTTCTTTGCCATTTTTATCTCTTCATCTGAGAAGTCCCTCTTTAGTTCCCTTGCCCATTTAGTGATTGGTTTGTTAGGTTTGGGAGGGATTAGTTTCTTGAGTTCCCTGTATATACTGGATATTAGCCCCTTGTCTGATATATTGCTTGTAAATATTTTTTCCCAATTAGTTGGTTGTCTTTCTAGCTTGGTTGCAATAGCTTTAGCTGTACAGAAGCTTTTTATTTTAAGGTAGTCCCATTTGTCAAGTCTCTCTCCAGTTTGTTGTGCCCCTGGGACTCTGTTCAGGAAGTTCCTTCCTGTGCCTATTAGTTCAAGTGTCTCTCCTACTCTGTCCTGCAGTAGTTTCAGAGATTCAGGTTTAATGTCAAGGTCTTTAATCCCTTTTGACACAACATCAATTTTCTATGGAAGAGATTCCTCTTTGGACATCTCCTCCTCATACCACTTTGTTTGACTCCATTCAACTGATATTCTCTCCTTAATCCACCAACCAACCAATCGACCTACACATATCTACCAACCAACTAACTAAGCCTTCTTATTTAACTTCCTCCTTAATTTTGTGACATTTGAATGGCTTAGCCACAGGAATTTTCTATATCAGGGTTCTGTGCTCAGAAGTCATTTTTATAACTGTAGTTAATGTCTTCAGAGGCCTTAGTTGGACAACAGGAAATGGATGTTAGTTCCAAGTTCTGCTGAGAAGATAACTTCGTTTTCGCACAATTATTGCTGAGTGTTGGGACAGGGAAAGATAAATCAGGGAAGCTGACCAGGCAGTTTAATGGCTGGATAACTCATATCCTCCTGGCTGTCACTTGGTTACAAAGCTGTAACTCAATCATAAAGCAAACTTGCTTTTCTGGGTACCCAGGAAGAGAAAAGAAAATGATTACTCCATTGCCTCTGTTTTCTTGCAATGATTTATTTTGACAACAGGATGATGGTTCTGATCTGGCCATTAACATAGGGATGCTAGATTGCCTACCTCATATCTAATGACCAATTAATTGTAAGGCAATCTGAGAGCTTAGTGTATCACACCTCGCATGACCTTGTCCTGATTTGGGAACTGCTCTGCGCTCTGACCCAATGCAGCAGCAGCTGGGGTACCATGGAAGCTGGGCTTCATTTCATATCATCTGCCGCTGAAGCACAAGCCCCTTCCCTGGGGAAAGACTGCTAGCAGTGATCATGTCTCTATTGTGGGGAAAGTCTTATGAACTGGGGGAATGATCACTTAGGGAACCATTTCAGTGAACTGTCTTTTATTTATTTACTCAACCAGATTAAAAAAAAGAAATGTAAGTAACATTTTCCCCCATTGAGCATATTGATATTTTTCATAAATACTTTAAAATTAAAAAAGTGTTAATGAGAGAAAGAAGTAAAATTAGACTTCCATAGAGAAAATGTTTTGGGGCTGGTCCTGAAGGAGGCTCTGGAACTATGACATCAAAATCCACCATGTGATTCTGATCATGTTCGGTCGTAGAAACTTGAAGGCAATTCCTTGTCTACTTTATGTGTATTAACTCTTTTTAAAAAGGAATATTTTTATTCTCTGATCATATAAAATCATACCTATCAAAATGAACTCCAGGATATGGAACCAAGAAGTTTTTTTTTTTGCTTTTGTTTTGCTTTCTTTTCTTTTTGTCTTGATTGTTTATCTGTCTTTGAGCAGGTAAGGAGGGGAGGGCACAGAAATGGAGGGGCAAAGGGTGAACAAATGCAGCAGTGGTACTCACTAGACACTATGCTGAAAATGAACTATACAACTTGTGGGAAAAACTGGAAGAGAGTAAGGGAAGGGGTGACATTGTCCTAAAAGAAATGTACTCTTACCTAGCATATTTAACTTTAGCCTCTCTGTACTTCACCTTTATAACAATAAAATATTTTTATTGTCTTTCAGGAGATGTACAAAGGAGTTATCACTCAGAAAAGCAGTTTATGAATATAGTGGGTCTTGATCAATGTCACCCCTTTTAACATTCACGTATTACCTCTTAAACTTCATAGCAACCCCGTGATAAAAGGAAACAATGGGTTACAGATGAGAAAACTGAAGCTTAAAGAGATTAAGTAACTTGCCCAACATCACACAACTTGTAGGTAGCAGAGATGTCCCAAGTTTTGGCTGGAATCAGACCACTGCATTTCAATGAAGAAATAATCTAAACATATCCCAACTCACAAGGTGACTTCTGCTAGTGGAGAAAACTGAAGTAGGGAACATTATAGAGTGGCAGTGACAAGCTAGAAGGGACTGCAGGAAAAACCCAGAAAAAAAATTCAGATCACCCATGAATCAACCTCAGGGAAACCATAGGGATGTTAGTATGGGTCTTGTCTGTTGTTCAGTTTGTTGTAATGGAAATGAAGAGCTCGGTGTGAATAGCATGGGCGATGAAATGGATTCTCGGTCATGTTGATGCTTAGGTCATAGGGGGAGAACAGGAGTACCTCCCACCATCCAGGCTGCTTGCAAGCATAGTTCACGCAGCCAAGCAGCAGACAGCATGTTCTTGACACAGCAGCCTTAGGAGTAGCAACCTGTCCCCCTGGGAGTGAGAAAGCAAAATAGACCGCAGGGCATTATCCCAGAACGTGGCCAGTCTGTGCAGCTAACCAGGGAGCAGAGAGCCACAAGGGCTGTGTAATGAGGAGACCCTCACAGGCTTCCAGATTCCAGGGCCAGCAAGAGTTCACCTTAAATGCTTTTCATGCTGAGTAGAATTGTCCATTCTTTTGGGGGGAAAAAGTACTAGGTGTTGTAGTCTCCGCAAATCTGTATACTTGAACAATTTATACTAGAAAGCAATTATAAATATTTTGAAGCAAACACACCAGCAAATATACAGTCATACAAGTATCATTCATGACCTATGGATATATCCAGCCTGTAAAGCCAGGTACTTATTTTTCCAGCAAATATGGACATTTTGAGTGAAATTACCTTTGGAAAGAAATTTATTTATCATGATCTGCTTTGATGGTAGCCTTTACTGTGAGAAACTTCAATGATTTGCTATCAAATGTGGTTAGTAATTAGGAAGGATAGTGGTCTGAAAATGTCCAGTGATCATGTGAAGTTGCCAGTGTTCTTATTTGGCTCAGAAACAACTCAAAAGGTAATTCAAAATGAAATGTTTCAAAGTGTTCTGAATTGTTGTATGATTATATATTCTGAGATCCTGACCCAAGATCCTGACTCTATCCTGGCCCCTCTCTGTCTGTCTGTCTGTCTGTCTGTCTGTCTGTCTCTCTCTCTCTCTCTCTCTCTCATCTCTTTCTCTTCAGCAGCACAACAAAATTAGGCAGTATATGTGAACATGGTGTTTTTGTTGCAGTGTTTGTATTATTCATGAAAAGTTAAAAACTGCTTTGCTTTTTAAAAAATTATCTTTAAGTAATTGCACATGGGAGGTATCATTTAACAAAGCACTATATGAATACAATGCATCTTGAGCTGTGTCACCCCCTTCAACAATCTTCAACCCCTTTTGACCTTCCCCTTCCCTTCCCTTTCTCAGTTTTGTGGTATATACAATGAATTCTTGACTACATTCTTCCCTCCCTTCCCTCCTTCCCTCATTGTCTACCCTTCTCTCTTTGCCTGCCTCTTGCAAGTACCCATTTCTTGGTTCTGGTTTTGTTGGTCTTTGACTTAGTTGTTTTAAAAAAGTATACTATATAAACTCTGCATAGCATCTATTATAATTCAGTTAAATCATTTGGAACTGCTTACATACCACCTAGTATGTTTATTCATTTATGGGCTCATTCTAGCTCCCAGAAATGACAGAAACCATGCAATCTTTGTTTCTCTTGGTCTGGCTTACTACACTTAATGTAATTCATAGCTAGCAAGCTAGGAAGAAATCCTAGAGAATGTGGGAGTTTTTTTTTAAAACCAGGTATACATTAGACAAGGGCTTAGCCCAAATATATTTAGGGCTCAAAAAATCAAACTCTTGAAGAAATAACAACCTGATTAATAAATGGGCTAAAGACGTACAGAAAGACGTCTCAGAAGAAAACTGCTCTGGTTTTACTCTTGCAAAAAACAGTCTTTCTACTTACTAGGTATCTGGAAATGGTTGTGAATGATCTAGTTGTGCATTGCTCTGTAGCTTTTCTTTCTGTCCCAAAGGTCAGGAATTTCTTATTTTCAAATTTCTATTTATTTATTTATTTTTTCACTATGATTTTCCCTCCATATCCACCATATTTTGCTCATATTTCCCTGATGTCATTTTTTCTCCTTCTTAAAGACCCACAAGCCAGGTCCATGTTTATCACTGTGTAAGAGAATATCTGTCTCTAGAAAGAGAATAATAAGCTGATGACATCTTCCAGAACTCTAGGCTCATACCAGAATACTACTTACTAGGTATCTGGAAATGGTTGTGAATGATCTAGTTGTGCATTGCTCTGTAGCTTTTCTTTCTGTCCCAAAGGTCAGGAATTTCTTATTTTCAAATTTCTATTTATTTATTTTTTTTCACTATGATTTTCCCTCCATATCCACCATATTTTGCTCATATTTCCCTGATGTCATTTTTTCTCCTTCTTAAAGACCCACAAGCCAGGTCCATGTTTATCACTGTGTAAGAGAATATCTGTCTCTAGAAAGAGAATAATAAGCTGATGACATCTTCCAGAACTCTAGGCTTATACCAGAATGGATGCCCAACACCAATGCTGGGCCAGCTGATAAACTTCTGAAACTTCATTCATCCAACTCTACCCTATCTTGGTCCTCCCAGAAAAGCCCTGCAACTGATTCTTCCAAGGTGATCTGCATTGAAGACATGGACCTCTCCCTCCACTCAATTTGTTTCTTCTTGTTCCCTCACTCACTTCTCACAGGTGAGCCATTAACAATTTCAATGCATCCTCCATTGTGTTATATCCACAGACTTTCTCACCCCCTTCCCTGTGGCCCTTGCAGCCCAGGTATCTCTCACCTCATAGCATAATGAAGTGAACTCCCACCCAGTCTCTTGTTTATGCTCTTATCTTTGTAACTGGCAATTGGAATGCTCATGTCAACATGTTGAGTTAAATTGCATAACTCCTGTTCTAAATACTCACAATACCTTTTATCTTCTCAACTGAATATGTTTCCTGGTTTTAATTATTAACTTCAAAACAAGGAGTTTAAATGTCCACTTATGTGTATGTCTTTATCAGTCACCTATTCCATTATTCTCTCTCCTATCTATTCCATCCTCATCTGTCTCTGGTTCCATTTTCACATATGGACATTGAGAATTCTGCTTATTCACCCACCACTCCTCTTTCCATTTGTCTGTCCCTTATTCTTTTAACCCTTGTCCCCCTTGGTCAAGACACGATTAAGCTTTCTAGTATTCATTTTTGTTAAAATTAGAGGAGTCTTCATTTGTAATAATTAGAATGGGCTAAAAGACAAAAAATTATACTTGGACATGATTAATTAAACAGGACTCTAAACATTCACAGAGTGAGAGCAAAGGAGGATATTCTTAGGAGAGGATCACAAGGGCTCAGTAGTTATGTGCATATAGTCTATAAAATGATGCTTATCAAATGAACTCCAAGAAATGGAAACAAGAAGTTTCTTATTACATTGTTCATGCTGCCTCCTTCTCCTCCTCTTCCTCCCCCCACTCCTCCTCCTCCTTCTTCTTTTTCTTCTTTCCCCTTTTGTTGCTATTTTGATTTCTTTACCCTTTGTCTTGTAAGGTTATCTGATTTGGGGAGGGGAAGAGGAAGCACAGAAACAGTGGGACAAAGGGTGAACTAATGCAGCAGTGGTACTCACTAGACATTATGTTGGAAATGGACTATACACCTTGGGGTTTGGGGATTTGGGTGGGAAAAATTGGAAGAAAATGAGAGAGGGTGTGACACTGTTCAAAAATAAATGTACTCATTACTCAACTTATGTAATTGTAACCCCTCTGTACATCACCTTTACAATAAAAAAAATTAGAGGAGTCTGTCATCTGTAAATCAGGCCAATTTTGTCCTTGTCATGAGCCTGTTAGTGAAGTGAGACAATGAATAGAAAGTGCTAGACCTCACGCTATCATATACACATTTTAGGAGTAAGATGACAAATGGAAATCAGTATCCTACATGTGGCAAGATTTCAAAGTCATAAACTGAGCTACCAACTGTGTGGCAAAGTATGGGATGTCTTTCTAACTTGACAAAATTGCCTTCATAATGACAACATCAAAATATATGGGCAGGGAAACTGTTTCTACAGGGCTGGAAGTCGGCACCATGTCAAGTATGGCTGAGTTGAATGATTCTGCACACCCCCCCACGCTGTTGACAGGCTGTCTCTGCTTGGGTGCAGGCATAATGAATATAAGAATATATACTTTATGGCAAGCTATTTTTCACTTAGTAACATTATTTTCTTGACTTCATTTTAGCAAAATCATTGACTTCTTGATTCAATTGGGATTTTCACATAATTGGCACTCTGTTGTCAGGAAAGCAAGAGTTCTTCTGGAAAGGATCAGATAATAAATATCTTAGGCTTGAAGGACCATTCATCTCTGTCACAACTACTTGGCTCTGTTGTGGAAGCAGAAAAGCAGCCAGAAACCAACTGACTCTCTTAAGGTATGATTTTATGTAACTAAACAAATAGTAGGTTAGGTTTAATTTTTGGGCCTTCGTTTGTGTATCTCTCATCTAAAAAATTTGAACATAGAAGGCAATTATATGCAAAATAAACAAATTTGAGTGCACTTAAATCATCATGTAATTCCATGAGTGCAAAATAGGGTTACTCTATTTCATAGTTTAATCTGTTTTTCTTATAAAATATTGAAAAGGATTGAAATTAAAAAGAATACAAGTAAAATTCATGGCTTCAAATTTTAAATTAAAATTCTTTCACAAAAGGTAAAGTTTTTCTCTTAGCTTTTCTGAAAATATAATTATATTCTTAAAATAATTTTTTAGCAGAGGAAGATGTTGGCAACTTTATCATTCAGTGTCCATGTCATTGCCAATGAAAAGAACCAATAGAAGTGGGCATGGTGGTCTATGCCTGTAACTTCAGCACTTGGGAGACTGAGACAGGAAGATTGCCAGTTTAAGGCCAATCTGGGCTCCATTGTGACACTTGTCTCAAAAAAAAAAAGAAAAGAAAAAGAGATATTATATGAAGTTTCCACTTGCATGGAAGGATAAGCCAATGGAAAGACCATGTATTGTTTCATTGAAGAATCTTCTCAATGCCTGTGCTGGAAGATGCTATTCTATTCCCCAATATCCCTGGAATAGCAAACAA